>NW_027325360.1:11359062-11984062 GCF_036924035.1 Leuresthes tenuis
CTCTCATATCAGTTCCGATTTAACTGACGGTTTACTCTTTGTCTTTCTTACCTCATTGTTGTTGTTTGTCAAAGATACCATGTCATTATGCAGTGTTAGAAAAGCTTTAAAATTACATATACAAAGCAGGAAACTCTTCCGAGAGGCTGTGCTTAGCTCTTAGCAAAGTTTCCATCTTATTTCTTGATAGTTGTACGGTTCTTACTTCTACCATCCTCTCCGGGCATTTTGTCTTCTAGAGGAGCTGGTCTGTCCAGTTGTTATGGAGATGCTCCTCACCTCGGCAGACTGAACCAAAGCCAGTTTTAAAATGGCCTCCAGTGCCATTAAACCCTGTCTAAGCTTTACTGTCCCTTGCTTTATCTCAGATAGACCTGACCCCTGTTTTAGCCCTTTGGCCCTCTGTAATCTCTGTGTTACTGCGTAGGGTCCTGTATTCTCAGCTCTACTGCATTTTTCAGTATTTACTGTACCTCCAGTGAGACTACACAGTAGTGACTGAAAAAAAACAAAACAAAAAAAAACTGAAAACACCAAATTACCTCAAAAATTTCAGTGTTTACAAAAATGTGCTGTCTTGCCATTACATTTATACTTTTTTTTTTTTTTTTGCCGTCCATCTGTAACCAAAATGTTCTTTTTGAAGAGTTCATAGCAGCATATTTTCATAAAACTTTTAAATTTACATTTGTTTATGGATTTATAAAGGCACAGTCTCTCCTTGATGTACTTTGCATTAATGGACAGACATGACGAGCTGCTTTAAAAAGAAAAAAAAAAGCTGGTACTTGAAGAGTTGATTAGTGGAGCTGCTCATGAAGAGGGCATATCAAGCTTCCTCTCTGGTTTTCTTCAGGAACGGCCTCTCAATAATGTATCAGGATCTATGGGCTGAGAGGCTCTGGAATGGACATGTAGGGCCTTTGCTGATGAATAATTAAAAGACAGGAAGCCCACCCCCTCGTTAAACATACTCCACAAAGTAGTCCAAAGGTGTACACGCCCAGGTGCACTTTTGCTGGCATGCATCTGCATAAATCTCCACTAATGCTAACACAGATGCCACCGTCTAGACTGCAAACACCGCCTGACATGCACACACCAGTATTTAAGGTGAGGATCTCTGGCCCTTTTGTGGCTTTTGGCAGCACCCAGGCTGGGCTCTCTCTTCGTCTTCACTCCTCAGAGAGCTCATATTCAGGTCAGAGCCACCGCCGTGCGTAGCGATGGGGCTCGCAAACTCAAAAGTGTCATAAAAGTGTAATACAGCTGACCTCAGCACTCACAACCTTGCAGTCTTAATGTACAGCAGTGAGGAAAAATAAACTGTTATTTTATGATCTTTTCATTAAAAGCTTGTTTGAAAACCAGAACTGTGTCTGACTCTTCTTAGTTTGGGTTTCTCTCTTGAGAGCTAGTCCGACTCTTATTGTTATCACATACACTCAAATATCAAGTGCAAGTTATCCTTTTCACAGAGAAATCCAATGGGTAATGTTTCCCAACTGGGGAGGTCACACTTTGTTGTGTTATTTCAGGTACGGCTACCCTTTTGCCTCGGGGTTAATTAATGCACTCTGAAGGGACATGCCTTAGTCATGGCTTGTGTAACTCATTCCTGTGAAATGAAAACCTGTTGTTAGTCCTCCTTACAGACAATAGCTGTTAGGGCAGGGTGCATGGGAGACTCTGAAGTGTGGTACAGGGTGGGAACAAAACTTTTCAAATAGTTATCTGCTCATGAAGCTTAGCAAGTGTTTGACTCGAGTATTGACTTAATTTGTGACATGAAAACAGTTCATAGGGTTAATAAATGGCAAAGATGTAGCTCCCAGTCTTTCTTGCACATTTTTGTTGTTTGCCACATACAGTACAGCGCCTAACCTGGCCTCTGTTTATCTGTATAGGTTGCCTTGAAAGCTCTCCCATAAGCTATGTCATAGTAGTTATTGGCTGAAACAGTTGCTTCTAGTCAAACTGTAGGCTATGTGTCGTGTGTTATGCCTCACACACACACTCCTTGAGCCAATGGCCTGAATTAAGAACAGCCAGTAATAAACACTGGGCCTTTTCCTGCCTGTATGCAGCTCCCTTCCCCCAGTGTCTCTTTCTCATTTCCTTTAATGCCCTAGCGGGAATACCAATAGCAGTCAGCTTCTACCTGCCAGTCACTGAATTGAATGCACGCTTGCAAAGATAAAACATATTCGTTCGCAGACACCACCACCCCTGTATGTAGATGAGCTTGTTCAACTGTGCCACTAGCTTTATGTCAACATTTCTCACTTTTCTGACCACTGTTCGTGCTTTGCTTTAAACATTGACTCTACTCTCACTTTTCCTCTGCCTCTGCCTGACTCAGGTCAGAGTATAGCGAGCTGGCACATTCATTTCCCATCTGTGCCATTTGTAACGCACTGTGCCCCTATAGGTGTCACATGCTAAATGACCCTGAATGGGGGTTGCTCAGAAACAATGGCCCTGGTGTCGATAGCCCTACCCTGCCCTCCCCCAACGGAGCCCTTCTCTCCCCTAACATCAGCGCCAAGCAAACACAATAGTATGAGTGGAGGAGGGGGGGGCAGGTGGGTACAGAGTGGACATCACCCACGGCAAAGATCTGGAGAGCCCATTTGTCAGCCAGGGATTATTCATAATGAGTTTTGACTTATTTTACTTCGTAAGATAGCTCAGTGGACAGACTTGTGTTTTTCGATGTCATTTGGTGAAGTGAGACATTCCCAAAAAAATGCCCTTTTTCTTCTTCTTATCCTAGTTGGGTCTGAGAGCATGACTGGAATTTACCAGGGTCTGCCCAGGTGGGTCCAGGCTTGCCTGTGCTCGTCTGGGATGGCTCTCTATAATCTGAGGAATGTGGATGAGAGATGCCTGGCCTGCCCACATTGGGTGAGGGAGATGGACAGTGTCTGTTATAAGTGGTATATACACACACAACCACACACACACACACACACACACACACACACTCAACCCACGCCCACCTTTATCTTCAGTGCCAGATGACCTTCTTGTCTCTGTGCTGATATTAAACAGATGGACCTTGACTTCTCTTGGTCACATGCTTTGTTTGAACCTCTGAGTGAGGAGCATTTTGACATAGAGTTGTGGAAGGAAACTTATACAACTCTATGACTTTCTTGATGGTTAAAATGAGGCAACAAACAAGTCAAATATCAGTAATAGTCCAGCATGTAATCCCCAAAGAACTTTCACAATCTTGCTCTTCATTTTTTTATGGATTAAACATATAAAGATGCTACAGTGAACTATGCAGGCACTGACAAGACAGTTATATCCCCAAGTTTACAAACTAATCAATGTATTTAGCCTCATATTCCCGGCAAAGAGGTAAACAGATAAAACATTAGTCCATCTCATTTAGAATGTGTCATACAACTGTACACCAAAGCTGTCCTTTAAATTCTTAATCTTTCCCTGAAATATTAAATTTTTTCTGTCCTATCATCACACTGTGAGCTTGTTTTGGCATTTCATCCAAGCAATATGAAAGCAAAGAGTGAAAAACACTAACAATTTTACCATTTTTAACAAGAGTGCGTCAGAACCAAAATTAAAGGTTGTTCCTTTGCTCATTCACTGTTCTGTCAAGTTACATAAAAGTATGCCAAGTAACTTTACATAATCTTGTTGACAAACAGACAAAGCAACAAACAAATGGCACCATGGAACAATACTGTTGGTTTGTTATAAACCCAGAACTGAATGCACTGAGTTTGCTGTTACAGTAAAGTTACTGTAATGAGAGACTGAATATACCTACAAACTAGGCTGATAACTCACTCCCATGAGATGGTTGGTTACCCTCAAATAGAATTTATTCATTCTGATCATGTGTGCATACATCTTCAATGTTTTGATGCACATCAATTATTAACAAGCTGTTGAATTAATGCTTGGGAGCCTCAGGTTGTGTGCGTCGCCCTTATATGATGCTCCAGGAGGAGCAGGAAAGACATCTGTGGAAATGGATCACTGCCGCTCTTCCCTTCGACACAAATCTCTGTCGTGCTTACCCCTGGATCCATTGCTATTTCTTCTTTTCATAGTTTCTGCCTTGCCTGTGGGGGCCATTCCCTCTTTCTGTCCAGTTAACTCTACCCTCCTCCCTTCTCCTTCCTCCTGAGGGAAGAAGGCATCAGATCCCGTCCCACTGGGAAGACACGTGTCTTGGAACAAAAGTGCAATGCTGCAGGCAATGTATATATCTCCATTTGTGTGAGATTTCATTGATTTTTTTTTTTTTCCTTTTTCTAATTTTTTTGTGAGTGTGCACACACTTATATATATATATATGACAACGCCTTGCTTCTGACTCTCATTATTTCATCACATACACACAGATGATTTCCTGACAGTGATGGTCTCATGATGCTGCAGTACAAGGATTCACTCACTCCTTCATCAATAACCCATCAGTATTGATGGAGACTAAGCACACTCTGAGCATCAATACCTGATCTTGAATTCAGTTGGTCTGTTTATGGAGCATGGGGAGGATATACAAGGCCTGTGTTGCAAAAGCACAAGGCCAAAACTAAGGCAGAGGCATATAATTGTATGAGGTATGGAAGTAAAGGTCCAATGTCAGGTTTATATGCTTTTTGAAGATCATTTGAATTTTATCTCTTGACAAGATACATGAAAATCCTTTTAAAATACTGAGCCAGGTGCAGCTAAGACTTCTCTTTTAATGCAGAGCAAAATACAGTACCTATGTATCTGCCCGCTTTCCCCCCTTTTCACCCTCCCACCCAAGAAATGAATCTTTTCACTATCTTTTTGTTCCTTTCTTTTTTTTTCTTTATTTTATGAGGCCTCAGCCTGAATTAAACCTGGACTGCTGAGTCACCAAGCTCTTGACGTGAAAGGCAGAGAAAGAGAGTAGAGAGCGAGGGAGAGATGAAGGAGAAAGAGCTCGGCAGGTGGTGGGCACCGCGGCAGCTTCAGCCCGCGGAGTCTTTTCAGCTGGCACACAACTGCTAGTCTGCCACAGAGGCCCTGTTTTCCATCAGAATATTCCCCCGCTCTTCCCCCTCTTTAAACGATAAACGGGGAGAACAGGCTTGGGCTGGAATAATAGGATCCTTTCTCTCTGCCTCTGCCATGTGTGAGGACAGGAACAATGGCAGGGACAGGGAGGGGAAATGATTCAAAGTGAGATTTTCACCTGCTCCCTTCAACCCCAGCCCTTCTCTTTTCAGAGCATGCTAATGCCAGTTCATTTGTAGAGTTTTACTGTAAGCTCTAACACACAGACACACACTGAAAATGCGCAGAGCCTTTCACTGTTTGTGATTAACAGTTTAGATTATTGTGCTTCAAGACTTCCATTTTGGTAATCACACTCATTATAGTCATTATCCCATTTTCAGAACTAAATAAGAATTAGCGGCTTGCTGACCTTCTTCACGTGCTGTCTCTGTTCGTTTTGGTCTGTACAAATGGCAGCTGTCCTGTGGTTGTCTTCGAGAGAAATCAGCAAGAATTTCAGTACATTTTTTAAGCCAGGACTTAAAAGTTATACTTTCTATTTTGCAAGTACAGCTGCCTTTTTTGTCCCCTGAATTAATCTTAATTCATGTCACTATGACACTTTAGCACCTTTAACTGTTAACACTCCTGAGGACTTCTCATTCATATTGCTTAGATACACTCTTGTCCTTTGAAATGACCAAACAATTTAAAACTGTGCAAGGTAGAAACGTGGTAGAGGATGAAAATGATACAGATGCAACATATATGTTATTCTCCCTTTTATACCTGTCTTGTCTGATCCTTTTCACATTTTCAGCGCATACGAACAATATATTTTAAAGATTGATAAACAATTTTTTTTTTAATTTAAGGCTTATTGTTTCAACAAAGGTATAAAGGTTTTGTTAAACAGTTTTGGGTTCTTCAAGTTGCAGGAAGCTTATTTCAAATAATGTTTAGACTTTAGAAAGATACCTTAAACAACCCTTACAGTCTACAGAGTTAAGCAACTCATCCAAGATGAGCAGCAGCCTCATTAGCTAAGTGAACATGACCTGAAAATCCAACATGGCTGCACCACACATAAAAAGTACTGATGAACTGTTTATCGGCTGTTGTGTCAGTTTGAAACCCATGAATCAGTGGCGCTCACAGTCTTGTCCAACCTCTACCAGAGAATGTGTTGCAACAGCGGTTGTGTGCACAAAATACAAACATATAGCATAATACGCTGTTATCAACTCTCTTTGCTGATAATACACCAGGTTAGTGAGCCCATCCCACTGGTTTTATGACTTAAAAAAAGAATATAGTCGACTTTTGAGGCAAATTAAATGCAGAATGTGATTCCGTGTTACAGAGGGGGTTTTTGCATCACGATTATTAGGATAACACATATCTGTAGTTTCCAGAAAATCCAAATATTATATTCTGGCAACTAAGCTGCTATTCTTTTTTGCTGTTGAATCTTTGGTTTGAAGTAATGCAAACAGTCCAATTAAAATGCAAACACTGACAGTTGTATGAATATCTGTGTTTTAGTTTTTGATCTTACAACCTTTTAACTGGATAAAAAGGTCCTTCCTACATTTTCTGGCTTCATCTTGTCAAATATGGGATTTCTTTGTTCATTTGAGCACAAGTTTGATATTCTTATTATTTGAGGACCAACATTCTGAACTGGAAATTTAATCAAATAAACAACCATTCAAAAGAGAAAACGAACAATAATGCGCATGTAATCAGACGTTGATTGCAGGTTTAGTCTGGTTTATTCAGTCGAGAGAAAAATAACGCAGCGAAACTTCACACCTTTCCACGCTCTTGACTTTGAATATGACGCCATTCACTGTGTACGACTCTCATTCAATCATTTACCGTCCGTGATGAGACACATAGAGAATACAAATCAGGAATATTGGAAGGGCATTTGTCTCAAAGAGTAATAAGTGTCACAGTGTATGAGTAAACTCATTTGCTCTCTAATCTTCACCCTTTTGTAATAATTTGTTTATATCACTCCTGTATGTGTATGTTGTCCTGTATGCGCTTGTGGGTGTGTGAGGTTTTATTTTGATTGTAATATCTCTCAGTGGTGAGTGAATTAAAGCTTGCTGATAATTCATCACTCCCTGGCCGACTTTCAGTATTAACCAGAGTGTGTAAACACACTCATCTCACACAGACTCAATCGCACTGATAATCTTGGGCCAAAAAACAGAGCAGGTACATTACTGGCTGCTGCTCATAACCGGTGAAACGAAAATGTTCAGAACAAGAGTGTGACACATCTATGACATGCCTCCATATCACAAAATCCAAGCAACTCAACATATACAGTATTTACAGTCACAGTGAGTGGTTTACTTACATGCCTCTTAAAAGCCTCTCCTAAAATCCAATTATTATCAGCTGTTTTTGACCTTATCTATCTATCAAAGTAGTTGATTTAAAAGAAAAATATGAAAAAGAATCTCCTAATATCAGGTTTTATTCATTTTAAAGAAATAGCAGTGATAGCGTGAAAGAGCCTTGGATGATTTGGCACTGTTGGAAGATCAATCAGTGTTCTGTAAAGGGATGAATGTCTCAGTATCAAAGAAAATTCCCTTTCTTTCCTTTTTGCTCCTCATTAAAAGCCCACACTGTGTGAACTATGAGGAGTTTTACCTTGAGCTGTGATATGGGCTTTAGATCATATTTAAAAAAAAACTAAAAAAAACACATTTGAATAAAAGGGGAAATAGAGCACTATGTTCACTTGGAGACATTAAATTGGTTAACATGTGATACATGTAACTGTGTTCATGTTTCAAGCCTGTGAACAAGTGACTCACGATCACAACAACATAAAGATGATTACTTTTATTTTTGATCCTTTTTTAAAAAAAATTACCACAGGCATTCACTACCTTTTTTGTTATAGCTTTATTTCTAGTTTTTGGGTGACAGTGGGCTTTTGTAAAACTTGTCACCAAGTAAAATATTTTCTGTCATTGCAGCTAATGTTCATTTTGTCTCATGTCTGAGTAGACTCTGAGCGTGCTGTCGGATGCTACTTAATTATCTCAGCTGATTTTTTTGGATTTACAAAATTACCAATGATTTAGTTGTTTAAATAGAATTCTTAATGACTGATTACAAAATGAATATGGTCCTTAACTGCTTGATAACGTGGAGTATGTTTAGGAGAGTGCATGTCTCTCTCTTAAAAGGCAGCTCGATACGTATCTGTATGCATGGGCAATACGATTCAGGAACAAGTTTCAGTTTCAGTTTGATTTAATGCAGGCTTGTACAGTCGTTAACGTTTCTTTAATGTCTTTCATTTTCTTTAATGTAGATATTCATGTTTCATTGAAAATTAGTGCAGGCCATTTCTATAATGTGACATTGGTTGTCTACCTGCAAATTATTATATCAGCATAAAGTAACAGTAAAACGTGCATTTTATAGTTCATGCTTGATATTGTTATTAACTTGATACACAATTTTGGTACCCAATTGCCACTGAAATACCATTAAGCTGGTATCTTTTATCACAGCTCTAGTCTATTTTGAGTTTCATGTAAACAAAGCCTTCAAAAGATCTTCAGTATCTTTGTCTTTTTCATGTGCTGTTGTTGCTCATCTTGCTTGTGCTAGCTGTATTAGCATCCAGAGATTGAGCATGATGTTACAGGCAGATGTTCAGATGCTACCACTGTACAGACTTTTGTCCAGTGTTTCATCCTCCTCATAAAATTCAAATGATTTCCAGACAATGCATATCGTGGTGCAATGTAAACAGTGCCAACGGTAGTCATCAAACACATATTTGTGTTTGTTAAGCAAGCAATGACTGTGTGCTTATATTCCACTTTCACCATTATATCAGAGTGGGGCATCCAGCAGACGGGTTAGCTGAAAAGTGATTTCAGTGGTGTGCAGAATTTGCTCTGCTCACCTCTGGTGTAATAATGGTGCAGACTCACATTAACAGTATATTCAGTTCATCAATCAGCTTTTAGCACATTTTATTCAATCATGAGGTCCACCTACTGATCTAATTATATGGTTTATGTTGAAATTTAATTTATAATGACAACTTATTATTACTGGGAATATTGTTTCCTTGCTCTCTAGTTATTTTTCACCACAGTTTTAAACTCCCTATACATACTGCTAACCATACCAACCTCATTCCTTTGGCTTCTCCTCTCTCGTGTATGTTAAGGGGGAATACCTCCTCCTTCCCATAGCCCTTCCACTTTACGCCTCAGCTCCTGCTATAATTGGACAGAACTCAGTCTGCTTCTTTTTCTCTTTCTCGCTGCTGTTGTCTTTTTCCTTCTTTCCCCCTTTTTTATTGCTGTTTTTCTGTCTTGCTCTCTTTCTCCAGTATATTGTATGCAGGTTTTATAAATCTTTGTTTATTATCTTAATTGCTCTCTCTCTAACCTTTCTCCTCTGCTCTCTTTTGAGCCCTTACCTTGTGTTCAAAGACAGAAGAAGACAATCAGAGAAGAACGAAGGGGTAAAATGAAGGTAAAGGTTGTGTGTTACAGGATCGGAGAAAAGATCCCTGGTGGCACAGAACTACACCCTTAGCCCTGAAGCAACTGCAGTGCATTGTGGGAAGGAGGTGAGTGACAGCTTTACTCAGGGTGGAACAGTTTCAGGGGCTGTTTGCTCTGTTCCTAACAACAAAATGAAATATTTATTCAGCGTAAACTGGCATCTGTTAGGCGTGTCTACTGTTTTTGCCTAATAATAATCTGGTTATTCCACTTTCTTTGTGTCCTCCTATTATATGCTTGCTGGAGCCCTTGATTATGTTTAATGCAATTAGATTTACTCTTTATATTGGATGCATTGAATTCATCTAAACAAGATACAAATTTGAGCTGACCTATGGTAGGGCCTTGTCAATTTTTTTCATTGGGAGGCTTATCCTGTTTTCTGCTTTTTTGTTATTCTTAGACTGAGTTCTTATATTTTTATTGCACATAAATGAGCCATCAGTGTGTGTGTCCATCATTATCAGATACTGCTTTAACGTAGAAACCATCCAGTTAGTGGTGCTGTCTGATGCTGCTGGCTGAGGGAGCATCATCACCATCATAGGCAGTACACAAGGAAATAGAGGCTAGAAGTGATAGGTTCAAATAAAATACCAGCTGGTTAGTTCAGTTCTGGAATGCTGCTGGAATCATAAACCATTTCCACTCACAAACAGCAACCCTGACATTTTGGATGTATTTAAGGACTTTTTTTTCTAAACAGCTTTCTGACATACACAATTTTGTGCTTTACATGTTTTTAAATAACCATCCACCTCTACATGGTGAACAACATCAACTTCCAGTAATTTTGCATCCTTCCTATTACAGTGTTTGTAATTTTCTCTCTTTAGTCAGCAGTCAGAAACTCTTCAGTGTACCTCTCAGAATGATCACATCATTACCAGAAACAAATTAAAGACGAAATATTTACTTTTGCCACTGTGTATTAAGTCATTGGACAACTAGAGCAACACTTTAATGCTCTGGGTCTCTCAGTTTATTTTTTTTTTTTTTTATCCAGGTAAGAATCCAAATCGTGTGCTGATGAAAAACATTTTCAGTGTTATGTCGCATTTGGCCTGCTTTATACAGCTGTATGAATGTTACACAAATGTTGCACTGACACAGAAAATGAGCCTGTATTTACAGCTGAATAGGGTCATTTTTAGATTGAAGGCACCTGGAACGGCTCTAATAACCTAAGAGCTGTGCCTGACCCTGTATTCACGACACCATTACTATGCTAATGCTTACACAGCAATCGCAGCAGTATTGTTCCATCAAGGCTTTCTTGAGCGTACACATATGAGTGCATTAGTGTGAGAGGAGAGATAGTGAAGCTGCTGTGTGAGTGTATGTGTGTGCAAGAGTGTGCATGCCATCTACAGTTAGTGCTTGTGGAACCAGATACTTCCATGTCTGATACCCTCCAGGAGATAATAGAGCTCAGAGTGGATGAGTGAGTGGCAGCTTCTTGCCAAGCTCACAGATTCATCAACTCTTTCTTCACTCCCAAGTTTCTCTATTCCCTCCCCCAAGCGTCCTCTCCTCATTCTCTGCTCGTGGTGATTGGCTTGGAGCAGGAGAGGATGTTATGGAGTATGAATAATTGAGAAGAGAGAGATGTGAAAGCTGACCCTTATCTGTCCTCGCCTGTAGCCAGGACTGCTTAGGAATCCACCTTTGACTGTTCACAACCAAGGTATCAAACTACAGTTACTGGAATGGGTTAAAGATAGATAGAGTTGGATGGTGAAACATGGCGCTGGAGACCTTCAGTGTGTGTCTGTGTGCGGCGTGGGTGTGCACAAATGCATGCACCTTCATTCAAGGGTCAGTTTGAGGTTGCATTGCACTTATCTTTCCACTCCCAGGAGACCACCACACTCTGCAGCTGCATATGTCCTTGTATGTGTATGTAGAAAAAGAGGAAAACCATGTGTATGTGTGTACAAGTGAGTGGGTGAGTCAGTGAATGAGTTTTATGCTCTCCTGGTTTCTTTTAAGGATCCTAGAAGGCCACAAAGGAAGAGGAGATTGTTGCCATGCAGGCTTGACCCTATTCAGTTCCTGAAAGATGTAGAGTGGCTCCAGCGAGGAGCTGCTCAGTAAGTCAGACTATGCAAGGCTGATGGGCAATGGAGACCCTTAAAGGCAAGTAAACACACCACACACGCTCTTCACCATACCTTGTGAGGTTGCCATGGTTTCAGGGGAATGTTGTGGGGCAAGTTGAAGCAGGTCGTTGGTAATTCCGCCCTGCCTGGCAGCAATATATTTGTCTGTGTGTGTGTATTTCTGTGCGTGTCAGCAGGCAGATAGACAGGTAGGAGGGTAAATATGCTGTGGCTTGCAGCCTGCAAGTGGATTCCAGATTTCACATGAGCAAAAGATGAGGAGCTCATCTGTGTTAATATGTGCTCCTGCAGCAGCATCAGTTTTCTCCTCGTGCGCACAGATGAAGTGAGTCATAAGAAAGACTGTGCAATTGATTAGAGCAAACATTTCAGCTTCCTATTGGTGAGACTCAGTGTAATGCTGTGTATGGAATTAACATTATGAAGCGACAGTGTTAATGGTTATTGATTAAGTGTGACTGTGAGGCTGTTGGTCATAAGACCTTTTTCTGTCACATTTCTCCTTATCATATCATTGGTCATTTCGTTCTGAATGGCTCAAGATTTGTTTGTTGTGATCAAATAATTCAACTTGCTGAATGATTCCATTCAAAAGGACCAAAACAATCTTTCTGCCTGTCTTTGACCACTTTTATGTTACAAAACGATGGACAATTTTTTTTAACAGCTGTTTTTTGATGTTTTTGAATATATTTCAGACATGAAATAATTCACAGGATGTTGAACCCTGCTTGAACTGCTTAATCTGCTACAAAAAACAACAAGTCTGCATTTGATTTTCTGCCTTGATAATTGTGAGGTCATTCGAGACTTCTGAAGTTGACATGTATTCAAGTGAATCATTTTAATACAGTGGATCAAATGATCAAGTTAACACAAAGGAAATTTGATTTATGGGACTCAGAACATGGGAAGAAAAAAATCGAACAATTTTCCTGTTTCTGTGTCTTATTCACACATAAGTTGTTTGGTTTTGAAACGTCTCTCTAAAGAAGCTACCTTTAATATGTTTATGAAGGGATTTTTTCTAATTTTTTTGTATCTAATGTAGTTGTTTTTTTTACCCCACAATGAAAATTGCCCTCGAATGATTAGGCGCTATGTTACTAAAACTAAACTGAAGGCAGTTGATAGCACCGATTCTTGAAAGGTGTGAACTGATGGATGTTGAAGCTACTATTGGACCTCTGTCATCATCACATTATACAAACATGGGGGGATAGTTGTTTTTTTGTTTTTACAGGACATCCAGTCTTGTTATATAGGTGGAGACATACCTCAGTTATGCTTGTATGGGCTTTTCTGGTTGATTACATCATGGACAAAAACAAACAGGAAACAATGTAGCATGCAGCAAATCCGCATTATGGAAATCTGTGAACTGGGCAGTTTTATAGCTTTGTTCACATTGTATACTTTACTTTTTGTTTGTGTTTTTCTTAGTGAGAATCATGTTATCCTTTGTGGTTTCTGTTTCTTCTTGGTTGAAGACTACGTCAGGAACTGTGGAGCATGTGCATTTCAGTCAGACTAACAAGTTTGAATGTATTATAAAAAAACTGATTTAATTCGGAAGTACGCAATGATTTGATTTTTGAATTTTTTTTTTCTAAAGTCACATAAACAGAACAAGAACTACTGAAGTCCTTCATGGTATTGATTTCACAAATATGTCTAACCCACCAGTTGAAATGAATTCATAACATTATAAATCTCATCATATCTAAAACACCAGACTGTCGTACTAAAGGCAGGTGACATAGTGCGTCTTAAACATGGTGGCTGTAACACCTCTTTAAACTGCACTACTACACAGTGATGCAGTAACTGTCTTGCTTGTCTTGACACATCAAGCATCCAGTGATGATTTTGATATAAAACAAACTTGTAGCCACAACAGTTGACATGAATGTTGTTCAGATTCCATCAACAGAGTAATTCATACATATCTTCAAGCCAAGGGGATAGAAGATCTTTGAAATCTTCACAGTTTCAAAGTGTGCACACAAGGTTAGTGTCACCAGTTAAATATCGACTGAATATGAAAGTTTATTTTCCTTTATAGTATCAGCTTTGAATGATAGCCAAAAGTTTTAGCAGAACATTACAATGTCAGAGTGCATGTAAGATTAAATCACTTCTTTATTCTATCATTTTAGATATTTATGTGAACTTCCATCCAATCTGAATCTGAGGTCTTCAGCTGAGCCCAAATGGGTGTTTGAATAAAGTCCATCAATGAATTTCTAAGATATCACATGTTATGAAAAAGTATCAGGGTCAGTGAAAAATGTCATCCTCTCTTTTTTTTCTTAGTGTGACCCTGATACTCCATCGTAACCAGCAACTGAGTTTTAGGCAGTTACCAACACACATGAGATGAGTTTCATGAGATGAATATAGTGGGGTTTCCTTTCATTTGTGAAGAAAATCTGAATTAAAGTTTTGAAGAGTGGTAACAGAGAAATCTGAAAATAGACATGTTTTCATTAACTGGTCTGGAGTGAGTAAATTTGACTACATAGAGTCCAGAGGGTGGTGTTATAGACCTCGCTGATTGTGGGTTTAATTCCGAAGAGGTAGTTGTCTTAACTGGTAGCAAGTTTCTGGAAGGGGAAAAAATAAATAGATAAAAAGATAAAGCAACAACTGCAGTGAACATCTGTGAGAACAGTGAGAATTTTTTTTTTTTAATTTTTCCAATTTATATTCATCTTTTCTTTTTTTAAATCTTCTCAACACAAATACAAAATGACAAGAGGAACTCGACTAATATTGTGTATATTTGACTAGTTTTCTTCAGTAAAGATGCCGAATGTTGCAAAGTGGGTGCTCAAATTGGCATTTCCTCAGCCATTTGTAGCTGTATTTAAGTTGCTGCTCACCCTAACCATGTGTGATTTTCAGCCACAGTTGAGTATTGCCCCCTTTGACCGAGGAATGTCTACTTGTGTTGGACATTCATCTTTTTTGTCAAATAAAGTTTTTTTTCTTCATGTAAGGTTAGATACATAAGGAAAAATAGATTAACACTTAAGTAAGATATATATGATTCTTATAGAGCTATTTCCTTTAGATCTTCTTCTCACTACTTAGTTTTTGCAAAACTGTATTGCTGAAACAACCTAAATATGCACTAGCATAGACAAGATAAAAAGTGTGTTAACTTTGTCACTCTCTTACTCTCACATACACGTATGCATTAAAAAGCTTAGCCCTGGAGCTGTGATTCTGAATGCTGTGTCAATAAAAGCCAACTTCATTATGATCTCACCCCCAGCAATTGGACAGTTATACCTTGGCAATAACTCGACAGGCAGTAAAATCATGAGCTACCTCATGGGGACAAATAAACACACACATACACATGGCATCACATGGTATATGAATTCACACACATGCCCATAAATGGATTTAATAATCTTCACTCTGTCTTTTCAGAAAGACTCACTTGCACAGATTAAAGGTACACTCAGCATTCTTTTCAAGTGTTTCTCGTGCTAAGGCACATTTGTTTTTCATGTGTCTTCTTGAGTGTGTTGAACCTGTTCCCCTCATACACTCCATGACCCCACTCACACTGACAGGATTTGCTCCAAGGCTTTCTATGCAGCCCCTTGTTGTTCCACTGTTTAAATAAGTCTTTGACAAACACTTTTAGCACTAGCTGCTTACACCTCAAATCTCCCATGTATTCCACCAGACAGTGAAGCTGCACAATGTAATGCTGATGTCAATTCCTATTTCCAGCTAAGTGTTCCTTTATAGATGCAGAGAGTTGATGGAGGGAGATGATTTTTACTTTAATGGTTTAACTTGGTCCATTTCAGCACTTCTCTTTCTGGGTGGGGTCTCAGTGGCCCTGTCCCCCTGTTCTGCTCTCCAATATACAACACCCACCCCAGCTTTCCTTAATCATAGTGACCCAACCTACCTTGAGCCTATGTGCTTTAGCATACTCAGCAGTACTGTGGTAATCAGTAATCAGCCTATGGGTCTAAGCTTCTCCTCACTCGGACAGCCTGGGCTCTTTTGTCATCTTATCTCAGTCAGAGGGATGAGAACTAAGCATCACTGTACCCTGGCTTTTGCTAACACAGGCAAAGACTGAGGATTGTTTTATCAGTGGGAAATAAATACTTCAGTTGGCTTTTCAGCATTGCAGACTTTAAATTAATTAAATATGTCTTTGTATTGTTTTTTAGAGACAGAAATACACATTTTAATGCTGCAGGTAAGCTTTATTTTTTATCCCAGAAATAATTTTAATCAAAGTAAACCTAATAGTTTAGGATCTGCAGACTGACTTTCAGTGGGATTGTGTCTATTTAGTTGAATACCTTTTATATTTGCAGGCACTTTTCGATCAGATGACAAGATCTTTAACCAAGAGAATGCTTTTAGTGATTTATTTTTCAGTTCTTGATGTTTAAGTTTATCAGATCAAATGTCACTGTTTGTAAAGATTGTAAATCCCACCCTTCAAAGAAAGAGAAGTGTCGTAGCTCAAAATTTTCCTTTTGAGTTATCAAACAAAACCAAACATTCAGAAAGGTGACAATTTACATCAAAACTGTTTTAGAAAAGTATTGGAAGTAACTCTACAAGTCTGTTGATGTTTACTTGAGGAATGAAACGCCATTCTTCCAAATAATGTTCCTTCATCTGGCATATTTATGATTGTGGTTGAGAGCAGCATCTGAGGTCTGATGTCTTCCACAGATCTTTAACAGTGTTGAGATTTGGTGACTGTAAATACCACAACATGCAATCCACATCAATTTAGTTTTAATTAACTAGGATATAGGCACTCAATTCAGAAAAACAGTTTGATTTAGCAGCAAAACTTTGATGCAAAAAACCTCTAAAGTGGACAAGCACATGACAGTAAGATGTCCAATAACATAAGACCCTCTCAATCCTCTCATTTTTGGGATCAAACATTTATGCCTGAAAGTTATTTTAGTGTATAACACACAATGACAAAAGAGGAGAAAATTATAAAGAATGAATCATATCTGAGTTCAGTGATTTTTGAACCACTGAACTCTCAAATGCGTGTTCATCTTTCTAATGTGGGGGTTTAAGCACTGAAATCCTGCTATAATTTCCCTCTCTATGTAACTGGTTTGCTCTTGCTGACAGTCTGATCACATCCTACACTGACATTTTCAGTCATATGAAGAAGAATTACTCTTCTGTTCATTAAACATCACACTAATGCTAAGGCACTGACAAAATATAATGCACTGAATGCACTGATGTCGTCCCTATGGATTTACATTCAGATGCCTACTGGAACACCTGCAATCATTTTAGCAGTCATTGTAGCTGAAGCTCCTGCCATTCACACCTCAACACTGAACCCTCTCACTTAGATCTTTTCTTCTCGTATTCTTCATACAAAACTGAATTGTATACAGAACTGGTCCTGCTCAGCATTTCTGACATACCACAGAGCCTGATTGTATTATAATTTCTCACTCTATGCAGTACACCTGTATGGAACCATCTTCATTCATTGTGTTTCTCATCACATTTATTTAAGTCTTGTCTTTGATTTCTCATTCCTCTGTACATGCCAACATAAATCTTTTTTTTTTTTTTTCAAATCCTTAAGGGTTTTCACCACCAACCTCAATTCGAGCTACAATTACATAGTATCTTGAGGAAAGAGCCAGCACACAAAGACAGTGGGGGTGGGTGTCATTAGTGTTGCCACAGCAACCTCCATCAACCCCCTTCCTCATTTTATGAATTTCTCGCACTAATCTAGCCCAGATACAGGGAAGCAGCAGTAAATGATTTATTAACGAGCTGATGGAATTATTCCTGATCATCATTCATGGACATTAATTCTCAGAGTGCTCAAATGTGACATTGTACATGCTTTCATTTGCTGTATAAATAGGCATTTACTTGTAAGGCATTTACTGGGGTCATCATTACCATCTTACCTTGGCTCACTTTCATTTATAAGGAAGAATAAAAGAACATAACAACTGCAGCATTATCAGATTTAATAGTCTTATCATCATTGTGCCAGTTAAGGCTGCCTGCAGCACTGGACACTGCACAGCACTGTCTGAGTGGTACAAGGTTATAAAGAGAGAAAATAATGCAGCTTCCGCAGCTTTCTAATATGACTCAGAAGTGCTATAATTATATGTGTTGGAGGAAAATAGTAATTCGATTTAAACAGCATGCATGTGTACAGGAAATAACACCAGTAAATTTTAATTGATGCCCAGAAACAACACACAATAACCTCATTCCCTGAAATCATCTAGTCGTGCATTCATGAACCCCTTGAAAAGGAGGTTCTTAATCTCAATGGGATCTTCCTGGTTAAATAAAGGTTATAATGAAGGTGAAACATAAAGAAATATAATACTAGTGTTTTTTCTATTGTGATTCTCTGATTTTCCAATTTTCAGCCTATAAAGTACGAAGTCACAATGCATCAAGCATACAAAACAAACGACAACAAAACCATCTCAAAAAGACGAAATAAAACAAAGGCTTCTACATTATGTCTACTGATATGATACAGACCTGCAATGTTTGTTTACTTTTTGCTCATCATTATGTCATGTCTTTTGCATCAAATATGTATGTAAAACCCTCTCCACGCAGCATGAAAGT
The DNA here is from genome assembly GCF_036924035.1 of Leuresthes tenuis. Taxonomy (NCBI): domain Eukaryota; kingdom Metazoa; phylum Chordata; class Actinopteri; order Atheriniformes; family Atherinopsidae; genus Leuresthes; species Leuresthes tenuis. The sequence continues at coordinate 11,377,406 of NW_027325360.1, forward strand.
CTGCTGTAACAATAAAAACACCACTGATGGCTGACTATGTAAACTGCCATTCCCTCTAATCAAATCTTTTTTCCTCTAGCCAAGTATTTTCCCCGTTACTGTCTTACTTTTATGCCTTTATTAATATTCCCCTGCATACCTAGCAATCTCCCCCTAGTTATGTCTCTTTCATAACCACCCCCCTCTTCGGTTTTCCCCCCAATCTTTTCTCTTTCTGTCCTCTCTGGCATGTTCATTAGTCTGACAGGAGAACGCTGTTAATCGTGGAGAGCGGAGGAGGGAGCTGAGAGAGCCCCTGGTCTATAATGGGAGCCAGCATGGTGCATATGGTACATAAACACATCAATGCTGCCACCTCAGACGCCCAACAGAAAAAGAGTGAACGTTATCTGTAAAACAATCATTATTGTGACTTATAGGTTACACATACAAACCACCCCACACACATGCAGACACACTGTACATCATAAACTACAGGTTATATTCTACAACTGTTCCATCTTGTTCTATCACATCCAACTGGATAATAACCTCATATAGAGGCTGCAGCTGATATTAAATCTTGATCTGGGATAAAAGTACACACTAAAGAATTAAAAAGCATCTCAGAGATTCAGTTATATGCTGTCTAACCACCTCTGAAGTTGTTTTCACATCACAGGTTTTTTCACAAATGTGATTATATGTGATTTGGTATTGTTTCATTACAAGCTCAAACTATTCAGAGATTTCTCTCTCAAATCTCCAAACAGAGTTGTTTAGCCCCCCTCACATGAACATCTTGACACCTCATTGTTTTGACTTGTGAACACTGAACTAATTGAACCACTGCTGGTATCCTAATGTGCGTTTTCTATCAGCAACAATATGTATTTTTTGGTTTTGATTTTTTGGTAAGTATTTTTTTTTTGAGTGACCATGTGTACTTGATGGATGATGCCCATGTGAAATGTGCCCAAGGTTGCATGGCATTTATATGCAAAGCCTTGAGAACGTAACAATACTAATAATTCAGTGCAGTAATTGCTGGCCTCAAAGGTGCAAGATCGATGCTCCTCGTTCTTTGTCTGCACAATTCATACATAATGCCAAGCTGCAATGAAAGTGCAACAGTTTTTTTTGTGAACAAAACTGTTGCTTGGATGAATTGATGCCAACTATGTTGCGTTCACATTGTATGGAGTTTGATCATTCGATTCTCTGTTCTAAAGTTGGATTTGTAGCAGACAGGAAGGCATGGTTGAAATCTCCAGATGTTGCCATGAATGCAGTGGGGTATTTGTGTCTGCACAACAACTGAGCTGGTAATGTCCAATTCAGCATCAGCAGTTCGCATCGGTGACTGCTCTCATTAGACAACATGAGTGGAAGTTCACAGCCAACAGTTCAATATCAGTGGTGCAAAGAAGTTTCTTCTCAGTAACATGTCAAGGATTAGACCATCTCTTGTTAACTAGCTCTGCATTCCCTCCTCCTTCACTCTTGCCGTTCTGTCTGCAATCTTTGTATGCCCCTATAGTTTCAAAGTCTGATAGAGAAACACTGGAGTCTAGAATATGTTTCTGCAGTCATGTCTTAGTTAAATATGTTCCAGACATCCCATTGCATCCTCATCAGCACTCCAAGCTTGTCCAGTCTGTTTTCCAGCGATCTCACATTTCCCAAGATGATGAAGGGAATAAATGTTTTAATCTTCCCCCTTCTTGCTCTCTGTTTTGCTCCTACCTTACATTCTAGATGTTTCCTCTTCATCACGTCTGGATTTTGGATCTTATTCTGAGCATTGCTTGGGCTTTGGAAAGCTCTATCAGCTACTCCTACATGAAAACAACTTTCCCGTTGGCATAGTTATTCATCACAAAATATGTAAAAAATTGTTACCAGAAGAACCACCTTCCAAACCTGAGCAGGAACATGTTTAATCAGTATTTTCACAGAATGAAACTCATTGCAAGAATTTTCAGGGAAAGACACAGTATGACCAAAGCTACTGCAACATGTTGTCACGAGTGCAGCACCATTTTAGAACTACTTTTAGAGGCTCTAAATGTAGCATGGCATTTTGATTAAACAGTTCTTTAAAATGGGCATTAAATACAGCAAATCAATCTCACATTGGGAGAGTGACTGCAACACAAAGATGTTCAGACCATAGCAGCAAGAGTAAAGTGCTTTTTAGAGGACTGCGTTGTGGCACTATAATAGTGCCATATCTTTCAATAATCCAAATTTATCTAATGAAATCTTCTAGATTCTGTTGACAGATCAGCAAACAGGCAAGACCAAGGAAAACCAATGGGAATGTTTTTGAATAAAAGTCCAACTATGGTCTATATCATCAACATTGTGTTTGTGCTATCGTATATCTTTATTTAAGTATGAAATGACAATAAGAAGAAAAAAAAAGTAATTTAGTTTGATATCTAAAATAAATGTGTTATCTTTAACAATGCAAATGACAATCTGGTCATCTTACTTATTGGCCTATTTATAGTAATATAATTACAATTCAAATCTGCTTCTATCTGCTAATTTTTCCATATTAAAACATCCCTCTTTCTCTATCAAAACAAAATTGAAATAACAATCTTGTTAAGTAATGGATGACACCAAAGACTGAACACTTTGCCTTCTGCCATATCAGCTCTGGGGTAGTTGTGAAACAAAGAGAACATGAGGAGAAATCATGAATAACCTTCCTTATGAAACCTTCATTAGGATCTGTCAGGGCTGTTTGATTAACATTAATGGACCAGCCTCAATTTCTCAAACCTTGTCTCTACTTGCCCTTTCTGCTGTTTTTCCTTATTCCATCACTCCAAAAACCCTCTCCTGCCCGTCACCATCACCCCTCCTTTTATGGTCAATGTGTATCTCTTTTCTCTATTTTTACTTAATCTCTCTCCTTGTTTAGTCATCTTTTAGGGTGTCATGCTCTTCTTCTCTTCAACCTTGTACCTTAATGATCTCTTCATCCTCACTTCCAGTATAAAAGAAGTGCCAATACAGTTTGTTGAACCCCCGCCCCACTTCCCTCCGCATCCATTCCAACACCTGCCTCCTCCCCCCTCTAGTACCTAATTTCCTTATGTTATATCATTTCTCCTCTTTCCCTTGGAGTCTCTAATTTCTCCTCCTTTTCTATGTCCTCACCTACATGCTCTTCATTTCTTATGCAAATAACTCCCTCCAGTCTCTGCTCTCTGGAACCCTCATTGCTGAAAACCGTGTGGTCCAGGTCCATTCATCTCTGTCACACTGCATTAGTGCCATGAGGAGCATGTGCGCACGCACACACGCACTCAAACACACACACAGGTTCCTGGTTTGGTCTTCTGTTGGGGGTGGGGAGGTCATGACAGCAGGCGTCTCCATAGCTGGCCAATGAATATAGATCACCTAGCTATTCTCAAGCACCGGGACCCTGAAACCCTCGTTGGCCCTCTGGGAGTCCAAGACCTTACACTGGGTCAGACCTGCTCAGTGTGGACATGCAGAGAGAGCTTTCACAACACGGCACCAGCAGTCCTTGTGCATGACTTGTATGAACAGTTGAATGGGTACGTGTGTAAAATGTAAGAATGGTGTAATATAACAGTAAACTACAGTTTTTTCTTTTTTTTTTTTAAATGAAACAGTAGCATTGTGACTCTAAGAACAGAGGGGAGCAACAGTGAGAAATGAGAAATGTTTAGTGTTCACCTTCAAATTATTTCTCGTGTTCATAATATAGTCCGAGAGGTCGCAGTGTCTCTGTTTTACAAGCAAATATGCAGATTATTAGCAACATGACCAGGGATAGCGTCTGAAAGATGCTTCCAGAAGATATTTCCTGTGTTTCTGACTTGGTATATTCAAATTTTAGAAATAGTAGCATTAAGATAAAAATCCTTGAAACTTAGGGGAGGTTGAGAAAGAAAAATAAGTGCCCATTTGTCAGAAGGAATACTTTAGACCTCAGCATGTGGAGGTGCTGGGGACCAAACAGTCAACCTTGTGTTACTCAGATACAAACATTAATTTATTGGAAACATAATTAATTTGAATGCAGTTCACCCTGTTTATGTGAGACAAGCAACTAGATAGCATCAGCATCATAACGCTACATACAAAAACAAATCCTGTTATAACAGCGGTTACTTAGTTTACTCAGAGGTACTCAAATATGATTTTGCAGGCAAGCATTAGTTGAATACACATGTGCATGTACTGAAAATACAAATACAAATTGTTACTTCTTCTGTCGATTCATTCATCTCTCTGTCTTTATTCTTTCAAATGTTGACATAGTCATACATAGTCAGAAACTGAGAGTTCATACATGCCTAACTCCTCTGTGACTGCAGGTGCAGGCAGACCACCATGGACCGGAACCTTTGTCGGTTCAACTTGAATCCGTTCTCAATCTGGTTCTTAAATTACCTCAGCAACATATTAATGTCACTACTGATGCTTTATATCTACAATAACACTCAAATGAATGAAAGAGAAACTACAGGGAATGCAGGGAAATAAGAAACAATTATTTGGCACATGCACTGTAGAAATCTGATGTAAAGAAAAACCACCCTGCATTTACATACATGTGAACACTCATGTAGTCATTCCTACAGATCATGTAATGTATTGTTGAACGTATTACCTCTATACATACTGAAGAGCTCAAGCCAGATGATCTGGCTCAAGTGCTTTGGAGCTATGTGTGCAGGGTATGGGTGCATGCATGTCACTGTGTGTGAGTGTTGTTTGCTTGTGCTGAGAGAGTTGCACCATTCTTGCATGTGAATGCCTGCATACTTGTGGATGTTAGGTGGTGCCAGAGAAAAATCAGCAGTTCGTCTGTGGTCAGCTTTGTGCCACTGAGGAGAGGTAATCTGTCTTGCTGTATTATTGTGTGGTATTGTACTTGTGTGCCCAATCCCCAGCAAGCATGCAGTAGGCATCCTAATCTGCTTGGAGAATTACTAAACCAGATCTAAGCTCAATGCTGCACTTTATCAATTATAAACACTAAAGAAACAAGGAGGCAGCTGTCTTGTACGTTGTTTCCCCAACGGATCAGTGGCTACGCTGTTTCTGCTTATTGTTAATAATGCTAAAAATCTCATCATGCTGATTTTACACTTTGTGTTTTATACAATTAAAGAAACCTAATAAAAAGTATTAAAAGGTTGCTGAATATGTGTGATATCAGCACATTATAAGAAAATTTTAAAAAGGCTGTTCGTATGAGTTGGAGCTCAAAGAAGCTATTTTACTTCTCTTCAAGGAATCACCTCATCCTGATGAGTTGGCCTCTCTGAGGCCTAAATGGCAACATTCTAGAAGAAGAAACTCCTATGAATTGTAAAGACTGATATTTTTTGGTGTGTATTTATTTATTAGCAACCAATTTAGATACAACCAATAAAGAAAGAAATGAGCTGAAAGACTGTAAGTGTGCACAGACACAGTTAGCCTTGTCTCTTTGCAATGATTTAATGCAAGTATTAATTCAATTCAATTCAATTCAATTTTATTTATATAGCGCCAAATTACATGATTGTATTACATTAATCTTAGGTTCAACACAAAATAATATGTTTTCAATTATATTCTGTTTTTTAATTTGAAACAGAAGTCATTTTTATGTACTGTTAGACAGACAGACCCTGGCCTCTTGTATCACAGCAGCAGCTGTCCCAACACAATGTTTGTTGCTAAATCAAAGAGATGATTACGATCATAATGATTTGTTGTGAATTCATTTTGTTTGATGATGTTACAGCTAGTTAAATAGAATCATAATTAAACCCTGCAACAATCCTGTGTTGTTCTGCCGGTAGGACAGCTATGTTGCTAGTTTTACGTTGGCAAGCATACCTCAAGGGGAGTAAGTGTGGACCGGTATAACTGATATATCCACATGATGAATTTTTTTCTTTCTTCTTTCAAATCTATTTTGACATTTTGCATTTATCTGTATGGAACATGTAAGATTGGAAATAAATGAGAGCACTGGAACGTCATGCTGCAAAGATACTGCTGCCCCTAACCAATCGGCTTCGCTGTATTTGTTTACAGTGGTACATATTTGCCAACACACAGAGAAGTGGGTACACACAAATACCCAGAAACATACTGACCCTGCAGCATTTATTTTTAAAAAAACAACACACAAACAATGTCAGTCAGCAGAATCATGAATATGAACTGTACCTGACTCTGTTTTAACACTGAAAATGGTAATTGTGTTTGGACAGCCCCCGAGGTAGTCAGTGGCACAGCTGAAGGTGTTTTATCATTTTTTTCCTAGAAGCAGAGTTGCCATCTAGTGATGACTAGTTTATCCCAGGGCTATTTGAGATTCAAACACTGGCAGTTGAACCAGTCACACACCCACTCCTAACATGCAAATATAAAGGCAATGGTCCCCAGGCCCTCAAGGGGAAGCGCAGAGGCTAGCTATTGGATAGAAAGAAAAAAGAATAACAAATTAAAGCGACAACTGAGCAAGAGAGAAACCAAGCCACATTCTTTCATGCCAACAGCATCTGTCAGTGTGAACATTGTGAAAACGTATGTTCAGGTTGTCCTGCCATTCAGGTTGTCCTGTTGAGAGCTGTGACTTGTTCCTAACATATTGCTACTGCAAAGAAAATAAATGAAGTCTTCCAGAGTTTGTTTTCAGTGTGTGCAGACAAGATTTTGGCCATTTGCCTCCACATTTGCAAACACATCTTCATGGAGCAATTCAACATAAAATCAGAGAAGCAATGTGTTTATGTGCACCTAGTTTTGTACCTGAAAGTCTGTCATTTTGAAGAAGTTTACACAGAGCTTTTTCACCATTCTGATGTATATAACACCGACTGGATCAATGACAAATAAGCATGTGCATTAAGCCAAATATTTCAAATTTAAATATTTCCGACATCATATAAAATGTAGTTAAAACAGAAAGCAATGATTTGCATATATATGCAATATCTGATTCACAGAAGAACATTGAAAGCGCATCAGATACTAAAAGTGAGACATGTTACTACTTCATGAAAAATATTAGCTCACATTTGATGGCAGCGACACTTCCAAAAAAGGAAAGGTAAGTGATACCATCACAAAACAGCTGGAGGAACATGTTGCAACTAATTAGGTTAATTGGCAAATTTTGGAACAATTTGAGAATTCTTATTCTCAACATGAAACTGTAAAGACAACAGAGGAAGGAGAGGAATAGTCCAGCTTGCTATTACTGCTCAACTTAAAAGCCTGCAACTCTGATGGATTGTGGATGCATTACTGCCTATGGAACTGGAAACTCACACATTTGAAGAGGCACCATCGATGCTGAAAGGTATTTAACATATGTTCTCATTCAGATGACATATTTTTTCATGGAAAACATTTCACTAACTGCAAACGTTTGATTTATCTTGCAATATAAAATGTGACAAAGTAAACTATATCAGACAAGAATACGACAAGATTCCTCTCTCAAAGCTCCAACAACTGGTCTCCTTAGTTCCCAGATTTTTACAGAGCGAAGCAGAGATGCCGTACAGCAGTACACTTAGCTCTTGGGTTTTTTTTATGTGCTGCTGCCATAAAATTCAAGATGAGATGTTTTCATCAAATAGTAAAATGTCTCAGTTTCAGCTCTTATCAAATATTGGTTTATGAGATTTTCAAATCATTACGTCTTTTTTTTATTATCATAGCATCCTAACTTTGGGATTTGGGAGTTGGGGTTGAATTTGGTTAAGTGTTTTTTTCTATGTTTTACTTCTTTTTAATCTTAGACTCCCTCGTCATCTATTCATTAACCAAGAAGAATTAACCAGGGATAGATAGACAGCTATGACACAATAAAGATGCAAGCAAAGCCTGACATGTTGTAAAACAAAGCTGACTGTGACAGGCTAATGCCAGAGCAGGTCATGGTGATGCCTTGTTAGCTTTCTGCTTGTATCCATGGCAACTGCAGCCACAGAATGACAGCTGTAGTCTAAGACTTTCTATAATAACACAAAAAGCAGATGATGTGGTTAAAAGTAAAAAAAAAACAATAACAAATGACTAAAACAAATTACTAGAAATTGACTAATATCATAAAATTCAATTTTAAAACATTAATATTAAAAAGTAGAATTGTGTCCTGTGTTCTCTGTGCAAGTGTTTAGTTCAGGATTTTTCAAGAAACAGCTCAATCACCTTTACTTGTTGTCATTTGGTCAGGATGTTTGCAAAATTAGAAGACAGAGAGTAAAAATATGTTGATGAGAGACATCATAAAGTTGTTATCTGAAATTTGTAACAATCAAAGTCATTACTCTTAATCCCATTAGTGTAATCACTGCAGCTGACACGTGGGACAAATCTCCACCACTTTAAATAAAATGGTTGATTTAGTTTCCATCACTGCTAAGAAGCATTAAATATCTTCAAAATATTCTCAAAAATGCATTGCTGAAAAAAAGCAGGCTAAAGTTTATTCACAAGATAGGGAAATGTGCAAGAAACATATTTGTATTGTCCCAAAATGTAAGAAATCTAACTCCTTGCCCTTGGTTGGAATGACCTTATTTTTTTATATCTTGTGAATACAGTTTCTCAGTCAACAAAAACTTAAGCAGCATTGAGACAATAATGCACAGTGATAACATAGGTATTTTGACATTTCAAAAAGATTTAGTAACAAAATTAGCCCTCAACCGCCCTTCTTTCCATTAACCTTCCTAAGACTTCCATCCATGGAGTTTGTCAGTTTTATGATTTATTCACAATATGCTTGTGATTAAACAGCAACCAGAGCCTCCAAACTGCCATTTAATGGTTCTCCGTTGAATTTCAGTCAAGTGAGGAAGGGAGAAAACCCCTTATTCACCTTTGTTAGTGGGCCAATCGGTGTGGTTCTTGGCTCCTGGTTGTAGGTAACAGACCATTGTCCAGTACACAGATCACAGTCTTTGTGAATGGTGTCGATTTCCTCCTGTTCCACTGGTCGAACAAAATATTTTCTATAATACTAGCAGCAGGTGTGAGATTTCACTATGTTCAACCAAAAACAATCAACCTAGCTTACCCTTAATGTCTGCAACCTACACCTATACTCCTCCTCCACCTTGCAGGGGTTTGACTGGAAGCGATGCCTTGGTCGTGTCTTTGGGTACTTGACACTTTGTTTTTCTGGAAACTCCATTTAGGTTGCAGTTCTGGTGCCACATGAGGATAAAGGCTGCAAGCTAGTTGTTTCTTTAGTTTGCATCTTTTCTTCTTAATGCATTTCTGTGACCCTTCTAACTGCTGTGATTGGAGTACTTTAACAATTTAGTTATTTGTTGTATATTTGCGACACTGTTGCATCAATCTGAAAAGTATTTTTAAATATTTTTGTACTTTCCTGATCCAGTTTCCACATAATTATGTATGTGTTGATATAAGATACTGATGAAAATGACCAAATCTTGATAGGTTTTCCAGTAACAATAGTCCTGAGTTGACAAATGGACACAGAAACAAAAATTTTACTGACAGTCTGTATATTTACATTTCCAATTATTTATTCTGCTGACAAGATAAAGCTGACTTATACCTACCCCTTCTCCCTTAGTTGCATGTATTTTGCTATACTTTAGGGCAGTGATATTAAATTGTAGCCACTAGCTGACTGATAAGCACTGGTGTTTCCATCATCAAATATGATGAAGGTTATTTTTTCAGTTATTTTTCTATATGACCCTTTTTTTGTTCTCACAACTTTCAACACAATGTGATATCCTTGCTTATTCATCACTAGTATCAAACCAAGTTCATACATTCCAGTGTATGGGTCATTTAGTTGATTGTAAAATAAATAAAAATTTAAAATAGGCATTCGTTCAGCTGACATCATTTTGAATTCTTTCTTTATGTAATAAACTATCATCTTACTGTAAATGTAGCTCTGCATTCCTTGGTAGAAAAGCTGATCAAACTATTGATTTAATTATCAGTCCATACAGACAGATTAAAGACTGAACTGAATTTTTCTGATGTCTCAGACCTTCTATGAGAAACCATATGGTCATTAAAAGTGTCCCTCATGTCATTTTTTTTTAGAAACAGACTTTTCTGTCTCCTGATGTGTGAGTTTGCTTGAAGTTCATCATTTCTATCATCAGATAAATCTGAGGGTCTTTGATACATGAGCAGAAAGAACAGCTGTGGATCTCAACATCATGTTTCAAAGTGTCAATTCCTCGGGGAAAAAAAAGTTTTAGAGTTTATCTAAGAGTGTTGGGTGACTTTTCTGACTCTGGATTTGTTTTTCTTGTCTTGGTTTCTCTGTTTTGTTTCTCTCTGTTTGTATTAGTCTATTCTTGATTTGCCTGTTTGTCAGTTGTTCCTCTCAAGGTTTGCCTTATTCTTGCTTTTGTCTGTACTCTCAGATTTGTCTTGCCTCAGTTGTGTACTCGTGTCCTGTTCTCAGTTTAGTTTCCAGTTTACTCTGTTTCACACCCTCACCAGCAGTTGTCCTCAGTTCCCCTGTTTGGTCCTCAGTTTGTTCGTCTTGGTCACTGTCATATCCTCGCCACTGCTGTCTTCTTGGTTTGTCTGTTCATTGTTTGTCTGTTTTCGCCACCTGGTTTCATACAAAGTCTGTTACTGTTTTCACTGTTTAGTTTATGGTTTTATTTATTTTGTTTTATATGGCAGATTGGAGCTGCTGTGGCTCAAAAGGTGGAGCAGGCAGTTCACCAATCACTGGGTCTGTGGTTCAATGACCACATCTTTCAGCTTCCTATGCTTACCAATATGAATGAGTGTGTGTATGACAGAGCAAAGTGCTACAGGTATGGAGTAAGACACACTGTATGACTGTGTAGAAAACAGGAGGTTGTACTGTTAAGTGGCCTGAGTGATCCCTATATAAATGCAATCCATTTACCTGCAGTCGTGTCACTAGGTGTTACTATGGAAACATGGCTTTTAGTTAAAAGGTAGCCTGGTGCACACTGGCCAGCTTTTTAGGCCTAAAAGGACTGTCTTTGTCTTTATAACTTCAAATTGACTTTAAAAAAACACTCTGTCTGTTCTTGTCTAGTTTTATATTTCCCGACCAGAAACTCTAAATTCGAACAGGCGTTCTCTATTTTCTTTTTTTTTCCCACACAGAACATGGAAGCTCACTGAAATCACCTGTCGCTCAACCATCACTAAAATCAACTTATTAACTTTGTTTGTTTAGTGGAAAGTAGAGATAGTGCAAATTGTTTGGCCACGTTGCATACAAGATGAATTCATTAGAGAATGAGGCCGCGTGTAAAATATGTTTCTGTCAGTTTGGTGGACAGTAGCCTGAGCTTGTGCTTATGCTAAAGTCAGCTCTCAATTTTCAATTTCAATGTGAGGAGAGGAGACATCAGGGCCATGTTATTTTGACCAAAGACTTTTGATCAAGTCCTCAGGATATTGTCTAAACTTGTGAAAAAAAAGGGCATTAATGTATTGTGTCTCCTTTAAGGAGACTTACCAGCTTGCAAAGTGGTAAGTAATCATTATTTACCATGAGCAAATACCTTTAACGTATATTGCATATGTTACATGGTACACACTAAGATAAAAGGAAATATATCAATAATACATTCAACATGTGCCTTGTCTTGACCTGAGTTTGTGCACATGTTTGTGTATGTGTGTGTGTTTGGTGTGCAAGAGAGAGAGTTGTTGCCTGCTCCCTGACCCCTCTCATGTAAACATGGACACACTTCGACGAGGTGCTGAATGGCAGTGATTATGAGAGAGAGCGCCGAGCGACACACACACACATACACACACACACACACACTCCCTGGGAGCTCTGCCAAGAAGGGAAGACCTACAGTGCAAAGCTTCCCCTGGCTCTCTGCCAACACTCCATTAACAGACGAAGAAGGAGGAGCAGGAGAGGGAGAGATGGAGAGTGGAAGTGGGGAAAAAGGAAGTGAAGAGGAAGAAAAATACAGGAGATAGTAGCAGAGGGGAGGGAATGAGTGAAGAATAAACTTTTGTGTGCATGTATGGTCCTGAGTTGATAGGATATAAAGTTTGCTGTGACATAGTACAATACCAATGTTTATTCTAATCCTTTTGACCTTGCATTCGTTCAAAAGCATACCAGAGGGAGTGTTTGGGTTGTTCTGAGTGATACATTGAAAAATGTAGAGGGAGGTGGAGGAATATGTTCACTTAGAGGCACTCTAATGGATTTTAAAAGGCAAAGTATCCTGAGACCGGAATAGAAAATCTAGTCAATTCAGAGTGTTTAAATGTTCCAGAGAGAATTCTGGGACTAGAGTTGACTCTGACGGCAACACCAAGCCAAAAAGAGCCAGAAATGATACGAAAACCATGGATTTGATTTGAGTTTTTCCTCTCATTTGTATTTTTGGCTGCATATCATTAATTTGCAACAACAAACAGCTGAGAAGGAGTAAAGTCAGCTTCAAAGCCAGGAATAATCGTCACCACACAATGACTGTAGCCAGAAGAATTCATTCCAAGTCTTATCATGGCATCTGTTCATGTAATGATATAATGATGCTATAATAATCTTACTTAAGAAAACAAGATTGTTTAGTATAAGTCAGGAGTCACTGCAGAATTTAGCACTTTTAAAATTGTTTTAAGACATTTAGTGTATAAATTAATTTGCAACCTCATTGGGTCCAACAATAAAATTGTATTTGGTTAATCAAATCTATTGTTTAGTCCTATACAATACCATTCCCTCTTGTGGAGACAATGGTATAGATGACTCTTTGTGGTTAACTGATTTATATACGTTTTTAGTATGTTTTCTTCTCTTTCTTTTATTTTCATTGAGCTTGAGTCCATATTGAAGCTTGACTGATTAAATACTAAGAATTTAAAAAGTGAAAATAAATTAGAAACTCATGATGAAGATGACTGTCAGTAACAGTAGTAGATGTTGTCGCAATAACTACTTTGATTTCACACCATGACACAGATTGCTTATATTTCTAATATGCCATCAGCAATCTGTTTCACTAAGTATGCTGTCACTGCATACGCTTGTGTGTGCGTTTAATTAACTGATTGATCTGTTAGATTTGTCAGGTCAATAATTATAACTTTTTTGTGTTGTTTGTTGTGCAGTTAGAACTGCTCCATTTTCTCTTCTGTTGTGCAAACTTTTGTTTGGACCCATTAGAAATTAGATAATACATTGTAATGGGTTCCTGTTGAACTAATATATCTGAATCCAAAATAATTTAAAAAACACATTGCTTAATCTACTCATCAATATGATAATCTGGCATAAAAGATAACAACAAAATAAACATCTCTGAAGTCGTCAGCTTCAGTGTGAGATGAGAGAAGAGATGTGCTTATTGAGATGAGCTGAGCATGACGCTCTTCAAAGATGAATGACAGAGGGAGAATCTGAGAGAATAAAGAGGACAAACCAGCACTAACAAACAAAGATCTTTGTCAGGGTCATGTGTTGTTTGTCAGGTCACGCTTTTCCTGTCCTTTGCCCGTCTGGCTTGTTATCAAAGTAGCTCAGCCTGTCATCTGACTACAGATGACCATGTGCTGACCCTTATAACCTTCCATCAAATCATGTGATGGCCCATTTTCACTAGAACCACAGTCAGCTGGACACTCGCACCCTCCAATACAAGAGGACTTCACAAGTCCCCTCAAAAATGCTGAGATCAGTCAAAGACAAAAGCAATATTTGGTTTTGCACTCAGCTCTATCAGTTTTGAGAGGGCAAACACACCTGAGACATGTGCACTTTAAATTCTTACTGTGATTCTGTTAAGTTTCATGCCCACAGTGTCCAACTTACTGACTGATTTTTAGTCTCACGTCATCTACCATTAATGTCAGCTCCATTTACATTCACTGGTTCTGAAATTCTGAGCTGGGCTTCAGTTTGGCAGGCAGGATAAAGACTGGACTGGAGGAATTGAAAAAAGGTCATGTGGTCAGATCAGCCCAGATTGAACCTGTTCCACAATTACGGGCACAATGGAGTAAATAAAAGGGTGGTTGAAGTACTACAGCCACCATGCTAAGTACCTGCAGTACAAGCCTGTGTGGGCAGCTTTAAGATTTGGGTTAATTGGTTTATTTGGTCAGGTCTAGTTTAAGCCACATTATGTATCCAAAGAATTTGGTCCGCTGACAGTCTGAATACACTGAATGACCAGGTTTTTCCACCGTTGTTTTTTTTTTCCCTTGATAACAAGGCGATAATCCAAGATGACACTGTCAGGATTCATTGTCTCAGATGCTAAAAGTTCAATTCAATTCAATTTAGTTTTATTTGTATAGTGCCAAATCACAATTGTCCTCTTAAATACGGTTTAGAGAGCATGAGACCACATTTTCTCATATATTCTGGCCATCACAGAGTCCAGTATATTGAGCATCCTTGCAATGTGGCTCTCCCATCAGAAACACAAGATATTGGTAAAAAATGAACGCAACTCAAGAAAGAAAGAAAGAAATGTATAGAGTTATTGAAACGATGCTACAGCAAACCTGAAGGTGCCCCAACAACATATCAGAGTTTATGACTTATATTTTTGGTCAGGCAGTGTATATTTTTAGGGTATAGTAGTGGATAGTAAAGTTCAAGTTAAAGTCTAAATATTGCCTTTTGTATCTTATTATGTAATTATTGTTGGCATGCATGTAGTAAATTAAGCTATTATTTCTGTCAATTAATTGAGGTAAATTGAGATTATGATTACAATGTGTAATGTTATCATTCAAGAAGATTATGAATTGCACTTTGTCTTTCTTGGTACAGTTTGTGGAGTTGCATTCTTGGCTTAATTAAAACAATGTACATTTTCCTGTGTTGAAATGTTAATCTGTCAAGTCTGAAGGTTGAAAGGAAAGAAGTCTACTCAATGCATGCATGGTTGACTATAAAATTCTTAAACACAAGAAGTATTCAGTAACTTCTCCTAACAGTCAGAACACAACCATTCACTGCTCCTCATAAAATTCAGCATAACAGAGAGATTCTGCAATGATTGAAAGGCTCCATCCTCCAGACAATATGGTGGACATAACTGGTGATTCGGATGTAGCTTTATGACAAGTGAGTAAAACTCCATCAACATGAAACACGAAGATGAGCAGACTCCTTACCTTAACATAATCAACCTTTCATTAGAGCCAATTTGACCTGACTGCTGCTTCACTGTTTTTCCCTTTTTCTCTTTCATTCTTAACATAATGAACTTCATTATATTAGAGCACAATAGATGCCACAATCAGACCGCCAAGGCAACCATCAGTGGTTTATTGGAATCAGCCCTCACATCTGGTAAGTATGACGTGTTAAACAGCTCAGATGGTCATTGATCTCTGGAAACAGAACACCTTGAACAAGCTTAATGAGAGAGAAACTGCTCCTTCTCTTTTGTGGTCTTTTGTTTATGACCAGGTATCGTGGAGAAATACAGGGAGTTTGGATATGTTGATCCTACATTCTCTTTACCAGATATCCACAGTGTGTAGTCCAACTGTAAAACTGGCTTCGGTGACTCCAAGGGTATTTACGTTTATTCCCTGGTCATAAACTTTAACAATTATACTGTCAACCCCACAACTCAGATGATTTACTCAGTGTTTGTGGTGGTGAAAAGTGAATGTGGTCCTCCTCTCACTTCCTAAGAATAAAAAAAGAGTAAGAGGACTCCAGTGCTTTCTTTATATTTCCTTGGTCCACTGAACACCACTAGTGCAATGTGAGCCTTCCTCTGTGTGTGTGTCTCTGGGAATGGATTCAAAGCTCAGTTATATTTGATGCTGCTAAGCTACACTGGTGGACTGCAAAATGGAATTTGACCTATGCAATGTCCTTTTTAATCAGAGGTAATTGACACAAATAGACTTTCATCTTAACTGCGTATGCCCTTGCCTTCTATGCAAGAGCCCTGCCGTACTGGCCTTCACGGCTTCCTCTACTTAAGAGAGATTGGCTAAATGAATTCCTACTTATTGGAAAGACATATCAAGAATTTAGCCTGTAAGGTAACAGACTAAAGACATTTTTCATAAAGTGTGCATTTGTTTCCTCACCAAGCTTCCTTTTTTCTTAGCCTTGCACAGTTGTGGGGGAACTTTTTGCCACTGGATGGTTCAATTAATATACAGTAACCAATTTCTCCTTTTACCCTCCAATCTCCTCCCTCCCCTGCTGAGGGGAAAAATGTGTCTCATTCCAATTTAATGCATGGCCAATTCCCACCTCGACGGAGCAGTAATTAAAATCCACACGCAAAGCCCCATTCATCAGTGGAGATGACAGAGAGCGAGGAGGCGGGGGCTGCAGGACTCTGTTGCTGTACCCTTGAATTTAGGAATTCAAACTAGCTTGTGAAGAGTGAAAGAGGGAGGGAGGGAGGGAGAGTTGAGGCTGATTTCTCCAGACATGTGATACATGTTGTTTTCAGCCTATCGGCTCTGTAGTCATTCCTTAAACAATCACGTGCCCGAAATGTGTCTGTGTGCAAATGATTGTGTGCACGCTCTAAAATATGCTATATCCCCCGTGTAAACACAGCTTTGCTTATATGCCACTCTCCAGTACCTGCAGTGTTATAATCTCATTAGCATAACACCCTCCAGTTTAAGCCCCGCCCATTATATAAGCAATTGCACCATCCTTGCTTATAAGAGACCCCCCAACCTTCTGCACCCCATGGCAGATTTTCTGTTTTGACAGAAGCCCTGCTGTGCTCTTTTGGCTTTACACACACAAAATCAAACACACATGCACTTATCCCACTCAAACACTGCATGACCGTGACCCACACAGAGACCTGTGCTTATCCACAATGTCCTTCAGGGGTGTACGAAACACCAGAGGGGCTCTGGGAGGTTGATGGGTGTGTGTGTGTGTCATTGTTTGCTGTCTGTGATTACGCGTGTTGCCACCCAGCAGCTGTTTGCATGTATTATCCTGCTGTCCGTCTACTCATGGATGGGGTCGTGTCTGGCGCCTCAGTGATGTTCTTGAGTTCACTCACATCTTTTAGGAAAGTGCCAACAGGGAGCATGCTGTGCCTGACAGTCTAGGGGATCAAAAGAGTTTGTCATCTGAGCATAACACCTTTTTAATCCACACCATTTTATTTCTGTATCTGCAAAGTTTTTCAACAGAAAGAAAGGTAAAGTTTTGTAAGATGTAACAGGGAAGCAGTGTGTTTCTCTGTGCAGCCTCTCTAGTCACATTGGTGGTGGCGGCATATGTCCAAGGCCTCCATTTCAACCCCAGCCCCCCCATTCACCCCTCTGAGTCCCAGCCTTCCCTCTGTCTGCCTTTTTTCTCTCTATCCTGCAGTGGACTGCACTTGAGCTTGAATGGCCAAACCGGGAGAGCCAGCTGCCCAGGCCCTGTGCACCAGAGAGAAGGACAGGAGGGGAGAGATGTAGGGGGGAGGCTGCACAGATTTTAATGAGATGCGCAGTGTCAATGGCCACTCTCTCTGAAGAGGGCAAGAAGAAAAGGGTTCTCTCTCTTTTTCTCTCCACTCCCCTCTCCTCTGTGCCCCCTTCCTCCAGCTCCCTCTCTCTGAATCTCCTGCCCTCCTCCCCAGCTGGCGATGGGCTTTGTTAGGCGCCAGATGATACCCCAGATGCCCCGTCCCAGCCGCCCCTTTCAGCTACATTCACCAGCCTCCTCTCAGGTCAAAGGTCACCACCGGGCATCTGAATGGGTCTCCGTGGCAACACTGGTCATGATGGTTGAGAGTGGCAAAGGCTTTTTGTTGCTGACTGGTTGCCATGGCCAGTGCTCAATTAATTTGGTTCAGTTCCATGGGGAAAATTGAAGTATGATTTGGAGAAAAAAAGCATTTTGGAGCATTTTCTGATCAAAATAAGTTTGTTGCCAAGAATTTATTGATGCTATTCAATGCAAACATTAGCCTAGACCATTACATACTATGCAAAAGCAATCCTAGACAAGACCCAAAAAGTAGTAATATTAAGTCAGTTTCTTTTGGAGAAGTCTTGCCCATTTCCTTCTCAGATCTTTTACCCTGTTCAGGTTGTTATCACTCATAACTGATGCTCCTGCAGTTTGATGTTGCTTCAGCCCTCTGCTGGGCAAACACACAACTGCATCATGCATCATTCTGGCACCACCCAGGAACCTATGTTGAAACAATTGTAAAAGGATAGTTGTTGAAGAAGTCATTGCCATTTAGATATAGTTTACGACAGTCCATCAGACACAAAAAGAATGCTTAGAAGAAAAAAGCTTGGTACTTTACTTTAGAGGTTTTTCCACTTGATTACTTCCATTTCATGCTACTTTATACTTTCACAACCAATAATGTATCTCTTTTCCACTACATCTATTTGACAGGCTTAATTACCAGCTGCTAAGAAGCTAAGACTAAATCAGTGGTTTCCAGTCTTTTTGACCTCCCATATCATACAAGAGGCAGTTTGTAGTCTGTTTATTTTCTTTTTCCGACTTAGGTCATGGTTTTATTTTAATAAATGCTCAAATAATCCAAAGAGTCATCACAAACTGAAATTCAGAGACACATGACTAACGCTGAGTCTGATACTTTTCAATTGCTGTATTGGTACCTTTGCTTAAAATAGTCATCTGTATACTTTTCCTAACAGTGAAAAGCATGTTGAAATCAGTAAAGTTATCGTTAGTGTGGAAAAAAAAGAGGTAACAGGTAAAAGGTTGGCATCAGGACACCATAGAGGATGATGGTGTCAGGGCAAAGGCTGTGTTTTCTATTTTCATCTTCAATAGCAGGGACTCTAAACCCTAACAAGTGATTCCATGTTGTCCCACAAAAAAAAGTAGCATTAGTAGAAAAAAAATTTGTTGAGTGTTTAAATTTTTTCTTGATAGGCTCTAGCTGGGTAGGTGTGACATTCCTCTCATGTATAAAAGTGCAAGACCAAACTTAGATTTATGAGTCAATGTTTCTGAGGTCAGAACAGACTGCAAAAGCAACACAGTTAAGGCCTGAGTCCTTCACATCCAAAAAGTTTTTTCTCCTGAATAAAAAAGCTAGAACTGTATCTAGAGCCTACGCAACTTGAAATGTGCCGGATTTCCTCCGCCTTTGCTCCCTTGACTGTCTTCCCCTTGCAGCCCTCTGTTGGTCACGCTGTCCAAACAGATCAAAGGTCACACGATAAGGAGAGGGTGAACACTGGAGTCTATTCAGTAGCACAACCAATAGTGAATAACATGTGGGCATCAAGAAACAGTGAAAAGACATAAAGAAAGGGAAAGAGGGAGAGTTTTTGCCCCAGTGTATATTGACAAGCCCTTGGTGAGTACTGGGAGTCTGTTCTTTCATGCAGACACAGAAGAGCTTTTAAAAACATTGATTCGTCATGCAAATACCATATTTTGTATTGATATATGCACTAACATATATCATAATGATGGATTTGGTCTGATGAGCACTAATGCATTTCCTCTGTGTGCTTTTATGCTTTTAAGTTTAAATTTTCGCTGTTTGTTAAATACCTTGCAGGTAAACTGTGCCCCTGTGCTGGTTTGGTCCGACCCCTCCCTGAAGTCATCAGATAACACGAATGATCAACAGTGCAGAGGAGAAGTTGACCCAACGGCTACCCTTCGGCTACATACAAAATGACGCCAAGGCAGACAAAGTGTCACCAATAAATGAGAAAACAAAAAGAAAATGTACTGTTTAAGATAACTTTTCATTCTACTTGAAAGTTAATTTCTAGATTCCTCTTTGTTGTGCTGTTAATATGTTTCCCTTTACATGCATTCCCAATGTTTTAGAGCCATTCTAAAAGATTTGTGTTTATCCATCATGTTTGCAGTGACCATGAACATGGATTGTACGGTTTGGCATTCATGCTGACACGTAATAAATTACAAAGTGCTTTCATTACAGCAGTGAGAGATGCTCCTTGTCCCCTTAGACATCAGTGATATTTGAGCTCCAAAATCATGTTACATGTTTAAATTGCACACAGACATAGAGTAATATCATTTCCAGTCCTTAGTGCATGTTTTATTTACACACATTTATATACATATATACATTTATATCTATATATATGTATATGTGTATTAATATGTATATGACCTTTTCACCTTAATTAGAGAGTGACAATAGAGAGAGACATGAAATGTGAGGTAAGACAAATAATAAAGATCAAACCAGCCAGGAAGGAAATCAGAAATACACTGCTTGAGGGCATTTACACACATTTGGTATGCACCATCACCATTCAGGAATCAAGTTACGCTTGAAACCCATTTTTTTCAGTCATATTTGTACAACTATATTACATAGAATATGTGCAATAACTTGGTATTCTTTGGGAGTTACAAACCAAAGTTCAATGCTGCAACAAATTTACTTGAGGCTCCAAAATATGAAAACACAAAAAAAAACTATTGCAGTAATGCTGAGGGCAACAGCCTGACTTTTGTGTGGCAATAGTTTCCCTTTTCCCACTAAAAAAAAAAACACATCCATACTGCTATTCAGGGCACAGCAGCCTCTATTCCTGATTAGCTCCACCATCTCATCAATAGGCCTGTCTGTCTGCCCTGGTTCTTTGGACAAACAGCCCTTTCTACTCAACTTCACTCCTTACAGCTTTAATGGCTGGAACAGTTCAGAGAGGAGTTAATTATTGCATAGCACATGGCTGGCATACTGAGCCTCAGCTGCACCAGTTCCAGAAGCATGAATGTGTCACAAGATGCCCTGTAGTTTGATACATGTGATGAATAAGGACACATGGAGCAATGTTTGAACAAATGGACACAAAAGGAAGACAAGCTGGAAGAATTTACCAGTTAGGTGATCATCTAAAACACACCAGTATGCAGATGTTGGATAATCATGGGCGTGTCCTGACATTTTGAATATCAGTTGTTCTACCACAACTTAAACTGCCCCACACACAAACTCAGTATCAAAATATTTTCGTGTGCAGAGGGAAATTCACAGCTTTGACTTGATATAAGCATCTGCCACAGTCATATAGGAAAATAACTTGAAAGATGGCACAGTCAGATATGGATAACAATTAAACTCTGTCATTTTGACGTTTGTCTCTCTTATAGCTTTGATACATGTTCAGACCTCAAGCCAGTGCATGTATCCCATCTGCAGTATACACACACACACATTTTGAATGTAAAACTCAGGGAGTAGAACAGTATACTTGTATGACCATGGGGAGTAACCAAGACACTCAGTGATGTGATCTCATCAAAAATACATCAAGCTGTTTTCCCATCTGTATGCAGTGAAATATTAACCAAACAGCGTTGAGGATCCACCCACATGTGACAATCAGCACCTTTTCCTTCAAATGAATATGTAGGCTTTTCCTTAAAACAGCTGGTAGATCAGCTGTGAAAAAGCAAGAGCAGCTCTGTGTTGTTATGGGATCTTTTATTTATCTTTCCTTGCTGCTCTCACTCTCTCAGTTCTATACTGATTGTTTGGCCTCTGATGTGTTGACTTGAGCTGTGTCGGCTGTTTCCTGAGGGCCTTCGTTCTCCTCTGCTGATGCGTCCAACAGCCCACTCCCACGTCCCTAAAACACACTAATATTGCTCTTATGAAAGTTAGATAAATGAGTGTTTCATGCAAAATGGTAAAGCAAAAATCTCATTTGTAAGCTACCTAAATAGGAAAGCTAGTTTTCTTGAGTTGTGTATATTGTAGTTTAAATGTCTCATTTCATTTTCTTTTTCATTTGCTTCCTTAAGCATATCTGTAGAAATTGCTGCTCAGTGCTACTTAATTAATACACTTATAAAACTGAAGTAAACATGCAAAATTTAAATTCTCTTTGGCTGGATTCGTCTCATTGCACTTCTTTCCCTGTGTACTTAAACATAACCTGTTTTGCCAGAGCATTTCCCGCAAGAATGTATCTCAAGTCCACGTCTCATGGCAGGAGAAACAGGCAAGTACATGTTATCCTGCTTTTAAAGTCATTCTTCTGTCTGAGAACGAGCTCTTCAAAGCTTCTTCAGAGTCTGTAAACACTTCAGGACCCTGATAATGTCACTCTCACTGCCTCAGAGGAAAACTTTGACAAACTTTAGCTCCTCTTTCTAAACTATTGTGAAAATTTTGCATATGGACAGCTGGGGCAGCCTTCTATAAAACATGAGGATGAACACTGCCTTGGTTTATTTGGCTTTACATTAGTTATTAGTGAGTTGCTTTTTTTTCTTTCTAACACAAGCAACCCATGAGCTCTGACTAACACTGAAAATGTCATCACATGCTGCCCTCTGCTGGAGGCCAATGTACAACAAACACAGCTGCACGCTTTCTTGAGCAGGTGGCACATGAAAATCAAAACATACAGTACAAAGAAGAGGATACAAAGTCTTTCAAATTAAACTCACTGAGGGAACTTCAGTGTTTCACACTTTACTTTACCTTACAGATTATCCTCCACTCTTACCTTTGCCTCAGGGAGTATATGGAGTTGCCAAGCTTTCCCTATCTTGCACCCGTTTTAAGCTTTCAGTATTTTGATGCAAAATCTAAAATGATGCAGACATCAGTGTTCTGTAAGAAATATAAATGTTTAAAAAAATCAACAGAGAAAATGAAATTATAATATTTTTACGATACATTGATTTTTCTCAGATTGTTTGAGACAAACCAAAATTCAGAGTAAGAAGGTAAGTAGACCTCTTTTTGGCTCTTGAAAATCAAGAGGAGGTCCACTTGCCAATTAGTGCTCATTACAGGAGTGTACTTAGAGCTTAATAAAATTGCTTTCTCATTTTATGATCCTCATGCATGAATTGAGCTTTAAAATACAGTCGATTTACAGACAATCTGCTCTTTACACGCCTTCAAGGGCCTTTTACAAACTCCCCTGAAGAAAACTTGCAGGTCTTGAAAAAGCTTTTTAACTGCATGTGAAATGTTTCTTGGATTTAGTTAACCAGCATATATTTCCCCAGTTTTTCAGAATTCCAGAGGTGTGTGTGTTGTTGGTGGTGCTGTAATTGTTAGTGGACAAACAACAATTTCTCAATATGAAACTGTTGTTTTCATACTGGCATCATGTCCAGGACTTCCTGGCAGAACAGACTCTATATCATCTTGGCTAAATAAAGGCAAATGAAAATAAAATTAAAAGAGAGCCATGATCTAATAATACAAGCAGGGTGTGGCTTGGCGTTGTCTTACAGGAATAAGCAAGGCTTTCCCTGAAAAAAACTCCAAAACCTGTAAAGCTCTCACAGATGCAAAAGTTTCATGTTCCATGTGCTCTAATACACCCCCATACCATCAAGAATGCTGGCTTTTGGTCCGTGCAAACCCCCCCACACTACAGGACCATTTTCCACTTTGCCTCTGCGTCTCTAATGAGCTATGGCCAATAGAAAATATGGCTTATTTTTGGATCTTTAGCTGTGGTGCTGAAGATTATACCTATTCATGACCTTGGGATCAAATTTCTAGACATCTAACGTTTTTCTCTTACAATTTTCAATTACATAGGGTTTAAACTGTTGCAAACAACACTTTTTTTTACTTGTACTGTCATGTCCCCTCATTCCAAACGAAATATCTGTATTTCAAATCAGCTTTTGGGTTTAATGGCAAATTCTGCTCTTCCAGATGTTTACCCCAATTAAAAGACAAAATCATAATCAGCTAAATTGTAAATTCTTTCTCCGTAACACCCAAAATAAGACATTTCAGCGGTAATTTGTCAAATATAGCACTTAAAGATATTTTATGAGACAATAATGGAAAAAAACAGGGGTTTTCAAGTTAATAGATCTTTATTTGAGTTCATATAGTGTGCATTCTCATTCAAAAGGCATGAAGATAGAAAAGATACAGAATATGGATCATGGATATAAATATACAAAGAGAAGCCAAATCTTTACAACCAGTAACATTACATGAAGGCTTATGGACATGGAGCACAGCACTTTGGATTACTGAAGATTTATTCAACAAGAGCCACATTGGACACAAGCTACATGGTAGTTAACATTTAACTTCATGCAACTGCCCAACATTTAAACTTTGCCTTAACTTCTCCCTTAAACAATAGAAAAGTCGGATTTAAGTGCATGATTCTCCTGTCCCCTTTGGCGATACTGAATATACAAAACTCAGCCCTAGTGTCCCACAACTTGTGTACATCATTTCTCCCATTGAAACTGGAAACAAATAAAACCCAAAATACAGACAGTATAACCCACATCTATACAGTAAAGTCTCACTGTTAAATACAAGCTGAGTACCATGCCATAGATCAAAGGACTCTGAGTGGTCAATTAATAACAAAAGCACAGTAGTACAGTCAAGTACAGGATGACAGAATAGGCCACATTGGTCAGAACTGAAACCGGTCTACTTCAGCTACTTCAAGTATCCACTTACATTTCAAACCCCATCTACAATTCAACAGACTCCACATTTACAAACATTATTAAAAATTGGCACAAACTGAACGTGCAGATTACCAAGAGTTATTCCTCCAGGTACACAAAAGTCAAGATGCTAGTGCAATAATAGAATAATTAAGAATAACATTGATTTCAGCATAAACATAATAAATAAGGGAATAGACACATAACATGAAGGAAATATGTTTGGTGAGGAAACAAGAAGCTAAAGCAAAACACAAAGGACAACGTCTAAAAATCTGCAGTGGCTAATTTAACAAAAACACACACACACAAACTCACACACATACACACCATGTACCAGCCAACATATGCACATGCTTAGGCACAAACGTTTAGTATGGAATCTGATTCTGGTAATACTGGAGCATGTCGTAGGTTCTACTCCTGTTAAAACAAAAATAAAAAAAGATGCAATCAGACATCTGTTTTCTGGGAGCAAACATTAAAAGAAGAAGAAAAAAACTACAAGGTACTAACCTGTTGCTGAGGAAACAGTTCTGGATGACTTTGATGATGAAGGAAGCCGCATCTTTCTCACTCAAGCCCGGGTTGAATCGCTGCCTAGATGTGGGGGGAAAAAAAAGCTATTAGTGACAATAGGAAATGACGTCAATCTACTCAGCTGCTGATTTACTGTCACAGTAGGGCAATAATGCAACTATGTCAAACAAATGTGTGACTCACTTGAGCAATTTGATAGTTTGTCCTCTGAAACAGGGAAGGCCAGTGTCCAGCATGAGGTTAACTAAAGAGACCACAGCATCCATGTAGGGCCTGAATTACCAAAGGAACAGGGGTTATTATTACTACACCTTCACAGTGTGGTCCATAGTTACTTCAGTTTCTCTACGTACTCACCTGACAGCCAGGTATCCCCTTACACACATCTCCATGAACCACTTGAAAGGCGTAGCTTCCATCTTCCCACCCATGATCATCACCATCTCATCAGTGAGCTTGATATCTGGCTCCCACCCAAGGTTCCCACCAGGAGAACTTTCAAACATGAACCCGAAGTCTATAAGCACACATGCAAAAAAAACAAAAACATGACAGCGTAAGATTTTTGAGGATCAGAGATATTTTGAGACTGTTGAGAAAATTGGGTAAAAATAAAAAAAAATCTAAAAAATACAAATTAAATTAAAAGGTTTCTGATGAACTGAGAATATGCTAGAGTTTCTGATCAATAATCAAGTTGCAATGAAGTCTAAAACATGTTGTGGAATTGCACACGATACACACCGATGTGGATGAGGTGGCCCTGGCTGTCCAGCATGATGTTGCCGTTGTGCCTGTCCTTTATTTGCAGCAGGAAGAGCAACAAGCTGTAAGCTGCCATACTGCGGATGAAGTTGTACCGTGCCTGAAGACAAGTGTTGGAGGGTATATCAGATAAAATAGTAGAATAATACTTTTACGTAAATAAATATAGTATCATTTTAAAGGGGATGATGTGGAAAAAGCCCGTGTGAGGTTGTGATATTAGGGACTTACCTTCTGGAATGCGAGTGTGGATTCATCTCCGTACTGGTTCCTGAAGTAGTCGTACATGCCAAAGTCCGTCTGTCGCCCAAGTTGGTCACGAGACTTGCAGTCCGGGATGCACTCAATCACTCCACACTGGTGGAACAGAGGAAAAAAGAAAAATAAGAGGGCATAGCAGGGGCGACTGCTATATCTTCACTTTTAGACAGTTTTTGGTCTTGATTAGGTCTGATAGAGGCTCACATGGGCCCAGATAAATCCAAAGACCTGAGACATGACGCAGAACCTTGACATATATCTCGGTTCACAATTTATGTTTGGTTTGGTGGAGACATGTCACGTTCATGCAGGTTGTGTACCAGAATGATGTTGGCCTGGATCTAATCTAATGTAACTGCAGTTTAGTGTTATTACAACAGCAACTGCAACCAAACAGTGCCAAAGCTCAGGAGGTGAGGGTTCACAGAGCAGAGGCCTGACTCATCTCAGAAGTTCTCCCAAATTAGCAGCGCTAAGATTAGCAGCCGTGGCAAAGAACAAGCAAATGTTATCAAACTTCAAGACTGAGAGGTTATCTTCACTATAACACCTAACTCTAAACAAGCTATGTGGACTTCCAAGCTAAAATGTCAGGTGATTTAGCGTTAAAGACAAAGTTTTGCTCGCACAACTTGGAAATGTCTATTAACAATAAACCATCAAATCTGGACCATGGGAGTCTTTGTGACTGTCTTGTCCAGCAGGGTTTAGGGTTGACATGTCTTAGTTCTTTAAATGTGTTTCCCAGCTTTCGAATAATAACTCATTTGGTTAAGCTCCAGGTGGTACATTTCTGAATGTTTAACTGTTCGAGCTCAGGTTCAAGTTTTTTGCCATATGAAAGCCTATGAGGAAGTAGTTTAGTACTATAAGAACTCACTCCAGGAGCTGTGGCCACCACTCTGTAAGGAAACACATAAAGATCCAGGCCCACCAGCTGGAAAATGTTCTTAAAAAGGCTGATGATCTGCAGAGCCAGCATGTCCTGCAAACACAAACAAGCAAACGCTAAAGGAAGGGCCATCGGGATAAAATAGATCAAAGATTTATGATGGATTTGAAGTGGGAAGTGGATGATCGGGATTGTGATGCCGAGACCTGTCTGCAGTCATCTCCAACTTTAAAGATGGCTGCCTGCCAGCAGATTCTCTTGGCCTCTTCTTCACTTTTCGCCTCATCCACAGAGTCTGAGCGACACAGCAGACCTGAAGGGAAGAGGTTAAGACACATGTAACATTCAGAAGAATTGAATCTACCGAGGTTTACCAGTATACAGTATGGAGAAAAATTATTACACAAAAAAGGGGCATTTGAATTAATCTGTAAACATGTTTGGAGGAGACTTTTATAACTAACAGTACCTTCTTTTTCCAGCTCACTGACTCCACATCTCTTAACTTTGAACTTGGCCAAGTATGGAGCTTTAGCAGCACTAGGGAAACACACAATGTGAATAAAAGGTACATTTTAGTGAGTCTTTTGCATATTCGTTGCTATTTTTCATATAAATTGTTTTTTGTTTTGAGGCCCACCTCTGCATGGGAGTCCCAGACTTGTAGTCTATATCCAAAACTATGGCCTCTGGGTTACTGGGAAGATAACAGCCTGGCTGGACTTTAATCTTTGACATGGCTTCCAGGCAGGCCCTCTTCCTCTCCTCCCCTTTGGGAAACGGTCTGGCAGACAAAAACAACTTGAGTACAGACTTTCCACTCTTGCATCTATGTGCCTCTTGCTGAATGACTTCAGACCATAATTGACAGCCAGGCTCTGCTGTTGGTCACAGAGAAGAATCACTGGGAGTAATAAAGAGAGGAAGCCAGGCTACACAAGAGGTTTGTCCCCTTGTTTGTAGCAATTAGTGCTGTAATGAGGGCAAAGGGGAATTTGTCACCCTCTAGTGGGCTGGCAAAACACTTTCTGTATGGAAGGTTGTCAGAAAACAGCTGCCGAGTGTTCACACGGGTGGACAGGTAGTCAGAGGCAACGCAGCATAGTTTTCCAGAGCGGTGCATAATCAAACTGACAGAGGAGCAAGCAATAGTTGAATTAATGAACAACAAAGGGATTTAGAGAGCAGAACACTGGTGGCAGTAAAAAGAACAAAACATCTTGGGAAAACTTATCCCTTCATAAACACCTTGAATATTGCCAGGAGGGTTCTGCTCAACAGAAGTTACACTGAAGTAATAATAACTTTCAGGTCTTTGGAAAAGATCTAAACCATAGATTCCCATGTTTTCTATTTCATTTCAATTTACCGTGTTTTGCGCACTATAAGGCTCACCTGATTATTAAGCGCACCCTCAATTATGGGGTCCATTTCTGTACTTAACCCATACATAAGGCGCACCTGATTATAAGGCGTACGTATTACCTAATGTTCTCTGATTGGTTTATCGCTGCCAGCACACGTAGTGCATGTATTACGTCCCTGTGTCAGCGGGAAATGGTCCGACGGTCAAAGACAAAATCGTAAGTCGTTTTTACACTTATAAACTTATAAACTGCACATCGGTCTGCATCACCCATCTCAGACTGAAGAACAGGCACTCACAGGGACATGGGCAAAAAGCATTAATGATGACACGATTCAGTCGCTAAGTACGAGCTCGATACAATCTTCGCCCCATTCAGTGTGAATGGCTGGGATCCGCCTGACCCTGGATTCACACCCAACGCAAAGCGAACGACAGAAGTGGCCAGTTGCCATTCTTTTCCAATGTACGAGCGCGAAGAGGCGCGGCAAAAGTGAACGTGGCGGTGAGTGGCGCGAAGGGAGAGCGGTGAGTGAAGCGGAGGGGAATTAATGTCCCGATGAATGCTTGGCGCTCCCCGCGGTAAATTCAAAATGGCGGTATCCGTGACAGATTTTGGAATCCGGTGCATGCATGAAGCGCACTGGATTATATGGCACACGGCCGTTTTTTGAGAAACTTTAAGGCTTTTAGGTGCACCTTATGGTGAAGAAAATACGGTACATGATTTAGATTAGATTAAAAGTATATTATATTACATCAGCTATTGAGAAAGCATTTAATTGATTAAGATATTGTGAGATGGAGGATAGATCAAAATATGTGTACTAATACATGATAAGAAGTAATAAAAATTATAGATTAAGGACAAAAGAATTGAATCAAGGTTTTGTCATGTGGTAAAAAGGCTATAAGGCACTGTTGAAATAAAGGGCACCTTCATTTTGTAGAAATGTTTTTAAGGCATTCCAGGTTCCTCAAAACTGCTCCTGTTCTCACTTGCACTTCGAAAACTCTGGCTCCACTACAGTTGCTGGCTTATGGGCGTATGCCTTTCAACCGTCAAATAACTAAAAACTAGTGCAGTATCAGGCTTTTCCTTCTGAATATAATGGTGACTACCAGGAGCAACAAAAACTTTGTGTTTGCCAAATTAAAATATACATAAAGTGTGGTGTCTTGTCTGCTTAGTCAAATAGAAAGCAAATAAAGAAAAAAGTTTTGTCATGGATGTGAGGCTGAAGCAGCTGTGTAAGCTCATTTGTCTTGTGTATAAATGTAGGTCAGCACTGTTATCAGCTTTTACACACCGATTTGCTGTTTGTAGGTGATATAATTTGATTATCAACTAGACAAACAATGTGTGAGGAGGACAAAGTCCCAGTTAGCAGTGTTTTATACAACAGAAGCTCATAATAAAAACCATAGGGATATTCAAAAGAAATGAAACCAATGTTGGAACACACTTATCATGAAGCGACACAGTGACGTGTCTCTATATTGACCCTCTGACCAGTGATGAAGCAAACTTGTTCTTGGGAAGTTTTGAACTGAGTCAACAAGCACAAGCCCCAAATTAGTGCTGAGCTCATGTTAGTGGAAATGGGGTAACAGTGACTTTGATCTTCAAATTCTAAGCATAGAGTCTAAGCAGACATTTACAAGAACGGGCAGAGCTATGAATGAACAACCTGAAAATATGCCTTCAGCCACAGCTGCAGCAGGGGCAATGGATTTAAAAAAAAAAAAAAGTTTTAAAAAGTAATGAACACTCTTACTTGATAGTGGCCGAAACATTGGTAATCTTGTTAAAGAACTCAAACTCTCTCTGGTAAAAGTCTTTGGCTGGGCCAGAGAGAGAGCCAGTGATCTCCTCCACCATCTCCTCCAGCAGCTCACCAATGTCAGCTGTGGGTAAAAATGACACAAGATCATTGGTTTTTAACATTTGCAAGCACCCACATAGTATTGTTGATGTGTCACACGGGTGAATATCTTACGGTCTTTCTGGTGTGCTTCCTCGTCCAGGTATATGTTGGTGTTCATGTTCCAGATAAACTGGTGAGCCAGCAGTTGAGACTTCTGAGCGGCCCACAGGATGTACTCTCTCACATAGCCCATCTACGATGGGATGAAAAGGGAAAAAAATAACTCAAAACCAAAGCAACACAAGAGAGTTTGAAAAGCTTTTGCAGCCTCAGAAAATATAGGACTTACCTTGTCATAACGAAGGGCTTGGACGATCTGAGGAATGTAAAATAAAATGGCGTCCTAGAAACATATATGTGAATAAAAATCATTTCAAACACAGAGAGAAAAATAATATTTTCTGCAAAATGACGATAATTCATTGTCCATATGTGAAGTGTAGATGTGCGTACAGGAGGAAAGGAGCGCAGCACTTTGACCCCGTACTGGGCGGTGAGGGGGTGGGGAGGGTACATTGAGGAGAAGTAGGACAGTCCAGTTGGGGGGTCTACTGGGGCCCAGCACAGAATGTGACTCAACTCTGGAGAGTCAGCATCGATTGTATGCCATGTCACCAGGAACTGAAGAAAAAAAGTTTGAAAAAATCA
The DNA here is from genome assembly GCF_036924035.1 of Leuresthes tenuis. NCBI lineage: Eukaryota > Metazoa > Chordata > Actinopteri > Atheriniformes > Atherinopsidae > Leuresthes > Leuresthes tenuis. Next base: position 11,408,203 of record NW_027325360.1, read on the forward strand.
TTAATCTTAGTCAACATTTAGGTCAGTGGCATGATACATTGCTCTCAACGTACATCACAGGATCAGATCTGATGGTTGTTGATCTGTGTTAACAAGCCTCCGGGGGGGGGCTGTGTTTATGAGCTACAAAAAGTGAGTGGGATAAACAAGTCGAAGATGTCAAAGCAGATTATCTGCTGAGTTAGCATGCTCTTTGGGGACAGCTGTGCTCCGAGTCCCCTGCCTCTTCTTTAGACACGTATGGAGCTCATTAAGAGCTCAATCAGGCAGAACTAAGAACTCCATTAAACTTCCACAACAAAATAATTACTTGTGTGACAATACACATGAAATGACAACTACAAGTGGCAAAAACTTTTTTCTTATGTTTAACTTTTGCTGCAACCTGACTGACATGCAGTAGTGGTGACGTAGTTAGAGGAACAAATCAGTTTAAAATCTGAGATAAATTCTAAAATGCAGAGGAAAATGAATCCACAGGACTCAAATAAAGCCCAGTTATCATTGAAGGGAAGACCATTAACATAAGTGTATGAATGAGTCTATGGCTACTAAGGGGTGTATTGGTTCAATATGTTGTATATTCAGGCATGCAAATGGTTAAAGTCACAACATATCTATAGGACTGCACATAAAAAGTCAAATAGAGAGGAAGAAAATAAAAAAAATGGATTAGAAGGGAGATCAGAGCTGGTTATGCTCTGACAATTTGCTGCAATAATAATTCAACAGAATGTGTACATGAAAGTTGTCAATCGTCCATTTGAAATCAAATGAGATACAAAGGACTGCTCTGGAGCTCCTGGAGGGATGCAAATAAGCACTTAGCAAAAGTTTCTCAACATAATGGACAATTCTGCAAACACACTACATAGCATTGTGATCAAACAAAGTGTGTTCAGTCAGAGGCTTCTTCAGCTCCGCTTTAAACACAGAACGTTGCAGGAGATCATTCCTGCCCACAGTAGTAACTCTAAACAATCACTTTTTTGCAATGACTAATAGCTGTTATGATTCTTTATGCAACAAAAATAATTTCCCGTTGTCTGAAATCTATAGTGTGATTTATTTTTTGATGGTTTGAATGTCTGGGACTTTACTGGGTCTGTGGGACCTCTGCGTATCCCAACAGAATCACGGAAATCACGGGGCAAAGAAACTCTTTCATTCATTTCAGTGGACTAATAACTTTATTGAATACTTTTACACATGCAAAATTAATTTCCTCCCCTCTCCATATATGGTGCATGCATTTATACATCATTTTCTTATCCTGACTGTATTTTTGATGTTATATTTGTGAAGTTTCTCCATGTTGTAACGCAGTTCAACATCTTCATATGAAATTGTTGACTACCTTTTCAAAGGAAATTTTCATTATTGCAAACTTTGGGTCTTATCTTTTTCCCTTTTATACACATGCCAGAGACCTGTGAATCTCCTAAATATCCATATTCTACAGCTAATACACACAACTGCTGGTGGTTTGTAGTATCGAGCAGATCATCTCACCTTGACCGCCTCAGGAACATCACAGACGGCTGCTGGATCCATTCGCACCAGACGAGTCACCTCAGACACAATAGACTCTGTGTTTTTAAATCTAAAAGATAATACCAAAAGCTCAAAGTAAGAAGACTTCTTCAGATTAAAATCACACAACACTTATATTTGATCAACAGCAACAATCAGCTAAACTCTGCCAAGTATAGGCCAAGCCTGTGGATGGATGATTTGTTGGTATGCACATTTAATAAAAGGGTAAAATAACGCATTGGATTGTTACAGCACGGACATTCTTATGAAGAGACTAATTGTGCTGTCTCATTCATAGTGAGGTGATGTAACTATAATTCTCGTCAGCTAGTTTTAAAATAAAGGCGCATAAGCCGAAGTGAAATTAAGTATCCTTCATTTAGCTCTTCCAATAATAAAAAGGTAAAAAGTCATTAATGTTATGTATTTTGTATGTTATGTTACAGCTGGTTTAACTTGTACAATATTATTCAAGTTCAATTTCATTTTTGTTAGATAAAATGTTGAATGTTTCAAGGTGACAAAAACTTGTGATGCATTTAGTTTCTGTGTACCTGGCAGGCAGCTGCAGGGCGAGGTAAGGCGCTATGTTCCAGGCCAGGTTGACATTGTCTTTCCACTGTTTTTCTGTCAGGCTGATGTATTTGGATCTCCAGTTTGCAATGCTGGTCTCCACCGACTGCTCTGTGGCAATAGCAAGCTCCTGAGTGGATAGCGGGTTGTACCATATTGTGAGGCGCTCAATCTCACTGGCCTGAACAAGAAAGCACAGGGTTAGCAAGGAACATCACTTTCATAATGATGTTCTACATGTATTAGTCCTCTCTGCTGTTCTCCTTACTGCCACTTGTTTGTAAAAGTAAAGAGTTGTTTAAAAAGTAAAAAATACCAGTAAAGCCAGTAGCAGAGTCCTGCGTTTCATGTAATATTTGTGAAGCTGGGAACCTCTGTTGCTTTTTTTTGAAAGCCCTGAAACAGTACAAAGAGAAAAACATGAGCAATCTATTGGTTTGTATGACGTTAAAATGACCCATTTCATGTGAGCAGAAGAAGCAAATGGAGGTCAAGTTTTGCTGTGACAATCTTTACAATAAATGGTACTCTGCATGTTTTACCCGATTTCTTGGATATGGTGGACATCCCAGACGAAAGAGGGTAGGTGTTGATCCATCCCTGAGCAACCTGCTGCCTCTGGCCTACCGCTGCATCGAGACTGTTGCGGCTGTCTGTCACCGCCATTACAGACAAGCTGTTCACCGACATGTCTTGGGGATCTAGACAAACAAAAATAACATAAATCTGTCCAACAAATTCCTTATTTATGTATTCCCAAAATTAAAGAATAAAGGTCAACGTGCCATCTTTTATTGTTCTATTGCATAAATACCCTTAAAGTATAATAAAAAAACAATAAGAAACATTTTATGATAACAACTGAGACCAAAAGCCTGTGTGAGAGACGAGGTCACAGATTTCTGAGCATTCTACCTGGAGGAACCAGCTGATTGGCAGTTAGATACTTCTTGTCAGATTGCAGGCTGGCATAGAACTTGATGATTATGCTGATGTCTTCTCTCAGCCTCTTATCTGTCTGAGTGGGGAACTTGGGAGCGACACTACACAAAAACAGATACAGCAAAGATGTGAGTGGACAGAAAAGGACCTTTAAATCTCACTAAAAACAGAAGATTTTTCTGCAAACACACAAAGAAAAAAAGATTAGATTTTTCTCTACCAGAAGTAGTCAAAAGCTGTGGAATAGATCTTCTCCCGAAGCACGTTTCTGATGGTGGCGTTTGTCACCACATCAGCATGCAGCAGAGTCAAACCCAAAGTAAGTAGTCTGAAACAAATTAAAGATGACAATACAGTATATTTGTTTATGATTTAGTATTTCTTACTGCTGTTTGGTGCAATATTTAACCACTCTATGAAAAAAGTAGCAATACCGAAATCTTGGTCCAATGGCAGCAACATGTCGGTTTAGGCTGCTTTTAGATCCTCCAACACTTAGAGAGAGAGATCTCTGCAAAATGGTAGTGAAAATCTCCACCTGGTCTGCACTGCTGTATTTGGCTATTTCAAACCTCTGCACCAGGAACTGGAGGGAGAGCAGGAAAAATTATTACAGAGATGAGACTTATGATATTTGTCTACGAAGGCATTCTGAAAAATGCACGGTTGAGTGGTGCATCATTAAGGGGCTAAAATAAGAGAGAAAAATTAGAGATTCAAGATGCTGTGAGCTGATGGTGGATGCTCCTCATTTCTACGTAGTATTCTAGACACTCAACTTCATTTAGATGAGACGTGAGCAACGCAATACAAAGCAAACATAATGCATTGCACATATTTTCTCATATAAAGTTAACAGGGATTGTGGTCCTGATGAAATAAGTCCTAATGACACACACCTCTGACCGGTGAACACTTAAAATTATTGGCTTTTTGAAAATAATACATGAAATCAAGATTAAGTGAAATTCAAGGTAAACTTTTAGCAGATGGTAAGTTACATTTCTATCAGCTATACTAGACACAATGGGTACTTTTTCATGGAAAGTCTTCTGGCATTCTTCAACCATCAAGCAAACAGTTTCAAACATCAATAATGCAGCATTACATCCTTGTAGATTTCAAAGCAGGACCAGATTATGTGTAATTTACTGATACCAAGTTATATGATCTCTGCATCCTGCAGCTTAAAAAAGTTTTAGCTATAAAACAGGATAGCAAGACAAGTAACAATAAATGGAAAATGGACTGGTAGTTTATGTCACTGACCTCTATCCAGAGGAAGTGAGGGACTACATCAGGAGCACAAGGTGCAGGTTGACTTTCTTCTGAGACTGCAAGAGGACCAGCTTCAACTTGAGTCTCTGTAAACAAACCCATCTTCAGCTCCACTGTCATCTGCCAAGCTCCAGCCATCTCACGCATAAACTAAGAGGATAGAAAAGAGAGGATCTATTAGATCAAATTATACCATACATTCAAATAACATATTTCTTAAATCCAACTTTAGGAAAGTGATACATGTACATACTGGCACTTCAACCCCATTGTGTGCAGCCAGGAGCCATTCCCAGCAGGCAATCGCAGTTTCCATGCCATGCTCTGTAAACATCTTCAGTGGAGACCAACACAGATGGTGCAGCAGCTGTAGATCGCAGTCTGAAAAACAACAGAAATTACCACAATGTATTGAATTATAAAATAAAGCAACTTGCACTATACCTTAAAAATCATTAACTATGAGATGTAATGAGGCAGAGCCGGTTGTTACTTTTGGTGGTTATAAGCAGGGCGGCCATCTTGAACATGGCTTGAGTGAAGGCCTCTGGGTCTTTTCTGTCAAGAGCACTGGTCATCTGATGGATCATCAACTTTTTGAGGTCTGACTGGCTGTGAGTGGCCTCTGAGAATTGGATCATACCAGCCACCTAAACAGCACATTAACAGGTTGGTGAATCGCACTGTGCAGAGAGTCTAGGTCCATAAAGTCCATAAAGTATCTCAGAACACACTTTACCTCTCCTGTGTACCGGTTTCGTAAGTTGAGTGATGCCATGAAGTTGGAATAGTCTTTCTTCACACATTCAGGTCTCTCTGTCAGCTGGGTGGTCTAACGGGAAAACACAATCTAGGTACTATTTGGGGCCAAATAATCACAAGCCAGGAAAGTGAGATACAAAGTGATGGTATCATGGCTGAGCCCTGTCTCTGTATTCAGTGTTGAGACCAACCTGAGGGAAAGCAGCCTATAGTTGGTCGTATGGTGGAGGACAGCATCAGCATAACCAGTTAGCCAAATGGACAACCAGCCAACCAACCCACCCGTCCATTGTAGGTAAGTAACCAGGTAACCACCAAATCCGTAAACCAGCCAAGCAACCAGGTAGGTAGTTCGGTGCAGTTTATTAAAGACAAAATATAACAAATGAAGCAAATCAAAAGACAGATATAGCAGAATGCAAGGCCAAGAACAAGAATAAATGCACAGCAAGCAAAATAATGTCCCACAGACTAGTAAGCGTGCACACATAAACATATGGAACTGTAAACAACCAGATCTATTCCAGTTGTTTACAGAGAAACTGTGCAGAATTCATAAAGAATAAAACATGTATAAAAGTATCAAGACGCTTCAGCTCAAAACTGCAAAGGCTTCGACAAAGCAGCTACAATTGTCTTGTTAAAAAGCAATTATTTTGGACAAATGTTAATGAGCACCAAATCAGCAAGCCAGGAGGGCCACTGATAGTTCAACAACTGTAGTTTTAAGGTGAGAAGAACGTTCCCCGTTTAAGAAAATACTCCTGTGTCCATATTTCAAGAAGTGAAGCTTCTCCAAAGCTCAAAGGAAAAAATTGTAACAGGCCTTATGACAGAAACTAAACTTATATTTTATAACACTGTGCAGCATTGTAAGTGTTAGACTGAAATGTGTTCAGCAACTTTCAAATATGCCTAAATATGATCGGTAGATAGGATTTGCCATTAATTGGGTACATCATTTTGTGGTAAATCTAATATCTTAGGTTTACCTAGGTATCTTAGGTATCTTAGGTTCAATAACTGGGCTCTGTGTGAAGTTTTGTATGCAGACATGCAATAATGTGCATCTGTGACTCACGCCGAGTGTTGTGCTCTGTCTGTTGTAGCCTGCAAAGTGCAGTATACTCTCTGTTGCCATGGCCAGACCGGTGTGCTGGGACAGTCCTGATACCCAGATCTGATGCTTGTTCAGGTACTCCTGCATTTATACAAAAAAAACGGTCAGAAAAAAAAAGTAAGAAACATTAATAGAAGGGATGTGGCAAATCTCTGTAAAAGTTAAAACTTTAACTTCCTAAAACAATAATAATAATAAAAACAACAAGTTGCTGGCCATCTCTCATACTAAAAGGTAAAGAAACAGACCTGTAGATGTGACTTTGTGACTGAAGGGGCCCATTTCATTGCCTCTTTCAGGATCTCACCACAGCGAGCAGCAAAATCCTTCACAATGCTCTGCAAGGACACAAGTATTTAACATTTCTGAAGAAATTAAGGGCTAGACATTTAGTTTGAGTAAAATATATTTATATTTATAAATATATTTTCACAAAATGCTACAATAATGTTTTCTCTTTCTTATTGATTTCTATTATATAACATATGATAAGAAAAACAATAAATCTGCCACAAAATTTAATAAAAATCTAATGGTTTAATTTGGCAGATAAATGGATTCTGTGATTGAAAAAGGATTTCACAAAGCAATGAGGACAAGTGTCACAGCTGCTTTAAAACTTATACTATGCTGCCCTCCAGTGGTCACAACTGTAGTACCAGTCCACACTCACCTCTCTGGCTTCATATGTGTCGGGAACAGTGATCCTGTATGGGGTGTCTGGAATGTCGTAATATGGCTGATCCTTGTGAATGTCCTAAAAAAAATTTAAAATGTGCACAATTTGTTGCAGCTGAAGTGTATCCTAGAAAATATTTCAACACTGAGATTTAATCACATGCTCTTTTTATTTGAACTCTGTATTTTACCCGTTAAAGAGACACAGGCCAACAACCTGGTACTGGGTTGTTTACACAGCCACTCTCCTGATACTTACAGCACTTAGAGACAGAGAGAGTGTCTGTAAAATATCCAGCATGGTCTTCAACACTCGACCACTCCAAAGCAGATGGGGGAATCTGGTTAAGGTAGAGGGATTCACATAAGAAGTGATGAACACACTGAAGGCAGACAAGCTAATTGATTGAATGCAACTTACGTCTCAGCCAAACCAGAGAGGTATTTGTCTGCCACTCTACGGATCCTCTTGTGGGTGTGGTTAAAGTTAACCAACAAGAATTGAGCGTGGCGCTCCAATTCCTCTTCGTGTTCTTTGGTTTTTGCCTAAAATCATGAAAAATACACAGTTTTTTTTATCCTCTGCCGGCGAACGAATGAAATCTATGCTTAAGGAAATGTTAAGACCTTTAGATAGTTCTTGCTGCCACTCAAAGAAACTATGCTACCTACCTTTTCAGCCATCATCTGAAGGAAGACATCAAATACCTTATCACCAACACAAATAATGCACTGCAGCATGCCTGCGAGGATCAAAATGGAACTGATAAGTGAATTAGACTTTGGGGAACAGGATACCCAAAGGCGTTCAGGCATAAAACCCTCACCAGATTTATCTTTCTGGATGGCTTTGACCTCAAAGTATCGGAACATGACCTGGAACCTGTCAGGATCATTAGATCGCAGCATCCTGACAGAGAACAAGAGAAATAGAGATATCAAAGCGCTGCTCACTCCAATGACAATATATTGAGGAATTTGTGGAGACAAAACATAAGAATGTCTTCCTATTTGTTATGGATGTGGAGCTGACCTCATGTATTCCAATCTGTAGACTGAGAGCAGGTATGTTGACATGGCAAAGTCAAGCTTGTTAATGAGGGCAGATCCTTCAGGTGGAGGGTCGAGGAGATTGCTGATGGTTGTCCGCAGTTCACTCAACTCGGCCTGGAGAATAGGAAATAGTAACAGTGAGACCTGTGCCTGCTATTTTAAGAAGTCTTAACAACTAACTACTTCAGTACAAGAAAAACAGATCTAGATTTTTAATACTGCACCGGTGTCACGGTGTCATTTTTCAGAGCCGAGTTGTATTGTAGTTCAGAACGAAGAGGTTCTCCACTTGGAAAGGTGAGGAGAGGGGACTTGGTAGCAATCTCACACACACCTTCATACCACTCCTCTGGCCAAAGCCCTGAAAAAAAGATGTAAAGAATGCATCTGTTCTGAGTAGGTTATTTTAACCTATAAGTATTCCATAAATACATTTTTTATGTAAAATTTATAATATTTGTATTATACCCACTTGCCAAGAAATATGGAAGTGGTTTGGAAAATCAAAAGCTACTAAAGCAAACTCCAGTCATGAAACTGTAATATCAGTGGCCATTCATCTTATATAATATAATATGGCACGAAGCTGCATAACCTTTTACAAACATGAGAAACACCTGAATTTACTTCATCTCTCACTCACCTGATCCCTCCACAGCAAAACCCATGACCACGGAGTACAACCAGAAGTCTCTGAACAGCTTCTGGAGGCGGGGCTTGGCCTCTTTGATTGGCGGAAGGCGCCGAGTCAACTGTAAGTTAGAAACAATCAAAAAGGGTGACAAATGTTGAGCATACATGCTCTATTACACAATATTAAACTGAAGGATGAAGAAGGGCAGCTCATTCATATACTAATAGCTTTAATTCTTTATAAAAAAAAATGCTGGACACGTGTAAAATAAAGAAATACATATAAATTAGATTAAAAAAAAATACAAAAGATTTGTTAGCAGACCTGTGGCCTTCAAACTGTTAATCTGTATCACATAATATAAGAGAGGAGCTGAATTGTGAAGAGTTAAAGATTTTAGTCAGTCAGAGGACTTTTTGGACTGTTTGATCTGGTCTATTTGTTCAAGAGAAGCCCGCATCAAAGTTCAGCTTTGTATTCTTAGTCCTACAAACAGAAGCAATACAGCACTTACCTCCAGCACACAGTGAAGGTAAGACATTTTACAGACCGCTACCTCTAACAGACAGCTGTTGAATCTTGTATTGTATAGCGTTATTAGAATTTAAATCAATCAAATCTACTAAATGCTGATAAGATCATTGACTGAGTTGTAGTAATTATCTACTTCTTCTGCCTCTGTCTTTAAGATGTGGGTCATCACTGTCATTTCTGTGGCCTGTCTGCTGGCCAGTCCATCCCTAGCTGGCATCAAAGAGCTCAGCACTCACTTCAGCGACCCTGAACCGAACCCCAGAGGGTTAGAACCAGGTGGTGTAGAGGATGTAGAGGCCATTCCTTTGGAGTTCCACAAAGCAAACACCGTCACTAACGACCTAGTTTTTGACGGCTTTGAGGATGAAGATTACATTGATTTTGATAAGATCCTGGCTGCGGGCAGTGATGATTACATGTAAGTTTTAGTGGTTTTACTTGAGTTGGATTAAATAATGCATAACTCAATGTTGGATATAAATAACTGGAAGCATACTATGAATAAGTAAAAAAACTAAAAAAAAAAAAACTTGGTGATGGAGGGCCAAAGAGAGACAGTTTTTAACATTTTTTACTCAATAAATATCAGGCTATTAGGCAAATATTATAAAATGTGTGTAATCAAGTATATAAAAGCCAAAATTCAAAACATCAACTGTTTAGATGATGAATTTGTTGCTGTTTTTCAGAGAGGGAGATGAGATAGATGATATTGCCACGCCAGCCCCAGACATTGACATCTTTGCTGAGCCTTCCGACCCAAAGATTCGCCGAGCCAGACTTCTCCGGCTGTTCCATGGCCGATCTCGCCTTCAACGCCTCAACATTGTGAACGCCCGCTTCGGTTTTAACCTTTATCGAAGTCTCCGTAACGATGTAAACCAGACCGACAACATCCTGCTGGCACCCGCTGGGATTTCCATTGCTATGGGGATGATGTCTTTGGGTGCAGGACCTGAAACTCAGGATCAAATCTACACAGCTCTCGGATTCGCCGAGTTTGTTAATGCTAGCCATCACTATGACAACACAACTGTGCATAAGCTTTTCAGAAAGCTGACGCACAGGCTCTTCAGGAGGAACTTTGGTTACACGCTGCGCTCTGTAAATGATGTCTACGTAAAAAAAGACGTGTCGGTGAAAGACGCCTTCCGTGCAGAGACAAAAGCTTATTACTTTGCCGAGCCGCAGTCGGTGGACTTCAGAGAGCCTGCATTCCTTCATAAGGCCAACCGTCGCATACAAAAACTAACCAAAGGGCTGATCAGGGAACCTCTGAAGAGTGTGGATCCAAATATGGTCCTGATGCTACTCAACTACTTGTACTTCAAAGGTGAGTGAAATAAAATGACAGAAGATGTCTCTGATTTCAGTCTTTGGTCTTAGTTTTCTTTGGTCACATTTGTTTGCATAAATAGGGACGTGGGAACAGAAATTCCCAAAAGAAATGACTTACTACCGCAACTTTCGAGTTAATGAAAAGACAAATGTACGTGTGCCTATGATGACCAACAAGGGGAACTATCTGGCCGCTGCCGACCATGAACTGGACTGCGACATCCTACAGGTGGGAGGCTTTACGCTGATTTTCACAGAGAAGTCTGACAGCCATCCACGCTGGTCCAGGAATAATTCAAGTGAGCGGCATAACATTGGTGTTAACTTCCTTATTTCCAGCTCCCATACACAGGAAACATCAGCATGCTCATTGCCCTGCCCAGAAAGATCACTGGTATGAGGACCTTGGAGCAGGAGCTCTCACCAACTGTCGTCAACAAGTGGCTCAAAAACATGACAAACAGGTCAGAGGCATTTCCCCCCCAACACACAACAGAAAACATTCTCAGCAGAATGACAGTGTTTAAAGCTTTGATTACTTATTACCTTTACAGCTGTACGTTTCCACTCTTTACTTAGCACATTTACTCATCATTTTAGGGCTGGAAAAAGTAAGTCAACTTTTAAATGTTGTAGAACGGCCTTTTTACAGCAACCACCTTATTAAAGACTTTCAGATCAATTACTTTTTCCCAGCCTGCAGTGAACAATTGCTCAACATGTTCAATAAAGACTGAAAAAACAGCAACTGTGAGCAGGTTTTGTCAGATTAGTCAGACTGTATTTGTCTATAATTGTGACATAGATGGAGTTCAGACCACATTTTATAAGTAATCAATAGAAAAATTCTGGAAATTCACAAACTTTTTCTTTACAGCTATACCTAAGAGAAAGTGCCAATGTTGCGCAACAAGTTTTGGAATGAAAAATTCTGCGTGGTTCATGGTTTGGGGAGAAATATGGTTAATGTCTGGATTTAGCTGTGATTTAAAAGTTGTATAATGAGGACACTATTCTATGTCTTCCTTCAGGACCCGTGAGGTTTCGTTTCCTCGTTTTAAACTGGAGCAAAACTATGACTTGATTGAAAATTTGAAGGAGATGGGCCTCACTGACATCTTCAAGGAAAGTGGAGATTTCACTAGAATGACCTCTGCAAAAGTTGCCATGAACTGGGTGAGTAAAACTAAATCAGTCATACAAAGAAAGGAACAGCAAAATAACAGTATAGTCCGTCACTAAGCCGCCTGGGTATCTTATCAGAAGTATTCAGTAATCCCAACTATTTCTATTGCTCTGATACGCAGCTGAAGCACCAGGGAACAATCACTGTGAATGAAGAGGGAACAGAAGCTGCTGCTCTGACCCAAGTGGGCTTCATGCCACTCTCCTCTCAGATTCGCTTCACTGTGGATCATCCGTTCCTCTTCCTGATCTATGAGCACCGCACCAACTGCCTCGTGTTTATAGGCCGGGTGGTCAATCCCTCTCAAAACTGAACAGCTAAACTATCAATGACAAGTTACATGTCCAGTCCTGTTTCACAGAACATCAGACACATTACTGGCTTACTAGCTGAGGAGTCTTCATGTGTCTTCAAGTGTTTCTACTGTGGTATCTTACTGAACATTTAAACTTCTACATATTACTCAAAGTGCTGAGTTTGTCTGAGTAATTCACTGGATGTTTGTTATCTGTCTGTTAATGTTTCATCCTTTACAACAAGGCTGGTGGGGAAATGTGCTCAGAAATGACATTATGCAACTGTTGTTACACTAATACTTTACCGTGATTGCAAAGAAAAAGAATGAACGTCATAAAAAATGGGTAACAAAAATACATAAATACTATCATAAAACAAACAGGAATTTCTGTGAATAAAACTTCAATTTGTTACATTACATTTTGGCTTTTTTCTCTCTCTTTTAATGAAGATTATATAGTCTTATCTAGTAACTTAGAATGTAAATACTCAAAACTACTGCTAAGCCAATATTATAGAAGATAGCATTTGTGGTAAGCCTATTTCTGCAACATACAGTGTATATCAGTTAAATTCTGAATGTTACTTTAAATGTAATCTCTAAAGATCATGTGTAAAAGCCAAAGTGAACCTGTAACGCAGATGCCTGTAGTGCAGCTGACTGGGTAAATATTTGTTCATAAAGTTAAAACCTAACTGACACTTTGGATTCATCTGTAGGAACTGTGCTCTGTGTGAGTGTTCTACTGCAAGCACTGGCACAGAATTAATCTGAAGCACTCACCACAGCAATCACTGGAATAAGGACTCCAAGATTTCCAGCGCTACTTGATGCCTGGAGAGAGATAAGGAGCAATTAACATTTTACCAACATGTCTGTTATCAACTTCCTGTTGTGTTTGGATGTTTGCGCAGTGAAGCACGTACCTTCAGTGCTGGTCCCTTGTCAGAGGCCCTCTCGCTGGCTCTTTTTCCTTCCAGGCCCAGTTGGACAAACAGTTCTAAAAGGTTCACCATCAGTTCGTCCACAAGCTGCTCCCCCTGCAGGTTGGCTGCAATGTTGGCTAGAGCATTGATCACGGCCAGAGAACAGTGCCTTGTGCCCAAAAAGATAGCAAATATGGAGTCAATGAGTGCACAGACATTTTCAAGACACGCAAACAGTCATTTATGAAATATTGATGACCCTAAGGGCAAAGTTGGCAATTTACAGCGAAATCTGAAGGTTTCACCTTTCAGACTGTTTTTCCTCTTTGTTTTAGGTTTCTTCAGAATCTTACAAATAAAATGTACACCTCTTAGTATAAACAGTATTCCTTGATGGTAGTGACCTCTATCAACAGGCTAACATGTCCTGCCTAAATAATGCTTTGAGTAACACAATGAGACTGAGAATGACTTGACCTCTAAAAACACCGGATCTCAGCCTGTGAGATGTACTGGACAAACAAGTCAGAATCCTGAATGCTTCACCTCACAACTTACATAACTTAGAAGACCTGCTATTTGCCAGATACAACAGCACACCTTCAGAGGTCTAGAGAAGTTAATTAATCAACAGGTCAGGGCTGTTATGGTGGAAAAAGGGAGACCTAGTAAACCTTAGAAGGTGGTCATAATGTCAGCTGATAAGTATTGTTCACCTGTACACCTATATCTGGCCATAAAACATTAAGTCTTATAGACTGGTGTTCTTAATGGTATTGTAGAGTTCCATTTCCAGGAAATTTATTTTAAAATAACTTGTGCTGCACTGGTGGGAATACTTTCCAACCACAATTAAGTGCCTTCTTAATATTTAAAGAGGGGATGAAGATTACTGAGGGGGGCCTGATCCGGCCACTGGAGCTGACCAAGCTTTGCAGAGTGGGCTTTTTTTTGGAGTGAGACTCCTTCCCACGTCTCTATTCTTACAAGAAATACTTTCCTAGCAGTTTAATGGAACTTAACATTTTACAGGTCCCACATCTATGACGGGATTCGCTTGTCCTGTACACTATTGGTGCAGTCAGAGTGGAAGACTGGAAGTAATTCAAGGCACCGGAGAGAGCATTAACATCACATCTTATTGAATTTTCTGGAAAAATTCATCCATAGTCCTTTACATAGAAATCAGGCTGTAACAAACAACTAAACAAGCACCTATCTATTATTAAAAGGGATTAGCATATCTAAAGCTTCCTAATCCTTTGTTTAGTACACTAAAACCAGATCAGTCCCCTTGAATATCTGAAACTAAAGCATAGCATAAGAAGCAGATGCTGACCTGTAACCATGATCTCTGTAGTCTTTGGTGGCTGAATAAACCACCGAACTGGCTTTCACACTGATCTGCTGGAACAGATTCCAGACCTCCTGGTAGATATATTGCTACGAGACAAAAAGACAAAAAGGGGGTAACACAGAGAAATACTGCAGGCTCCAAAGTCAAAACTTAAGATAAATTAAGCAACATTCAAATTTCCCCAAAAACAAAATCAAATGAATTCAACATAAAAACCGACACTGAGCAAAGTGTTTCGTATCTGCAAACATATGGGCTGATCCATTTAGAGTCCTTAATTATAGCCTATCACACTTACAGCTTGATGGCTAACAAAAGACACCATATTAAACCCCACTAGGGTGTCAGGTTTGATAAATGAAAGCTGTTATTAATGCACAGCGTGCTGAGCAAGTAAACACCAGCTGGCAAACTTACAGTAATAACAATGTGCCGGTCTGTCTGACATAAGGAAAGACTTTTTTGGTCCCACTGAAGTCACAGAATATAAGTTAGTCTTAGTCTTTTATATATGTTTCGAACAAAGATCATATTTATTCATTTTCAAACTCCCTGTTAGTTCTATAAACCTTTATATCCCTCTTCAATAATAAATAAATGAAATAACAAAGACAGGTTGTTCGACAATTGTTTAATCACTGTGACTTTATACTTACGTTTCCAGTAATAACCATACAGCCCAGCTGATCTATGATGAGTACATCCAGCTGTGACGGAGGCTGGCAGAACTTTTGCTGAAGGATTTGTAAAATGTGCTCCATAACTTTAGGAGTGTCTCTCAGAGCCACCGCAATGTGGCCAAGTGCTCTAATGGTGTGATCTGGAATTAGATGAGCATCTCTGCCAGAAAGACAAGTTGTATTTTTAAAACTGTTCATCTGAATTTAAATATAATCTGGGTGACTCAACGACCCAGTTAATTTTTTTCCAACTAGAATCGTTGCTCACTTCTCATTCTCCTGTGAAATGTACAAACGGTTGGAGAGACTGGCCAGAAAGGCCTCCACGATCACATGGTCCATCGTCAAACCAGCTTTCAGACATCTGAGAGAGAAGGACAAAAAGATGACGATGCAGCATTTAAAGCACAAGAATTGTTTTAAACCGTCTCTAATCACAGAGGTGTGTGGTGTGTTGATATCTGACCTGCAGATGTTATCAATGGAGATGTCTCTGAGCTGCTCGTACATGGATGGCTGGTCCTTTCTGTTTGACAGCACGTTGACCGTGGACTGAGAATGTTCGTTGGTAACATTTATCCTTATTTCTCCTGTACATTTAAAAAAAGTGACAGTTTTACAAACGCAATACACTTCATAAAAAAGCTAAAATAAAACACGACACAAAAAGCTGAGAAGCACTGAGTTTTAGCACCAAAACTGAATGACATGTTTTACACTTAGGAGATGAACAGGCAGCAACTTCTCGGGAAAGCCCAGAAATATCAGTAACCTGGACTGCATCTCTGTTGTCTATCTGCAGCT
The DNA here is from genome assembly GCF_036924035.1 of Leuresthes tenuis. Taxonomy (NCBI): domain Eukaryota; kingdom Metazoa; phylum Chordata; class Actinopteri; order Atheriniformes; family Atherinopsidae; genus Leuresthes; species Leuresthes tenuis. Next base: position 11,423,902 of record NW_027325360.1, read on the forward strand.
GTTCAGATCAGTGCTGGATGAGACTGCTGCATGATATTGACTCTGTTATTGATGCTGTATGTTCGTCATTGTATCAGTCCCACTGATATTGGCTTACTTGGTTTACTTTTGGATCTGATCATTTGTCCTGTGAGCTGGACATTTTGCCTTTTTTTTTTTTTTTTCTTGGTTTCGTAGAGACAAGTTAGTTGATTTATTGTAAAAATCACCATCTTTAGTCATCCAAGGCAAGTTTCAGGTGAACCCTTTTGAATGTCTAACTATATGCAGGCAGCAGTTGAATGTTTTCTGGAAGTAAGATACAACAATAGTAGCTGCTGATACTTAGGATTCAACAATGTGCATTTTCATTCTATTCTCTATCTTTAGCCATGGAATATTTTAAAACAAACTGATAAATGCTTGATAAATATGGGAACACTGAATCTCACGTCTGGGGTGGATTTGAAGTAATTAGTGAAAACAGTTTGTACCTGTGTTGTACTGGTTGTGATACTTGTAGAGTTTTATAAGAACGGGAGAAGGAACCACCAGGAAATCCCTGAGAGAGGTTGTGGCAGAGTGAGCAACGACTGGAAACCTCTCACACAGACGGCCCAGGCCCTGAGAAGGAGAAGACGGGCCAAAGAAATCAAAATCAGTATCTAATGAATTAACATAAATAATGACTCTAACGAGCTCTTCCAATTTTTATACCTGCAGACAACAGATGAGCAGGGGCATGTGGGCAATGATGACTTTACTGGATGTTTTTGACTGCAGCTTCTCTGACAGTTTGGTGCACAGATTCTCAGCTCCTGCCAAAAAAGAAAAGAAAAAAAAAACATGAAGGAAATGTGACGCAACCAGTACAAATAAACCCATCCAGCATCCCTCTTACATGACATCCAAACACACTGCACAGCTGACTCTACAAAAAGATTGATTACCTTGCTCATCTTTGACGGCCCACACCATGAGGTCCACACAGGCAGCGTTGGCTTGGCAACGGAGCTTGAGGGGGCTCTGTTCCCCCAGCAACCCCCCCGTGTCATGAAGTATCCGCTGCAGCTCTGACTGACTGCTGCTAAACTGCTCCAGTACAAAGTCATGCACCTCCCGTACATATGTTGGCTGCAAAGCTGAGAGGGGAGTTTTACAAAGTTTTATAAGTAATACACACACAAATAGAGCAACATACATCAAAGGGCAGTTTGGCTTTAATAAACAATAAAGGATAATACTTTACCTTTCATGTTGTACAGTGTGTCCCGCAGCATTTTGAACACACACACATAGAGAGGGTCACTGAAGGCTTTGTAATAGAGGTTGATTCCAGGATTAGACTTTACAACAAAAAGAGACAATGGCAGACAAGAATATATCACTGATTACAGCCTACATTTATGCAGTTACAATGCTTTGAACAGGTGGGAGTTGTTTAATTACCTCTATGACTTCCGTCATAGTGGCATCCAGAGTTTTCAGAAAAGAGTCGGAAACAAACTTCTTCACCTGCAGATTAACAACAAAAACAACAATTTATGGCGATTAAATTCATAAAATGAGACACAACAGAGGCGGTATTCTAGAGAACGTGCAATATGCTACTGTACCATGCTAAGGAGCTGTCGAAGCATATCAACAGGCACCTCCACCTCACTTTCACCTTCTCCTATGAAGAGAGGAGACACTGAAAAACTGGAGCTGACTGTGGAGAAGTAGTAGTCAGGGTCTACTGTGCTGCTGTCTGGAAGATAGGCACCTGTGGGCAAAAAGAGGCCAGAAGAGATTTTGTCAAAAGGGACTCTTTATGCGTGTAATGGGTAACATTTCAAATCCATGAGATAAGGTTAACGTCTCATCTCTGCACTATACTTTAGTCTACTGAGAGTTCATATCTTTCTTTCCATTGTTTACTTTCTTCCTATATGCCTGGAGAGCACAAAGGCAGAGTAATATGAACAAAAAAATCAACTGGAGATAAACCAGAACTACATCAATTAAGACTTTGGTGACCAACAACAAGCAGGCTACTCTGCTAAAACTGTTAATAGAAAAACTAATTTATCAGCGTTAGATTTTATGCCAGCGACAGGTTAGACCATAACTCGTTATCTTGAGCTAATAATGACAATGATAGGTGCCCCTTCAAATCGTCCAGACATGATCAGATAAAGATTGGATCTGTGTTATGTTTTCAACCTAGTTTAAATGTTTTTTCATGAAATAAAATAATGCTGTATTACAGTGCACGTGACATGTCAGCAGCTCCGCTCTTGAGAGTATTCACGTAGGCAAGTATTGGTTTGTTACATAATGTTGCTGGCCCACAATGATAAGCCCTGATCAGTGGAAGAAATGCAGGGTTAAAGTTGTGAATAAAAATGTAACCAAAGCAGCTTGTGTTTCTTGTCTTTTACCTTCAAAGTAATGTGGACCGGGGGACGTGGGAGAGCAGGGTGAGTGGCCTGGTGGATTTCCAGAGACCTATGAGACAGAACATTACAAAATATTTCTTAAAATCACAAACCAAATATAACAAGTCTTTGAATAATGCTTTATCTAATTTGTTGTTATCTAATTAAATAAACCATTCCAACTCAACACTATGTTTTTTTTTTCTGAACACATAAGACAAGTGTTAAATCCAGCCAGCTCCGTCACAACATCAACCAACCTGTGCCGACGAATCCAGGTTGGTCCCGTTGCGTCTGCGCAGACTGTCACTTTGGCACACAGTGAGCAGAGAGGATGGCAGAATAGATCGAAAGTCATTGAAGGACCTGCGGCGCACGCCCTCAGTTTCCTCTGTGACACAACGAGCCTGCGGGGAATCCTTGGGGAACAACTTGGACAACAGGGCTTCTTCTGTGTTGCTGTAGCGGCCAAATGCTCGAGTCATGCCGAGCAGAGTGGGAACAACATACCTGCACATGAAGACTGCAGACAAGAGAGCAGAAATTAAACTGTAAAAGGATGAAGACATACGGTGCTTTGGCATTTACATACATACCTTTGTCATGATTATCAGGTGTTTGGCACATCTCCTGCAATGTCTGCATGACCTCCATCATGGTGTTCAAGATCTTGAGAACAAAACAGTAGAAATAAAAACTTTACTTTCCTACAATGTACCCCAACCAGATAATGACACATAATCACCACTCTCACAGCTGAGCAGACCTCTTGTCGGTACTCCGAGTCCCTCTGAGCCACATCTGCGAGAAGTGTCACTAGACAGAAGCTGAAGTTTTCTGCAACTGGGAGAAATTCTAAGGCAAAACAAATGGCACAAATACGAGCAATTAAAACATTTGAACAACAGATTTACTAGAACAATGAAAAAAAATATACAGTTCATAGTATCTAATACCAATATCACATCTGGCCAATATAAATGCAATTTATTGATACACATTAAATCTGTCTATGTGTATCTTAATACAGTACTGAAAACTGCATCTCACTGGCACATGTAAATAGAGGCTAGTGTAAAATGAAAGAGCCTCTTACCCTTTCCTTTCTTTCCCAAGCTCTCTTCGATCCATTGGACCCGTGGTAACCCTCTCAATAAGCTCAGCAAGTAGGAAACAAGTATGTCTTTGTGCTGCCAGAGTAAAGCAAATCATTACACACCACAAACAAGTGCAAGGCTTTTATTTGCCAATTTATGAGGCTTTATTCATTCTGACACAGTCAAAATTGCATTAAAGAAAAAATGTCATTAAATGCATGTGGTCAAGTAAAGCTGTCATTTCTACACACTCCGAGAAAAGCTTTCCACGCCGTGTGTCAGCGTGACGAGGTTAGCGGCTTACATGGTCAACTGCATGTCTAATCACCAGCTAAAACAGATTACAGAGATAAGCTTATTGTGGTGATACAGTATTTGGATTCCTGTGTAAGGCTGGGAAAGAAAATGGACTAATAATTGCGTTATAGCAACAGTGATAATTTACAGCTATATCACAGCGCAGTAATAGTGTGTAATAACTAAAGATGATTATTTCTTTAATCCTAAACTTAACATATCATCTTTTAATTCTGAGGACAGACTGGAATTAAACAAAGACAGCTCAACAGCTCTGCTCTTTACTGTCCAACACCCACCTGTAAGCCAGACTCCACCAGAAACACAGCCAGCGCAATAACGGCATCTCTGCGACGCACATCTAAAGTAAATACGCCACGGACTTCCACAGGACACATACATTGTAGTTTCTTGACCTAAAAGAGCACAAACATGATACAATATATTAGTAATGTGTATCACTTATATCTATATCTAAACTTATGTTTTACAGTCCAGGACAATGATACACACACCATCATCAGACCATTCATCTTACCCAGAACCCAGCCATTTTGTGCATGCCATTGTGAGCCCTTTCTGAATTTTTTTAAAATTAATTTTCAACTTTTCTCTACTCCGTAACTAGCTTTTATGCGTAATTCTTTTTGCTGAGATGCACAAAGTTTAATTTATGCCTGGGAACCAAACCCTTAGTGAATGTTCTAACCAACTAATCTATCCTCCCCTCAGATGAACCTAGAAAAGAAAGCCATCACAATTCCTCCACTTTTTTTGCTTAGTTTTGCTAAATCCCTGGAAGTAACCATTTTGTTTAATCCCATATACACTTACCAAGTGAACCAAGATAACCACAGTCAAATTCCCCCGGAACTAATGTACCTGAGCTTCCCAACATCACAGTCAATTTATTTTTCTTTCCCTAAGTATTATACATTTTCTACTCCGTCTCAATCACACAGTGGAACTGGGGACATATCGCTCATATGCGCCATAAAACAATGCTTTTTATAACAGTGTGCCGATTATGTATTACTTTTACTCAACCGAATATAAATATGACCTTATCCAAACTCACTAATCTTTCTTTATTGGCCAAGAAAATACTCTGAGACTTGAGAACTTATTAATCATCCTCCGGCTGCAACAGGTTACTAACAGACGACCTGACCACATAATGAACTCTTCTCAACCATCTCTCCGAAAACCTGTTTGACTGCAGTGCTCATCAAGCCTGAATACTCTGCCTGTCTGATGCGGTACCAGGCACCTAACAAGCAGCGACGCATCGCCTCCCTATCTTCTTACAAGGAAAGCACTGTCACAGAGAGCCAGCATTAGTTACTCCTAACTACTGACACACTCTCTACCGTCAAATATTAGCTTGGCTATTACATATGTGATCAAAATAAACCAGCGCCTGTGCGGAAGCGAAGCAACACCCTGAACAAACGCGCAGGTAATCGTCACTAACTTAGCCAATTAGTGACAATTCGTAAAATGGAGACTTCTCGGGTTTGTCATTTCTTACCTTATCGACCGGCGCGGGACGGTGGGCAGCTAGAGAGCGGGCCAGCGATAGGACTGTGTTAAAATAAAACCCTCTCGTACCACCTCCCATTACAGACATGTTTACCCCTACATCAAGCCAGTGAAATGAATTCAGTAGGCAGAGGAGCCAGTCCAGCAGCGGCAACTAGCGCTGGGAAAGCCGCAGTACGGCAGCTCAGTAGGGACAAACTCAGCGGAAGCTTGCGTTTGCATTAGTACATCACACAGCAGCGGTCTCCATATTATTTTTTTTACAAATGCCACGAAACTAAAAGTGGAGGGATAACGACGAACCGTGTAGTCTTTTATCAAATTTAAGCGTTAAGCGCGAATATTTTTCGTGTGCGTTTTTGTTGCATAGTTGGACGAGCAACCGGCAACGTCATCGAACGTGACAGGAAGTGTTTGGTAGCTAACAGTCAGCTGATAGAGCGACAACGACGTCTGCTGTAGCGACGGTCAAAGGTACGTCTGGTAAATTTACCTTTGGCAATATTTTACGGTTTCATTTTAGACATTCTGTTCTGTGAGGAGAAAACGTCCTTATTGGCACTGTGCAGCTGTGTCCTATTTTGTTGATGTGGTCGTTTGATTGTTTGGCTAGCAAGTCTGTGTAGAAAAGTCTTGAGTGGCTAACCAACACCCATGAAATTCTTATACAGAACAATGATGACTATTATTTATTGTTTGTATAATGCAGCAGTCTTTATGGCATGTCTTAAGTGTTAAACTGTTTGACTGTATCCTTCATTTAAAAGTAATTTGTATGGGAGTATAGACCTGTTGAGGATACCTGGCATTTGTATAAATTTCTCCTCTAATATGTGTGTGTTTATTTATTTCAAATGTACATGGCAACTGAACTCCACGTTTTTTTTAACTATGTTTGGCAATTACTGGGTAAGGCCAAACTACATGATCAGAATTGTTATATCAGGAAGTTGCTCTGTATCGACTAATAGAAAAGACAAGTTGATAGTCTGCGAGACGTCAAAAACTTATCAAATTACTGGCATTCGAAGACATTTTTGATTGTAGTATATCATCTTTGTTTTTAGTTTTGCTTATGTGAAATTTTACAGTTTTTTTTCAGTATTTTGATGATTTGGTCTGGAAATTGGGAAAGCAATTTAGGAGGACTGAAACATGTTATTAAATCTCTTATCTACAAACTGATTTTCATCCTTTTGTTCCAATAAGACTTTTTTTTGTTGTTTAAAACAGTGCCAACTAAATCTGGCGAAGGGGAACCTTTATCTTTGACCTGAGACTTTTGTCGGACGCTGAAAGCTTTAGATAAGACTGTTTTGTCAAAACAATGTGTTTGCTTGACAGATGGCCTACCCTAAATCCCACAACCCGTTTGCAGATGATGACGATGAGGACGATTTTAAGCCTAAAAGTAGGGGTTTTGACGATGACCCTAGCGACAGTGGAATGACTGAAGCGGAGAGGAAGCAGAGGTACCTTCAACAGGAGGTGATGCGCACTGCTCAGTCTGCTGTGGACAGCAGTTACCGTTCCCTCGCCCTCATCTATGATTCAGAGAAGATGGGTGTGGAAACTGCAGAGGTATGTAAAGCTTGAGAGCTCACATTGTCTCTGAGAGGGAGAGTTGGTCATTACTTCTTTGAAGTACACATCACCCCTCTATCTTCGTACATCTCGTCATCTGTCCTTTTTATTTTGTATTTGTGTGTAGGAGCTGGTGCGGCAGGGTGAGGCTCTGAAGAGAACAGACAAGATGTTAGACAACATGGATCAGGACCTGAAGACCAGCCAGAAGCATATTACCAGCATCAAGAGTGTGTGGGGCGGACTTGTCAATTACTTCAAAGGCAAACCAGAGACAAAGCCACCACCCGAGCAGCCTACCAGTGCCTACCAAGCCAATGAAAGGTAGGTTGAGGTTTTCTTCCTCAGCTTCATCCAATTCAATGAATTTTCCAGTTGTTTTACTTTCCTTATTTTATAAGTCCGGTGTGCTTTTCAATTGTTTTTGTTCAAACTAATCAAGAATGTTTTAGAATGAAAGCATTTTACGAAGGAAGATAAACAATTAACTCTTACTTTTTTATTATTATTTCTAACTTTAAAAAAACATTTTTTAGACCAAATTCAGATACAGTTGTGGAATTTATTGATATACCAATAAAAATGGTACAAATTACAGATTCTAAGACAAATAGTTGTTGTCGGGATCAAAATTTCTGTATTTGCTAAACTGCGCTCACTGAATAAAAACGTTTTTTCACTCACCAGACCATCAAAGCAGTCGCTTGTAAGTGAGTTTTTGAGGACAATAATACATCTCCCATCTTCCTTTACTTTAATTATCATATGAATGGGAATCACTGCTAAACAGTAATAGCGGGAATTCTCAGTATATCTTCACTTACAATAAATACTTCCAACTTTAGTATGAAAATGTTGGAGGTACATAGTATACGTTTCCTGAAATTGTTAACCTCAAGCGGCAGGTGTGGTGTTTAAGGACATCCAATTTGTAGACATGATCCATAGATAAAATCAGTTATTGTTTTATTTGTGTGCAGCCACCTGAAAAATAAGAGTCAGTTTGTTTCCATTGTGTTGGACCCCTGTGTTGTTACAGTTGGCCAAAACGTACAAACAAAACACTGCATTTTAGTGATTACACTAATGTCCAGTTAGTTTCAGACTTCACCTATAAGTGCCAATAAGCCCTGCATGATCCACCTTTAAAAAAATGTAGAAATGTAAACATACACATTTGAGATAAATTAATGAATGGTGATCTAGGTCTCTAAATGCTATGGTGTGCAGTATTTGCTAATGCTAAACACTTGTCCCTACACAGAGAAACAATTCATTTAAATAATGTTAACCTGATTTAACAAAAACAAGTTGTTTTTTTTTAATTAAGTTTGAAAATGTTTACTTCTATTTTTCGAAATCTGAACTAAAACAATTAGGCTCTCATTAAAATGTTCTGTATTATGTGTGATTGTGGTTTTCATTGACTGTCTTTCACTAAATGGCTGAACAATAATGCTTCTGTGTCTGTCTCAGATTACAAAGTGCCATGTCTGGCAGCAGAGAACACGAGGATAAGTACCTTGCCAGCCACCCCAACCTGAGAAAGTTGGATACGGGAGGTATGAGTTGGCACTAAATGTCAACATGATGTCCACATACAACAAACTGGCTGCCACCATCTCTGATTCCTGTGTTTCAGGTTTTGGAGCTGCTGTGTCAATGGATGACCACTCATCTAGAGAGAACGGACACCCTCGGAACAGACACCTCAAGGAGGCTCACCAGAAACTTGACAATAACTTGGGTAAAAAAAAGAAAAGAAAGTACAACAGAGTAGTTTTTTTAATTATATAACCATGAAATATAGATTTTAGAATCTCTAGAATGGCAGTGTAGCATATGATGTTTATTATTTAAAAAGAAATCCCTGTGTTGTCTGTTATTTCACTTCTTAACTAATGTCAGATGTCTCCTGTTGACTTAGATGAAATGTCTCATGGCTTGAGCAGACTGAAGAACCTTGGACGCGGTCTCCAGTCCGAGATTGAGGACCAGAACGACTCAATTGATTCTCTACTTAATAGAGTAGACAAAATGGATGTGAAAATCCACAACACAAACCAGCAGATTAAAAAACTCTAATAAGCCCCCCCCCCCCTTGGACCCATCTTACATTAGACAAAAGCGTGCGACAGGTCATCCTCATACTTGACTCCTCACACCGGCCTTTGCTGATTGAAGTCTGTTTTCTGTAGTTTTGCTTCTCTTCTTCCACCTCCGAACCATGTTTTCTGTGAAACTTTCACTGTCAATTTCTTTGATCTTTTTTTAAGTTTTTCTCAATCTGAAAGATTTCGGATTAATTCTGTAGAAAAACTGGATCATTTGTTTGGTTTTTTTTGGTTTGTGCATGAGTCATATGTCACGCCTGACACTGGTTATTAAACCTCTCACTAGAAATGTATGAAAACACAAGCAAGCATCAAACCTAGCTCAACTCATGTTTGCCTTACATGTAATATTTCCACACATTTCTGCTGTGTTGATTCTGTCTCCGCTGGTATATCTCAACCTGAGATGGTTCACTTTGTTTGATACTTAGAATTTTTGTCCTGTTCTTTCTCTACCTTTACATAAATTGTTTTAGTTTGATTCAGTGCTGCAGTAGTGAATGAGACTTTGTGAAATCCCAAGTTGAAAAGCCACTTTTACATTTTTCAGAAAAAATTAATCCTAAGACTACCTATTAAGTTGATGAATAAGTCCATGGTTGATGTTTTATTTTGACCGTGTAATGTCTTATAATCAAACCCACAAACCTAATAAAAACAGTTTTCTAAGGGGACTCTCAGGTGTACTTTGAAGAGTTTGTGATAAATGGAGCAAGAAGTCAAAAGTGCCACAAGGTGATGCTGTATGTCACCTTGTGGCCTTGAGGTCTGAGCAACTGCAGAAGATACCATTAATCATCAGTCATCACTAGGTACTTGCACAACAAATGTTTTGTCTAGCATTTTTACAATATGAATTGAAAATGGGCTCTGTTGCCTCCGCGATAAGCTGAAATCAAAACCTTGCTCAATAAATGCAGTTTTAAGCAGAGGCACTTAAGTCTATTGCAATGAAAATTCACAAAGTCCTGAAATATTCTGCCCTGTATAGTTCTGTGCAATTCTTCAATTTAACTCCCTGGTATTTGTTTTTAATCTTTGTCTTATTTATCACCGTGTGATGATGTGTGAGTGTTTGCTGGCTGCGTTGTGAACCATCTGTGTTGCTGTGTGTAACTCGTGCTTATTTTGAGGTGTCCATTCATTATCATTCCTCTGTGTTGGACCAGCTGCTCCTACAGCCGCAACAAGCATTCATTAGGAGGACTTACTAATTACAGTTCAGTCCTCTTACAACACATATAAGTTATAAACAACTTGGGGGCGACAGAGGCGAACATGGGGGTACCTACCTGGGGCCCCAGCTGAGGGAGGTCCCTGCATTTCTGGATGAAAAGGCATTTTTGTAATACCTCAAGCTTGCACCTTGTTGCTGCACTTGTGATGTACACACATCAGTAAAGAAGAGGATGGAGGTATTACCTGGCATGCCGCAGCAAAATCATTAACACCAGAGTAAGCTCGGAAACAGCACAGCTTCAGGAATTAAAGAAGAGAAGCACGTTGTGAAACTTGTAGATGAAGAGCAAATATTTTTTGCAAGTTTGTCTGTACTTCTGATCATGTGAAAGGCCCATCAGTTGTCCCACAGAAAAGCACAACACCCAAACTGACATGAATATGAAGCAACCAAGGTGCAATGTTGTATATTGGGTGATTTACATCACTGTTATGTTTTTGTGGGGTTTTTTTTTAAGCCTCTGATCTTTTAATGCTTTTTCTCTTTGTTGTCATTTTCCACTTACTTGTGATCACTTTGCATTTCTATAATTTTTTGTTGGCATTATTGTAACTTTTGTAATTGTTTGGTTTAAGTTTTTATTCATTTTCATCACAAAGAAGCATTTGTGCTCATCTTCCTGTCATTTTATGTTTTTTTTATTCCATCTTTTTGCTGGCATGCTGTCTCTTGTGGTTCTTTTAGATTATCATTTATTTCTCCTCTGCAGCCCATTTTGGTTGATATGTGTTTAGATATACAGCATATAGATCTATAGTATGCTGGTTCAGCAGGACGTCCACGTGTAAATGACATCACAAGTTTTACAGTGTTACCCTTATCTGAAAATAATAACACTCGTATCAGATGTGAGGAGCATGTGGTGATATGAGACACTCAGACTGCAACTTCAAATGAATATTGCTAAAGAAGGGACCTTGAGGTCAAGGTGGAACCACACATCCAACAATAAACGGAAGTCTTTTCTGGGTTCTTTCACTTCACTCTATTACATTGGGGCCGGGAGGGCTTTGAACAGCTGTCTTGTCAAAAACAAACAGTGGCAGGGCTGTGACAAAGGCCGCCATTGCTGGAATGCCCCCCCTTTTCAGCGACTGTAATCCCAGAACACACTGCTGTCGGAGCCCATCAGCCACTGGGCCAGAGATGGGCCTTCCTGCCTTTTGGAAAGTGTGTTGGCAGCAGGGACAGTGCAGCAGAGGGAATCGACTGTCAGGGTGACAACACTCTATTGCCACCGTTGTAGTGAGAGAAAATAAAGGGTTGTGCTGACGAAGGGAAGAGGATGGAGGGAGGAGACCATAGACAGGAGGGAGGGAGGGTGGCTGAAGAGATTAATGGAGGAGGTGAAGTTCAAGAGCCTCTGAGATAGAACATATGAAAGGAGCAGTGTGAGGATGTCTATTAAATGGCGTATTTATTTTAGGTGTTGATTAGTGAGGCTCTGGTCTTATTACTTCTTACAAATCCCCTTCAGTTACTAGAATTCTCATCAATAAAGTCTTACAGATTGTTTAGACATCTGTTGTCATTTCAAAAGTCAAAAAGAGCACTTCATTTGTTCATGATTGTATCTCTTTCATAAACATAAGTCACACAGTAAGAGGTCTATGTTATACGTTATACGAGCTCAAATGCTTTCTTAGCCTCACCTATCTTCTTAGTGGCTGAAGTGACACCACTGCTTTTGTTGGAGGGCTGCTCTTCTGTAAAAGCAAAAGTGTACTGTTCTTTTTAACAATTCACAACAAACTGAATATGAGTAGAAAAGTGTCAGTTAGGACAATTAGTATTACTTTTGTAAGCATACATTTCAGGGTCAGACTCAAACTTCCTCCTCCATGTTTAGTTATCTAGTCCATACATCAAATAAAAGAGGAGGCACTTGGTATTTGGTGTTCTCTGTACAGGTGACCTAAGCAAATTCCAACAAGTGGCAGATGTACTGACACACAATGTAAGCTGTCGCGTGTCTCAGTCCTCATGTTTCAGCCATCCAGACATTATCTTTCTGCACTTACATCCCAAAAACAAACCCAAATTTGAGGGGAATACAGATGAAATACATGATTACACACATTAGTTGTCATTTAGTCTGTCGTCATCCCATTTAAACACCAGGCAAAAATGTCAAGAATCCAACAAAAATATTTTAATGGTTACATGTTTGAATTATGTTACATTTTTTAAACTGTGCTTTTCCTTCACTGTGAAATTCTGCATGTAAAAACTAGTTAAACAGAGGGATATACTTATCACAGCTGTGCTCATAGTTGTTATTGTGGAGGGGAGAAGTCATAAATGCTAATGGTGGTCTCTGTAAAGAAAAATGTAATGAAGTGCGCAAACACGTGTCAGAAAGATCCAGCAAGTGTGGGAGAGGTGACAGTCGAGTTGTTTTTTTTTCACTAATGGACAATGTACAGAATATTCTGTGTGATACTAATAAAATCATCGCTTGTTTTATAATAAATAAAACACAAATACAGCTGTGGGAGATGACAGCTTTCCAGACAGAAAATCCCTTTCTTAGGACGACACATGTCCTCCTCTTAAACCAGCTGTGAATGAAACAGAGGAAGAAGTACTGAGCCAATTAACCGGCTCCTATCTTCAAATCAAGGATGCAAAGCTGTTGTTGATCTGCAAAAACATCGATTCAGAGGAGTACACAAGTAAAGGGAAGAAACAGAATAAGCTGTGGGGAGTGTTGGGAGGAGATTAATGATACAGGAATAACTTGTGTGATGTTTATATTGGAGGATGCGCTGCTTACAAAGCTCCCCTGTGAGCAGAGCAAGCTGAGAAAGAAAACAGTCCTGAGGCTTATTTGACTTTTTTTTTAGACACAGAGGACAGAGAGAACCACCATGAAATTCTCTCATATGGCTCCTTTTCCTCTAAAATAATATCAGGTCTAAACTAGGGAAACTGATTTCAGCTATTAGTAACTTTAGCCAACTAAATACATCAGCGACTGACCATAGAAGGAGCAGACATGAAAGAGGAAGCTTGATGAGCGGCAAAGACACAAATCTAAGCACCTGAGAGTAGACACCCGATACTCATCTTTGTTTTCACAAAAAAGAAATATTAGTTGAAACAAAACTGCAGAGCAGAGATATATAGACTTAATATAGTGAAGAATGAAACTTGGATGAACCAGTTTTAGCATATCCAACTCGCTGATGATTCAGCACTGGATTGAGACTTAAACTGAGGGCAGCGACTGTTTTTTTAACTGGATTTAACTGTTTTTTGTGGATACAAAGAAGTGTAGCTATATAGACACATGTACACTACGTATAAACAATTACAATTAAAAAATGTGTGAAGCAAATTAATAAATCTCTATATCTTTACATTATGCATTAGCAGACACAGTTGCGTTGGTGGAGGTAGATAGCAAAGATTCAGAGGTAAAAAGGCATTTTGACATGTAGGCTGTGCTTTGGAGGAGAAACGTGGCAGTAAAATCTGACGTTAAATGCAGATATTTCAGTGTGCTTAACAACTGGTTATACAGTGCAGAGTATGAGGTGAGAAAAGAAAGTGGCAGGATGCAGCTGATCTCCTTGGGTTCTCCAGGACTCCGGATCGGAGGGTCTAGCTTGTCTAGGAGGGTTCTCTGCAGTCAGCAGGAAGCTCTGAAGGGAATCCTGTCCCTGCATTTTGATGTCTGACGTGTTGACTCAAACAAAGAGGACAGAGTAGGGAGGACACCTACACTTCTCAGAAGACAACTCTCGTATCCAGGAACCATGACAGCCTGGGACCGAAGCTGCTGCCCAGAATGTTCTGGAGAAGAATGACATATATTTTTATTTGCATAAACAAATAGTATGGATACTAGACATACAGGCCTAACGATCTCATACATTATCCTCCAGAATCTGGTACAGCTGGGTGCAAGGCATCTTAACATTATAAGTTAACAGTTTTTCACAGTTATCAGTGACAGAAAAACTAGCAAATGTTTTTATAGCTCTATGATTTTTTTCAATGTTTGTTTATGGATGTTTTTCATGGATTACTCAATTTTAGGATTTTAACCTTTTTTTACTCTTTAAGTGGGGTTCTTTGATTATCTGAGTATCTATTTGGTGTCTGTATGAGTGGTTTTTTTTGCTGTCTACTTTAGGTAACTTAACAGCAGACAGAGAACTCTCATTTTTAGCAAACTAAATCTGAAAGTTACCCACCACAAAGGTGAACTGCCTCAAAAATGTCAAAGCCGTTCAAGAGCATGCTATATGTAAATGGTTTTAGACAGCACCACTTTTGCATCAGACTGTTGTTTACTCGGCCACTATTTTCTCACACAAAGAATGTGCGCGTTGCTTCATTGCCTGCACTACAGCTCCACACTGTATTCTGCAGCCACTCAGCAGTGACTGATGCCAAAACAACTATGAGGAGATGTGAAAATGAGTGATTTCAAAAGTGACAACAACGATATGTTATGTGATGCAAGGTTTTGAGATATCATACCTGATAGGTGATAACTGCAGTTCTTTTCTGAAAAGTGAACACTGCAAATTGGGTGATATCTAATAATAATGACTAAGCATATATCAGTTTATATATATATTTTCAGTCAAATGTCTAAAATACATTTTCTATTTTCCTTCACTTTGTCTACTGGACATCCGTGCAAATTAGCACATATTTAATCAGATAATGCCTTATTAGCATGTCTTAACATAACATTTTTTTAAATCTTGTCATGTTGAAAAATAGTTAATAATTAGAGACATTTGATGACAATATCTAAATATTGGCTTTTTCACTAAATTATTTAATCTTTAAAGTATTAAAAAGGCAATGTTGCTTCAGTCAAAAACCATTTACTCTGAAATCTCAAATAACTTCATAAAATCTATAATGCAAAAGATTGCAGATGATTTTTCTAATGTTTGTAAGCAGCAGGGAAGTTTCAAAGGGATGTGAAAATTTGTGTATAAATTGTATACCGCAATTCACATATTTGGAATGCTGCAGCATCTAGTTTACAAAGCAAATGAATATGCATGTGATTGGTGTACACAGTGTTACACAACTGAATACGCTTCCTCTTTGAAAAGAGAAGCTAACTACTCCCGTAGGTCTCTATTATTTTAACCAAATTCAACTCCATTAGAAGTGACACATTGACAACTCTATCAACCCAAAAGGTTGGGAGTAAAAGACTAAAAACAATGTAGCTGTTGTTATTTTTCCATTATATTGTAGAAACAAGGTTGTTTTTTACCTGGTGTTCTCCAGTCCGTCACCTCCACAGCGATCTGACTTTGACATGGCGTCACTCTGACACTCTGCACAGACCAGCCTCTCTCTCACCAGCTGAGCACTCCACAGTTTGAGTTTACACGCTGTGCTGGCCTGTTTTACACGGAGGTACACACAGTAACTGCAAGAGCACAAATTAAAGGAAGGGATGGGATAAAAAGGGATGGAGATTAAAAAATTGGTGACTCATTAGCTCATACATACATTGAAATACAGCTGTGAAAAATGAAACCTGTGAGAACTAAGCAGGGTTGAAAGCAGGCATTTGTACAGGTATCTACAGCCAAGAGCTCAGCATCCAATATTTTGTTCTTTGGTCTGGTGCCAGTGCAGCATCTCTAACAAACTTGGCAAATGGAATATGTCCAGATAAGACACATGTTGAGTTTAAGCACTCCAACAAGGCCTCCCTCCTCCCTCCTCCCTCCTCCCTCCTCCCTCCTCCCTCCTCCCTCCTCCCTCCTCCCTCCTCCCTCCTCCCTCCTCCCTCCTCTCTCCTCCCTCCTCCCTCCTCCCTCCTCTCCCTCCTCCTCCTCCTCCTCCCTCCTCCCTCCTCCCTCCTCTCTCCTCCCTCCTCCCTCCTCTCCCTCCTCCTCCTCCTATTTCGTCTGAAACAATCAAACCTTGCTTAAAGCCATCTGGCAATCCAACTAAATGTAATCAGACAAAACACCAATTTGCTGATAAGAGATTTGCTCTTTTTGAAGGTGATCCAGAAGTGTTATGGTCACCTGCTCTCTGCACTGTCAACACAACTCAGTCTGCAGACTAGAAACAATTAAAGTCTTGTCTATCTGACTCTGGTGGGCACTTTGAACTTCACTCCACTATTTATGTAGTCTGCTGTAACTCAGTCAGCTGTGACCAAGCACAAATCCCAGTGGGGAGATTTTTCAAAGAAAACAGACTTTTTGCTTCTATGCTGCTTTTATCCCCACATTTACAAGGAAACAACTTGACTGAATGAGAATTTCAGAGGAACTACAAGTAGCTTTTAACTTTGGATTGATTTAAAAAGGAATTGCAAGTTTAATAACCCTCTAACACATGTTATTGTAGATGCACACATGGAACTCTTTAAGTTGAATTTCCTTTCTTTTTGTCATAGTTGCAAGAAACTTCAATGAAAAACAGCTCATCTTTTCTCTGTTTTTGTAGGTATTCAAAACTGTAAGCTCAGCCAAAGAGGTGAAAGTGCAAATTTTCTCAGGAAAATATTTTGGGGTTTTTGTGAAGTCTTCTTTTCCCATTGACACTTTTCATCCTCATGTTTATCACTTCTAATCTTCATTTTTAATACGGACTTGAGGTGTTTTTCTTTGTCAGATGGATGTATCTTAGGGTTGAGTTGCATTCATTTGAACCTGGGAAAGTGACCAATTTGGAACCATTAAACCATTAGTTATTATATCTATGTGGATGTATCTGATTGGTTTGTTTTTATCTATTCTGTTTCATACTTGCCTCTTTCAATGCTGGTTGTTGGATGTTTTATGATGATGACCCTAATGAAGGCCACAAACCAAAACATACTGGTCAAACAATGAAGTTATTCTCTATTTAAACAACACGTTTTGCTGTAAATCCTTCTTCATTCCTCTAAAAATCTGCCCTATTCATTCCTGAAATATGGTGAATATGGCAGGTTTATCTTAAGCCTCTACAATTAAAGTTGTAAATGCAATTTCTATTACCCGTTCAAGACATACAAATTTGAGATTCACAGACAAGTGTTGATCATCTCTAACCCCCTTTTTCTAGGTCAATCATGACACCACCATCAACAGACCAGATGTCTGTGTGAAATTACCTGTACTCAGGCCCATTTAATGAATAGTGTGCTTACAGTTCCCTGGTGTTTCGAACAGTCAAAACAAAAGTATCTGATGTCCATTTTAATCAGTTTAAAAAGGCTGTGGGCTGTCAGGAAAACAGCCAGGGTTTTATTCCCTTGATTTAGATTTTTCCAGCTTTGAGAACATCTGCAATCAGCTCAGACCAGCAATGAATGTGTGTGGAGAAGGTGTCTCTTTACGTGGATTAAAGTTGTCTTATCAGTAAAGGTCAGCTTGTGATGCATTTTTTCAGTGCAAGGGTTCATGTTACGCAGCAAAAGTGATTTCAGGCCTGGTACGTGTGTCCTCAACCTTGGCCTTGGTCTGTATTCTCTAATCTTACACAAAGCTGATCTTAGAGTGACCTTTAAACTAAAAACTGATATGAACCTGGAATGAAATCCTGCAAACTTAAAACCTTGAGATTCATGCCAGAAAGAGCTGCATCTGAAAGTTTTATGGTGTAGAATATTTTTTGGGGGCTAGAAAACAGTGTTCAATTACAGTCAAAAGTATGAGCTGTGCCTCCAAAGGCAGAATCAAACATGCTTCTAAAATTAGATCAAGTGATAATTCACCAAAACCAAAAAGAAAGACATACATAGTGCTTTTTAATCAAAATGGTCCTCATTCCAAACTCGTAGCTGAACATTCCAAAAACGTGAATATAAATAGTACAATGATTAGAAAATCGCTTAAACTATGACTGACTGAAAAAAAGACAGCAAAAAAAGGAACAGTCTGCATGGTAGTATCTGTCTCTCCAAAACGTGTATATATTTTTAAGCATTAGCGGTGACTTCACAGATGTTAATCTTACTCATGTTGCACTTTCAAACATCCAGAGCTCTTGCTATGAAATAGCAGACTACCCCAAGCTTAAACTTTTCCTAACCCCAACCAAGTATTTTTGGTGCTAATAAAATGCCTACTAAAACAGCGAGTGCAGATGAAACTTAAGTCTAAAGAAATTAAACAAAACTAAAGTGACTAAAGAGGGTCCACAGTGGGTTTATACCACCCATCAAACCTCTTTACACGGACATGGCTCTTATCAAAAGGGGTTACTCACATAAATATTGTTGCTGAAATGCTTGTTTGGGTTGTTTCTGGGGGACAAGCAACTAACTGTAAATGGTTATTTAGGTTTTAGGCCATGTTGGGCTTGGTCTCATGTCCGTAGGTTGCTAATGATTAACCAGTTTTCAGCATTAGATTAAAACTAAACTTAAACTTTCCCACTCCTGACTCTTTTTAAACATGTTCTTGGCATCAAATTCAAGGTGAGAATATATTCAACTTAATTCTCAGTTTCAACATTTGATTTAAAGGTGGTTGTTTTTTTGTTTGTTTTTTATCAGATAGAAGAATCATTGCATTCTGTTTTCATCAACCCTTCACACACCATCTCAAAGCTATTGGAAACTGAGCTGTAAAATATCTCAAGATCAGAAATGTGATCATTTTACACACAGCTTAGCTGTAGCCCCCTCTGGACAGATGGCGCTGAAACCCTTCATTACAGGCAAAAACAAAATGGTTAATTGTTGTCAGGAAGCCTCACCTGGCCTTTTCCTCCTTCATCAGCATGTGTGGTCGTCTCCAAGGGTCCTTGAAGTTCCTCTTGTAAGAATCAGGCAGGATCTTTGCAACCTCTGGCGAACAGTTATTTAGATGGAGATGAAGACAAGAACAAGTGTCAGATATTTATTTATAGCCACAAGAGATGATAATATGAATACATTCCACATTTAATCTGTACCATCTAACCCTTTGGCTGAAACTGATTTATTAAATCAGATGACTCAGGGTGACATAGATGACAGTGGTATTGAATCATCCTTGGAAATGTTCTGCTTCGAAAATTGTCTGCCTGTGTTCTGGTCTTCTGGGAAAGTATGTTAACAGTTAAGAGCATGACTGTGTTGAAATAGTTCAGCTGAAGGTGAAGTTTCACAATAGATGTGGTTAACAACTGTTAACAAAAGGTCCCCCGCAGAAACATGAAAAAACAAATTAATATGTAACAGAGCTCAGACCAGGAGTACGCAGGAGGAAAAAAGCCTCCATGTAAAGGCACACAGAGGAAGTAAGTTTCTTACCTTTAAAAGTGCTGCATATGGCGTCATTTCCAAAACATCCTCGTCGCTGTTTGAGGTCAGGACAGGGTGTACCCCCGTTTCTGGGGGGAACAGATACTTGGCGACTCCTCTCTGTGCTGCCAACACTGCAAAGCGATGTGCATGATGACCAGGGTCCCCATGATCCAACCACACAGTCAATGGCTGCTGGCGGGAAGCAGGAAGACGGAGATGGGAGATGATTCATATTTATGTGGCTGCTTTACAATTGTTCTCTGTCACAGATTGTATAAGTGAGCTAAACTTATTTGCAGGTTACACTGAGTATATAGGCAAGTCAAATTTGAAGTTTAGTAAATATGATGGCAAATTAAAGTAAGAGAAAAATCCAGTGCAAGAAGTATGTCTAAAGAATAATATCAGAAAATCCCCTTTTTTTAGCTTTTCCTGTGATAAGTGCCCAAATGACGAAAATTAGATGATTCTTAACCCAGAGGAAATAGTAAACTTAATAAACTTTCCCCTAATCTTTGCTGTCATGCCAAACTGGCTTTAAGTGTGAGCTACAACACACACCCTGATATAGTGGGTAGGAAGGTGACAGTGAGTGACTGGGTCATTACAAACTATTCATGTCAGATCAGCTAAATCCCAGACTCAGGAAGTCTGCCAACCCAGGTCATAAGTGTAGGGTCCATTTACATAGTGGCTAATTTTGCATCTTGTTCTCTCTGGTCTCCCACTTAAAAACATACATGCACACCCGTGAACTCAGCACACCACATAAACAGCAGCAGCAGTAATTAGACTTCCTGCTCAGTAGGCAGATTTAGACAATTACATCAAGCCAAGAGGAAGTTGTATTACATAGATTGCTGCTCTGATCAAGGCCAAGAGACTCCAGCAGTAATCAAGCCCTGTCCAGCACAGATATCTAATAGCAGCAGACATTTAACAGCCTTGTTTTGGGGAGGAAATGCACACTTCATAAACACATAAACAAAAAGGGAGCAAGACTCTCAAAAAAAACTCTTGCAAAATGTATAAATGCAAAAATGCACGTTTACACCACAACACATGTAAATTTATGAGAGCAGATGGACCCAGCTGGAAGCTCTTAGAGATTCTTGGTGAAATGATTGTAAAGGAATGGATCAATATATCAAAACTGAATCTAATCCTCCCATACCATCGAACCTCACATTAGCTTCATAATACTCACTTAACCAGGAGGGCAGTGCTGTGACTTTGCATGCTTTTGTGTGTGTGAGCGGGAGAAAGAGAGCTTTTAAAGATGCCGCCAGTTTGATTCATTCCCATAGTCCTATTGGGGTTTCAGAGGGGTGGGGGGCAGCTGCCTCAGTGGCACGGTCCATCCACAAAAGCCACTGTGGAATCTCTGCATTCCTGCACATTAGTGCTGCCCACCTGACATTTGCTTTTCCCAGATCACCACAAATATACAGGCACACGAAGAACACTATTTCTGTAGGATAAATCCTCTCAGTTGGGCAGTCATCACCCTAAAACACACAGATATACACATTCCCCAGGGTAGACTTCTTGACAAGCATGCGTTTGACTGAAAAATTACCTAAGGGCGTAATGGGATCAGACACCAATCAACTTCCCACTCTTGCCTCCTCCACCTCCTCTTATCCTTGCTCCTGTCTGCCTGCCTTTCCTTCCCTCCTCTACATCCTCTGACGTTCATGGGGCAGTTTTGATGTAGCTGTTTTCTCTTCTTACAACATCAAACACTAGCAAGCAGGGCACTTTAGGTTTTTACTGCAGATGGTGTGCAGTGGAACCAATAGGGTCAGCTTGTTTCCGCACCCATGGGGACACAGGACTATTATCCCTTTAATCGACTAACTCACACAAAAATAGCGCGAAGGCCCTGTCTGGAAGTCTCAGCCTCCTGGTCCCGAGCCACCAGAGGTCAAAAAGAAATGAACAAACTGTGGTGGTCCCCCACTCTGCTTCTGGTACCAAGACTGCAACAATCCCACCACCCACATGATAAGCCTGCTGACAGTCTGACCTACACAGGCCCCATTGTCCCCAGTTTGCATTGTGACGAGAAAGTCTCCAGTTGGAAAGCCTGAAATCACCTCTGACCTCTGACCCCAATACAGGAAACAAATGGCACTCATTGTCAAAATGTGCAGCTTCTTTGGTTTTGAGTCCTTAAATGTTTTTCTTCAGTTAGGAATTTTATATGGAAAGAGAAATAGTTCTACACGTGTGGCTGATATTAGAAGAATATTGTCTAATTCTTCTTGAGCACAAGGTAAACCTTGAGGGGAACTTTGTGACAGGAGCAGTAAACTAGAGGGGGGAAAATGACAACAGTTTCGGAATCTGTATTGGTCCTTGAAAAGATATTTTCTTAATCAGGTTTTCATTTTGAATGAGGGGATGCTAAACAGACATGTTTGGTCATCATAGATTTACATGTGTGTGTGCATCTTTTATGGTAAAGCTCACACATACGTCTGTGGATTATATAAGATTTGGCAACAGTTGGTACAAATCTGGTTGGTGATCAAATATTGGCTCAAACCAAACGCATGCCAATATTTTTTAGCTATGACAGACTTTAAGCAGTATAGCAGTTTTGTGGCCATCAACAGCACTTTAGATCACCACTATTTGAAATCAGACTATGTGTTTTCAACATCTTCAATTGCTGAAATGAGTGATTTATTGATATACGAGTTATTCAGTAGAATTCCTTTGTTTTCTCTCTCACTCTTCTTGAGCTGTGCTTCCATGTTAGAGTTCCATAACAAAAGAGTTAAAAGCCCAATTAGCTTTTTTCCCATTCCGTTATTGTTTTGTCCAGAACTCTCCCTTTTTTCAACCATCTGTCCTCTTTTATTTCCACTTCCCCTTCCCCCTCAATCCACCCCCACTTCTTTGCTGATGGGTCACAGATGTCCAGTTGGTCTGGAGGGCCACTACACCTCAAACCCACCACAGTCACCCTTCTTCTATAGTAGAGTTAGGCTTTGGTCCCACCAGACACACATTTTAATGTTTAACAACTTGAGAGAGAACCATATGCTTGTTAATATGGGTGAAGGACACAGTGTCTTGATACCAGATTGGCACATAAATGTTTCCTGTAGACAAAGTGGGAGCAAAACAAGCCACTCCATTTGAATGACTACTTCAAAACACAGCTGAGACAGATTTCCTATAAAACTGCAAAGCATTGCAACTGTGTTTGCATTGCATGTCCTCACAACACCAAACAAATGATAAGAACTATTAGTTTTCCTAACAACAGAAAAACAAGGAAGCAAAAGGGAAAACAAAAAGAAAAGAATAGATAGAACAGAAATTGGGGAATTCAGATTTTACATGAGATTAAATGGAAGAACATGGGTTAGTATAATTCTAATCTTTATAAAATTATCAAGAAATAGATTTTAAAAAAAAAAAGAAGAAGAAACATGTTGACCTACATCATATGCACTCTTAAGGCAGACATGATAGGATTTCCAACCAATGACCATATTGGTCATTAGTTCCTGATATGCCCCATAAAAGCATTGCTGAAAGAAAAAAAGCACCAACATAGTGGAGTATTTCCAACTTTACCCAGTACACGTCTGTTGGGATAACTGGTGTTTTCTTTCTATTCAGTTTTGTTTTATTTTTTAACTTTAGTTAATTTTTCACGCTCTGGTTAGTTTTGTTTTCACCTCCTACTGTTAGGTTCACTGTAGGACATCTCGAGAAGACAGTCACCAATTTTAAATGCTTTTCTCAATATGTACAAGAATGAAAGTTTTACAGCCATGTAAGCAGTTAAATGCTAGTGCTAAAATACCAACAAAATCACCACAACACTGAGAGTTTAAACGTTCTAGTTCTGCGTGTTTCCAGGCCAACATCTGTGTCCCACCTGATGATCAGTGTAGAAGAAAAGTATCCATTTTTTAATTTTTTTTGGAACCGCTTAGAACATTGGAATATTTTTTGGGGAGTTTGTATTTTCTTGGACTTTGCCCTTAGCAGCTTGGTTAGTCTGCTTGGTTTTGTTTATGAGTTATCTGACTGTTTGTTGTCTGCCTACCTCCTGCCATGTTGTGTTTGACATGATATGCACCCTGACAAATCCACTTCTATGTTGCAGTTCTAAATTTGTATCAGTATCATTAACTGATCTAGTCTGAGATAACAGCCTAACCAAGCCAGCAAACTACAACACAGTACAGTGCGTATAATTGGAAGTGACATATGCCAAACCAGAGACAGAAGAGAAATCAGCTATTCTGATTCATTCTGAGGAGGACATGAGTATGTACCAAATCTGACTTGTGAGTATGATTGATTCAATGGTTAAGACATTTCCTCTAGAGGAAAAACTTTAACCCTATCATGGCACAGTTGGCTGTGCCATCTCTCTGTAGCTTTTGGTTTAACCAATCACTCAGATGAAATATGACGCTGTCACTCCCGATCATTGTCAGAACAGCAGTTTTACCTCCAACATCCAATGAAAACAGCATATACACTTCCAAGTATGAAAAAGAGAGAGAAACACTCAGTAGAAAATCTGTATTTTCTGTCCATGAAGAGGACAGATGTTGGACATCAAATTTGCAACCAGCAGCTGGCGTGGCAGTTCATGAACGCCAGGACAAAATTAACTTTAAGAATTTAAACAGCTGGTCCGTTTCAGGTTAAAGAGAGAACATGTGGGAAGCACAGAAGAAAAAGAGGGAGTTGAATAGGTGGAAAGAAGCAGACATCATGGCTTTACTACATACAGTGCCCTGGAGAAAAGGAAGAGAAGCAGAGGGGCCTGCAAGAGAGGGAAGTGTATGATAAGAAAATTCTCATTTGTCTGAGGAAGAGGCTAGAATTTGTCTCCTGTTCAGGTGAGAATTACCAGACACCACAGCAGAAGAGGAGTGGGCCAGTATGATCTCTAGAGTCTGTGAAGAGGAATTGCAATTATCTTGATGGGAAACTTGCTGTGAAGTTTAGATGTATTAAAAGTATGAATGTGGACTAGTGACAAAGACAATTTACATCATTATGTAAATCATTATTAACATGAATGTCAAAGTTTAAGTGTCAAAATTATTTTTTTTAACTGTGATTTCTTTCCTGGAGGAGTATGATTATACAGAAATGTTGTGCAACCATTTTAATTTATTATATTTATACCTCTATCAGGATTCTGGTTGGAGAGTTAACCACTTCTCTTGGTAGTAGCAGACAAAAATTTAGATTTTGTGCTCAGATCTGAGCGCAGTCTCTGTATTTTCTATTATTGGTTTAGATCAAGAGTATAAACACTACTACAAAATCCTGTTTCATCCATTCCGCAACCAGTTTTGATGTGTTTGGGGTCATTGTCCTTCTGGAACACCTGATTATGTCCAAGTTTCAACTATTAAGCCATGGTTGAACAATACTGATGGATTACTGTATAAAGAAATTCTTCAGCGTAACTTCTAATCAACATCTGATCTGATCTGACACTTTCTATTGTCCGAGTGGTCAGCAGCTTAAAAAATGCTCATTATGGAGCAGAGGTACTTTCTTGGATAGTAGCTTTGCAGTCTGATGTCAAATATACTGATGTGCAGACAATGTCACTGGTGTTCCAGCAACTTCTAAATTATGACAGAACTTTGTTGGTTCCAGAGATGTTCCTGACCATCTGAACCAATTTCCTGTCAGCTTAGGAGGGCAGTATGGGTCTTTTGCCTGACCTTGTCAAAATCACTGCACTCCCGAATAACTTGTCCTTACACTTGGCTGTCTCAATGAATGGTTTTGGAATGTGAGGCATCTCTCAGATAAACACTGAGCTCTTTGGGCTCTTCGACTGTACTGTGTGCTAGTCAGTCCAGTCTTTTGGCACAACTAGAAATTAGTAGATGCAGTTAATCTTGATCACTGAGAGAGAAAGGTAAGAGATCCTGGCAAGTTACGACATTTGGGAACTTCCAATACCTCTGAATTATTCATTTTTATAGGTGTAATGATTCTTTGGAGCCTTTGTGTAAAATATGGATCCTCTGGTAAATTCAGAAAATCCTAAATAAACCTAAACTTGTTCTACTCCAGAAAAACAGCAGCCAATCATTACTATGACATTCATATCCATGATAAATGTGTTTAAACTTCCAACCAAAACTGTTTGAGTTTAGATATTTCATCTAAAAAAAAAATCATGACCTTCAGCTAGAGGCCAACCTGATCACCCATTTTTGTGGTTTATATTAGGAATATGACAACCACTGTCAACCTACCCAAGTATTACTAAGCCAACCAGAAGAGCTAAAACAATGCAGGACTATAAAAGTCAGTAAATTGTTTCTAGCCACAAATTCATCCAGAACCCAATTCTTTAATGTTCTACTCAACTGTTATTGTTTGTGGTTTCAAGCATATTTTTCCCTAAATATAAAACTACTTGTCCTTACACATTAAAAACAGCGCTGATTACTGGCGCTCATCCATCACTTTGAAACAGTAAATGTATATGAATTTCCTTCAAACAGTTTAAACACAGCACACGTTTCTGTCAAATAGTTCTTTTGAACGACATCCCTGGGGACACTGGTATAACACTCTGAAGAGCAGTGTTTGTATCCAAGTGATATAAACAGTGTGCCAGTGTTTCAGACTTTCCTCTGAAGTCACTCACTCTGAGCTCGTTGTGAAGCTACAGCTGACACGAGTTAATTACAGACTGTAACAGACAGTACACAGACAAACTCCTTGATGTGCTGTCTTGCTGTTGGATTTGACTTAGATAAATGGTAGAGTGGGTGATGAAATATCAGGGTGCTTTGATGGGACATATCCATGCTGTGTTTACACTGTGGAGATGCTCAGGTTGCACAGGAAATCAGGGTGTTTTTCTAAGCATCATTCACTGCTTGGTGACGCATATATAGTCTAAAGTACACTGTCAATTTACCATCACTCCCATGTTCAGAATTATCTCTGGCAAGACTGTAAAATAACCAAAAAGGAGACTTCATGAAGACACACAAACTATAGCAGATGACTTCTAACTCTTTTCACATAAAGAATTCAGCAGGCATGTTTTGATTTACAGTCACTGTGAGGTGCCCACATCCAGCTGCAGAACATAATCCACCCTGCAACACCTGCATCCCACCATCACAAAGTAGACTGTTGTTTGTCACACCAGTATTGAGCTGTTAGAGAAACATATGAGCTGCACAGTGCTAAAAGTCCCTGTGCGACATGTGAAAGAGCCGGTGCATATGGCAGCTGTGACCTCTGAGGAGCCAGAAGCTGTCAAACAGTATGGTGATGATTCAACTCTAACCTGAGTTGTTCTGTTCACGCTCAGCTTGGCAGACACGTGGGATGAAGTGATGCCTGGAATCCACTCAGCTGGCTGTGGGATTGTAAATTCTGTTACTACATGCCTGCTTGCCTGATTGGGGAATACAAACTAAAAACTAAATCGCTGCTTTCTAGTTTCTGAGATTCATATTGTTTTCAAGAAGCTTCAGCTTTTTAACAGAATTATTGAGTGTATTATAATCAGATGGGTTTCAGTGTAAGAAATCTGTTTTGAATCTATAGTTTGTTAATTGATACCAAAATATGAACTGCTTGTTGCAATGTTAGAATTTCTGCAGCTGCTAAATGATAATTACAGTAGTTTAGTAAGTTTTCTTGTTTCATTATTTTGAATACCACTCTTAGCTAAATCAAACACACACACAATGTTTTCTGAGATGGACCACTTCTCTTGAGCGTTTCTAAAAATAATAAGAAGTCAAATTTGTACCAACATTATCTGTTGTTACCAATATCAATATGGCCCAAAATCACACATAGCAAATGTACATCAACGAACAGTGCAATCTGTATCACATACAAATTAATTACTGAAACTCTAAAGGATAATTATTAAGTATAAGTTCAGGAGAAAATGGATTACAATGTGCAAAACGTAATACATCTGAGAACATCTGCAATAACACACCATGTTGTAGTTAAACAGTGATAAACAGGTGTTTCAGCTATCTTTGAGGTAAACAGTGATGTCTAATAAAGTGTATTACTGCTTCCATCACAGTACTTAGACACCTTTAAGTTAATGACTCAAGTCACAATGAGGCTGTCTGTTCACACTGCAGTACAGAGGCATCACTCCAAGGTTACTATCTTAAATGTGCCTAAATAGAGGGATCACTGCAGCACTTACAGAGCTCTTTGACTCATAGGACTGACCCTGTAGGTGCTCATTACAGCGCTCTCAATACGACAGTCACACTCTGAGTGTATCTACACACAGATAATTACTCTTCATGAGTTGTTTCAACTATAAGAGCTGCCTAGGTTTACAGTTCAGCTTTTTCTGTCTGTCACATCTCAGACACAGCTCCACTGTAATCCTGACCATCTTTGGCAGCCTGTTACCATGGTGTCCATTCCCTCATTTGTCCATATATAGCAGTAGCCAGGGTGATGGGGGGAAAAGGTTACTGAAACTCTCATTTGAAGTCTGTGAACAATCATCCTCCATCAAAGAGCTGCTTTCTTTCTTAAAAGGAAACTTAAGTTTTTATTTGTAACTTTCTTATGATCACTCACTACTAGGATGTGCAATCTCAAGCTTTGATGTGATGGCCAAGGGTCAACACCACAAACCCAAAAAACACATGTACACAGCTTTCTTTTGAAACATACACAACAAAGACTGGAGATACTCTTCTGAGTTCACATAGAAGTGGTCACTTCAGGCTGGTCACCTAAAACAAACAGCCCTAATGGGTGCATTGGAGACAGCTATATGTAGTATGTCTCACTGACTCTGTGTCACCTCAATGTCAGCCATCCTTGCCCCATATCAAACAACAATGGACAACAAGCTCACTAAACAGGACACAGTTAGAATCTAGACAAATCAGGAGTTATTTTGTGCCCAAAGCTGTTGGTATTCAACCGCAATAATGTAAACAAACTGAAAATGATCTGATGTCGAATTTATGTGACCACAGTAGAACAAGAAACTCACCAGATATTTGGCACACGTGCTGATAGTCCTCGCAGCAGTCTCTGGTTTTCTGACAGTAGGTGTCACAGTAGCACACTGTCTTTCTCCTGGTGTACTCAAAACATTCGTTATTCCGGCCGGTGCAGCAATTTGGGCTCTCCCTCTCCCTACAGCCCGCTTCAGTCGGTGGGACGAATTCACCGCAGAAAAACGCAAAATATCCACAAACTACGAAACCAAGGCGCACTGAGCTCCATCCATGTGCTCCCATGACGGAAATTCTTCGAGGACCACCTGCTCCACACTCACACTCCGCTAAGGTTTCACTATGAGTTCTGCTTAATCTGAATTATGTTATTCCGGCAAATGCTGTATTTTCTATATAAAATCCAAGTGCAACATGGTCTAATAACTTCTCTACCGACTAGCGACTGGTGCGTAAAAACTGAGTGCTGTGCGCGACAGTTCTCCTTTATTTCTGTGGCGGACACCGCCCCCCTTACACCTACTGATGGTTGTTGGAAAAGACGTACAGTGCCAGCCTCTTTTCGTGTTTAATTCCCTCCTGCTCACTCAGTTGCTTAATATTGAGATAGGAGGATAGAATCAAATATAAGGTTGGATGTTGTGTCCCGTGAGCCCACTTAGATCCAAATCAACCCCAATACGGGTATTCATACGCGTTTGTTCCGCCGCCACAAAGCTGAAACATTCCAAACTTTTCAAGGATCCGAAACAGCAGGTATAATAAATCTGTGTCTCGCATGTTTTTTCATTACACGTAAACAGCACATAGGTGTAGAAACCGTCCATAACAGTTTTTAGCTCATAATCACGAAATCAAATTCAGCACCACGGACAGCGGCCCAGACCCTTTTATATAAAGTTAATGAGTGATTAAAAGGAAATAACAGTCCCTGTGTCTGCGTAAAGAGACGTGATCCTTCAGAGAAACTTTTTTTTCCACCCGTCCCCTAGAACTATAAATGCATCTACACCAGTGAAAGAAAGACTGCGGAACAATAACATTACTCACCCTTCCCTGCTTCTAAATGAACAGAGAACGTCAATAATGGTTAGTATTGTAAAAGTGCATCAAAATTAAACAGGAAAGGACAAAGTTATTTTAGGATTAAGGCAGCCATATTAAAAAGTTTTAATTATTTTTTTAAAAGTTTAAAGTAGCAATTTTTGTTTGCTGTATTAACCTGCCGAGCTGTTTTTACTCTTTTTGTCTTTTCTTTAGTTAACTTTATAAATAACGAAGGGGAGATATGTAAATACTCAAATATTCCAAAACTATTGTGATCAAATGGGGAAACACTGTTTTTGTTTTGTTTTTGCATATGCAGCTGTGTAGTAAATGTCTGTGAAGATGATGAGAGTTTTTGTCTTTCTTTTTGTGATTTGGCAGCCCACTTTCCCGCAGCAGAAAGGGGAGGAGGAGGGAGTGATGATTTTAAGATGAAGGGAAGTTGGTGGGTGCTTTGACGCTCTTCATAAAGCCCTATTGTAGAGATATGAAGAGTGAGAGGGCATCTCTCATCACTGTGGTATGTGTGCGTGCGTGCACGTGTGTTTGTGAGGAAGATATTTAGAGATGAGTTTGAGCCACAGCTCCCTCTACTGTTTTAAGTTCATTTGGCAGCATGTACAGTATTTCTGTCTCAGCACTTTTGATAAGTTCATGTAGTTATTTTTAAGAATATTTAATCAAATGCAACTCGATATCTAAGGGACACTTACTTGAGTATTCTACCTAACTTCCCTTTCGGTATAAATACGAATAAAGCCATCTACCTATATATCTATCTAACTTGTTTAAGGCTTCTTTGAGCTTTTGTCTAACTACATGTTAAAGGCAAATATCAAAGTACATGTTTCGTGTGCTAGATTTTATACTTCACTGCAAGTTTTTCCATTTATTTGAGACTCAGATTAATAATAAAATACACTATGACTATTTGTCACTATATTCAACAACACTACGACATGTAAAGTAATTCAACACACTCACCAGCTCCAATGTCAGCAATTACATAAACTAATACAAGAGCAGTGTTTTCATGCAAGTTATTGAATATTGTTTGTGTTTTATAGAAAAGGTCAAACATGAACGCAATATTATAAATACAGTGTTGACTTAACTGCAGCCTTTGTTGGAATCTGCAGGGTGTGGGGCCGTTGTGTTTCGTCAGCGAGGCAGGATCAAACTATTGGTCTAAATATCTAAATATTGGTATAATGTAGATAAAATTAAGAGCAACAAAAACTACTGCAAAATAAACTGAAAATAAAGTCTAAAAAAATAAATCTATTAAAGTTTTTTTGAGGGAAACTTGCATCAAACTGAGTTTTTTTTTTTAGTTAAATGTACCTGATACACTAACAAACCTATGTATATTATCAACATTGTCTGTACTTTTGTTACTTTAAAAGAATTTAATGCATTACACTTACAGTCTCAGTGCATTTTATTCATTTGTTCATTCATGCCAAAATGTCCACTCCATGCTGTCTTCACTCCTGTCTTCTGCAGAGCTGCGCATTCCTTCACACAAAAAACACTGGGTCGCACTGAGCTGAAGTGCGTGTATGTGTGTGTTTGAAAGAAAGAGATGGATAGTTAATTCACCCAACATGAGCATCAGCCAAAACTGGAACAATGAGTTCCCTGTTTGATTCCTCTCCTGTATACCTGCCCCCCATGGTTTGTCCCAACATTATCTACTGCAACCAAAGGGCAGAACAACAGACAAGCGAGTGAGAGGGGGGTAAAAACAACAACCCATCTGCATGCTTTCAAGGTTTCAGATGCTTTTTTTAATGAGTTTTGAAACCCCCTATAACAAAGGACTTCACATTGATTACAGACAAAAAGGGTGGGCAACATGTATTGCACAAGTATCTTCTTAATGACCCACAAAGCCGACCCCGAACCCACATGCACAGCCTGGAGTACACTGATTTTGCCCTGACAGTAAAATTTTCTCTTGGGTATTTGGCAGTAGAGAATACAAGCATTTTGTTTGGTCAAAAAAAAAAAAGAAAAGATTAACATTCAATAACAAAGGAAATAAAATGGTCATTTCAATACAATCATTACAGTCACACCTATAGATTATGACTGTTTTTTATGTCACTTTTAATGAGAAGGGAGGGGAGCTCTCATTTATTATGTAAAACAACATGACTGCACCGCAAATTTCAGCTGCTAGTTAGATCATTTAAGAGCAGGTTAGACATGTGATAACTGATGAGGCTTCCACTAATTAAGCATTGATCAGCAAACACAACAGCAAAAGGCACGAGTGAAAAAACAGGATCTGAATTGACCACTTCTGATATTCTGCAAAAAGCCAATAATATGGGAATTATTCAGTGTTGTTGGGCCATTTACAGTGAAATAAAGCAACTAAATATTGTCCAGACATCTTATAAACACTTCACAGCAAAAATGTGACACATTTGGCACAAATTGACAACATATAGTCTCTTAACTACATTTAACATTCAATTTTCAATCAATAAATTTATTTCGTAACATTATTCACATCACAGCCATATATCTCGCCCATATTTGCTCTTCTCTTGTTAAGATCATTTGACTACTTTGTTCATACTCAGTTTCATAGTATAATAAGTTTGGCATTTGGCATAGGATTAAAATATGTCATACATTACATTACTCTATGATGCAGGTAATAAAGAAAACGTAGAATCTACTCTGTATAAAAATAACTGGAATAATACACATTTTTAAAAAGAATCTGTTAAAAGCTATGGAAGTTGCTGAAGTTTATGTGACTGTAAACTTCAACCAGCTGCAGTCTGGCACCTCTTCATTTAAAACTATGTTAGACACAAGAAGAGACAGAAAGCAACTTTAACTCAAGAAAATCCAGAATGACACCTGCACTCATGCAGTAAAACATCAGTAAAACAGCTGGGAGCAGGTAGCAGTAAAGTTCTCCACTGGGGGGTGTTTCACAGAGCAGGCTCACAAAGAAAGGAAAATAACTTGGAAAAAAAGCTGCTTTTGCTGGCTACAGTTCTCAGATTTCTATAACATTTACAATATGGTGATACCTTGTTTTTCACATTTATTTGGCTAACATTTAATCCCACTTTGTGAAAGACCCTCAGTTCTTAATCCTGTCATAATGTTGATGCTGAGCATCAGAGATCTACCTAAACTCCATCTGTCCAGATGTGGACATCCTTTCAGGTTTTTTCTTTTCTCAGAAGACTCTGTTTATGTGTACTTTGACTTCCAGGTCAGCAAAAAACACTGATCTAAGTTCAGCTCTCCGTCTCAGCCACTTCACAGCTGGATTGATGAGACAAAACTTAGATCTGTGTTGGAAGCTGCCATCTTCTCTGAATATCTCCCAGCTCAGTCTGTCTTCCAGCCTATATTAAGGACCTTCACTACTTCCTCATAGATGATGAAAACTATGGCCACATCCAGGCACACGCGGCCCAGTCTGGGAACTGTCCCTTTGTAGAAACTACAAACAAGAAAAAGCTAAATCAGTGAGGGGAAAAATAACATTAGAGTTGAATACCAATATCTATTTGTAATATAGGTAACACACGTATTCAATCAATTGTATCTAATATTTGTCAGTATTCAGGATGAAAGTTTTCAAGAATAATTTATTTTTAGTCATTCTGTAGTATTTCTTTTATTTAGCATATCCTGAAAACACAGTTTTATAGTATTACAGAGGTAAAATTATTTACTTAAACACTTATTTCAGTGTTTATGTTGTTTTAAATTCTTAAAAGTTCTTATGTATGTTCATTAAGAAATTATAAACCAATTTTTGTTTCTAATGTAGTTTCTGAAGCACAGATTTGAATCTTAAAGAAGAGATGCAAGCTTGTCTGAGACGCGGTGAAACTAACACCAACTAAAGCTAAAGCAAATAAAACTAAGAAACAAGCGGAGTTGTACTCACGCAGTCAAGCCTTCGTATCGGAGGATCTTCACAGCACAGTCCATTGTGCTTTTATACTTATGAGCTTCCAGACCCTCCAGAAAGAAATAAGAGTTATACATATATTTACATAATAAGTCACAAACGATGATTTAAGAAGTTTGAATTAAAACAACAGCAAAGAACACAAAATCCTGGGTATGGCCAACTAGCCAAAATAATAAATAATGAAACAAATAAAGATCTTAACCTAATCTAGATGTTTAACTGATTACCTTGTTGGAAAACGTCATAAGATAAGACGTAGGAGGAATTTGGAAGGACTTAAAAGACAACTGCATTTAAAAAATAATTTAACCACATTTACATGAAGCGAGGATGTGGATTTGAAAGAAGTCAGACTACAGTTGTTCAAAAGTTATTCTGATGCTAAATTACATGTATCATTTTGGAAAGAGAGACACAAATGTGAGATCTTCTTGTCACAGGGTGCTCACATTCACCCTCTTGTCCTCATATCTATTCATAAGAGTCACGATAAGTATAACTTGAAAGCTGCAGTCGCAAGGAATTGTGGGAAAAGATGACTTCTTCTCCTTTCATGAAGGGTGTTTCAGTGTTTTGTGTTCGAAAAGATATGATAAAGCATTGAATCTCCTTTCCTCTTATGGGTGCACTAAGTTACTTCTCGGTCAGTTCACTCAGTAACCTTCCTGACCAAAATAACTAATCAACCCCCTGTCCTTTGCTGTAGCCATCATGCTGTGTACCTGCATCCTTGTCTTGATGACATCTAGTGGAGTGTTTCCAAATACACTGGCTGCCCCTGCTATGGCTCCAAAGAGTCCAGTCAACAATGGATTGATAGTTTTGTTGGGGTTATCACCTGGTGAAAAAGATGACATGCAAGTCAGAGACAGTGAGACGCTGCGTTCAGCACAAACTCAAATGTAGTTCCTAACAAAATAAAAGGATGGATTGTTGATGAAATCCTGTAGGCAGTTTGCCAAAGCTCTGATTGTCAGACACTATTCATGTCCAAATTTCACACTCTAATCATCCCATTCCAATGAGTCCTCATTCTGCAAAAAGAAAAAAAACTATAGCAATATTAAACAAATGTAAACAGGACTTGTCCTTGTGTACACTGACCTTTGTACCAGTTCTTGAGGGACGTCATCACAAAGAATCGAATTGCCTGGTTGGAGCCTTGTTTGAGGACTGTTGCAGTTAGACCCTGATACGTTCCTCTCAATCCTGTTAAGGCAGGAAGCAAGAGGTTAAATTTGCTAAACTTTTCTCAGTTGGTCAAAGTCTACAACATCTTGGATGAACGCTGAACGCTCTACGTTTTCAGCTGCATTACCCTGTTTGACCAGCAGGTGTCAGGTGAAATACAGACATTAAAGCCAGTCTTTACCTTGTGCCCTCACTATCTCTCGGACTCCGTGGAAGAAGCCCTTGTATTTGGGGTTGGCTGATGTCTGGTCATGAATAAATTTAACCTTGGGAGATAAAGAAAAGGGAACAGGCTGATATGAACTGAATCCAGAACAGAAAATGTTACTTTACTTACAAAGCAGCACTTGAAAGGTGAAAACTGCATAATTGTTTATTTAGTCTAACTGTTATTCAAAGACACATCTAAGTGGATTCACACACTATCAAACTACATTACAGAAAATACTGTTAGCTGAGGGTGTTAAGGACCGGTATGTTTGAATTGACAATGCTCTCTTTGTGCTTGTGAATGTCCTAAAATTTGTTTGAGAAAAAAAGAAACATATGGGAGATGTTACATGTAAGCAAATCTTACAAACAGCAATATATTCATTTTGCAGATCAAACTTAACTAAAGCATGTGCAAATCCACCAGAGAGAGTAAAACTGAACAGAAATACAAATTAGCAAAGTATGGGACAGACACTTCCTGTACTGTGTAGTCCCTGGAATCCCGCATTTGTGACACCACAAGTCAAACAAATCAGTTCAGAAATTGAGCCACAAACCGGTTGGCAACATACCTTGACAGTTTCCATGGGGCAGACTACCAAAACAGCCTCCATGACCCCGGCTCCAAGCCCACACAACAGGCCCCTGGTGCTGTCCAGTCGGCCAGACTCATCCTTTGCATGGTTACTGAGGAACTCAAACATCCCAAACCTGA
Source organism: Leuresthes tenuis (assembly GCF_036924035.1). NCBI lineage: Eukaryota > Metazoa > Chordata > Actinopteri > Atheriniformes > Atherinopsidae > Leuresthes > Leuresthes tenuis. The sequence continues at coordinate 11,459,506 of NW_027325360.1, forward strand.
CAAGGAAAACGGAGTCAGCCGGGAATTATGAGAATCATGAATGAGAAAATCTCAGACGTTAAGTAAGGAGTTAACAGAGGAATAAAATCTTTGTTTCACAGCTGTTATGCTCCAAGGCACACATAAATTAATTCATTTATCATTAACAGATTTTAACAGAGATAACAAGCACTTTCTCATGCTGTTAGTGGGAGACAGCCATAAAGAGACAAACAATAACTGTGTTGATCGAGAGCTTGCTCCAACTGTGACAACAAAGCAGGGAAATCAGAGCAATACAATCTTAATCTGTGATCTTTTTATAATGGTCATGTTTCCGAAAAAACAAATACACCAAACCCCATAAAGTGTGAAACATGGACATATTTTGAGTTACTATAGCTGAAGCTTACTGCCATGTTTGCAGGCTCCTTTGAACTGCTGAGCACTCTACAGAGGCAGAAGCGATCCTAATCACAAAAATCTGATTTAGAGCAATAAAATGTCAAATTCCAGTTGTTTCACAATAATGTTGCTCTGAGGCACAATTAAAAAGACCCAAAATCCCATGATAGTACGCAAAATAAACAGATCTTGATTTAATCATGCTGAAGCACACTTTGTGGTGTAATGTGTAAAATGTAATGTGTTTGATGAACAGAAATGAGTTTCACTGATTACAAAAGGTCGACGATGTTGGTGACTGATTGTAATTTCTCAAATATTCTTACCAAAATGATAGCGTACAAAAACACAAGCTCTCATCTTAATACTGTGAGCTCGAAGTAACAAGCAACAATTCAGCTGGTTTTACATATCATCTGGGATTACGTTCAACTTTAATAAAAAGGTGAAAGTAAGATTAGAGAAGAGACTAATTAGTCTCCTTTTAATAGCACATTTTGCAAAAATGCAGAGGAAGAGATTTGAGCAGACATGAGCACAAATACAAGCACAACCACCAAAAGGCATGAAAGTTCCTTCCAAATCATATTCTTAGTGGAGACACTGCTGAAAGAACAAATTGTTAAAGGCTTTCACTTTATTTCCCCGGCTGCATCCTCATTAAAGATGCACCAATAAATTGCAGTAACCAACAGTAACCAGTAACCAAAGAGTGACCAGCTACAGCTGCCATGGAAGCCAGCCCAGACAGAGAGGTGTGGTTTGTGTATCTTTGCAATCAGAAAATGTTGTGCCAGTGAGTCCTTTACGAGAAAGGTTATTTATAGAAGGAATTGAATTGTGGTGACAGCAGGACACTGCCTGGTACATTTAGCAAAGGGGAGGGGGAGGACAGACCCCAGGTCTTGATGAATGCCTTGTTTTCTTCTGTCCCTTCTCTGTCTGCTTCAAATGTTTACCTGCCATCTTCTCGGCTCTAACAAAATTAATTTGTTTTTACAAGGCTCATGTAATTTTAGTTTTCTTCTCCATCTGCCTTTCAACTTCAACATTTCCTTCTGCTCATTAAGCTTCCACATCTGTTCCTCTAACTCCTCGTGCAGATTTACTTTGCTTTGAAAGACAGGCTTTCCACAGTTTACTGACTCCCACTGTCAAGGAGGAACTAATGATACATAAAAATAAACTCACTATCTCAATAAAAAAAACACCTTTTCAGCTTTCGAGAAAGCTAAAACCAAACACAAAAAAAGGCAAACTTCCACATAAAGTGTGCTTAGAATGCACTGGGATGGCAGTGCACTTAATAACTAACCCTGTGAAACAAATGCTATTCATTAAAGGCTGCCAGAGAGAAATATGCCACTGTCAGCTCTGCTCCTTTGCCAATTTACTACTTTCCCCATTTAACGTGTGGACTAAACTTTTTCTTTTAGATAATGAAACATCTTTTGGCTGACATCCACAGTCAGAGATGAGTCATCCTCGACAGGGAAGTGCAGCCCAATCTTCATTAGTGGGTCTTCCTACAAGGTGAGTTCCTCTGATGAGAAGAGATGGTGAGGAGGAGATGGAAAGATTGCACTGGAGAGGACTGAGTAGGCAGGGAGGAGGGACATTGACATTGATGAAGGGTTAAGGGAAGAAAAAGGCAAGAGGCTCAATTGGATGTCCCTGTCTTGTCCCTGACATTCATCCACAGTTCTCCATTTTGTATGATGGAACAAAGGTAATTAGTTAATGGGATGGAGGAGGAGCGCTGGTGGAGGCAAAATGTGGTAGAGCGAGGGAAGAGAGGAAAACAGAGGGAGAAAAGATAAAAATTTATTTTAAAAAGTTGTCAATTGAAGAGTGCTACTCTCCATAAATCAAAATAAATGCTTCCTATATTTTCGTCAAGTTTAATTTTTTTTTTTTTTTTTGCTGTTTAAAGTCAGTGATTTTGATTATGATTATAAGAACATGTAAAATATAAATTTCTGTTCTGTACATTTTTATATACAATGTAATCCGGTGGCAGGAAGAGAAAGACTGGCGTGGCCTAAACTTCCTTAATAATAATAATAATGATTATTACTCACTGTAGACAAATAAGACTTTTCAACCACACAACGAGCTGAATAGGATCATAAAACAATGAAAAGGATAAATGTTTACGCTCCAATATGACTTTCAGGTTGACACAAAACTATTCAAGCTCCCTCTGGAAATGACGCTGAAAATTGACTGACATGCTGCACACACACAGACACACAACAGCACACGCACACGCACTCGCACAAGTCTCAATCTCTGTAGCCCTGTGAGACCCTGTCTGAGTGTGAATGGCATCTTTGCTCCGCCTGGCTGGGCCTGTCTCTCTATTGTACAGACACGCTCTACCCTCCAGCACAACACACACACTCAAACACACGCAAACCCGGAAAGAATGAAATAAAGAGAGAGAAGGATGGAATGACAAGGAGAACAAAAAAGCAACTACAAAAGCGTCTGGCTGCCATATATGTGTGTGTGCACACACAAGAACTACAGCGTGCACGCTTGCCTGCAGATAAATGTCACTGCTGTGAAAAAATAACATAATTATACTGAAGGCTGGTGTGGCATTTCTGCCAGGCCTTGTGGGTAATGGACTAGAATAATTGGAGTGTGAGTTTGAGGTTCCAGGTAGAAAATCACCACAGATTAACTTAGTATTCACTTTACTTTACATATCTTTACTGCAGACAAAAACACTCTCATCTTCATAATTGTTCGAATATAAACATGAGATTTAAAATGCTAAATTTTAAGTGGTGAAATATCATAAGGAAAATGGTTTTTTTTAAAGGATGAGTACAAAACTAGTACATAATTCTGTGTATTTTTCATTAAACATGCTATACATGCTTGAGATCTTTTATATTAAACATAATGGATACATATATTGCATCTGGAACTCACTGGGTCTGTGAGTTTGTGGACTTGGTTCTGTTGAAATTGCACTGATTGGAACAATCTCAACCTAAACCCATCTCATCCTGTAAGAACTGTGTAGAAAACACATCTAACAGCGCACCTGTGTAAGTTCTTCAGTTTGTTTCCACCAGTGCTCCCTAGATTTGCAACATGTTTAATTTACAACATGAACTTGCAAAAAAAAATAATAAATCCAACCGTAATGAACATGGTCTCTTCAGCAATACAAACCTGTATAAACCTACATTTTGCATTAGCCTTACATTTGTACTTCTATTTGGCTGTTTCACATACCTGACTGCAGATTTGGGTATAGATCCATACAGCAGAGAGCTGAGTCCTCTGTACAGTCCTTTAATACCATGACTCTGTACTGTCTGCTTCACACAGTCAACTGGAGAAAGACACATATGCACATGTACACACACAGTGAGATTTTAGAATGTCCAAATTTACTAACTACAAGACAAATATTTGAATTGAAATTCATTTAATTGAACTGATTTTTTCCCAAAAAGGTAATTGATGTTATATTGTTGCAGTTTAATGGTGACTGTGGAAAAAAATCTACTATGAAGAAAAATGACAAATAAACCTTAAATAAACAAATCATTAAATACCAAGAAGAAGAAGTTTAGATAGCCATTATAGATTCATGCCTCTTGCCTCTAAATTACCTCCTGTTCCTGGCCTTTATGACAGCAGGGCTGAAGAAGCCTCTGACTGAAAACTTTCTCTCTTGTTTAATCACTATTTGTATTGGTAATCCAGTGTTTTGCATTCTGGCTGCACACCTTTACTTTCATTGCCTCATTAATGAAGTATCTAAGTACTATTAGCCCGCTCTAAAAGTATGCTGTAACAAGAAAAATTTGTGCCGCGTTAGGTAAAGTAACCTAATACTTCACTACAAGCAGAGAATTCTAAAATTAAAGAAAAAGACAGACATTGTTTAAATAATTTCAACATTTCTGACACATGCAACACAAATGGAACACCAACGTGCACAACAAAGGTGTGCAGCACTTAGTGCAGTTAAGCCTTTCAGATAGATATGGAAGCATTTGAGTTAATAGCCTTTTTTTTTTTTACAAGTCACATTAGATTTTTTTCACATTATGGCTGTGCAAAAAAATACTCCAGTCAACATCTCCATGACAACCTTAACTAAAGCTTGCTGTGCACAGCTGTTGCTCACTTAGTAATTAACCGCTTTTCCCATATTGTGTTGTTTACACAGCACTGAACATGATTTTTGTCACCACTGCTAAATCAAAATGCCCACTGACCTCATAAATTCATATACATTTGAACAGTTTTCCCTCCAAATGCTGTTTTAGTAATATTTCACTCAGGAGTCATCCTGCAGTTAATCTCACCTGGAGAGTTTTACCTAATCTGATGCTGATACAGACACAGAACTTGATGCACAAACAGCTGAGATGATTGATGAGGAAATTATCCATCCTCTTTCTAACACAAACCTGTAGTCCCACAAGCACACGTGGTGAACATAATATCCCAGAAGTAGTGCCTCACAGTAGTGAGGAATGTTGTCACAGGCATAGAAGGTAGAACTTGACTCACTCACTTACATTCCACCACTGAGATTGGGTGAATTAAAATAAAGAATATTCACAATAATATCGGACACTTGTCCATCACTTTTAAAAATATCGACATTAGAAAAGGATATTTAATAACTAAGAATACCATACCTATCATGTCATAGGCAAATTTAATTTAGATTTTTCTCTTTGATGTTGCTTTTGTTTCCTGGAGACATCAGTCCAGCAATAAATATGTTGCCATTAAGCCAAATGCACAGCTGAGCAAGAAAAGCAACAGCTGTCTCGAGTGTTCATTAGCACAGTCTCCAAGCCTCAGAACTCAGCTGATATCAACAGATCCAGTGTGTTTTTATACGGTAGTGTGCACGAGTAGCGAGTGTGCATGTGCGCATTGGTCTGTTCTAAGTCATATAAACAAGCACAGTGACAGCCTGCCAGAATCTGTAATGTACCTGGGGATGCTAATTAGATAACGAGCTCCTGAGAGAGAGCTGATGAAAAACAGAACATAGATAGATAGATACTCACCTACTCCTCTATATTTTGGGGGATTGGCCCTCTCTTCCAGCTGTAACTGGGTCTTGACATACTCTGTGGGAAAGGTAATGCAGATCTCTATACCACCAGCAATTCCACCTGCAAATAAAGAAAAACAGAGACTATAGTCTTTCATACAAAGAGTGGGATAACAGTCATTAATGAAAACTTAAACAGATTAAAAAGTGTGGAGGAAGATGGAAAATAAGCTGCTTCTTCACTGGTCAAGGATCTTTTTCCACACATATAAGGTTAGCAGGCCATGTCTGTGTGGCTGCAGCCTCATCGAGCCTTGTTCAGTCCCCTGCCCCGCTTATAAATTACAAGGAGGCGCCATTATGTCATGGATCACTACTGTGACTCCACAAATGGCTTTCACTCCATAAACATTAAAGTCATTGTTGCTCAGGGAGGAAGAGTAGCGAGCTGGGCAAAGATGTATTAAATGTTCCTGCCATGGCTACACTAGATTGAAATAACACAGAGAGAATGTTGTGAGACATTTAGCTGTTGGTTAAATGTTGGACTGCATTGCTTTTATTATGTGTTTGCAGTAAGGGTTACATGCAGAAAGAAAGCAATGACCATGTGAGTACCCAGAGGGTTCAGCCTGAAGCCATAATTGAGCGTATGACGACAGAAGTGTCTAAAACTGAAGCCAGTGTGCAAAACAGATGAGTCACAAGGGATGGAGAGAGGGCTGACGTTAATTAAATTATCCACTCAGCCTGCAGGGAGGGGCTCCATTACCAGGGCCAAGACCCTCCATTAACTCAATGACATTGGCACACACGTACATTGTACAAGAGAAACACACACATTGCGTGTTTTTACAGAAATATACAGACATGACTTCAAACAGTCAGACGAAATTTCTGAATCTCTGCAGAACCAGATGTGCATTTGTGTCAAGTCAGGAAACCCACAGGGATTTTCCAAAAGACCAAAACAAAACAACGTATGGAAAGTCAAAAACTAAAATGCTCTACTTATGCATCAAAAGACAAATCCCTTGGCTCAAAGAGAACAAGAATTTGTTATCATCTGTTTCTGGGAATTACCAGTTACTATGTGAGGGCAAGAAAATAACTTCAGATGCTAAAAAGCTTTAATACAGAGTACTTCCCATTCAATGCCTGGAATGTAAAATATTTGTTATTCAGGACGTGTTGAGTTTATTTATTTTTTTGCAAATTCAGGCTTTTTCTCTCCAGTGACATGCTTGTTGAACTCTCCTCATGTCACTCAAACTTCGGAAGCATCTCCTTAACACACACAAAGCTTTCTAGCTGAAAAATGTTGTTTATCAGACTGAGTAAAAGCTGAAAGTTTGCAAAAACGAACATGCTCTAAAATGCATACGTGACTGAACCAGCTACATCAATATATGAGCTTGGATTACAACACACACAAAAGGATGACAGGATGCATTTCTTAATCCTGCTATATCTTCAAGATGCAAAATACCATATACTGATCTTTTAACCTACAGCATGCACAGGAGAGCTAAATACTAAATACATGTCAATAAAAGTTGTCATTGACATGATACTGTCTGCTTTATCTTTATGTAAATCTTGGGCTGACAAGACAATAACTCTAATAACAACTCTACTAACTAATAAATATATAATATACATAAATATATATAAGAATATAATTTTCTGTCTAATTAATTTGGAACCAGTCAGATGAGTCTCTGGCAGGTTTGTTTGTTATAGTCTTTGCATCTAAAGACATCTAAAGAGTTTAAGATTGGGCATATTTAATAATTCACATTATATGTAGCTCAAAGAGCTTAAAATTTGTGCATTTTTTAATTGGTTACATATAACTGAACTCTGATAAAAACTCTGACAGCTATTTAACATTTAGATAAATTATTATGTACATTTTACATCTAAAATTTGTCTTAAATTAGGGCCTGAAATTGCACATTACTAAGAGGATTTTTTTCTGGATATCATAATGCATTTTATTTACATCTACGTTTATGTTTAAAAAAAAACACTAAGTCAGTCAGTCAATAAATCATACCTCCTTATCATTAAATCACATTTACTTAAGAATTTCAGGAACCACTGAGCTGAATCATGACATTCACATGATCTCACTCACACATTATGGCTGTGTTTGTGAGGACATTTTTCGTCATAACAGATTATCCGGCCACTGTGTAAGAGAAGGTACAAGATACTCCGCTTCAAAGCTTCTCTGTGGGAGAGGATCATACATGTAAGTACAGCCAAAATCACTGCAGCGACGTTGTCTTTAACTTAAAAAACGAGATTTCTTTCAAGTAGAACTAAAATCTTGAAATGCCATAAGCCTCCACGAGTTGACAAATTTTTTTGTCTTAATGGGTTGATTTTTAATCCCAATTTCTGACACTTTTAGTCGTCTGACAAATGAAACAGAAAAATATGTGAGTGAGAGCAGCTCAATTTGGAATTTGGCTGTATTGATATACACTTATGTCTTTTTTTAACAACATGCAAAAAGATGGAACTTTGGAGCATGTGCCGAGTGCCGAGGCCCATTCGAGTGCAGATGAGTGTATACATGCAGTTAATTGATCCTCAACTGTATTATTTTGAGAAATGCAATTTCATATGATTTTGGTTGGACTAAAGTGTTTGGATGGATTTCAGGAGTCTGGTATTGGTTGAACGAATAGAATAACACATTCATTTTTCTATTGCTCAGAGACACACACTCAAAAACAAACACTGGACAGCGAGTTGTCATTCATTATTTCCTGCTGGAGTACTAAGTAAATGTGAGGCAGCTGAGATGTAACAGAAAACACAGCTATCCTGACCTGGGATCAGTGGGTCAGGGTGTCTTAGGAAAGAGGGAACAATAAACCTCATTCACGGTTTTTAACCCGAGACCGGTCTGCATGTGAAAACCAACCAGCAGTCACTCAGAGGCAGCAGCTCAGCAACACACATGAACACACGATCAATCCTCATCAGATGTGCAGCACCTGTGGAGAAGATGCAGCTTGTTTGTCTTCAAGTCTATTTTGCAGCCTACAGCCGATACACACACACTGATACACACTTTTACAGATGACACCTGAAATGACTGCCAAACGCGGGTTACACGAGCAAAATGGCCATTAATCTCCATCTTCACAGGCTCGCTCTGCTCTCCTGTTCTAATTTGTCTCTCAGCAGCACCTTCCTTCCTCTCTCCTCATCCTCCAACTTCTCCAGATCATGTCATAAAATCAATACATCCATGCAGACCAGTGGCACTTACTATTACACATAAAAAATACTGTTATGCCAGTGGAGTGATATTCAGAACACAGAGGAGGTGGAAAATGTGCAGCTCAAATCAAGCTCCACAGACACATAAACCTTGAAATTTCAACCAATTGAACATTAGTTAAATAAATCAAACACAAACTGTCCTGGTTTACTGCTTAAAGGTAACACTGTCACCCTCTCACCAGATGTAATCAACATTATTTCACACTTCACAGCTGGGCCTCAGCATATATTGCTGTCATACACTGTATGGCCAAAAGCATGTGGAAAAAAGTTGACAATCTATGACTGCAGAACATCTAATGCCAGAACCTAATGAATTAAAACACTGCTGTAACTTGTTAACTGGATTTACTTCCTTTCAGCCACAGGACTGTCTTTAAATTAGAAACAACTGTGTTGTGAGAAAGTCTTGCCATTTGCACATTGTGCCAAACCAAGCTGCAACCGAACCCAAACCTGAACAAACATGTTCACACAGGGGCTGCTTGTGGCCGCAGAAGAAAAGTCTAAGTATCTGGGATGTGTGAAGGGGTTTCACAATATCCTTGTCTTTATAATTATTGTGATATTAAAATAATTTAAATCAATATAGGGTTGATTATACACATCATAACGTTATTGAGGGAGTAGTTTTTTTTCCTTACATCCTATTAAAAGGTGCCAAAAAATGAATGAATAAAGATTAATTCATCATTTTTGTTATTATTAATGCTTTTAGTGACAATAATCATGTAGTGAAATCCAGGTATCATGAAATCTGTAGTTGCTAATGAAGCAAATTACACACTGGCGAGTTTTATTTCTATGGAATAACAGCTGGCTTCTGGGCTTTGACACGCACTTTGGAGCCAAAATACATCATATCTCAAACATGTTCTGCTAAAACAGCCATCCCCACTCTCGATTGTGAGATCAAAACCGAAGTCATGGAGTTGTTTAAGAAAGCAGGTGTTGAGTGGCACATTGGAGCAAGATCCTATACCAGCATTACTGCGCATTTCATCACAGATGATTGGCAGATGGTGTATCATGTGCTCCACACCAGAGCAGTGAATGAGTGACTATATTGCCTATTGCACATAACAGGAAGATGTTAGTTACATTCAGATATTTTTGTTAACAATTCAGAATATAGTGACAATAGTGTATTGATTCTTTTTCAGTGCTGGCAAATGTAGCCTTTCAGTTAACTGGTCACATCTCTTCCATTTATTTTAGAATTAAATATATTAGAGGTAAATTAACTATAGATTGTTACATACTTTGCTTTGAAAGTACCAGATAATCCTGTTTAGGATCAGTAATTGTTTTATAATTTCTCATTCGTTGCACTCTTTCTACATCTAAACTCATTCTGTATATTTACATTTTTAAAAAAAAACATGCTCGGGGAATAGGGGAATGCTACCATGTCCATATCTCAAGTCCAAATTGAGAATATAGCCAGAGGACTGATGTGCTATACAAGATATCAGAGCTGGAATGTTTCTGTTTGTCTTTAGCAAAAGATTAAAAGAATTATTCATCTTACGCTTGGCCTTCTGTCCTAAACAACACTCTTTAATTCTCCACCGATGCTTAATTACAGGGAGGATGTTGATTAATTTTACATGGGAACTGCTTTAACTGCTTAGAAGCCTGCAGCATGCGGGAAATATGCTAATTTACATGAACAGAACAGCAATGCACTGGCTGTTTTTACAGGGTGCACAGCTGGAACCAAGGTTACAAGGGATTCCTGTTACTATGTTTTACTTTGCGTATCTATTTAGCTGTACGAGTTAGCTGGCTAACTGAGGTTTTTCTGTGTAAAGTGTATATTTTGTGTGTTTCCAAACAAGGTGTATATTTGGTCTGCTTGACATGTTTAGGCGGTTGTAAGTTTTGACTCTGCTCATTTGTTTAATTTGTGCCTTCTTGTTTCCACTTTTCACCTTCCTCAGCAAAATATTTGAGGGATTATTCAATTAATAAAATGCACCTGGAGGAGAGGAGCAAGAAGACGCTAGAGGAGCTAAGCCAGGATACACCGGCGTATCCTTTATGGAAGCCTTCACGGCATTTCCTGTATCTAAAGGCATTGTGAAAATGTATAAATTTGTAAATATTGGAAATTTTGAAACAAATTTGTAAGTGGTAAGCACATGTAATGCTCATCTGACAGAGATAATGAAAAACCTAATTACGATCACAAGTGGACACATAACATCCACAGTGAACAAAATCTGTCAATAGATACACATCGAAACGTGTCAAAGTACACAGAACCAGCTTTGTGCTTGTTCATGTGACACGTGCTTCACTATCATGACTGTTGATGAATATATTCACAAATTATATCACGTAAGCAATGTGTTTCTCAAAGTAGTCACTTTTAAGAGAGTTGTTGCTCTCTTAAACACACAACATGTCATTTCTGCTGCTAAGGAGACTCTATATCAAAACAAGAATAAGGGATGTAGTTTGGTGAGCCCGGTACCCACATAGCTACTTTAGCTAATTTCACATTAAATGGCAAGTCCAGTCACGGGGCAATCCAGCACTGTAAAAACAATTAAACAAAATATATATATAAGCTGTTGCAACCTTAAAACACCGCAAATGCATTAGCTTGGTGGATGGCACTGAGCCACATGAAGCAGATCCATTTTTAATATGACATGAATAAATTAGCACTGGGATACTTTTTAGAAGATGATTAAAGATTATGCTGCGGGGCTGAAAAAAATGTTTATATTACCATTAAAATGCACAAAATAATGTGAGGTTTTTGTAGCCAGCAGGGCTAAAGAGAATGATGGACCCAAAAATAAAAAAAAATATGGATTATCCGTTTTGAATATGCCCACAAACATCTGGGACAATGTAAGACCAAATGTCAACAAAACATGTAAAATTGTTTTTGGCATTTTAATGTCGTAATGTTGCGTATCATATGTATCACATGTAATGCTGATTTATAGATGCAGGCTGCTGTTTTCAGTGACTAGCTTACAAAAACCCTTTGCATGCCATCTTCCTGTAACTAAACGCTACCCCGGGAGAGCAAAAACCATCATTAAGGATCTCTCTAGCACTGGCCATGATGTCTTTGAACTGAGCAGCCAAAGCCCAAACCACCAGATTCTGAGATGGTTTCTTTCGCACAGCTATCAGCATAGTAACTAATCAAAAAAAATCTGATGAAAAACCCAGCTGACAGAGCAAATAGGAATTTGTCACCTTGATTGTTGAGAGCAATCATTTCTCAAGTCTAAAACATCGTTTTTTTCAAACCCATTGAGGTAATTACTGAAGATCGATGACCCGACTGCAGTTATTTGAGCAACTACAACTTCACTCTTCATTATTTTCTCTTAAAATGTTCACGTCTCTTCAGTAATTATGAAAACATGCCGAACAACCAGCATGATGCTGTTTAAAATCTACCAGACACTCAAAATAAACAGTCATGTGGCCCTACTGTAGAATAAGCACAATAAATCCTAGTCTTCTGTTTATTTGTGTCTGTGGGTGCATTTCTCCAGCATCTAGCTGACAAGCTGGTACAGTGGGGGGTTAAACAGAAGACTGCTCTGTGATTTATTGTCTCGCCTCTTGGTGGTCAGGGTCTGCAAGCAGCAGGAACACTGGATAAAAGTGGACATGTCGCCTGTGACGTGAGGAAACAGGGAGTAAGCTACAGTTTGACGAGTCCTCTGAGCCTGAGAGGAGACAGCCACTAAGAAAACTTAACTGGCTGCCCTGGGGCTGGAGAAAGAGAAGTGGATGTAGGGAAGGAAAAGAGCAGAAAACATGACATATAAACAAAGCCCAATCTATCAGGGAATTGTGATAAAGTAAAGTCGTCCTCATGCTGCCAATCCCTCTGCAACTCTGAATTTATTTCTCAAGAGCAAGAGGGATAGAAGTTAAAGCCATTAAGGGATGTGAAAGCACAACAGGAGTCCCGTTTAGGCCGCCCTCTTTCCTTCAGGCCTCTCACAGATAAAACTCTCCCGACTTCCATGTCTCAGCTTCTGTCACCATCACTGGCTGTTCGGTGAAGAATGAGAGCAGAAAACGCTCACAGAAAACTGTGCAACCCCTCCTCCCAACCACTGCCAGTGCAGGCTCTCTGTTCCATTAAGCTTTGACCTTCTATTCCTATTTGCTTTGTCGACATTGAGCCTTGGGCATGTACAAGTGCCTTGCTCCATCTACAAAAACATACTGTCAACTATAAGAGATACGTCTCAAAAAGCATTCAAACACCAGAAGTGGCATCGACTGGACTTTTGACCTGTCAAAGCTGAGTGAGAAGACTTTGTCTTCAGATGAAAGATATCGGATATCAGCTGTGGTTTTTCATGGATGATACATCAGGTAAAACCCAGAGACAGTTCATCTAGAACTGAGTCATCCCACTGGCACAGTTTAATTCCCAAACCTTTGACAGACAAGTCATCTCTTGATGACAACTAGGCCTGGAGGAGTCACAGAGTTGAGACTGAGGATGAAATCACGCTGCGGATGCTAAACGAGACAGGCAGGTCCAACACGAGTTAAACGGCACAGCACAGGGAGCAACACTGGACCATGCAGTCAATCAGGCTGCACAGGACAGATGGGGGAAGGGGAAGGTCTCACCATACGTTTCTCAGAAGCTCACTCACCCTCAATCACTCACATTGTGTCTTTTGTTGAATCACCAGCTGTTTGCAGTGTTACAATTCATCAGGAATCTCTGTGGATGCACTGTTTTATCAGCAAAAACAGTTACACAGAGGCAGATGTTTATCTTGTCGTTTATGCATTTGGCAGACGCTGAAAAGCGACTTACAGGTAGGCAGATGTGGTAAGGCGGTCTTGCCTAAGGACCCCTACTGGAGGTAGTACCTTTCTTGCAGGGGAGTTGAACCCAGGTCTCCCACAAAGGCGGCAATCATACCAATACCAATACCCCACTCCAATGCTCCACTCCCAAACACAGGTTGAACTCGCTAGTCAACAATCTTTAAGACACGTGGAACTCTTACAACACTATTATTAAAAGTGCTGTACATTAACAATAGCAGCTAAGACAGAACTACTATCAAACAAAAGACATGAGCAATAAAAACGAATGAAAATAAATAAAAGCATAAAAATAATCAAATAATAGAAACAAAACATTTACGCTGAACTATGGGATTTTAAGATGAGATTAAAAAATAGTTTGAACCCTTAATGTAAAAATGTATTGTTATTGCAGCCAAAGATTGCATTCAGATTTGTTACATTCCTGAAGAAAGTAAATTCAGGAATGTTATCAAGCCTTATGCACTGAATCTGAATCTGAAATGACTATGAAGGTTGGAACCAGTGTTTCTGGCACTGTAAATACATACAGCATGCATATATGTGCACACCAACCCAAACTTTCTCTTTCTTAATTTTTGAGTCATGGAGTTTATTATTTACTCAATCTTGAAAGTAAAGTTCAGGACAACGCAAAAGATTGTTGGTTGCAGTCAAAATGAGATGTTGTTTTTCTATTTTCAATCAAAAGGAATTCATTCAGAGCTATAAAACATTCAGCATGTACGGCCGCCAGAGCACAAAACTGAAATCAGCGGAGTGCTGCCAAATGTCAGCATGTAGCCTTAATTCAGAAGACCTCTGCGAGGCACTTCATCAGCTGGAGCTGCGGCACCCTGATCATCATCACACATGGAAGTCGAGGGGGGGAGCATGAGGAAGGGCAGAGATTTCTGAACTGATTAATCACAGAGATGGCTAAGTCAGTCAGCGGATTTACTTAGTTACTTGGGTTTCTTGCCAGGTAAAAGTATCAAAACCACTGATGGTTACAGCTTACTTGGAGAGTCCTCAGTTTATTCTATATTTTAAAAAAAAGAACTGTATGATTGAAAAAAAATAATTTACCATGATAAACGCTGTGCTTAGCCATATTGTCATGATGACGTGATTAACTCTGATTAACCAATCAAGAGCAACGTTGGGTTCAACGTCATTCCCAAGGTCACGTGCTATATCGATTGAACACCCCATATATAGAAAAAATTAACTGAAAAAAGTAAATACAACATAAGATCTAACCAATTGCATGACAAGTAAGCAACTACAGAGTGTGCTGGAGAGCATGCAATCAATATTAAAAGGATGACCACCACAAAAAGCTGAGGGGCAGATTGGCCCAACTGTCTCAGTGAGTAAGAGTGTTCCCTACACCACTGCATTACTCTGCTTCTAATCCCATTATGGAAAGTGCACTATGGGACGGATAAAAGCAAAGCACTGCAGCAGGTATTGGACCTGAGTATGATAGGACACGGACGATGAAAGTAGGTGAGCTCTGATTTAACAATGAGCTCTCAAGACTATTTTGAAATTGCAACACGCTCAAGGATAAGCAGCTGAGAATGCTGTGGCCAATACGTGATGGAGGATGTGGTAAAACTGTTACAGTGCTGTGTTTTATCAGTTTGTCATGTCTCCCATTGCGAACAGATACAGTTGCGCTTATTTTCTCAGTGCAACTTCACAAACAAAAAGTAACATTTCCCATATGAATTTCTTTCTTGAATCATGATATATTAGAAAAGCATCAAAACACGGAAAGAAATGTCTAGTTTTTGCTTAAACTAGTTTCTGTGTCTGCAAATCCTAACACGTCGTGAGGAATAAATGCATCTGTAAATACAAATACAACTATTTTTACAAATGATGCAGGCTATTTACGCTAAATACATCCTCCAGTTTTATTTCTTCAGAAGATACAACCTTACACAGGTTCATTTGGACTCAGAACGCTGTTTTTCTCCTTTTTTAATCTTTCCAGTATATTTACACTGTCTCCACTTTCTGCGCTCTGTTGCGCAACCGAAACAAGCCTACACAAAGTATCCCAGAACAGTAGGCTAGTCCTTTTCCTAAACTGCAACTTCCCTGTAACCTGCATCACCAGGGACATTTCATTATATTCTGACTTTTCCGTGAAACAAATCATGGTGAGCTTACCTGCCAAAATCGCTTTTCCAGGATGAGTTAATTTCGCCTTCCCACTCGGCGCCGCTGCCGCCAGACACCGCGGTCTGAAAAAGGGGCTGGAAAGTGAGCCTTTATCCTGCATGATTACACTAGAATATACAAAAGCTCCTGTTTTAATTAAATTTTCTGTAAGTATATAGCTGGAGTTGTTTTTCTTCTTCTTTTCTCCCCTCCTTATTCAATTAGAGAGGAGCGCGCAACACATGGACGGCTGCTGTGTGGTGCACTCTCCTGGAAGCAGGTGATCGCCGCTACTCCCGGATCCCTCTGTTGATAGTGGGCGGACACTGTCAACGAAGTTGGGATCGACTATTCCCAATATATTAAGTTTGTAACCATGGTAACGCAGTGTCGACGGTAGTGCGTAAGATCGCAAAAGAAAACCGGAAGTAATGATAAATAATGTTTTTGTACCCTGCTGCACTAGTGACTTAATTCCTCCGTAACACCAATGAACTTCACAGCCAATTGAACAGTCCAATAGGGTGTGCAGTGGCTCCAAGCGTGTCCGTGGAAATCAGCCACTTTCTTCCTGAACAGAAAAAGGGCGGGGCGCAGCTTCCAGTGTCTCCGTCACATATGAATGACGAAGAATGACTTATTCTTTTGTTATTGAACCGTTTTACAACCAAAACCTAATGAGTTCCCCCTTCGACGACTAATAATAACTCCAAACACCTCGACCACACCCTGTCCAAACAGGCTGCAGCTCTCACTCAGATAGAAACCATCCATCAAGTCGTGGCAGCTCTGACGGTAAAATGCCAGTTCAAATCCAACAGAGAATTAAAATGAGAGCCCTACAGAAGGCGAGCAGTGGAGAACCACGTTGGCATCTGTAAAGCCATCCATAAAACCAACTATCCTTTTAGCTTTCAATTATGATTATTAAACTGAACAGATGGGGTGCAGCTCAGTTTTTTTTTTTGCCTTTAGTTTTGACAAATTCAAGGTTGAAACCAGATCATGGGACAGAGCTGACTTTATCAAACAAAGAAAACTGAACCATCACCATCTTAAGCAGCCTTGCCTCAAGACTTTCCCGTTTATTAAACTGCTGTTTTTGCATTTTTGTCCTTTTCTTACAAAAATCATTATGCTTTCCGAGACTACAACAACACACTATAGACAATACATAGGGTATTCCATAATATTTGACTTCTTTGATTAGTTAGGTATTTCAATATATTTAAATTAAACACTGTCTTAAGTACAATAATGATTTCTAAAGCTGGCACCAGGACATGTGTGTTTATCTCAAGTCATGGAGCTTTACCACCATTTCCTGTTAGTTGGGTGAGAAAGTTTCATCATACATTGCTTAGTTTTCGACACAACATCGGTAATACTTGATATACTTGAGTGTAACATGACAATTGTGCTCCTGGTTGCAGCATTATCATTAGGCAGCACATGCACAGACTACAGCATATACCTTTTTTTTCATTATATCACCTGCTTTCTTTCTTTCATTTTTTTATTTCCATTTTTTTATCCACAAACACCCCAGAACTCCAGATGTCCAATTCTGGATTCTTAAAAGCCCACTAGCAAGATCACCCACTGACCCAGCAAAGGTTTGTGGCTGCGAGGGCCGGAAATTTTCACTGAGAGTCACTTGGTTTGGTGGATTTAGATGCCGCACACACACACTCTCACACACATACACAGACTGCAACTTCAGTAACAAGTGTCCTTTGTCTGTATACAGCAAACATGTTGTACCTGTTGTGAAAGGACAAAACTATTGCACAATAACGGTATTTCGAATCAGAGCATGAGACAGTTGTCAGAAATTAAACGTGAACAGATGAGCCGCCTCCTCAGAGTATGCAAGGCCATAACAGTGCTTCTGGAAGGAGGGGGACACATACATTCCCCCCTCTACTCTTCAGTTAAGTCTCTTCTTCATCAGTGCTGTAAATTAAATCAGGAAAAAAAAAACTAACAAAGCTGCTCTATGGTTAATAAAGTCTACATGGAAAAGCAACAGGACAGAGTGGTTTGGTGTCACTAAAGGTATGTTAATTCCTCCACGAGCTGGGAGGTGACTTCATGCTGCTTAGATCAAGGATGCCGTTGCAGTGTCCAGAGATGATGGGGGCTTACGAACCACTGTGATGCCACAGATGTCCTTCGAGTGTCTCTGGTGCCATCGGTCAATGCAGGGCATAAAGAAACAGGAGATGAAGAGCTCTTCTGCAGTTTCAGTGTATGTGGGTTGGGTCCCGTTGAGTCTCCATGCCGTAAGCCAAGACCCACAGCAGCATGTTTCAGTGTTTTGGTTCAGGTCAAGTGTGTGAGTATATTTAAGGAGGAAAACGGGAGAGACGGGTGGGAGAGGAGGAGGAGTTAGGACTCTACATGTTGAAGCCATATGCAGGTGGAGCAGGATACCCTGCAGCGGCAGCAGGATAGCCGTAGCTCGGGTACACTGGCTGAGGAGTCACTGGAGCAGCAGCAGCAGCGGTTAACATCAGCTGCTGGCCTGACAACACAAACAGACGCAGAGTTACACACTGATGGACAAGGAAGAACATGTGGATGCTCTGAGGTCATTTGTCAAACACTAAATAAAAAAATTGTTTTTTTTTTTTAAGTCACTGGGTTTTCAGACACTTCAACAGTCTCCACTGCAGGAGCTCTGGCAGGTACGACAGTGTAAACATTCACAGGAACGGCCTCTGATCAACACTTTGAGCCTCTCTGCTTACGATGATGTTTGAGAGGGCAGCAGTCAGCTGATTTTAGTCTCATTTCTGATTGACTGTACATGACTAAAAAGTGGCAAATGAAAAAAAACTATGTTACTGAAAGATTCAATTTGGTATCTTTAATGTAAGATTTTCATCAAGAGATTGTGATTTTTTTGATAAGAAAAAAATAAATAATTCTAAAAGTTGTAATGCAATTTGTATTTAGTAACTGACAACATATTAGAGTTGGTACTCAGTCAGTGAGCTGTACCAGCAGGCATCCGTGTACAACATGTCGAAGGAGTATTCAGCCTTAAACATGCCCAAAAGTTCCTGCAGTGCACTACAGCCTGAAATTTGGTGCTGAAACCAAGTGGCGTGAACAGACTTAATGATCTCTCGGCTTTATCCTACTTTTTTTTTTTCCTTTTATAAAACACATGACAAAAATAACGACAGGACAAAAACTCTAAAAGTTACTCTAACACTTACTACAGGTGTGTCAACATTCAACAATGCAATGCTATTACAAAATATTAAATGAACAGAAATTGAAAAGATAGAAAAACTTTTTTTCTCTTTTAGATTTAAAACAAAAGCAATAAACATGACTATGTTGTATATGTTGTTTCGGGCAGGAAAAATGAAAACGTCTAACAAAAACAAATAGACAGATTAGATCAATCGTCTTCATACAAGCAGTGCACATCCAGTTAATGTTTAACTTGAAAGCCAACAACAGGTCTTTAGCCTTACTCGATATGGGTGAAATTAATTTCCTTCATTCTGAAACCACAACTGTCTGTACACCTACCGAACACCATCGGCGGAGGCTCCGTCACCTCGTCCTCGGTTTTCCTTTGGCTTTCCGCCTCCTCCAGTTTGTCCACCTGAGGGCAGCGGAGACAAGAGGATGGATCAGACATCGCCCGCTGACACACAGATCAGACCCACAGACGGTCTAAGTTCCTACATTGTAGGTAATCTGCAGAAACCAAAGCATTGTCCTTTACTTTCCCCGCTCACCAAAAAACTACTTACTTCAAAAATAAAGAAAGACTTTTGCAGGGTATCTACAATGTAGTCATCACAGTGGTGTACCAGCTTTTTTTACATGTATTTTTTTTTTCTTTTTTAGCAGTAAGAGAGTCTAAACTGTACGTGCAGCCACACTAAAGCTCATTTTAGAAATTGGGGGGGGGGGGGGGGGGCATTTCTAAAATAAAAAACTACAAACAATTCTTCACAGTGCAGCTATTATCTAAGACAAGATGACATGCATGTCCGGTGAGAAATTTCAAAACAGCTTCCAGTATAAAGGTTAAGTCAATAATTAAAGGGTCAGTTCACTGAAATGACAACAAAATAACGGTATCTAATCATGCAGATGGAGA
Organism: Leuresthes tenuis; assembly: GCF_036924035.1. Taxonomy (NCBI): domain Eukaryota; kingdom Metazoa; phylum Chordata; class Actinopteri; order Atheriniformes; family Atherinopsidae; genus Leuresthes; species Leuresthes tenuis. The sequence goes on from NW_027325360.1 coordinate 11,479,359, forward strand.
TTGCTGAGACTCCTACTATTGCAGCAGTTCAACAAAGTGGAATTCAAATGTGATACATGCTGTACAGCATTGAAAAATGACTGAAAAACTCAAAAGCAATATCTCTTTCCAGATAAAAAAAAATGCCCTTGGACAGTTTAATAGTCATAAAAAAAATAATTTCCTCTAAAAATGGCTGCAATAACAAAGAAGAGAACAGAGACTTTTAAATTTGGAAAGATGTTGTTTCTTACATCATTTTCTGATCATTTTGTGCACCTGAGTGCGCATAAGTGACATAGGCTACATGATTACATCGTGACTAGATACCAGGGGGTGATTTGTACGTGGTGTGAATTGACCCTTTAAAAGGTAGTATTAAAGTAGGTATCAAGGTTAAGAAATATATTCTATATTGAGTGGAGGAGAGGCTTCACAGTACATGCCTATATGCTAATGCTCCATTTGCACCAAGTCTTGTATCAGTAAATGCACAGCTTTCACATGCATTCCATCCATGACAGTGAGCAGGCTCTTCTGACAGATTTCTCATTAAGGGTCTTTCATCTTGCTCGACTAAATCAGGCTGCGTGTCAGAGGCTCACAGGCCCAGTTCATCCTAGCCAGGCATTTAGCGTTCGCAAAGTGACCTAATCATAGCACCATTTCTCCTCATTTTCAAGTGCAAAAAAATAATCAGGCATTGTGCTTCAAATGTGGAGAAGGCTTCATAAACAAAGGTTTCTGATGCAACTAAAATTGTCGTTAACAGTGGTGCAGCTACATCAGTGTGGATCTCTGTTGAGCTGCAGTAACAGGACTGAAGAATAAATAGTTCTGATGAAAAGGTGAAAAGCATTTTTCTGTTAAAATAAATAATGTGTAGTGGGAAATGAGGGGGAAATTACCTCTGAAAGGCACATTTGAAATGAACTTTCTAGAAAATTGACAATTGAGATTAAATAAAGTGAAGGAACTCTTGCAGAGAAAGAAAAAAAAAAACAACTCATATCCATTAGGTTAGTGTTGACGCCCTGCGCTGATCCAACAGTTAAACACTAAAAATGGTCGACCTGCAGTTAGAAACATGGGGATGCATCCACCTACAGTGGCTCATTCCCTTACTTCTCTTCATTAAGAAGCTTTCAAGAGAATTAGCCAAGTGGAAATATATATTTTTTATGTTATACAATAAAAAAAAATAAAGATTTTACAAATGCCAATTAACACTAGATGCAGCCCCATGACAGGAGTTAGAAGGCGAGAGGCATCTGTTAGGTCAACACAGATTAAACCTGATCAGGAAGAAAAAAATATTCTGAACAGGCTTTTGCTCCAGACATCATCACAGAGTCAGGAATTCTCAACTGCTTTAAAACTACTACTTTAATGCTTCATATAACTCCTAGATTATGTAAAGCAGTAGTCTTTTCAATCAACAATCAAAAGGAAGCTGCCATGATTTTTTCCATTTAAATCAAATACCATCTTCCCGTAATACTGCCTTTGACTTCCAAAACAACAGCAATTTATACTGTTAACAGAGAGCTGTTATATTCCTTTCAATTTTGGCTTTTGAAGCACTGATCTTTTCAGGAAAAAATGTATCCTCAAATAAGAACGATGTTTTGTGTAAAAAGCAATTTCAGAATACAAAAAGCAGGGCTCTCTTTCCACATTTAGCCTGTTGCTTTTCGCATTTGCACATCCATAAACAGCAGAGCTTCTCTGGCAATTTAATTTATTCATGATTCATTTATTCATTTCCGCTTCTCAATGACTGAAAAACCAACATCTGAAAATTAAAATGAGCTTTCACAGGTGGATAGTTTCAAATCGGTTTCCAGCAGATTAACTCAAAATGTGTCGATGGAGTGGAACAAAAGCCTGCATACTACCACTACTACAGCTCTCTGGGACCAGAGCTTGTTAGGCCGTATTCAGTCTACAGTCCATGCTAGGTTCCCACATCAGAAACCTAAGACATAAGTTACAACAAAAACAAACAGACAGAACAGAGAGAAATAAAAAGAGGGCCAGAGACCATCACCTTCGCTGCAAACTCATCAACCTGGAAAAGAACCCAAAGAGATGACCGTATGTGACCTCGCATGTCTACAGGTCAGCAGTGTAGGAGAGTACAATGACCACTGATAGATGCACTTAACAGCCATTACTGTCTACCTTCTCATCTCAGAGCATCACAATGACCCATTTCTTAATGCCTCCAGATATTTTAATACTACCATCACTAATCCACCCATTACCTGCAACTTTAAGTACACAATAAAAATGCCTGAAAATGAATTTCTTTTAAAATATTTCAAATCTATCCTTCCATTAGCGAAAAAGGTAAAAACAAGCTTTCGTGCTGCTCTATATTTCCAACCTTTGTGAGGTACTCTCTCATGACTTGGATGAAGTACGGCATGGCAAAATCCATGATGTTGTGCCTCCAGGCCAGCTCCAGCACTACGTCGGGGTGCAGGAGGTCGTAGGAGGCGAATAGGCAGGCGGCAAAGCACTCCTTCCTGCCCTCCTCAAGGAACCACTGGAGCAGAGTTTCTGCCAATTCAGCATCCTTGGACTCTGCAGCATACAGCATGGCATCCTGGGAAAAATGGAAATGTAGATGATTTAAATAACTCTACATGAGAAACATAAAAAGCTTTCATGTTTTTTTTTTAGATTTGATTCCAAAAACTTTTTGCAGCGATATGCTGCAAAGAAAAAACGAGCAGTGCCACCTACTGGAACAGGAAGGCACTTCACACTTTTAAGGAGCTTAAGCTTCTCGATTCCTTTCCAATATAGCCACTGCAGCTTTTTCATTTACCTTGTAGAGTTTGTCCTTCTTGCACAGCTCCACGCTCTGTCTCCAGCGGTTGTTTCCCTTGTACAGATAAGCAGCAATACGCCTAAACTCAATCAGTTCATGTTTCTCTAACCTCTGAGCCAAGCCGATGGTGTCAAAGTTGTCATACGCATCAATAGATGCTCTCAGGCCCTGCAGGCAAACATACACATTTAAGATTCAGAAACAGCACTACCCACGAATCAAACCTTCAAAATATCTGTTCTAAGAGTTTTAACTGGTCAATTTGACTATTTAAAACATGTTCAGAAAAGCTGAAACAAACAGTGGTTACTGGTACTAAAGTTAATGTGTTTAACATTTTTGCAGTAATACACAAACCTGGTAGTCTTCTTCTTCTGTCAGCAGGTTGTTGAGAGCTTCATTGACAGATTTATTGTTGTGATTCTGGACAGACCTCAAATAAGGTTTGACCAACTTCAGCTGGTTCATCTGGTGAAGCAAAAACAATCCAAGTCACGTCATAGCAGTAAGCTGAGCAGTCTACGTAGAAAATAACCATATTCAACGTACTTATCAAAGAGAAGGACTTCGGTTACCTTGCTAAAAAAGCTGACAGCTCTGCTGTGGTCCAGCCGAGGAGACAAAATGATCAGCAGGTCATTTAGTAGGAGGGGTTTGTATTCCAGGTAGAAGGAAAGAGATTTATAGTACAACTCCACATTGGCAACCTGATGGGAAAAAGAAAAACACGTAAAGATAATTACAATTTGCAAAAAGGAAAAAGGCATAAATAAAGGCACAATCAGGTCGGTCAAAAATCCTTGCGTCTACCTTGGCGATGATATCTTTGAACAGCCCTTCCTTCCATGCATCTGTTGCATGATTCATCATAGTGATGGCAGCGTTGTCGTACTCCTCATATTTATCATAGAGGAAAACCAGTTCTGCCCATAAGTGAGACTGTTCGGCTGCACGAAGGACCTGGTAAACACAAAAATGGATTTGCTATATTTATACAACTGAAGTATGTCCCTATGCATTAACATCACAGACAAACCCAAACTAACTAATCAAGAACAAATATGACAACATATTCTTTTTCACTATTCAGATCAAATAAATGATTTAAAAATATATTTCATTCTCATTTTCTAATATTCCTATATCAATATGCTCTTTTGAGTTAAAAAAAAAAAAAAAGGCCACAAATATTTGTAAGCTTTCAGAAATCAAATGGTCTTCTTTTCAAAATTCCTCAGCACAGATTCTTGGTTGTATTATTTGGTTTTGAAATGAATGTACAAGGATTACAGGTCAAACAACTGCCTAACACTGGTAGGATTCATTATTGCAAGTTATTATTACTGCAGTTATTGTAAAATTATGTCACAACGGGGCCAGAGGTAACGGACAAATCAGAAAATCAAGGAAAAGGCATTCCTCATAGAGCGCTGATTGGAAGCAGAAATCTTACAACAAATCAAAGCCATTTGCAGCAAAGATGCAACCTCCTTATGTGCAATGAACTCTTTGATTTTCTGCAGACAACTGAACTGATCTGAAAAACACAGAACAAAGCCTTCAGCACAGACAAACACGGGCCACCTACCTTTGGGATGTTGACTCTGGACCAGAAGAGCTCCAGGTGCTCCCTCATCTTCTGAGGTTTGAACTTTGAGTAGAGGATGGCAAGCTCAGTGAACATACCCATGTGGGCTCGCTCCAGACCCAGCGCAGCCTCCAGCAGAGCAATGAGCTCTTCAAAGTAGCCACGGTCCTGGTAGTAGCTGATCAGGTCCTCCAGCTCATCGGCATGGATCACAATGTGAAGGCCACAGATCTGAGCCAGCCTGAATTCCTCACCATCCACACACGCAAAACAAACCTGTAGACACCAAGCAGAAAGGAACGTGGCTAAAACCTTTTGGGTTTTTCACTCTGAGTCTTTGGCTCTGGAACTGTTTTGAATTGCAGTTGTGGGTCAAACCAAGTGGCAGAGTGGCCCTCTCCAAATCTGCCACAACTGAAACATTGAATCTCTCGCCTCCGCTACACGTCTAATGCCTTAAATGACTGAATGACCAAATTGTGTTTTGTTCTCTTGTCTCACTGGGCTGCTGTTGTTTGTATTAGTTATGTGGCCTGTCCTCTAATTTTTGTCGCTGTTGATGTGTGCAACTGCTGCTTTATTTTATGACATAACTATTAGCAGTTTCTATTTTTACTGGCCTCATTCAATCAAAGAGGACAAACTTAAATGCAAATGTTTGCAGACCGGTTACTTCATAAGAGAATTATATATATATATAAAGCCTTATTGATGGATAATATATCTGCGTCCATCGTGTAAAGTTGGAACCAAAAAAAAAAAAAAAAAAAATACAAACAACTGTGGTTCACATATTTTGACTTAATCTGATAAAAGCTGATATAAAAAAAAAAGAATCTCAATAAATAATTGAACACTTGCTGAGAATGTGGTTTGAGTGTCAGTTACCTCCTTCCACGTTCGTGTGCTGTTGGCTTTCCTGGCACTGTCCACAGCTGCCTGGTACTCTCCGAGGTGGACTAATGTAGACGCGAGCCGAGCAAAGTTGGAAACGTTGTTGTACAGCAGTTTGGCTGCTTCATACATACCTTCCTCATAACATCTATCGCCCACCTGAGAATGGAAATGAAAAAATAAAATAAAACTTGCTGCAGCTTCATAGTTCTTCATCCCATTAATAGGCATTAGAAAGCGTTCTAAAACACTAACTAATGTTTGATAACAGCCAAAGTCATGGAATTGACGGAACTAAAACCTCAATTTCTCAGCCTCTAGAAGCCAAACTCACCACAGCACAGACGGGATGTTGTTCTTACCTGTTGTATGTGAGCATTGTTTGGCCCACTGACAAACTCTTCCAGCTCAGCCAGGCGGTTCGTTTTAGCTAAAGCAAAGATCAGCTCCGTCTCCACGTACGACTCTCTGGCTTTTTTTCGAGCCATCTGCAGGAACTTCACCAAGTCCTCCCAGTTATCTACGAAATGCACACAAACATGTGACATCAGCGCAGCTCAAACACACAGACGAGACATGTGCAGCAAGGCAAAGGCTTACCGTTCTTGCTGGCTGCGTTGACCACCTCCATGTATGCAGACGGGTCGACGGCTTTGATATAGGAATCGATGGCCTCTTTGACCAGTTCTCTTTGCAGCTGAGCTCTGGCTAACTGGCTCCACACTGCAGGCTCATTACAACGCTCTGCAAACTCATAAGCACGATCCAAGTTCCCTATGTGCTCTATCAATACCTGCAAAAATGAAGATAGTTGCACGATATGAGCTGACCGAGGGTCTCATAATGAGGTCAAACACAAAGACTGACAGCATGTCTCAACAGTTGTGATTTACAGTTCATTTTCAGCAGTGATCACAACAGCGACTGAGAGACATAGAAATACAACCTAATAATACTTATACTCAGCACTGGCAATTTAATTAGTGTGTTGTAGATAACTTAATCAAGGAAAAGGCAACTTTTACTAAACTGAGAAATGTCACGTATAAAACAATTCTCCGACTTCTGCTGAAACTGAGCCCAAGCACTGACTGTAGCCATTGAAACTTGATCATTGGTGCAGCGTGTGCGATTTATTTGACCTGTATGGCCGAGGTGTTAACATCAAACTTCTTGAAAATGGCAAACGCCTCTTCAAACAGCTCATTGCTGATGGCAATGTTTGCAATATCAGGAGCATCGTAGTTGTCGAGCCTGTTGATGTACTCCATCACACGTGTGCGGTCTGCTTTGATGGCCGTTAAAATCAGCAGATTCTGGAGGTTTCTGCAGGGAAAGGAAGTAAATTACTAAAAGACAGCAAGTATCATAGTAACATTATGAAGAACAAGCGGTGAGTCTGAGGCACCTGTGTTCACTGAAGACTGAGTTATCGAGCACAATCTTCTCCAGCAGCTCAATCAGCTCGTTGGGTAAGTCTGCAGTCATGAAGGCCTTGACTGTGACCGACACCTCCTCTGGGTCCTGGGTCTCTGACAGAGCTGTCTGCACCACCTGAGAAGAGATCAAAACAAAAGTTACAGGTAGTAAAACAGCTCTCGTTCTTGGTCACTTCAGGAGCAGAGCGGGAGGTAAGCGAACCTGGTCGATGAGTTGCCTTTTGTAAGGGTTGTTTTCTTCTAAGACATTCGCCCAAAGCTCGGGATCTTTCCGTCGCACCAGATATCGGGCCTCACTTTTGAACAACGAGTTCTCATTGCACACCTGAGAGGAAAAAATATCAAGCAGTTAAAAAGGGCTCTAAATTAGTTTTTCTAAATTCCGTGCCACGTCATCGACGCACCTTGATGAGCTCAAGGTCACACTGTCCTCTCTCATAAGCCACACAAGCCAGGTGGGGGTCCCTCTTCTCACAGTAGCGTCCGACCACGGCGCTGTCGTAGAACGGGTTCTCCTTCAGGAAACGCTCCGGCGTGTTGTTGCTGTCAATGTAGATCTTGGCCAGCGCGTTGTGGGTCGCTGGCTCCTCGCATCCTTCGTGTATACGAGACTCCAGCCATGGCAACAGAAGTTTCAGCCTGATAAAATATTGGAGAAAAACTCTTTTTACGGCGGTCCTGAGGTGACAAAATGCATTATTTCAGAATATCCAACTCATAATAGCAAAACAGCGCAGAGCATTACACAAAAAACTATTTGCTTAGCGATGTGTTCTGTGAAATTATTTTTGTTTCGTTAGATGTTTCTGTTTTCTTTTACATTTTCTGACATGTCTTTGTATTGGTGAGTTTTTTGTTTTTTAAAGTTATCTTTTTTTTTTTTAAATGTTTTTTGATGTTGTGTTCTGTGAAATGATTTTTTTTTTTTTTTTTTTTTTTAAAAAAAAAGCTTTTTGTTTTGAATTTTAAAAATATTGTCATCTCAATTTTTCATGTGCATGTTTTGTTTTTGAAAGTGTATGGTTTTGTAGTTATGTTTTGTTTTGCTCAATTTAAACATCAGCTGCAATAACTTGAAAAACTGAACTTTAGAGAAAGGCAATTAATTCCACATCGGTGGCTTATTGTAGCCTGACGATTATTGGTCACAAAACTAGATGGCAGTGTTGTGCAGCCAGCACAGTCCAAGCTTTCGGGTTTACATGTTCTCACATTCTTATTTGTTGATACAGAAAAGGGAACATCTTATCTGTCTCGCATCACTGAGGCATCCATGAAGGATGTTTTCTGAAAACTGTTCCTCTGGGAAGCATAGACAGAATCACCACTGGAAGATTCTTGTGTGTTAAAATCAAATCATTTACCTCAGTCTCAGAAATTCACAAACTGCTGAGCATCCACAGAAAAAAAGAGAAATATAGCAACCAACATAGTTCTTCATATGCATTTCAACAGCTTCTTTTTGTATCAACGTATTTGATTTAAAAAGGTCAGATGGCATTAAAACCAAATTATGCGAATCCCCTAAAGAGTTTTCTTAGGTTAATGTTTAATTTAAACTCTGTGGCTTGTGACTTGTCAACCTTTAGTTGGCCCATTCTTTCCTTACTGTACTGTAATCTACTGTAAGAGGTAGTTATGGTTTAATATTGAGAACATCTACTTTGTGCTGCTTAAGAATCTCTGGCACATTAGGGCATGGACACCAGATGTCTAGCGTGTCCTGTGGTGTCTGACATTTAGACACACTGCAACAGATCGTTTGGCTCTTGCTGGATGCTTGATGGAGCTTCTGTGGAAGCTCTGTTTTAGAGCATCACACAAACACTTGATAGGATTAGGATCTGGTGAGTTTGGAGGCCATGTTAATGTTTGGCCCGTTACTCGAACAGTTCCTGATCAGTTTGTGCAATGTAGAGGTGCTAGGGGAGGCTATACTGTTCCAATGGACAAGTGTGTTCGATCTAAAATTTGATGCCTGTGGTTGCGTATCAAAGCAGCATCCACATTAATGATAGAACATATGGTTTTGTAGTAGAATGCCAACATGTAAAAACACACTCAATGTCAGTGGTTTAAACGGTGACTCATGTAAAGTCGCATAGACGCAGCTCTGCAAGATGACAATAATTGGTGCATTCATTGATCACTTGGCCTTACCTGTTCCTTTTCTCCACCTCCTCGACCAGCTCATCAGTGGAAAACTGACCTCGGACCACCATGATCAGGTTCTTAATAACATCCTCAGCACAATCTACATCCAACAAACCACCGATCACCACTGGCAAGCGGCTGGGGTTCACCTGAGAACAACAAATTGAGAATGCAGCTCAGTTGAAGAAGGACAACTATTAGATCGAAACCAGTTTCAGAAGAAGTGTTTATCTTACTTTCTGAACGTAGATTTCTATGTACTTCTGCAGACTGTTGCGGTAGAGGTAGAGCACCAGGTCATGGACAAAGTCAAAGCGATCACACACAATAATAAGAGGAAGCTGGTCAGTTAGCTTAGCCTCCTGTTGAAAGCAGAAACATGACATTCATTTATGATCAATTGCATGCAGGAAATCTTTACACAAGGAAAAGAAATCATAACACACATCAGGGTGTCTTCATACCTTTAGGAAGTTTTTGACCCTCTCTGGGTCATAGCAGTTGCTTTCTCTACAGATTCTTTCCACCTCTTTGATCTGGCCTGTCTTGCAGGCCGCCTGGATGTACTTAAAGTGAACATCGGGCTCTTGGCTGAAATTCACGATCGACCCAAGGAAATAAAACAAGCCTTGAAAAGAGATTGCAGGGGAAGAAAAAACACAAAGATTAGTTAGATCTCTTAGGAGCCAAAACCTGCAAAAGCAGAGGGACACAAATCACAATATTTAACACGGACATTGATTTTTATCCATCAACACCAAAGTAGGACCACCGCCAGACTTACCCTCATAACTCTTGAAGGATTCAAAGAGCTCCACTAATGCCTGAGTTCCCAGCTGCTCGTGATACTTGGATGCTACCTGAACACACAGCTGCAGGTTTTGCCTGATGTTGGCTGACAGCATGGCCCTCAAACACTCCAAAGAGTCTTCTACTGACAAGGCGCCGAAAAAGTTCACCAGCCACTAAATGAAAAAAAACGAGAGAAGAAACAGAAAATGAGCAGAAAGTGAGACAGGAAACAATTTCAACGAGTAAGAGAAGGAAGCTGTAGCTTTGAATTACATTTACAAATATAATCTAAACAAAAAGTAGCATGAAAACGCTTCCAGAGGCATACCTCAGGGTTGAGCAGATGCGTGTGCACCACAGCTCGTTTGATATCATACAGGTCGGAGTAGTGTTCAAGAGCTCTCTGGAGCAATCCTGCCTTCTCACACAGCTGAGCGACATGAGCACGGTCATAGTGTGTGAACATCTGGTTCCCCAGGATGGCATCTGCAACCTTAAAATGTTCATGAGCACACAATCATGTTTAAATTTACAGTTACTGTTTCATTCTGCACCCATGTGAAGCAGTCCTACAGCAGCTCTGTGGCTGTTGACACTCAGTTAGTGCTGTTGACTGTAAGCACCCAGATGCTGGTCTCTATTTTGCTTTATATAATGCGGTCCACACCCACTTTGGCTCTTCTAACTTTGGTGCAAATAGCATTGCCGGCCACTGACACCTCAGTGTAAATTGCATTTGCCTTAATATTATCAAAAGTGTTTGTTTTGTGCAATCAAGGGAGGATTATAAATTAGAGAGTTTACCTGGGGTGCATGTATCAGGTTCATCTCAAGCAGACGTGTCTGTAAGTGACCTTCTGCGGGGCGGTTGTTCTTTAAAGCATCCAACAGGAAGGAGGTGCATTGCTGGATCAAGCTGCCCTCCATGAAAACATCGACAATCTACCAAAGAGCAATTTAAAAGGAGAAGTTAAAAGAAACAAAAAAAGTTAGGAAAATCAGAGGTTTTTTTCCTACCACATGTGAAGCGGGATTTGAGTCAGCAAGCAAGGTCACACATTGTTAAACACCACAGACGTGGTAGCCAGATGTTTTTCTTTTTCATATTTAATGACATCTGTGGAGGCAACAACTAAGATGAAACAGAGGTCTTAATTTCCACCGTTTATCCTCTGCTGTCTGAAACAGAGCAGAGGGATGATGTGGCTTTAAATGAAGGAAGGAGTCACTGACTCAGTGAATTCCTGGCATTGCTCGCACATCTGGAATAACACAGATGAAGGCTCCCACACTGGGCACTTTGTGTGTTTGCATGCGTGTGCAATGATAAACACGCAGATGTATTTTATAGGACGGCACACAGAGGATTATGGGTGTTTTCAGTAAGTGAAGGGGTGCTGGGGGTGCTGATGCGTGTGTAACCTGGTTGATGTTGGCCAGCGGCTCCTCGTCTTGGACCAGCATCTGGGCAAACTGGAGTCCCTGGTCTGGATTCACCCGCATCACATTTCTCAGCAGAAACACCCAGTCTGGAGTGTAGCTGACCTGTTAAAAGACAGAAAAAAAGAAGAAAAAAAAAGACACGAAGGGTGAAAATGCAACTCTCTTTGCAGCTCTTAAAATAATTCTACATATAAAACAATGAAAAACAAATACAGAGAGGGTGAGTTTAAAAATCCAGATACATCATAAATATGAATTCATTTTCCATACGCAATCAATTATTGGAATTTAAAAGTGATGTTGGAGGTCTATGGTTACCTTTTTAGCATACAACACGATCTTCTGGAACTGCCCAGTCTCTGCAAAGCACTGAATAACCTTGTTGGGGACGTTAGCCCTGAGGTAAACACTGAGAGCGAGTGTTGGGTCAGACGCCTTCACCAGGTCTCCCAGCTCTTCTGAGCACTCCAGCTGTAAGACAAAAAGTAGAGTAGAAATTACGAGGACAAATCAGAAAACTATAATATATAGCTACACATATATTTACATTCAGAAATTTAGCAAATAATCAATTGACAAGAAGCATCCCCAAGGTCCAACAAAGCTGCATTCTTGTTCTTATGCTACCGCCCTACCTTGTCCTCCTTCAGCCATTTCTCCAGTAGTTGCTTGCGGCCCTGCTGTAAAACAGGCCTGCACAACTCCAGAGACTCAAACTTGTTGAGCTGGCCCTGGTCCAAAAGAATACCAAAGTACTGCAAGAGCGGAGAGGCCTGACCCGGCTGGGCTGGGACACTCTGGAACTTGCGGATGGTTTCAGCCGTTCGCAGGATACCCTGAGGCGGGAGTCACACAATGGAAGAATTATTGGTGGAGGAAAGGAAAAAAAAAAACAGGAAAAAATTAGTTATTTTGAAGAATTACATGGTTGTTGCTGTAAAGCCACATGGAACAGGTTTCTCAGTGAATCACACAAAGGGTATCATATGTAGTTTATAAGTCATCACGGAAAAATATTCCACAAACTGACAAGTCAGCGCATAACGCACAGTAGTATAAGCAAAGACTTTTTGCCAGCACACCTGCTAATGAATTACAGACTGGCATACCTTGGGTGCTGATGCAGCAACCTTTGCAGCCTCTGAATAACTTCCCTGGGCAAACAGAGTGTTGAACTTCCTGGCAAAAAGCTCCTCAGCTCCAGCGAGATTTGACCTCACAGCCATCCGCAAGGCCAGATCAGGGTTCTGCAGGACGTTTGTGGCGTAGTTGACAATGTTTTCCTCTTCAACACACACCGACAAGACCTGCAAGAAGAAGAAGAAACTATCGCATAAATACTGCTCAGTTAATTAGTGAGGTAAAGCAGCCATGAAAGGAAGTACACCTATTTAGGGCACTTTCTTTTCAGACAGCCTGCCACGCACAACTCAATTCAGTATTCAGTTCATCAACTTTCATGAAAATCTATTCGGAAGTCATCCTGAACATCAAAAGTTGATCTTATACCGATGTTATGCTGAAAGCCTATCAACAAAATACTCATCTCCTGCTTGTTTCTCACCTGTCCCTTCTTGTTAACACCAATGATCCCAGAGGTGGCCTCATGAGGGGCAGTTACAAAAATGGTCTCTGCACTGATTCGGTTCATGTAGATGCACACTCCAGACTCCAGGTCGTACAGGTGAATGTAACCGTACTTTGTGATCAAATAAATCACACCGTGCTTACTGCCAATCTAAGGAGGATGATCAGAGAGAATTTAGGCATTAAGCAGCCCCATGTCATGCACCAGAAACTGATGGGTGGCAGAAGCAGCTCCTAACCTGCATAGCTACAGGAAAGTCTGTCTGGGCCTCTGGTGGGAAGAACACATCCACTGCTTTCTTAGCAAATGGCTGGTTTCCTGCAGCTGGCTGACCAACTTCAATAATGTGCAACTGGAAGAAGAAATTCCACAGAATAAATTCCCCAAGTAAAGCAATTTTTACCGTAAAAATCATTCATTGACTATTGGTGTCAACATTTAAAGATCTTTTGTAAGATTTCAGCTTAATTACCATTTCATGCAATTTAAAGCCGTTTGTTCGTGGGGGGGGGGGGGGGGGGGGGGGTCTTAATTCACACTGATAAAATGACAAACAAATGGTTCTTACCTTTCCTCCAGCCTGTGAGCGAACAGCAAAGCAGAAGAGGGTTGAAGGTTTGGCATTTCCCTCCACTTTGAACTCCCCAAAGGCAGCAGCGTGGCCCTCAATGGGCTGGGACACTTTCCTGTCAACAGAATACAGCTGCATCGCCCCAACAACGCGGTTTTGCTGCAGGGAACAATAAGAGTCGATGTATTTTCAGATCAGAGATGGCTCCGTGAAAGATTAGTTCAGCAAAGTTTTACAGAGGAGCTATATTTCATATAGCTCGTCTTATTTGAGTAAGCAATACTGATTGGACAGTTCGCTTTGTATATTTGGAAAAGTTCTACATTTTGGGAAAAATGCTTCCCAAAACACGTGCTTTTTAGTGATTTAGAAAATCTTCTTAGTAAGTTTGACACTGCAGGCAGTGGACAGAGGGAGAAAAAGGTGTGATAAATTTATCTCAGCCTGGGCTTTTCATTCAACGAGGCTGCAGCCTAGGGATCAGAGAGAAATTCCTTTCAAACATGTTCCTGCCATGTACTCTTCTGTTTTATGAGTCATGAGTAAACATGTCCATGTGTGCGAGTTGTTCATACCTGTGCAGAAATCCCTATCAGCAGTAACCACTTCTGTTGCTCATCAGTTCTGTAGTTAATGATCTGACATCCCACCAGACTGGCATGCCGATCAAAAACTTTCGCTGGCTGGGAATCCCCCTCCATGCTCCAGTGGTAGACTGCTGTATCCGTCACCAGGGCAACGGTGTTTACAGATATCCACTTCCAGAACATGACCTCCTCAGTCATGGTGTGAGCCTTCATCTTACTCTTCATCTCAATGTTGAAGATCTGCAACGTCTTGGCAGCTGAAGGAAGGTAAGCAAACAAGAGGGGAGAAGTGAGACAAAAAGGCCGCGAGACGTCGACAGTCTGGAGATGGTGCAGCTAATATCTTATCAAATGGTGAGAGTAACACACGCTTAATACTACTCTCCACTCTGTTGAAGAAACAGGTGATGTTTCTATCATAAATACCTCAGAACCTGGCCAAATAAAAATGTCTGAATGGCCTGATGTGTTTTAAATACAGCAGAAGTACTACTCCTAACACAATAACCTACCTCCTACATTTACACCTGGATCTAACTGATATCAAGCTACAGAGATCAGATGGCAGCTTTGAGAGAGGTCATAATGGCTAGTCGTGGCTGAGCTATAATAATGTTCTTGTGCTTTAGAATATCACTGCTAGTCCTAAATGTGACCTATAATGTCTTCCACTTACCAATAAACCCCTGACAAAACAAACACGTGAGGTAATGCAAACTTCCATTAGCACACACAAGCTTTAGGATACATTAATGGCTTTCCTTATATGGTGCAAGGAAAGATCTGAACATCAATATGGCTGCTCACACAGGCGTGCAAAGACCCACACAGTGCCTCAGCTCTTTTCACTGTGTAATATCTGATGATGCATACCACACATACACCCTACCAGCATACAACAAATCATGCTAACACATGTGTAGTTCTCATAAAAGGAGGGTATATGGCAGCAGGTGAGGTCAGAGCAGAGGCTGAGGTAGTCAACGTTCCAAACAACTACCGTGATTCATTAGTGGTAAAAGTAGCTCTGCATATTTTAGAGGGATGTGGGGGAGGCTTTTATGAGAGAGGCATGGCTACTGTATCATCACAACAGAGGGTTAGACGGCCAGACAGACAGAAAGCAACTTACCGTCTGAGAAATGACAGAAAGCAAGGGAGAAAAAGCAAAGTGTCAATCGAGTAAGAAGGAGAAGACAAAGACAGACCACAGGGAAAGGGCAAAGAGGGGTGTGTTATTCTCAGAGGAAGGGGAGAGGAGGGAGAGAGAAAGTATTATAGGCAAATCATCCTTATCAGCATTTGTGTTTGTGCTTTAAGGGCAAGACCCAGTGACAGACAATCAATCAACAACACCAGTTTAGTACAGTGAGGGAATAGATGGTAGTGCAATTTACATGTTTAAAGCACTGACAGAGCAAAAATCTGCGAAATCTGCGAAATCTGTTCAAGCTAAAGATGAATAAACAGTTTGGACGCCATGCAAACTCTATTCTGGGTTTTTAAACAACAATAATAGCCTCAACATTTGGCTTAAGGCCATATTCCCAAAAAACAAACTATTTTTTCTCTCAACTACACAGCATTTCTCATCTCTCAGCCAAAGATGTGGTCGGTTGCATGTGTGGCTACGTGCGTCACCACATTACCTTTTAAGGCGATGACCTTGCTGGTGGGGTTCATGATCGCACTGTCAGCAGAGATCGGCCTCCTTATTGGGTTTGTGGGATCCGACATGTCCACAATCACCACCTGGTTCTGCTCACCCACCTTCTCCCTAATGCAGATGAACTTGTCTGACTCCATGGTCAGATAGCTGAAGCCAATGTTGGCTGGGTTCACACCCAGGTTCTGCAACTGAAAATCAGAAAAAAGATAATGAGATCAGCTATGCCCACTTCATCTCGTAGGCAGTCGTAGGGGTCTGGAGTCCAAGGCAGCTGACAGACTGTGGGGAAGCAACAAGATTTTAGGATTTGGAAGCTTTCAAATCTTTCTTAGCTCTCTGAGTTGTGTTTACCAGCCACATGTGCGTAGCCTTTGGTTGGGGGTACACAGGTGTATAGAAAGCAAATGACTTGGATGAATTTAGCTGAAATAGATCCTCTAAACTATCACCCATCTCAATTTGCTTTTTTAATTTCTCAGCAGTGAAAGAATGATCGGTGCAAAGAACAGGAAGTTGGCTTAAATAACCAACATCTAAAGCCAAACCAAAAGGACTAAGTTCAACAATTTGACAATTATGTTCCGGACAGAGTCAAAATAACTGAACAAATGCACTTTTATTTCGGTACAGTAAACAGGAAGCTGGGACCAAGCGCAGCTAATTTAGCTTAGCATAAAGAGAGAACGCACGAGGAAGCAGCTGCTGTTGCCCGTTTCTGAGTGATGGTATCCAAACGGACCAGCACATCTGAAGTTCAGACTCAAAAGTTACACCTACTGTTTAATCAAGTGGTTACAGACGCTTTACAGGAGACTTTCATGTTGTCATACATATAAACCTTTAAAATCATCCATGTCTAAAGATCTTAAGACTGCAGTGAGTCACCGCTTATTATCATCCATTCCATAACTGTTTGTGCTAAAAAAATTTTTAAAAAACTATTGGTTTAGCCCAATAACCTTGCAGTGCATCCTTCCAAACTTTATAATAGATGTGAACGGGCCATGTACAATTTAGTCGAGCTATGACTATAGTTTGGCTGGTTTTTTTTAAATTGGGCTACTCTCCTCGCCACAGTACATAAGCACAGCAAGGGAATCCCATTTACTGATCTATCAAACTCCACTTTTTCTGGCTGTCTTGGACCAAAATTATACAAACAATGGAGCCGGTGGCAAATTAGTATCCTGTCAATTGATGCGTTGGATAACTTTACAACTGTTTATTTTGTACATGTTTTACAATTTCACAAAAGAGATGCACGCCATTCTTTGTGAATACTGTCTGTTTGTGCCAACTTCTTCTGGTTCAAAGACACCAAACCTACACATGACGGAGTAATTTGACTTGCAACATCATTATCTGTGTGTGACAAATCTGATCCAGTACAATCTCAATTGGACTAACAAATGTAAATGTGTTTTAGAAGCCTGGTTTAGTGATACGGTTGTAAATCTGACTGCCTCAGACTGGTAGCGTCCTACACCGCCATCTCTAAGATACCAGAGTAGGATCAAGACAGAAGACAGATTCAAGACAGAACCCAAAGACATCATAGGACACTTAATGCCATTATAAAAAGATTTTTTTTTAAAAGAACAAGAAATAAAAATAATAAAAAGGGGAAAGGAGACATTTGGCTTCCAGTGGGGAAAAAAAAAAAAGGGCCAAAGGAAGATCTAAACAGAGCTTTGATTAAAATAGCAGCGGGTGAGCTCCAGTTTTCCAGGAATATTCTCACAGGTTGTTTTTCCAGAAACGAGTTCTGATGGCACGCAGAGCCAGAGAACAAGCGTGGGCATTCAGCAGACAACAGGATGTCAACTCAGCAGAGCTTTATTTTACACTCTTATTATGGCTGCAAATAATTCACTGAAGGAACTCTAAGAACCATGATTGAAGGAGGGAGTGTTTTGGGTTTTTTTTTAAACTTGCAATGCCAACATCGTTACCTTCACCAGACCTTATTCTACTGAAACAATGCAAAGCTATGAAATCAAATCTATACTATAATCCAGCTACGAAATCCATGGCGACAAAGAACGGGAACAAATTAGAAGATTTCAATAAAACAATGTCAGTGAAGAAGAGTCACAAAACGTGTCTTTAGCAGAGCAAACTGGAGCTGCTGAAGAGAGAAACCATTGCGCACATTGTGTCAAACTAACTGCAGACTGAGAGGACAGAGCAAAACATGCACTCCATCTGATGTCTGAACTGACTGCATTATGCAGTCTGAGGCAAGCAGAAAGGAATCCTCATGCTCATCACAAGGACCGTACTATCTCTCAGTTGGCTGGTGGAGCAGGACTACAAATCATGACTGCCGAGTCTTTTAAGTCAAGCTTTCCTCAAAACAGGAAGGACCTACGCTCAGCAGTGAAGGATTAAACAGACGACTCCAATAAAAATCTGCTTTGAAGCAAGTTCTCTTATCATAACCAATAAATTGCATTTTCACATTTGCAATGACACCTTGTTGTTTCAAACGATCAAGGCAGCTTAAATCTTCTATTCTTAATCAAAGGGTTTCAAATCACTATGAGTGGTGCACACAACTTTAACCTTCAGCTTTAAGGTTGGCACAGCCTGTCAAACAACGTTTTATGACCAACAGAATGCGCCCTCGTCCTGTAACAGAAGTTCAACTGAAACTAACATCAACACTAAAGCTGAGAATGAAAAACAACGATGTTCCTTTTTTTTGGTTCACCCATTAAGCTTTAAAGAAGATCAAAGGCGGAGACAATTTGCAAATGTATTGCTTAAGTTTCCCGAGCATTTAGTGGAAATCATTGAGTGTTTGTACCGTTAGGAGTTGTAAAGAATAATTTGTGCTGAACTGTAAGTACTTACTCATTACTATTGAGGATACATTTAAATATATCAGATATTCAGCTAAACAAAAAACAGGCAGAATTTGCCTGCATTGCTGAAGGCTAAAGTGGTTGGTTTTTTTTTCTTAACTTCATCTTTATTGAACAAATAACTAATAAACAGCTTGTTGTTGCCCAGCACCATTTTCATTGTTTATGTATTTTGTTATAAGTAGCCAGATTAAAAATACATACAAACAATATTAGGAGACCAACGTTGTGATGACTGTGCTGGAACTTGATGTACTGCTGGTTTCTAGGACGCTGCACGGATCCATAAGATAAAGACGCCTTGAAAAGGCCACAGAGAAGACCGGAGGGAAGATTGGAGCCATATGTTGCATCTCCTCAAGACTGCCAAAATTATCTGTGGGTGGAGACGGGAGGGAGCTCCAATAAAGATGGTGGAAGGATGGGAGTGAAAGGAGGAGCTGAAAATACTGCCCAGCATCCTGCTAAACAAAGGGAGGGTGGGTGAGAGTAGAGAACCAGTGTGAAGAAATCAGAATGATTTATGTAGCTCTTATTAGAAATAAGGAAGAACGGACGGGAGCTGGAGGTAGGTCTGTCTGAGTACTTCCAGTAACAGACGCCTTTGGCCTTTTACAGTTCAGGGTGGGGTGACTGACTCACCAGAACACAATCCTTCCTGTGTTTTCTCTTATTAAAAGACTGCAAACTAAAAATCACACTCCACACGACTACGGGCTGCTGTCTCCACAGAT
This sequence comes from Leuresthes tenuis, assembly GCF_036924035.1. Lineage (NCBI taxonomy): Eukaryota > Metazoa > Chordata > Actinopteri > Atheriniformes > Atherinopsidae > Leuresthes > Leuresthes tenuis. The sequence continues at coordinate 11,498,503 of NW_027325360.1, forward strand.
TCATAAACTACATGTAGTAATGCATCAGACACGTGTGTCATCTTGCCTAAACTGCTGAGATTAACGATCAGAAAAACAGCATTAATATCATAACGCGGGCAGTGGAACTGCAACATTTGATGAGTCACAGACTGGGTGGATGCATTGCATCAGCAGCTTAAGATTTTGGATTCATGACAGGATCATGCACAACCTATGATAAGTGAGGAATGCAGGAAAATAGACTGTTGCCTCATTCTTTTAGAACATAAGATGTTAGTTCAGATGTAAGCTTAGATGGAAAACAGTGGCGCAAATAAACATGAGAAGCTTGACACTTGCTGCTGTTTTGAACAGTGGATCAAATGAGTCTGTTAAAGTTCATCTAACTCTATTTGACATTCAATATTGGAAGAAGCATTCGACAACAAAACTAACTTCCTGGTTAAATGTTGCCATTTTCCTTTGAGGTTAATTGAGACCAAAGAAAAACTGAAAGAAAGAGGAAAAAACTTCTTTTTTTTTTTCCACCAAAGAACCCAGTGGGATTCCTTTAAGAGTAGTTCACATCTGTAATATAGTTACTGCCCTTTCTGGACTTCTTTTCAGGGCCATTTCTAGGGATGAAAACTGTATTTACTGCAGGATACATATGTATGGTCTTAATAATCCACTGGGCAATTCTAGTTAAACTCAGAACACATATCAATTCTGAAAAAAAACTTTTTAGAGGCAAGGTGATGAAGACCAAACCATTCTCTCAAAGACTGCCTTCAAAAACACATTTGTCTCACAGGCAGACCTGACAGTGGCTCCCTCCACTGTTATGTGTTCTTGAATAGGACATAAAGAGTCATATTCAAAACTAATGCTGCTTTGGTGCACTCTAAAAAAAACATCATCTGCCACAAAGTTATGCGATTTCCTGAGTCAGGTAGATCCTACAGAACAACGGAAACGGGATCCGACCTGCCGGTCCCGATAACCTTTTAATGGACCTTACCCCAAATGTTCAGAGCCACCCTGAGTCAACTTCTGCTCCTCAAAACTGTATCTTCAAGGTTACAAAGCACAACTTAACACGGAGCATTTAAGAGAGGGTCTTGTCTTACAAGACATATACAGCAATTGATGTATGTGTTACATTTGAAGTTATTGTGAGTCTGTGATTTCTTGTTTTTAAGGCTCCTTCTTCAGACACTAGTTCAGAATCAGAACTGCTGAAAATTTAAGAGCTTAAGCTCGTTTGTCCTTAGTGAGCAGAGGAGCTCTTGAACTCAGCAATATCACAAATCAGCTTTTTGCATTCTGCATTTGAGTTCATGGAAATGTTCAAAATGTAATAGTTTAAATGCAACTCAGACAAATCTGAAACGTGTTAATGTCTGAATAATGATTTTACGATAATATCACAGAATCTGTTAATGTCATGTTTGTGGCCCAGCTGACTGATGTTTTATACCTCCATGGTGGACGTATGTTGGATGTATAAATGGAGGTCCCTTTGCAGGCTCTCAACCTCTACAGACGGCTACATTTAACCACAGACAGACAGACACATAGGCTCCACAGATGATGCTATGCATTGACTGAATGCTTGCTTTGACTGGTTGAAAGTTGGCTCCAGCTGGCTCATGCCGGAAGGAGCTGAAAAGCCCAGACAACAACTACACTGGACCATCTTCATTATCCTAACACTAAGTTCAATTCCATCACAAAGCAGATCTATTTCCACAGCAAAGCAAATCTAAGAAAAAACATCGGCATTAACACAGCCAAGAGCAGCCCACACCTACGATATTTCTGATGCTGCCCCAAAGTAGCAGCAGAACACTGTAGATGGACGATCACAGAAACTGTCACGGATACCTCCGTGAAGGTGTAACAGGGACCTTAGACTAGATGTCTGATCACAAATGGTTACTCAAGACAAACGTGAGCCACATTTTTCTGCCAGTTGTGAACACTTTCTCGTTGTAATCAGATCATCCAGGACATAGTAACACCTGGTCCAAACAGCCTTGGAGGCTGAGAGAGCCCATTAGGGAGCTGTTAGAAAATACTGGCTCCACCCTGCAGTGGAAACTCCCGCCCACACCTGCACATGAGCACATCTTGGTGTAGTGCGGACCAGGTGGAGTTCCAGGTTTTCTGTCACAGAATAAACTATGGCTTTCAGCTAAAATTCCCCTGACTAAAGAACTTTGTCATACATTGGTTGAGGCTTATTGGTGAAAAAAAAGAAAGAAAAAAAGACATCCTTGTTATGCCTGTTCCTCCTTGGTAATTCACACATGCCAGACAGAGAAGCTCAGTGCTGCATCAGTGTGTGCTTATAGCAAGCATCACAGAATCATCTGAGTGATGACAGCATGGTTGATTAAAGAGGTATGTTCTGCCCTTACACTCGTAGCCTCCTTAGCTTCCTTCCATTACTATCAATCTTGCCAACTCAGAGACTTATCAGTAGCAGATCAATGTCCAACGCTCCATGCCGCCTCGGTACTGTCACACATGACACCACTGTGCATCATTCCTGACTTGAAAGGCATGTGTAAAAAGGCCTAAAGAATGGGACGAGACCAGGGTCAGTCCTGCTCTGATTTTCCACAGACAGAAAGCTCAATGAGCTGCTTGACAAGCTCCATGTCAGGTTTTAGTTTTGCTGCCAGATTTTCCGAAGGCTCCTTTAAAAAATAAATGAATGTCACTGCAGTTTTCTCCTGCTCCCATGAAGCCTAGCGATCTGTTTTCAACCCAAACAATTCTAAAAAAACTACTCAAAACTGATTCAGCTACACTGATTTCAGATTCTTAGATGTAAGGATGAGATCCTACTTTTGTTATATGTGACAGCAGTAAATTTCTTAGGGCTCATTAAGTTTATTGAGCATATTTTACTCTAAAATATATATTTTAACTAATCGGTCATTAATGAGATTACGCTGCCGATCCGAATCATTTTATCCACGCATGGCTTAACAGTTAATGATACATTTAACAGTTAAATAAGATAAAGAACGAGTACTGTAGGTGCGCACTGTCGACGCATTCATGACTGAGTTTCAGTGACTGAGCAAAGATGTTTATCCTCGTCCCTTCAGTCACAGATGTATTCAGGTGGCCTCCTCTGTCCTCCTGCTTCCTACCCTGATGTAATTTGCCAGACTTTAACAAAGCCCGCTTACGTCATCTGTCTATCAAACACATCCGCTGGTTTGACACAGTGGCATCATTTGATCAGTGCAGATGCAGCAGCACAAGCAGCCGCAGAGCTGCAGGTTGACAGGGCAATATTCAGGAGCTCCAGAGCTGTAGAGCATTTCTGCACTTGCTAAACATGATACAGCACAATAAGGCCATCCCACTGACAGCCAGCAGCTGAGCCAAAACAGCTGCAAATGACTTTCATATCACTATCACTTTCATAATTCACTATCAGAGCTCCACTGAGTCACAATTAATGATGTAGATAGTGATGCTAATTCACAGAATGGACTTGAGAGTAAAAATCATACCCAAGTAAACAAGCGTGATGGATGTTTCTAAACTTTAATCCATAGCGAGTGGTGTGTGTGGTGTGAACATGAAAACTACAGAAACAAGAGCTCAGCATCATTCTAAATGAGAATGACAGAGATACTTATGTAGTTCAATAAGCTGGTGCCTCATCAAGCAGTAAAACTCCTGAAGCATGGTCCCGACAGCCAGACACTACGCTGTAAATACCAAGAAAAAGAAGAAAAAAAAAATCTAAACAACTTGAGGCACAAGTCTCGGGTTTGCAAATTCCAAGCATTTTTCCCTCTGCTGGAGCCACCTACATTCACAGGGGGATACAACTGGGGCAGGGCCGGGATTTCACGGTAGGGGCGGAACGTAGAGAAGTCTGCTGCTTATCAGTGGCTCAAGGAATGGCATGTGCTGTTGAAAACAGTTTGAACCAATGACCTAGACGTTGTCAGATACTGTACTGTGCTACTTCAGTGAGCAACAACACCACTCCTGTCATTGAGATAAGATTTTATTGCCATTGTAACTGATGTCATGATGAATGCAAAAAAAAAACAAGATTACAATAAGCTGAAATTACAATAATATTTACAAAGGCCATAACTGTGAATAACGTACAGTAAGGAGAATAAGAGTCTCCTGCAGTGGTGTGTAAGGTCTTTGGTAGCCGGCACAGTTTTTCGCTGGAAAGAGGATCTTTGGCTGAGAAAGTGGGGTTACTGGCCAGGGGAAGGGAGCAGTGAAAGAGGGGGTGGGGGCTGAGCTTTTCTTTTTTTTCTTTTTTTTTTTCTAGTGAAAGGCCATTTCACTGCCTGCTGTTACCATAACAACAGGCTACAGACCAGTAGAGGTGGAGGGTGCGTCACAAAGTTTCTCTTTTGGCTGCAAGGAGCCGAGCACTGGGGCTGCTATGGGACGATTAAAAGTCCACACTGGGTGGAGAGAGGGGGCCGTAGCGGAAAAGCTTCCCCCGCAGACGACCGTACAAGTGGCTATTTATTTTCTTTTTCTTGTCGTGGATTGTAAACGGGGCGTTTTATGTTGGGGTATTTTTTTTTCCACCAGGAGACTGCTATTAAAACTACACGGGGCCTGTGCTCCGCTTACACGGTGATGCTGATTATTTCTGAAGCTGCACAGATGCTCCTCTGACATGAAACAACACATGGAGCCTGAAGGACAAGTTAAATACTCCTAATATCGCTGCTGTAATATGAAACAAGATTTCATGTTAAGCTGTGGTACAAGTCCCACTCAAGGCTGCTGTTGGTGCGCAGGTTTGCAACACGAATAAGTACGACAGCTTCTGAGTGCACAATTCAAACCAAAAAAAAACGGACCAGCGTCATATTATTAATAAGTGGTGGTGTTTTGCGCAAAAAATAGACGCGCGCGAATGCATTCTCCCGGTATAGGGTTACAAAGTGGGAATTTGTTGCTGCGGGGCATGACAAAAACATGGTAGCAACAAAGCTTGGGAGCAAGTGCCATTCAGGTCTCAGTTACAGTGCAACAGCGAACAGCTGAGCTCAGTTGTCTGCAGCAGAAAGAGTCAAAACGCCGCAGTTTGTCCGATAGTGACAGCGGCGTTTTCAACTTGGAGGGAGAAAACTGCGGGGTATCCACACACACCGGTCCGCATTGGAGCTGTGTACAACCTGACTGTTCGATTTTTACAAGTCATCATCTGCCCAGCAGGAGAAAACTAGGCCTGTGGCTATATTCAGCACCACCCTGCAGCCCTATTTCAGATTCCATTTAAATGCGACATGTGCCGTGTGTGTGCGGAGCTACATGGACGAGGAGCAGCTCCATAAAAGCAACGAGCTGAAATTTATTTGAGGCTGTTTTCTGTGGGCTCTTACCTGCAGATGTTCCTGAAATCGTATCGGTAGTATCTGAGCCATTTCTGCGTGATTTTTCTGTCTGAAGAATCCGAGATGAAGGAGAGGGGAAGGGGGACAACAAGAGAATAGAGGTAGTCTTCTTCCCTGCGTGCTCTAAACGCCCTAAAAAGCCAAAAATGATGGGCTGTTGAGTGTTGCCTGGGCGGCTTGCGTTGGTATCAAACGAATCCAGTGATTGCTCCCATTCAGTAGCCCCCTTCACAAGTACTCAGCCGAAAACTCCGCACCTCCGCTAAGAAAAATAGTCCACTTTAACTACCACTGAGCCAAACCAGTTTCTCTCGGAGCCTTGTAAAGATAAGGGGCTGGCCTAAAAATCAACACAGACTTACTCTAACAGAATGACTTTGCATAATTGGCCTGTGTTATGCTTTCCTCTCTTCAGCGGAGGTGTCAATTCATCACGTTAAATGTGCAGTTTGTAACCCTTCGCCGCAATCCCTTCCTCCCTTCCTTTCCAACAACTCGGGTCCTGAACAGACGCTGTCCTTTTGCATAATTTCATCATATTTTACACTCATCATTCCGGAAAGTGCACTGTTGTATGGATGACGCATATATGTGAGGAATGCTGACTTTAAGAGTTTTCACAAAAAGCTAAAGCTGCATCTTTTTGGCTTTTTCTAGGTTTGCCTCTGCTCTCATCATCATCATCACCATTGTTGCGACTGGTGTTGTGCCCGGTGGAATCTTGAAGTAAATTGTGTTATTAATAACTCTTTATCATGACTTATCAAACTTTTTGGTTGTGATGATGAGACAGACATATTTGCAAATGACGAAAAACAGTCTGAAATTCAGTTTTCAGACAGTTTGAAAGTCAAAATCTGTTGGTTTGTCTGAAAAGAAAAATTCTAAATCATCAAATTTGTGTATATGAGTAAGTATTACACACAGGATGTCTACTACACAGACATTTGTGATCAAAAAGTCCCAGGCCAAATTGACTTGCACAATGCCATTAGAGATGTTGCTGATTTGACATAATTTCAGGATTTTATTAAATGCTATATCTAACAATATTTATGACCTTCTCTTTTGTAATAGGATATCAATGTTTTATTTGCAACCATAGCAAATAATATTACTACAAACAAGATTTCTGCATGTCTCCAGCAGGATTTTGGACCATGGCTGTTCTGTGTTGGATAACATCATCATCATCATCAATCTGGTTGCTATAGGATTCTTTTCTTGGCTGTGTCGCTCAAAAATGTTGCTATTGATGCCTATTAATTGTCTGAATCTGTTTAATTTAATCTGTGCAATCATGTGGAAAAAGAAAACATGCTCTCTTTCAATTCAATGGTTTTGTGTATCGAGACATAATAAAAAATCAGGTGTTTACCAGGTCCACCCTGACTGCTTCCATAGGAATTAAGAGGGTAAGTAGCAGCCAGGTGCTGCTAATAAAATGTACTTTGTTAATTGATCATCCTCAAAAGGGACCACCTATAGAAAAGCAGATGTTATTGCAGTTTGCTGGTCTGGAGCCAAAGTGGAAAAACAGCAATAATCTTAGAGAAGCAATCGTTGCTGCCCATCAATCTCTTAAGAGTTAAAAGGCCATCTCTAAGCAATTTCAAAACCATCATTCTACAGTGAGACAGAACGTTCACAAGTGGAAAACATAAAAGAGAGCGGGTAATCTTCCCAGAAGTGGACATTCCAATAAATTAATCCCAAAATGAGCTACATCTCAGGCTCTACAGGCCTCAGTTAGCATGTTGAATGTTAAAGTCAATGACAGTACAATTAGAAAAAGACTGAATAAGTATGGCTTGTTTGGAAGGGTTGCAGGTGAAAGCCTCTTCTCTATAAAAGGAACATGGCAGCACAGCTTAAGTTTGCAAAGTTGCGTTCTTCTGGCTTCTGGCTTCACCACAAGAAATAGATAGCACTGTATGCTGCATTTCTTTGGGCTTTGACTGGCTTGGTGGGTCATTAGCAGTCATCTAATCTACAAGATGCCCATTGTTACCTCTAGTTCATACAAATACTGCATCTGCAGCCGCACAAGATTTGCATTTTCAACCAGATTTGAACTCTACCATGATGATTAAACAACTTAAAAAGTTAAACTACACAACATAAGCAATTTCTAAAAAGTTAAGGGCATAAGAAGCTCGGAAAGTATGCTTCCTCCATATGCCATGTCACACTTTGTTGGCAAATTCCAACCACAACTTGACACTTCAATGGCTGAATTTAGTTGATTCAGTACATTTATTTGCAGTTGTGATCTGTAAGAGTAGTCTAAATGTTAGATTTAACATTAATGTAAGTCAGCTATGTTTATAGTTTTACTCTTTAAGTATTAAATCATCACACAGTCTGTTGTTCCAGGACCAAGATTTATGCTTTAAACACAGAGGAGATGGTTTCACCCTGACAGGAAGCAGGTGGATCCACCAGTGTCTGGTCAACAGCTGCAGGAAAGCAATTCACACACACACACTCATGCACGCACACAGGTCCTGGTGACCCTCACTGATTAGGATGCATAACAAACAGAGATTCGACAACAGTGGAAGGTTGAATTTACTTAAATTATTTAATCTAACATCAGTCTCGAAATGCACTTACTGTAGCCCTCTAAATGAACAACACACACCACAAAAACACCTTTGGTCAGTTCTGGAGTGCAGGTTAACATAGTTACTGGTCAACAAATTTAAATATAGAGAAATCATAGCTAAAGAAATAGAATAAAAACAGTCCAAGTGAGTTGTAATTTAGTCAGTATTACACAGTTTCTAGAATATCTCACTAAAAACCCAGAATGTTCAAAATCAGAAGAAGATGCATAGTTGTACTTTAAACAAATGAGTGATATTAATATATGAAAACGATCAAACAACACAATGTAACAGTAAAAGATAAAAAACAGTGATGGGGAATAAGTTAGCTGCACACTAAGAAGCTCTTGTTAGGTCGTTGGATGCCTTATAGGCATACATTCATGGGTTTTAACTCCAAAGAAATCATTGAATTAGCATGGTCTGACAGAATGAACTAATTTCTTGATTAAATGGGAAAACTGACTGAATGTTACAGCAACAAAGTGACGGTTTCCATTTTTCTAGAGAAACGCTAACTTGTACAATAGTCATTATAATGATGACAGTGCAAAAGAGAAACATCCCTTTGTCAAACCACAGTTAAGTTCAAACCTAATGTTACGTTGCAGCTGTGTCTTGCAGCTGCTGCGTGTCAAAGAGCATTTTCGATGTCTCTCATTGAAAGGTCTCTGTTCTCACTATGATAAGTTTCATAGGGGTGTGACTGCACCTTTGTGAAAGACACACTGTTAGCCTACAGTATTTCCATGAGGGAAATTTTCAGTTTGTACCTTTAACCACATGAGTCATGTTAGCACAACATTTGTATGTCAGTGTAGTTTTAAGGGCGTACAGAATGAGTTAAATGTGCCGTGTGTTTGGCCTGGCTCCTGCTGTCAATCAGAAGCAGTTGGTTATTCTTGTGGTAAGAAATCATCTCGTCGAGACTGTTGAAAATCTATGGCAGAGGGGAGAGTAAAGGGAGAAAAGTACTTCAACAAGTTTATTCATAAAGCTCCATTAAATCTCAAATCCAGCTCTCTTTGTCTCCTGTCTTTCCCTCACCTCTTCGTTGCACTTGCCCTCTTTTCCAAGAGCATAGCCCTGCGTGTCCCCCAGGAAGCGGATGGGGATGTTGTAGACCTTCTGCTGGTAGAGCACAGCCAGGGTGTATGGCTGGCGAGCGCTTTGGGCCGAGCTGTGCCGGATGAGAAAGGCACCATCCTGCAATGCAGAAAAATGAGAGGACAAGCTTGTAAGTTAAAGGAGAGGATTCAAATACAAATAAAAGGGAGAGACTGATGAATTGAGGGAGTATTAAAAAAAGCTTTATGTATTATAGAAATAGCACTCCCACCACAAGTTGTTTACTTCAACATGAGATAAGATAGTTTACCTTGTTGACTCTCTGTAAGAGATCCTCAGCCGTCTTTCTGCTGCAATCTCCTGCAAACCACTCTTTATCCTGGGATGTGACGCACATTAAATGTATAAATAATAGTACATGTTCCAAGGTTTAAGTTGTGCTCTACATCATTATACTTGGACTTATCTATATTTCTGGAAAAAAACATCTATATTCATTATGTATATTATATTTGTCATGTAAATTCCTGAATTATTATACTTTTTTGTACACAAAATATATCACGTGCCATCATTGACCAGTTTAATGCAAGAACACCATAAAGTTATGTTTCTATTTGATTGAATGGACTGGACCTAAGCATTCTGTAAAAGCATGCTGCCATCCAGACGGGCATTCAGGTCAGATCAGGCTTTCTCATCAGCGTCACTGAAGCTGAGATACAGAACTTGCAAGATCAGGTAGTCAAATATGTAATTGCTTTTCGATTTGTTTTAATGTTGTTTCAGTGTACAAATTTGTTATTTTGATCAGGGTTTTTTTGTTTGTTTTTCTTTAATATCTGCAGTGTTCTGACAGTGCTTGTTGTTCAAATTTGTTATGTAACTTAACTGACTTCACTTAAGCACCAAAAAGGTCAAATTATTCAAATTTGTGTTGGATAACTCAATTCAGTTTTATCTATATAGCACCAAATTACAACAAATGTCATCTCAAGACTCTTAAATAATACAGTCCAATTCAAGCCAATTGGAGTTCAATTCATTGTAATCATAATTCAATCAAATCCAATTGATTTGAAACTCCTCTCCTCTTCCTCTTCTTCTAATTATCGTAAAGCTTTTAAGAATTGTTTAGTTGCTGTTTGGAGGGACTCAACCCCCAAGGTCTAGAACCACTACATTAATCTACTTTGCAGCAATTAAAGTAGTGATAGGTGTTGGATGTAATGCTGTCCTTCCAACGACTGCAACCAGCTAACTAACCCTCGTCTATGTCCAAGTTCTGATATATGTGAACAATGTGAAAGTTCTGCTTTCGAGCCATTGTTTGTTTGTTCCTTTCAAAGCTCCCATAGACACATGGCAGTGCAGTATGTGGGAGGACTGAGGAGGGCGCTGATTCTAAAGTGAAACAACTATACCTATTTTCCTTACGTCATTTTATATATATTAGATAATAGTAATAAAAATGATGTTGCATTTCTGTCGGTCAATTGTCCAAAAAGTTATTCATGTCGACTTTGGAGAACCATGCCCAAGTAGTTATAGATAAAACATGACTTTGGCATTGGGATTGTCTCTAATCTCAAAGCTTACATCTGACATGACAGATTTCCCATATTTCCAGTTAAAACTGAAAGTAGAGACAATCTCCAAAAATGACCAGTCTGCTCTGATTGGTCAGCTCCCTTGGCCTGATCAGACCCCTCCTATTGTTCTCAATCTCAATAAACATTTTCAAATCTCAAGTACAAACTCTAAAATAAAATCAACAGTATCTAAAAAAAACTAGTTACTAGTTACTGTTCTAGGTACAAGACACATAATTTTTAAAAACATTTCTTTACACCAAATTTGATGTTACTGAGCCTTTAAGGGGAGATGGAGGCAGCACCGTGGAACACATATGCTTTAAAGCCTTTTGCACGAACTTTGCAGGAACTTTATGAGCCATGTGAAAGAATTCTAAGTTTGATGAATCACAGCAATCATAAGATTCAAGGTGTTTTGTGATTGAAAACAGCATGCAGTGTTCTGTAAATAGTTTATTTGGATTATTGGAAGACAAGAGGAGAGAGGTTTAAGAGACTAGAATATTTTTGTTCACAATGATCTGTGATTTATAGATTGTTTTTCTTTCCCCCGGAATTAGGTTTAAGTTGATTTGTGGTGCAGAAACCACAAGTTCGTAACAGTTACAAATGGGATTTTTATAAACTGCTTAAACAAGTTTTTTTAATTAAACATATAAGTGTACTGTTTGGAATAATCTTTAAATGAAGCTCAAGTGTAAATCAGAGAACATTTTTGGAAATGAGGCCCCAAAACATCAACTGTTTTTAGTACTTTTAGTTGAGGAAGAGTATTGAGCACTTCTTCCAACATTAGTAACTAGATCTTCTGTTCAGACTGATGCCATACCTCATTCCCTGTTTGTTTGGTCGCCCTCATTCCACCTTAAAACAAAGAGAAAATGACAAGGTAATGGAAAAGCTTTATTTGGTAGCAACAAGATAATTAAAAAAAAAACAACTATTACATTTGATCTATGCAAAGTTTAGATTACATCTAAGTAAGAAAAAAAACACGTAAGTGATCTTACCAACAGGTTTTTTGTCTGCCACAGGAGGACTTGGAGGACTGGAAAGAAGAGAAAGAATCAGTGTTGAGAATTGAGTTTAAGTCTGAAGTATTCAGGAACTTCAGGATGGATCAACTGCTTTACGACTGTTTGATAGTTTTACCTTTCTAAACAGTCTCCATTACCTCTACTCTTACCTGGGTTTAGCTTCTTTCAGGTTTACTGGCAATGGAGGCTTCACACCAGTCGGTGGGGGGAGTTTGGTGGGAAAAGGGGTACGTCTATCTTCAACTGAAAGAGCTGCAGAGGTAATGTATGCGCACGTCGTCATTTTGAACTAAGCCAGTCTTTTGGACAGGGTTTGTACTTTTTTTTTCTGGTAACAAAGATTTTACCCCTCACCTGTTTTTAACTCCTTCATGGGAGGAGGCTTTGGATTCTGAAAGAGAGGAAATACATTTTGCTGCTGTGTCATACAGGTGAGTTTAAACTGAGTGAAAAGTTCATTTGCCATTGCAGACTCTGTTTTGCCAGCCTCAGGTCAGTGAAAATAACAAGTAATATACACTCACAGACTTCTCTCTGGGAACTGGGGGCTTCACTCTGAAGATAATGAGAATATGAATTTTGTTTGAATATGAAATGTGTTTGACATTATTTACAGTACAATGCCACTACAATAACTTTTACCCTAAGGTTTTGTGGATTTGAGGACAGTATGAGCAGGTTACATAAGGTTAGTGAATGCCATCATCTGAGGATGGATGACTAAAATTGAGGTGCACTTACATAGTTATGGGAGCAGGAGCTGTCTTGGGAGACGGAGGGATCCTTGGCCCGCGTGAGGCAGGGGAGCAAGCTGAGGAACAGGGAAATTAGCATTTTTGTAGCTTTTTCAATCATCTTGATATGAGATCTTGTGTTCTTTCTCTTAAGATTTTGAAGTAGTCAAATTAAACAGACTGTCTGGGTGATCACCATCTCATTAAACACTGCTATGCAAACTCATAATCAAAACTTTAAGGCAAGTTTATGTAAAGTACATACCTGCTTCTGGCTCTAAGTACAAGTCATCATTATCTTCCTGAAACACAGTATGACTAATATCAAGACAGGATATACAGGTACAAAAGGAGCATTAAGTGTTTAGGCAGGTGCCTAAAAATGTAACATTTTTATGTTGCTTAATCGAGGTTTATTGAGTTTCAGCTCTTTGGTTTCAATTCTCTCTGACTGAGCTAATGTTAAATGGTCTTCTAGGCTCTGCAGGGGATATTAAACCTTCTGTCTGTTTGTATCACTATACTTATGGATTGTCTTATATGTAGCAGCATATATTGGTACCTCAACCAGCCCTTTATGACACAATAGCCCCCTTGGGTGCATACACGTTGAAGGTGTCTGCTTACACCTACACGGGAATAAAAGCCTCAGATTGTAAGTACTGTATACTGTCTCTTTAGTGTTATCCTAAAGGAGTGTTATGTAGATACTGAATATCAAAAGACCTGTCCAAACATTTCCAATATCCTGAAAGGTAGGCTCAGCTATCCAGCCTCCATCAGGGTGTATGTAAACTCTCACTGTACAGCTTACAGCTTACCTAGAAAAAGAAGTCTGGTTGCTTTCTATTCAAGCACTTAGGATCAATAATCTCACAAATATACCCAAATTATCAGCCCCTCTTTAGATAGCAAGTAAACTAGTTAAACTCACCTGCTCTTCATTTGGATCCAGATAAACATCTGAAAGACAAGACACACTTCTTGTGATCTATGTTGTTGTACCGGACACCCACTACACTGTCATATAGAGCAATTGTACTCGCAGTTAAACACAGAAGCCATTATTCAGTCAGTGTATTCGTTAAGTAGCTGAAAGAATAACCCTGCATTTTATCAAGCACATATTGTACTAAAGTACAACTAAAGTTAGATACTTTTGCATTTTCTGCATATTGAAATGTTTTGTGACTGCATACTTAATTACGATGCAAATATTTTGCTGCATACACAAAAACATTAATAATTATGTAGAAATTATGTGCATTATGTAGAAATGGGACGTTTTGCAAAATAAGTAGTGTTACTGAGGTCAAATATTTTAAAGCAGAAATTTTGCACGTAAGAAAGTTCTTGACATTTCTTAAAAAGAGACGTTAAAGATATCAAACATCATTTTATTTTTTAAGACTGTTGTCTTCATATGCTCAGATAATAACAATAGCTTTGATGTGTTCATCAAGACTTAGAATATAGACGTGTTTCCATAAACAATGAATGAGTGAAGTGCAGAACTTTCAGGCAGAAAAGCATCTATCTATTTATTAGAATGAAAAACTATGGATTGCTTTTCTGTTCTTGAAGATCACTTTGGAGTTTGTTGATGAGTTAAGTGGAGTTTCTGAGGCACAAAAAGTGCAGCTCAGAGGTGCCTCAGTAGGTGGCACTCTCCACTTTGTTTTTCACTGGTATGGGCTGCTGCTCGTTGGTTGTGCTTTTTAATTTCTTCTTCTAAAGAAAACATTCAAGGCAACATTGCATGAGAGGACAGCTGATTGTATTTCTGTGAATAGCACACAAACCACATATTTTTGTCAGTATGTGTGGTTGCCTTGTCACCTTCTTGCCTGGCCCTCAACTGATACTTATTTGAACTTTATTATTGATGGTGGAGCTGCACCTTCCTCAACAGGAGCAGGGACTGAAGCAGGAGCTGGGCGGACGGGAGGAGGAGGCATCTTCTTCCTCCCAGGCTTCTCATTTCGGTCTATCTCTGGGGCTGACAGAGGATTACAGATTAAAGAGATGAAGTGTGGGAGATTAAAGACTAAATAAAAAATTAATTTTAAAAAACAGCAAACAATGATGACTTACGTTTTTTGGTGTTGGAATCAGGGTAGAACTCCTCACGTTGTTGAGGTTTCTGGATGACAAAGGTGAGATGATTTAATGAAAACAAATCAAATGTAATAAAACAATTCTTGACAGCTGCAGCGAGACCCAAAGACAGAATGTCAGGAGATGTTGTTACCGAGGGTTTGCCTGGCCGAGGTGGTGGAGGAGCAGCCTGCCTTTGTGGAACAGCAGGGTTGGATGTCCTCTCTAAAAAAACACAAATTCTTAAAGAAAAAGATTGTCTATTTTCAGTACATGTACTGAAGTAAGACTCAGCACAGTGTCCTTACCCAGATAAATGTTCTCTTCTACTTCTCTCTGTGGTACTTTCACAGGTGCACGCTCACAGGGAGGCACTTCATACATGTCGCTCTCCTCGTCATCCTGCTTTGAGACCGTATTAATAAAAAAACAAAATCATTACCATTTGCATTAATGTAACCATGAGCGTAAGTGACATCCTCCCACTTCTCCCTTTCAAAACAAATCTCAGGTGGGTGATGGATGGTTGAATAGGATCTGCATTATTAGCTGAATGTGAAAGAAAAACAGCTCAGGTGACTCAAAGCTTTCCTGTAGTACATTGCACTGGGCTGATGAGTCAATAAAAGCCCACAGGAAAAACACTTTATGAGAAATATGGTCATAATCAAAATATGTGGAGAGAACTGCTTTCTTTCCACCTACTTACAAACTCATCCTGTGGCCATTCAAACGCTGCGTTGTTATCTGGAACACACATGTACAGACAAGCATCCGTGAGCACATGCACAAGAGGAATGAAATCATGTTTGTCTAATGTGAAGCCAAAACTCACCTGTCCTTCTGGGAGGAGCTGGAGGTCCACTGTGTCTAAAAGGGAGAGAAGACAGTAGGCTCAAAGAATCATTTTGTATCGTATGATGCATCTTTGCGTGGAAGAATAAATTAGGATTACGTCTTGCTCATTATACTTACAGGTTCTTGAATTTTCCAAAGAAGCTCTGAAAAACAGCAGAAACTTGGTGAAATACAGCTTTTAGTGGTTTGATGAGACAAATAGAGGCTGAGAGGCAGGAGCCACCAGAACAGAATGGACACTCTGTTATATAGTTGCTCTTAAACTGCTTGTCAAGTCAATAATCATTTACTTGCAGTCATCTATCAGCTTTTTTATCCGTCTGAGTCTGTGGCTGCTCTTTGAAAGTCATGGAATGGCTACAATAGAGCTTTGTGTGGTGCAGATATGGATCTACTACCGTACAAAACACCCAAATACAAGTTAACAGGTATTTTGAGCAGCATATATAAACACATGGTGAATTGTTTATATCACATGTTATTATGACAACAAAGTATATACTAGCACAATATGGCTGAAAGTGTAAATCAGGACAGTGATTAATAGTAATAAAGGAAACATTGCTGTTTCCTTCCCAACATATTAATTCAGTTGAATCAGCTTCCACTAAAATGACAATATTCCACTTTATTGACCATGTCTGTGCATGCTCAGTTTAGAAGCTTGGCAATGGCAGCGTGTAAGATCTGTTTATGGGAGATGGAAAACATTACATTACAGCAACAGCTCTCGAGTGAGTGTGAATGGAGATGGAATAAATACTGTATGTAACCATCGAATGCTGAGGTGATGTTAAAAGTAGGTTTTAAGGTTAAAAGAACATGAAGATTCTTACATGTAAGAATAATTTGATTTGGTTATATTAGTTATTATTATTATTAGTTTATATATAAACTATTAAGTTTATATATCTTAAGAGGTCAAATTTGGTGTTAAGTGGTTTACACTGGATGGGAAAGACATGAAAAATTTAGATTTGATAAGTAACTTCAGTCTAGTCAGAGTCAGACAAATTTTATGTAACAAATATTACAACTTTGTTCCCAGAGACACTGTGCTGCAGTGCAACGACAACACCAGCCAAAGCCTGTCATTAAAAAATCTCAGAAACCAACATTTTTTCACCGTTGAACATAGAAAGTATGATAAGTGTTGAAAGTGAGGCATTTTGCTATTTCATGAAAATTTCTTGATTCTCTTGTAATTTTCTTTCTTCTCTTGTAATTGCAATTTGTTCACTTTCTGAGAAACAATGTTAAGTGACTGAGGTTATGTTTCCAGGATCCTTTTCAAGCTAAATTTTCTGTCCTTTATCCGTACAAATAACGATTTACATATTATGATGATACCCGTGACAATATCAGTTATAAAGCAGGAAATATAATCTGCAGTGTGTGATGTTAACTGAGGTCAGCGGGAGGAGATTAACACGCACATCAGGGGAAATCAGGAAGAGGAGATTTTCCCACAGGGCCATGCAACGGTAGAGGAAGTGTTGGAGCAGAGTAAGAGGTTGTTGATAGATGAAAAGGTGTGTCACACAACAGAATAGAAAACAGTTGCCTTATTGTCAGCTGCCTATGCCACTAAAAAATAGGATCAGATAAGGTGATAAGGAGAACTGCAAAGCGTATGTGCTATTTATGTCCATTGCTGCAGTTATTTGCAAGAGTTCAAATATTGAAGGGTTGGGTCAAGTTACAGTGACAGTGTTGGGCTTTGTGTCATCTGCTGTGTTGAACCGCTGCCTGCTGTAACTTCGCTATGATGGGGAGTGTGAAGTATCAGAAAAGTGTAGGTGGCTCAAAGAGCAAACAGCAGAAAAAAGTGGCCGACCTGTGAAGTGAAATCTTATGCAAACATGGACAAGAAGTGTACCACTGAAAAGTTTCACCACTCTCACAATGAAAATAGTGTTTCTGAGTTATCACACAGTTTTGGTATTAATTACTAATCGCTCAATAAGGGGCCCGCAAAAGCATTGACTGGTGCCAAACACAGTGTATCATTTGAAGGAGAGAGATAGTAAAGTACTTGTCCGGTGAGATTTCACTTTCAGAAAATAGCATCCATGTTTAGTGCTTATTTTAATGTCAACTTATGTTAGAGCAAAGTTTTTAGGACACTTTTGGACCTTGTAAAAATTTCCAAAAACTAGCAACAGACAACCGAATTATAGCAGTATGAAACGATCACAGCCAGTTCACAAATAAAATTGGTTAAAAAAATTAACTCTTAACTCAAGGTCACGTTAACCAGTCTGAAACTTGTTATGCGGAAGAGATAGCAACACCATTGGAAAGAAAAGCAACAATGCTGCATTGATTATCATGAAGGCAAATAATGTGCTGGTTTATTTTTTCATTTCCCCTCTTGAATCCAGCGTCTCACACAAAATGTTGAAACACACACAAAGGAAACGGTGACATCCAATTTAAGATCAAAATCTGGGTAATTTATATGTTAGATTCTGAACAATTGTACAAAAGCTGATTTATGGAAACTTTGTAACAAAGTACAAACTTGTTTGACCTTGCACAGGACTGATGCCTGGAGGTAAACATTTGCCTTTAAGTCATCTGTACACACCAGCTGTCTTAGTTTTTCTGTCTGCCCTCACATTCAACACGATTTTAACAGTGCAGCTGCCATCTTGTCGTTCCCCCATTCAGAACTCAAAAGAGAAAATTGATGAGGTGATGGAAACTACACGAAGCTTTAAAAAAATGGTTTCAATAGACACTAGCACACTTCCTTTTCTCTCCACACAAAGTTAACAAACTGTAAAAATATGACAAAATTAATATTTACTTTACCATTGTCATGATTTGGGGTTGACTCTCACAGCACGAGTCATGAGGAAATGTCTTTGTTTCAGTCCTTGGATGCAAATGGTTTTGAAGATTGAAAGCGTGCGACACAGTGAGAATGTGAAGCAGCTCTCATTGGCTTCATTTGCATTTCCTACCTGTGGCTGGCAGACAGACCGCCTCACCTGCTGGCAGACTGCCTTCCTCTAAATGAACAGCTACACAGAAGGAACATGGCTTCAAATTTCCCTATTACAAGCCTCTAATGATCATGTAAACAACTGGCTGAAGCCTTCAGATGAACACCTCACCAAAGAAAAGTAGATTTTGTTGTTGAGTGATCTTGTTTTTATTCATTTATTTTTTATTTGACCTTTATTGTACCCAGGTAAAATCAAAAGTTTTTAGTTAGAATGTATCTGTTTCATTACAGCTCCGCACTGCACCCAGCTCAGCTGTCAAGCCATTAGCACGTACACCCAATATGTACTATAAGATACTATAACATTTATCATTATTAGAGACTCAGCTGGAGTAGTAAAGTGGCCACAGGAAGAAAATAATGCTTCTAAGGTCATGGCAAAAACTGAGGTTGTACAAACAACAGAAAGATGAGGGCTGAGGATTCACCCTGCAGGTGAATAATAATTACACGGAGTAAGGTCGTCACTTTTTAAGTTGCAAGGAGGTTAAGTATCAGAGCCACTATCCAGGATCAAACAAGAAACATTGAGATTAGAACAGACCTGAAATGCAGAGCCACAGAGGCAGTGGTCTGCCACAGCAGACAGCACCTACAGTGCTGGCTTTATAACAATGCCCCTGTGACTATACAGGTAGTGGCAAGATGTAAGATGTTAGCTGGGACAAGGTACAGTGGTTGGGATAGTCTCCAACACCTGCTGGGACATGCCAGTAAAAAAAGCTGAGAAAAACAGCGAACAAGCAAAGATCCTGGAGAGAAGCAAGTTTGAGTCTGACACACAGCTGCTGGACAACCAAGCAACCACATGTAGACAAGGAGTAGATTATGGCAGCTGGATAGACGTGGCAATCCACCATGGGAGTGAGATCAGGAGGGAGCAAGAGAGGTCGAGAAGTACCAGGAGCTGAAGGAACAGGAGTACATGTGAAAAAAAGTGTACTAAACTGGTACTATTGGTAACTGGAGTATAAGAAACCCAGATGAGAGCGGTACCAGCAGCAGACTGGACATTTCTGGTTAGAAGGGGGCTGTTCTAGAAACAGTTGAGACACAGAATCATCAAACACCCAGTTCTCTTTTAGAGAACCTGAGCTTGAGGAGAGCAAACCAAAAAGAGTCATAGCAAATTTTTCTACAAATATTCTTTTATTGACAAAGGAGTATATAGCAAGATGTGGTTATAATGACATTGACAATGACAATAAATTAGAATACATAAAATAATACACATGTTAAAGTTTCTATAAAACCGTGTAAAACGCACATAAATATTAATTTAGTACAAAAGAAACTCAAGTTTCTCTTAAGAGTCTATCACAGAACAAAGCAAGTTTAAGGAGTTCAGCTTTGCAGTCAATTAGCAATATGATATACTTCAAACTTCAAGAAAAAAATAACAATGAGAAATATACATGTGTATTATACATGCTGGGATCAACCCAGGTGCCTGGTGGAGAATGCTCTGGTGCAAAAAACATAGAGAGCAAGCAACATTTTTTCACTTCCTCTGACTAAATGTTTAAAAGGACACAGGATTGTCGAACGGAGTGAGGATCTCCTGTTTCCTGCATGTTCATCTATTGTCATCTGTAAGGAGGCAGCAAGCTAAAAGATAAAAATCTGCAAAAGCAAGCTGAATCTGAACCAGCAGATAATTAGAGTGGTTTGACTTTAGGTCTGGAACCTCTTTAGCAAATAGCATCTTGCATTTAAGTCATCAAGCTTACATAAACTTATGTTTTGCTTTGATCTTGACCCAAACTTTATAAAAAAAATGCCCTTTGAAGTAGTAAAAAAAATCCCAATGTAGTTTACAGTACTGTGCAAAGTAAATGCCTCTGCTGAGGGAGGATTCTCTTTTAGTAAAAGTGCTGCTGATCTAATATTTACAAGTGTAACCTCTTTGTATGAAACACCATGAAGAAAATATTTCCTGATGGTATTGTCACTGGTTTGCTGAAGGCAAAGCTGAAAAGACAAGCCTTGGTAATCACTAAAACACTGGAAGTATCATGGGGTTCAATAGGTCACCCACAAGGAGGAAAGACGCAGCTCTCTGTTTCTGTCTTTGTATACAGTCACATTCAATAGAGTGATTAACAGAAAACAAAGAACGCAAACTCAAAACCGAGGTCCTTCTACTGTATCTCTGTCCTGCTGACTTTAAACCTCCATCTGTTGGGACTTTGATCCACAGATAAACTAGCTCTCACAACAATCAGAGTGCTGAGGATTCCTCTTTTTCCTAAATGATAAGCACTGCTGTTCACCCTGTGTTCATGGGTCATCCAACAACATTGCAGTCTCTCTGTCCTCAGACTGGGTTTGCTTTAATTTTGCTGTTGATCCAGTTGATGTAACGGGTGACACGTGTGTAGACGCCAGGCTTATCCTTCTGCCCGCACCCATCACCCCAGCTGATCACACCCATCAGAGTCATCCTGTCATTGTTTCGACAGACGAGCGGGCCACCAGAGTCCCCCTGCAGGTGAATAATAATTACATTGAGTAAGGTCATCACTTTTTTAGTAGCAAAGAGGTTAAGTTACAAAATCTAAATCTTTTTATCATAAAATCAAACCCTTACCTTGCAGGCATCATCGAGGCCTCGGGTGTCTCCTGCACACAACATGTTGGAGGTAACTGTGCGTCCAGACAGCACATTTGGAACACAGCGCTCTTTGGGCCACAGGCGGACGTATCCTCTTTTGACACGCTCAGAGTACTCTGCAGAAACTGTGGAGAGAGTTTTAAATTCAGCCTCCCAAATCCACAAAAGAGTTGAGTGAAAATATGCAAACAGCGCCCCCTTCTGTCCTGTTAACTAAGGGTCACCAACGTACTTGTGAACTAGTTATTGAATGTGAAAAATTCAAAATAAAGGGCCATTTTTGCTTACACTCTGCGTCCCTTCCATAACCTGAGATCTCACACTCAGTCCAGTCAGGTAGCATCAGCCCACGTTCGGGCAGACACGCTGGATGAACTTCTGGAGAGTTTACAGCACACATGCCAATGTCCGTCTTCAGCTTCAAAATAGCTGCAAGTGGAAAGTGACCAGAGGAAAGTCAGGGTAATACACTGGGAAGATGTGGGTTGAAGACTGAGGGATGATTTAATGATTGAAAAAGCCTTTCCTGCCCTCTTTTGCTTTCCATATCATCACTGCTAAGGAAAAACATGGTAGGTGACTTTTCTCTTTGTGTTTTCATTGGTAACTTTAAACCATCTGCCTCATTAAGTTGCGATGTGTTTTAACAATATGTTCAATACATGTACATAAAGAATGCCAAAAAGTTGACAGATAAAAGAAAAGTTATATGATGATTAAAATGCCTCCTTACCAATGTCATTGTCAAATGTTTCATTGTCGAACTTCTCATGGATCCAGTACTTCTCAACCTTGAAAATCTGCTCGCTGCTTGAGTTTCTCTTCCGAAATGTTCTTCCCAAAATGACCTGCAATTTTTCTGGTTTATCGCTGAAAACAAAAGGTATCTCATTTTATAAGTTTTACAATATATATATGATGATCTTTTTTATCTTATTTTTATTTTAAATGTACGTGTGCATGTGTGAGGGATGAGATTATTTCATACTTGATTTCAAAGCAGTGTGCAGCAGACAGGACCCAACAGGAGTCAATGAGCACTCCTCCACAGCGGTGGAAGTAATTTCTGTGGCGACTCTGGTAAATATTAATGGCGGCTTGCCACGGCTGCTCGGTGATGTCACTCTCCCTGCCTCCAAAAATGCGGAATGACGGGCGACTCAGAGAGTTGTCAAACCGTTGGCCACATGTTGCTACAGGGGGGGCAGATTGTGGGATTGTTAAAAAATTACTATTCACCAGATTTGTTGTATAATAGACTTGTGGGGATGTCTTACCTCTGTTGTTGTTGTTCGTGGTGGGAGCACGAGGACCAAGAGTGGTGATAACAGATGGACGTCTTGCTAAAAAATGGGAAAGCAGCCTTAGTCTCATGTCACACTGATTTATGCCTATTTACAGCAGAAAAAACTAATCCCATTATTCTTGATAATCTCACTTAATGTAGCCATGAAAATGAGGGAACTCACAGCATTTGGGTATGTCACACAGCTCCCATGTCAGTATCATGTTTTTGTAGGTGTGACACCATGGCCCTGCATCACCGTCTGGATTCCTGTTGGATGAAGAAGGACCTGAGTTGTCATAATCTTTCGGAGCACTAAAGAGTTGTTGCATGTACAATATGTGCTGCTCTACCTGCAGAAATTGTGGTTGCTCAGCCCCAGCTCCAAGGCATCCGATCTCCAAGCACTGTTAAGCTTGCGCTTGACTGCAGGAGAATCCCACGGGAGACAGCGGGAACCGCGCTTAGTGACAGATGTTGTGCCTCTGTATGATTTACCAGAGCCCACCACACACTCTCTGTTCTTGTCTGTGTAAAAACACACATACAAACAGAAGTGTTTAAGCGTTTAATTAACGGTATTTCAGCTTTGTGTATATGAGGTGTTTTGGTAACTCTTTACCTTCAGAACATGTGGGCAAGGAACAGAATTCCCAAGCAATCTGAGTGCCTTTATAGATGTAACACCATAGGGAGCTATCCTGGTCAGGGTTCCTGAGGAGTATAGCAAGAAGTAATGATGATAAATAAACATGTTAATGGCTAAAAATACAAAAAAAACAACCCATAATTCTGAAAAATAAAATTAATAAAAAATAAAAATTATTCTCTCTATGAGCTTTAACAAAATAAGACTTCGGGGAACATTTGATGACTTTAATGGATAGCCTGTGCAGTCGGATAGGGTGATTGAAAGTTTGACAGCCCTTTCAGTTTTTCTGTATTTAGCATAAAAACTTTTGTGTGTAACATATAGGTGGCAGCGTTATGGTTTGGGTCAGTTCTGCTGCAGCTGAGTATGGATGGCTTGCTGTATTTATTGGGACAATGAATTTTTAATTAAACCAGTAAATTCTAAAACAAAAATAAGACATTTCCCATAAACTGAATAAGTCTCATGGAAATATTGTGGAAGGACCTGGGGTGAGCATTCTATGTGGGGAAACTACCCAGCATCCCACAGTTGGAAGATGCTCTGTACAGAGGAATTGAAAATGTCCTTTCCTTGGAAAATTCCTTGGAGCTGATGTAAAGGACTGGTCATTTTGATGTCATTGCTTCACAAGAATCTCAAACCAGATACTGAAATCAGATGTTCATATAATTTTGTCTCACAAAAACAGTCCTTATCATTAGAGGATTTAGTCCAACAAACGAATGACTAATCTTGATATTTTTCTTTCATTTGTTTTTCTGAGCTCTAGTGACTCTGGTGTCACAGTCACACACAAATTAAAACGCTTAGGAGCACCACTGTAGCAAAGATAAGACAGTAAATGTGGAGAAAAAGAGAGAGATGGGAACTGTCTTAATTACATTCTACAAAGAGTTTATTGTCTTATTGTGTCTTTTGAAACTATAGCAAACTGATGTTTTTACTGAATTATTTGGAGCCACTTCCAGCATCAAATTTTGTTTTTGAGATTAATTAAATCAAATTTCATTAAAAGGGGCTAAATGCACCATTCCTGTAGGACTTTTTAGGATCTTTTTTAATCAATAATAAGATCCAACCCTTGGTTTACTTGCTGGAGTACATTAAAATCCCAGATTTTCTTCTCCCCACAAATGCACCAATACACATACCTGCAGAAGTTATGATTTCCCAGTCCAAGGCTGCTGGCATCTATTTTTCTAGCTGTGAACTTCTTTCCTCTCAGAGACGTAGAGTTCCAGTTGATGCATTCTGCTCCTGAACTGCTGATACTCCGTGTGCCACGGTAGCCTTCACCACGTCCCACAACACACTTGTCATTGGTGTCTGTAGGAGAAAGACAGAAAACACAGATATAGTCACCAAGTTATATGTGAGACTGATATCACCATAATAACTGATCTGATTAATTTATTCTGACACAGTAAAGTCTGCTTACTGGATCTGGAAAAAACTTTCACAACCTTCTGGACAAATGATTAAGAAACAGTTTTTTCTTATGTATCATATATAAATGGTCAACTTGGGCTTAGTGGTTTCAAATAATGACCAAACACAAACTAATGCCATATTAACTCTATTGCTAAAATCTCTTGACTGTGACGATCAAGCTCTGGATAATTGTCCTAGGGTGGGGTGTTCCTAAAACCACAGAAACAAAAACATTCATATCCTACAATGTTTTTCCATCGTTAATGATTTTCTCTGCAAACCACAGGCCCATGACACCAACGATGGAGTCACACAGTGAGACTGTGATCTTATCAAGTGTCACTAACTTGTTTTAATCACTGTTGTGTCACCGGCCACAAGTTTATGGACATGGCTGACTTAACTGCTGCTATTAAGTAAATGAAAAAAAAAACATGTAACGGTTAGACAAAGTATAACAGCTGGTTGAACCTGTTGCTGCATAAGAAGACAAACTAAGCTAGTTTTCAGTTTATCCACTGTTAAAGTAACTCTAGAGAAGTTTGGGAACCTTAAAACTATGTGCTTCTGACTCAATATGAAGTACAATGACTTCTGCTATGCACATTCCCAGGCCTGAGAAAGCATACCGTTGTTCACAACTTTGGTTTCCACCACTTTATGGTCACCTGACATTTTTTATGGGCTTTGATGGCCTCGTCAATATGACAGCAAATCCATCTTTATGGCTTTAAAGGATTAACTGAAGGATATCAGTCATGATAGAAATTGTTGGAAAACAGATAAACGGGGAGTTGACTGCTTGTTAACAATTACTGGGTTGAGCTAAGCAGTCAGACTGTGACCAGCTCTTAATGACTGCAGGAAAAGGAGACCAGATTGCAAGGAATTGGATTAAATCATCCAAGTAAAACAGTGATTTCAATGATTTTTTTTTCAAAAAGGAAGTGTGAGTACTCACTGATCTCACACTGAGCTCCGCTGAAGCCCGGGGGACACTGGCAAATGTAGTCTGACGTGTACACGGCCTCCTTACACGTTCCTCCATTGTAGCACTGAGACACGTAGCAGTCTGGAAAAGGCAGACAGAGAGCCGGTTTAGTCAGTCACACATCATCCAGTTTTTGCGGCAGCAGCAGTTTGAGCAATCAGAACATGAATGATTGGACATGACTGGTTACAGTGAGATATATAGGTTTGCACAATATGCAAAAGCATGTGTGGAGGGGCTCATTCTGTCTCTTATGTCACTTAAAACAAACATCAGCGTACTGTAGCTTCTCTTTTAAGAAATTATGCCAAAGATTTCTTCATGGAGCAGAACTGGTTTTATGCATTCACCAGTCCAGGTTTTCATTTGTTATGTCAACATTTCCAAAAGTCTAGTGCTCAGAATAACAGCAACCCCCTCTCTCTGAGTTCACGGCTGTTTGGCTGGCTGAAAATATGGTTATAATTTGTCTGAGGGAGGGGTAATTATGCTTCACAGAATTCGTCAGATGGGATGAAAGTGCGCACAATGGCTGGTCTGGCAAGAGTATTTCAAATAATCTCAGACTAAATTATATCCCCTCAAAAAAACAACGAGACCCAAAAGCTGTTCGTTTTGGATGCCCTGAAATAACAGGGATCTGGTCACATGACTGGGGCAAGCCAACAAAAAAATAATAATCTTAGATTGTAACAGCAAATTATAGGTTTATACACAGAGGTGAGTGAGGGCAGACAGGCAGACTGACACAGAAGTGATCGAAAAGACAATAATGTTGTACTCATTGTAAAGAAAATGGACGAAAAAAGAAGTTAGTCAGACGGTCTGCTTGTGTTTGTGTAAACTGATCCATGTCAAACTCACTGATGACGGGCACAACATGACAAAGCTCTCGTCCTTTTAATGCACAACGGCAATACTCCACACGCTGTCCCTTCCATCGCAGCCAAGTGTCCCCAATACTACGCACTGCTGAGGTCTCACTATCCACACATAGTACTGAGGAAACAGACACATACACGCACACACACAAACACGATCATTAAGTAAACAGCCAAATCAAACAGGACAACAGAGAAATCAAAACTGGTTCATGCAAACATGAACATACAAAAACTACAAGCAGAACAAACACATGATTGACAGGAAAGAATAAGAAGACAATGACGATGATGATGGTGGTGTTGGTAGAAAAGACAAACAGAAGTGTAATGAAGCTCACGGGAGGTGTCATAGGAAGGTGAAGACTTCTCCACATGAATAATCAAAAGGGTCCGTCTAGCTGGCTGCCTGTCAGGCTCACCTCTGTAAAAACGAGTCCCTCGCTTAGTGCGACGCAGCTCCACCTGCAACGCAAAGGAGCAGTTAAACACAAAGCAGCAGTGCGTGGAGGCTGGTTGCATGGCGCTGCTTTCCCACCCAGCCTGCCAATTTCTTTATGGTGCTGAAAAAATAAACAGTCTTCACATACAGATAGTTTTAGTTCAGAGTACGCTGCAGGACATCAGTCAGCTTACGAGCTATACACACACATATATATATATTATGTTCAAACCTGTCAGTATTTGCAAGTGCATCACTATGAAACAAAGACACTAATGCAAAAACAATAAAAAGACTAAATATTTCTGTAGATGGGTTACAAACCATATAAAACTGAATGAGTTAGGAAAAGCTTTTGTTAAGTTTGCAGGATTTGTTGCAGACGTAAGGTTGAGTAACAGCTTATGGTACATTCCTTCACTACCTACTTTGTCCGCAAGGCAGCAGCAGAGACCAGCAAGGAGAACTATTAGTTCAAAGGAACTTGTCATGGCTGTTCCCAGAGGTCTTCAGTCCAAGTGGTCTTCAATGCTGAAAAGTGGAATGCAAACACATATTGTTGTAATTTTGGTAATTGTCAGACCTTATGTCTGCAATTTTTCAGACTGGACACACAACTAAAATGAAAGTCTCATTGCTGTGCAGAAAACCTGTTTATCTGCATACAATTCAGTCAAACTGAGGTGAGTGACTTACAGACAGAGGGCGTTCATCTTTGTAAGTTTGTAAAACAAAACTTTAGTCATCCTTTAGATATGTCATCAATGGTGAGACAATAATCGCAGGAAAACTATGAACAGTTTCTCTGTTCCACTTCCTTCCTCCATCCCTATAGTATGCCTGCTACAGAGGGATAGTAATGGTGGGGTACTTGTGGAAACCTGGAGGTCATTTCTAGTTTCTTTAAGCTGAGTGGACCTTTCGAACCAAACAGGAATTGTGCAGCATTGTTTGAGTAAAGTTTTCTGCCCACCTTAAATTTTGCTCATTTGTTTACATTCCACCAAAGAGCCCCCGCCTACAGTTTGTATACATTTGACATAGTCCATCAGTCTGTTTTCCAACAAAGATAAACAGGAAGTACATTATCTTCTCTTGATTCCATAAAATAGCCAGACTACTGCGTTGGAAAACACAATCTACCCAACCCTGTAGCCATTTGCGTAGGAACCAGGGTGAACGGGGGGGACCTGTCCCCCACAATATTGGAGACAGGCGTATTTGCCCCCCCCCCAATATGTAACTCATTCCAACGCCCTTGCAACGAAAGGCTGCATGTATAAAAGAAAACTTTTATGTTGGTGGTTTCCTGCAAACAATATGAGACAATACAGTAAGTCATGACTTCAAAGATAAAAGTTAATAGAAACAGAAGGGAAATACTAAACTTTTATTACCCTCTGAAGAATTTAAACAGGATGTTTGACTTTTTGACTTATTTCTGGTGCGAGAAGAGATTTTTGTTGTGCAGCAAAGAGGAAGAGAGTGTCGTCTGGTCCTTAATTAAGTGAGTAAACATGAGTCACAAGAGAAGGAGGAGATGAGTAGAGGAAGGAGTAGAAAGAAAAATGGGACAGCTGCACACAAATTTGAGCTCAGAAGCAAAACTTAGCGCTACATAAAGAATGTCAGGCTCGTTTAAGAAAATAACAGAGAGGAGCTTCTTCCTCAGACTTGTGCAAGACTAAGACACACAGCAATAACCATCTGAATACATGCCAGTTTTGTACTCTCCTCTATGCTCTCCACTGACTCACCTTCTGTGGTTGGCTGAGCTCATTAAACACAGCATTATGTGTTTTTTTTAACATATCAGTGGGGTAAAAAGAAAAAAAAAAACACTACAATGGCAAATGCACACCCTCCCACACACAGACACAAAGTGCTCAAGAACGTGGAGCTAATCCAACACCCCGACCCACAAACTATCAGTTCTGCCCATTGTTCATCAGAACAAACGCTCCCACTGAGGATTTGACTAATAAAACCACAAAGTCACGCACTCACCATGAAGAGGACAGGTCCCTTATAAATGTGTCCCTGGCTCAAACCAATGAAACAACCACTACCCTCTGCTTTCAGCCCCCAACAGAGCCTCACTGGCAGGGTGACAACAACACCAGTTTCCTTTTTGTTTCCTTTGTGCAGCTGTTCAGCTCCTTTCAGTCACCCCTCTCTCCAGCCCTGTCAGCTAAAAACATGTGTTTCCTGCTGAAATGCTGCCATTCCATGCCCCATGCATTTCGGAAACGTGCGTACATATCAACACATGCACGCACAAAAGCACAAGCACTCTGTACAAATCAGACGTAAACACATGTGTGACCCACTCTTTTGAAAATCTATCTGACATGAAGGGGCCCAGTTTAGGTGTCATCAACACCACTCCTTTACAACCAGCCCGAGTTTTAGCCATTTTTGGAGTCTGTTTTAAAACCTTTAATGCAAATCTGTATTCACTGGACACAAAGTTCAAACTTCTACATGTGACAACTGTTAAACTTTGTATTGGTGGAGAAGTAACCAAATCATCAGTGATGCGAGGTTTTAGATGGAACTGTCAGCAATGATGGACTTACAAGAACTTCATAAGCTGTAAAGATCAGAGACGTTCTAATAAAATGAAACAAAAAACATTTTCCCTTTTTACCCTTTGTTTCTGACTGTTAAGGACCATAAAAATCGATTGGACACAACCAAACTTTAGTGTGTACACACTCCTGGCATCTCCACCACAACACACATGAAAGTCAATTTTGGTAATTAGGACCAGAGAAGACCTCTCAGACAATGATCAGCAGTTATAGGGTTAAAGCATTTTTCTGTTACACCCAGCCTGTTAACAGCTGAAACATGTACAACCAAGTATGCAGCCTGAGGAGACTGTTATTCCCCTTGTTAGTAGGTCAAATTTGAAAAGATGAAATGGAAACATCTTTGAAGAAGTAGAAGCCAGACTCTGAGTCATAGTAGTGGGTTTCAGTTGCCGCAGTTCGGCTTGGTAAACTCATGCGACAGATGGTAAGAAACATATACAAAAACCCACTCTCGCGCAGTAGTTATGTCCAAAAGTGGAAGTGTGACTGGTTGAGTTGCATTTCTGTGTTTTTAACTAAATATATCCTCAGCAATGACCACAGTCTTTGGCATCTTAGAAAGGAGCTTACCAGACAAATAACGCAGCTGTGTAATGATGATGGTGTGTTAGTGAAGGTTGGATGTGATACATTCTTGTATTCCTGCAACAAGACCAAAATGCCAAAGTGATAATGGCTTGGTGGTGCAGGAGCTTAGTTGCACCTGGCTGCAAAGTCCAAATTATAGTTTGCAGTGCACTTTAAAGCTTCTCTGAGGTTCCTCTTCCTTCAAAGTCAGAAGTGATAATTAAAGATGCTATACTATGTTCATGTTTTTATTCTGGTAGTTTACCAGGTTTTCAATGTAAGAAATTAATTAACATAGCAGTAGCCTCTCTTTTCATCCTTTTTCTAAAGCTCTCTTGTTTAGTTCCTGTCTCTTTGAGCTCCAACTTAAAAAAAAAAAAAACCCTAGGCTGCTCTGATTGGTCAGCTGGCACAAGCAAAAACAGTTGCATTATTTCCTGATTTTTAAAAATAGGCCAATTCTTGGTTTGTCTGTTCACCTGCACAGATTGATTGGGCTTTTGTGCATGTGTTACATTCATACTACAATTTAGGTATGTGTCTCATGTATGTTGGGAAGAACACATTGTGCAAGAAGAATAACAAAAACTATCTTAAAAAAACAAAAACAATTACTTCATCTTGGTGTCTTCGAAAGGCGTACTCTTTAACAAATATCTGGATAGTGGCAAATTTCCTCATACAGTCTCTCCTCCAAACAGGCTACACTCACTCATAGAAGTGGAGTTGCCTCCAGTACTTAGCATTTCTGTTGTGCTGGTTCATGTTCAGTGCATACTTACAGCAACCACAAATGTTGCTGTTAACATTCATAAATAGGTCTATGAGGATCCTATCCAATTAGGGCTGGTGATGCGCACCCATGAGAACTCCTACAAGTATTTATATGTGTTAAGCTTGAATTGGAAATTCCCTCTTGTAGCCACCAACAAAAAAATGGAGGACTTCGGGCATGTTTGCGACACTGTAAAGTTTGAGTCACCAGAAGTGGCTCAAGCAAGTCAATATAAGTGAAAATAGCAAACTGTAAAGCAGCTGCTCTAACTCTGTCAAGAGCCTGCAAAACCAGATAAAAATCAAGAATAATGCAAATTTGCTACACAGTAGCAAAAACAAATAACAGAAAATGCCCGGACTGCCAAGAAGGCAGGTTAGGGGCCAAGTCTTTCGCAGACCTTTTAAATTAAAAGATTATACACTAAAGGAAAGAGGGAAACAAATAAAAGATTGCTTTGGAGTGCTCACAGTGGGAGGACTGCATGCACTGATACCCAGCAGAGAAAACACCTATATTACAGATCCATTCTCTGTGGAACTGCTTTAATAACAGTATTTCATACATATCTCAGCACTAGTGGAAGTGCAAACATTATTTAAATTTTTAAAAGTGGTGTGAATAAGAACAAAAACTGAACATAAAAACTGTTTTGAACTGATTTGTGAACTGACTTTCTGGTTACCCTAAAGCTTTACAATATCTTCAAAAGGTGCTGTTCTATAACTGAAGTTTCATGCAAGAGTAGATTTAGTTAATGTGTCATGACATATGATGACTTGCCCTGTAAGCTTCTTAGAAGGCATTATGCATTCTTTTCTAGGGGGTTTTCAGCAAGCCTTCAATAAACCAGCTGTGATCTGGTTTCTGTAAAGTCACAGAACAGAGAGCTACATTGTTACCTTCCAGCCTCCCTCTGTGTGCAGTGGGATACTATGAACTTCTTATCAGAAAGAAACACACACTCATAAACCCAAGAGACTCTGATATAAAGAGCAAGTGATAGACATTTAGTAGGTGTCTACTTTGGGGAATGGCATGAAAGGATGGATAAATCAGACAGAAAGGGGAGACTAGCATGGGAAGAGGGAGGAAGGAGAGGAGATCAAATCCCAGAGGTCAGCAAAATGAGAATGAGTAGTCCTGAGTCATACCAGCTTCCAGGACTGTAGAGACAGATGGAAGGCATTGAAGTGATTTATAGGCCGTATCACAGCCATTATATGAAGATGCAAAACGTCAAGATATGAAAGAAGGTTTTTTCTCAGGAAAGAGAAGTCTGGCGTGGCCAAAAGAGGATGAAGCGAATCCTTCATCCAACAATCTGATCCAGCTCTGTTAACTGAAATCTTTAAGACCCAGCCTACGTAGCCTTCGAGTCAAACATCAGTGTGAAGCACAAACCCTGCTGAGCCTGGAATGCAGATAATGGATAGAAACGGAACTTTCTCTCAACATGCAACAGTTAGTATCAGTGATGAAGAATCTCAGCACTGGAAAGACGCAAGTAAGAGGACAGATTGTTGACAGTGTTGGCTCACCCATCTCATTATCCTGATAAGAGCCAACTCCTCAGGGATACGGTTTGTGTATCTTGGCTCAAAGGGGTTCACAGACACACTCACACTGAGTTTTTAGCAAAACACTCACTGTTCTTTTAGTACTTAATAAGGCTGCTCCAATATTCTAAGAGGTTTGTTCACACTGTTTACAGTGCACAGGGATAAAAAGTCAGCATCTGTGTATGAATTTCACTCCGGTTTTAGCAGGTGCAAATGGAGTTGAATTCAAAGAGAGCTACTGTGGTATCGGGACGCCACATCAGTGAGCAAACACAATGTAATTTAGAGTTTCAGCAGTTTTGACTAAAATATTAAGCTGAAATTATTGCAACAGTCCAAAAAAAAAACTGAATGCATAGTCAGACTTTATGAGAACCGTGACAATGACTTTAAGATTAGAAATAAACGATTACTTTTAATTAGTGTACTTGCTTATCCTTTTCTGCACGACTAAGATGAAAGATAAAGCTTCAGATCGAGATACAGAGATATTACCAAGTAACATTGTAGCTGTTAAAATGTTAATCTAACTAATCCTCCTTTACACTTCAAATATGCAACATGTAATAATACAAGAATAGTTCATTAATATTGCCTTTTAACCATTTTATAAACAATGAGACGATTCAGATCGAAACACAACAAGCAGCTGCTGTTAGGAGAGAACAGTGCAGTGCATCCATCTGCATCGTGAGAAAATTCGATTACAATTGAAAAAAACAGAAAACGCTCTTACCAAATAATTTCAAACAGTCACTTGTCAGTATGGATGCAGTAGTAGTTGCGTTGTCCGGCTCTTTCTGGTTTGACGCTCGGACTGAGCTCTCCCTGCTTTTATCGGAGCTCTCCGGTCCAACCGGAGCTTGCAGAGGAAGGGCTGATTGTGTGACCTCAGCGTGGGAGCGTGGCTTACCGGGCCGGATGACGATGGAGTCTGCTGGGCGTGACCGTCACAAACGGAGGGTTAACGTTAAAACAAATTAATTGTTTGGAATCAAATTTAAAAAATATATATTACTCAACATCTCTGTCTGCAACACCAGTGAATACGTTCAGGACAAATAAGGGGGCTCCTTGGGAATTTATATTGCCTGGTCACAGTGTAGACTATGGCGAACACTCAATGAATTGTACAAAGAAATGTAATCCCTCAATCCTGAAAATCTTAAATTCCTCAAAACACAATCTGTGACAGTTTTCTGACACAGGACCAACTAATTTCCAAATATGAAAGGAAAAGATAGAACAAAAAGAGTAGTTATGGGTTAGAGATGAAAGGATTTTTTTTAAAACTATTTATTGTTTGAACACATTGAAAAATAATTCAGCAACAGTTTTCGGACTGCAAACGAGTGGATGTTCAGTACAAATTTCAATCCCATCCACTGAAAATTTTTAAGTGAAGCTTGGAAATGATAACATAACGTAAGAAATTAACCTCTGAGAGTTGAACCTCAAACATACATTGAAGTATTTGGGACAGAATCTCAAAATGAATGCTTTAATAAAATCTGTCATGGGAATGGGGGTTTTAATGTGCTGACATGGAGTGTCTCAAATACAACTTTTGCCTCTGATCTTTACTGGTTATGAAGCTCTTGTAGGTCCATCGTTGCTCCCAATTTGCATAAGATACAACCAATCTTTTTAAAACAAGTCAGGTTTAGAGCTGTCATTATGGCCAGTGTTGAATGAGACAAATATTGGTATAATATGTACAAACTCTGACAGTCTGTATTGGGTTGTGGTCTCCGATTCTTTGTGGTCTTAAAGCTGGCTCCAGGACTCATTTGCTACAACCACAAGCCCTCTTCATTAAACCCATCCCTTCCTCAGGAAATCAGTCACTTAGCCTCAAGAATAGCTCCATCTTTACATATAACCACTATGAAAGATTCATGCTCTTTGTATTAGCTGACTATTAAACTCATGTGATATCACTTAGAATACACTAACCACTGTTAGCAGGGCGTCAGTCCAATTTCTCTTTGTTTCAATACTCCAAATTTTTGTTGGAGAAGATCACAAAAATAAAAAAAGAGGACTGCTTTTAAAAAAGTAATCTATTACAGATGTTATATCTTCCGTCAGGTTCATTAATTGTGACTTTTAACATGACATGATATATTTATATTCATGATATGTGTGGATACAGAAAAATTGAACATTTTAAATGTTTTGGTTAATGAGTGTCTTTATAATCATCATGTATGTGTCACATCCACGTGTACCAGAGTCTATCTCAATGAGGTCTGAACAGAGGCCATTAAAGCTACCCTGATGCTGGTGAGTAAACTGTACTGAAGCCTCAAAATGGTATTAAACAACAAACAATGCATGTTAATGAGCTTTGTAACGTTCAAGAGGGAATACTTTGCCCCATTCCTTGGGCAGAGTTAGGCTAGCATCTTTTGATAGCTTCACGCAAATCTAAACTAAGATAAGCATAAATAAGCATATAAGGGAAACATTTGTTTCAGTGGGATTGGTAAGAAAGAGCATTCCCACTATATACATTCTGCACTTTTTGTCATAGAAACAGTTCTGACACATTTCACTTTTAGTAGTATGGTTGTTTCATATCTTCAGATATAATCTATGTTTTATTGCAATAGAAAGATTCACATTCATTGAACTGAAGGAATGTTCAGAGCTAGATTGTGACTGATCTCCACCAGTAGCCGAAACAACACAATTCTTCAGAAAATTTGCTCTTCACCTGCTGCAGCACACACAACTTTCACTCCAGCTGTCTTTTATCTCTCTACATAACTCTCTAAGAGCTTTTTTATATCTTCACAGGCACATAGGCTCCTGTAATGATGCTACATGTTGATCAAATGCTAATTGGTTGATGGTTAGCTTGAGCTGGTTAGAGCTGGGAGGGGCTCACAGCAACCGTTTTCTCTACCAAGAGGATGAAAGTGCTTAAAACCATGAATAGCTCAGTGAAAAACACAGACAACACCTGCACTGGACAATGTTCATTATCTTAACACTTAAATTCACTTAATCACATAGCAGATCTTGACCACTTTCTGTCTTTTCTACAGCAAAGCAAAGCTAAAGGTATCAACAACAGCACCAACACAACTAAGTGCAGCACACAACTCATTCATGAAACTATCTGAAAGTGACACAAAACGCTAAGTAGATGTGCGTTTGCAACCCATCAACATGGAGTGTATGGAGATGTATGTTCAGCAGCTTCACTAATGTCACCAACCACAATTTGTCCAGCAGTTTACTTATTTTAGACATTACTTAAAAGTTAGCATTAGTAAAACTTAATTATCAGAAAGGTAAGAGCAGTTCTTCGGAAAACTTAAAAAGTTATAAAATAAAAAAGTAACAACACAATGATGCTCTTAAAAAGACAATCTAATAGATATATTAAAATTTGAAAAATATGTCAGTATTGTGTCTATATGTCTATTTGTCAATATTTGACTAAATGTTAGCTAACAACAACATCAACTCTGTAGAACTGTACTGGTAACAGTTAGCTACTGAAAGCCAAACTGAGACTTGTGGCAGAATTCAAAAGCTACTGAGACCCATGGAAGATAAACACTAGTGGTATAATACGTAATTGAGGACAACATTTCAACCAAATCTAGGTTTGCATGACTAAACAATAAAGATAAACAGTCAACAAAGGTCTATCATTACAAGTTCCATTTATGAACTCTGTGTTGAGCTCTATAATGGAAAATATTTAGAGCAGCATCTTATTTTGTTTACGTACACAGAAAAGACCGCTGCATTACAAACATTTCTAGTCTCTGATAACATGAGAGTCACATCCCCCCAGTTTACGTCAGAAAAACATTTGGCACATTTCAACACGCTTTAAGCTAGATCTTTATTTAGATATTCGTTTCCAAGAAAAGCAGGTGATGAAAGATGAAACCATCACTGTGATAGTGATGGAAAGTCTGATGTGCAGCTTTTCCAAAGACAACATCCGTTGGCTCAACAATGACGCAGCAAAATTACAGACCAT
The DNA here is from genome assembly GCF_036924035.1 of Leuresthes tenuis. Classification (NCBI taxonomy): domain Eukaryota; kingdom Metazoa; phylum Chordata; class Actinopteri; order Atheriniformes; family Atherinopsidae; genus Leuresthes; species Leuresthes tenuis. The sequence continues at coordinate 11,534,689 of NW_027325360.1, forward strand.
TACGTTTTGAAATTGATACTTGAATTAAGGTGACACCAAATATTTGACACCGCATTTCAAGGCTCCCTCAACATTGTTGCTGTTCATCTTTTATAACAATTGCAATCTTTTTTGAAAAAAGAGGTTTTCATACTGGGAAAATTAAAACATCCCTGACAAATCTGTCCAGGAAAGATATTTAAAAGAAAGAGAACCACTGCAACTAAAATAGTGTAATTCAAGATGAAAATTAGTTGTCAGGTCAAGATAACTGACTGAGAGAAGGTGATTCAAAGCGTACAGTTAAAGCTATATTCATAAACCCAAAATAACAGATGCAGTCATAACTTTAAGGACCAGACTCACTCAAGAGGAACAATATTTGATCCTGTCTTTCTTTTTTCACCTCTTCTCCTTTCCTCAGATCCATGCTTTGGTACTTTTGAGTCACAGTGAAGGACTTGTAGATGCTCTCGAGCTACAGTTTAGGCACATATTATATAGCAATGCTTCTACAGAATTGAAAGATAACTACCTTACTGATGCATTATTTTCAGTTGATTATTAAAACCTCACTCCTGTCAACGACTAATAGACTTTTCATTTTCTTTCGGGGTTTTGTTTTTTTCCTTAACACTTCCCAAGTTTTTCCTTTAAAAACTACACTGATAAAATCTGTTACCCCAATAGGGTTTACTGTGTGCACCTTATTTTTTGAGCTGCCCATAAAAACTGTAGGCTTTAGTCGTACAAAAAAAAATTATTGTTTTCTAAAGCAATACAGTAAGATGACATGTGTCCGGGAGACTATACATGTGTGAGCCGAGGACTCTGCCTCCCTGTGGGCGGGACCGATCTCATCAGGTTTACAGGAAATATGAGTATCAGGAAGTAGAAAGCTTTTTTGAGATTTGTTGTGTCGCCAAAAGTTAGTACAGTAACGTTAAAAAAAATCAGCGCAGTTATTGAATAAAAACACGCAGCGTTTTAAAAAGAGAATCGCGCGTGAAAGTGAGTGAACGCTGCTTAGGAAGTCTAAGGTAGGATTTATCTGACTTAAGCTCAAGCGCTTGTCTGTATGATGATAAACTTCTAAACTTAGCTATTGCGCGCTGTAATGGCTGGAAACATAAAGCAAAGCGATTTTGTGTGTTTGAATGTATAATGCAGCTATGACCAGAGAGGTCAGGTCAGTATTGTGGTGTGGAGATCAGTCATGTAGAGTTTAAAGCTGATCGCAGGCTTTGAGGCATGCTGGTCCTTGCACCGTTCAATAGGCCTCATTAATCCTCTGCGGCCACTGTACATACTGTTGGTATTTGTTGTATACAGAAAAGTCATTGTAGCAACTTAAAGTGAACTTTTACATTCGTGATGTGTGAGTTGTGGCGGCTGTAGCTCAGGAGGAAGAGCAGTCGCCCACCAATCGGAAGCTCGGTGGTTCCGCATGGGACCGGCTTCCCCGGGTCGAAGCGCACTGAAGCCCACGTTGCCTACCGATCCATCAGTGAAATGAATGTGATTGGAAGCCCGCAGTTGTATAGACTGTGAGCGTTGTGTTAAAAGCGCTTTGAGTGCTCATCTAAACTAGAAAAGCGCTATACAAGTACCATTTGGGAATTTGGTCAGTCTCGTTACGTAACTGTAAAAAAACAACGTGACGTTAAAGGTTAAACGCACGTTATCGATAATGATAACATCTCATTCCAATTATAGCAGGCGTATTCCTGAAAGCAACATTTGCCATTTTATGTTCCTCTTCCCTTCTTCAGAGTCTGAGTTGACCATAACAAAGTGTCTCTTGAATTGTATTATTTACACTTGTGCCGAGCTTTTCCTGTTATTTATTCATGTGCAGCCTTCAACATCCGTTTCCATTTAAGGTCACTGCTAGTTCTTCCTTTTTCTGATCTGTTTATTATCTATTCATTCCTCAAGTCAGGTGTCATGGTGTCTTCTTGCTTGTTTTCTCCAGCTTGTACAATCCCAAATCCAAAGATATTAAACTTATTCACATTATCAATCAGTGGAGTAAATATTTTGGCACTGGAACAAAGATTCAGATGTTTTAGATAGAATGACGATTGCCTCTTTTAATTGAGAGGGCAGCCAGGCATTTTCTCTGGTACTATTCTCAGGCTATTCTCATTTTTGCCATATTTGTGTTAATAAACACCACAGAGCCACTAATGTCACTGTAACCTCCGTTAATTGTTGGTATTTATTATATAATGTGCAGGTGCAGAGAAAATGAATCGAGTCCCCCTGCAGCAGCAGACGCAGAGCTGTGGGCCCTGGGAGCTGAAGGAGCGGCTCGGCACCGGGGGCTTTGGAAATGTCACAAGATGGCAAAATAAGGTACACATTTTGCAAGCTTTAAACAAAGCTCCAACATGTTGTTTTATACTGTCTCCTTAGGTAACGTCTTTCTTGTAATTGTAACAGGATATGATTGTAATCTTGATAGCGGTAAATGTGCCTGGAACGAGGATGTTTAAATAACAGATTGTTGCATTCAACATTTTAAGACCTTAGATAAAAGGCACTGGTGCAGGAGACATCAACACTGTCATCATCAATGCAAGTTCAGGTTTATTATTCCACTGTTGCCAAATGCTTACACTGTGGAACTGTTGGGTTTCTCATTATAAATATATATATATATTTATTTATTTATTTTTGTGAATCGGCATCATATACATTAAACTAAATGTATGTCAAAGCAAGCTTTTTTTCCAATAAAAACTGCCTTACAGTTGCAGAAAATAAACTATCTCTCTTTAAGATTCAGTGTTTCACTCCTTGAATGAATTATATTGTTTACGCTGAAATGACATGGTCTGCTTTCTAAACCATAGATGCACGGTTGTACATGAAAATGTTTTTCTGTGGAGTCGGCCATTCATCTTTTGCGTCATCTCTCTAACTGTGCTCCGTTGAATGAGTAGCAGATTTGCTATCGGTAATGCCTCGCTGCAGTTTACGAATAAACATGCAGTATGTATCACTGAATGCTACAGAGAACGTTTCTCTGCCAACTTCTGGTACCGTAAGGATTTTGGAGGATTTTTGTGCCTTATTAATTCGGATTTGTTTGCGAGAGAGGAGATAAAGCAAGCAAAAAATGTAACCTCACAAAGACAGTGTGTGTCCACTCAAGTTTGTCAGAGCTATGACTCAAGAAGGAACTTCAACTTCTCAATTAAAAACTGATATGTATAACAAGCCCATTTGGGTTTGTACCTGCGCTGTTAGGGAGGGGAGAGTCACATCAGTCCAGGAAGCGTCTTGGTGCACTCAGTGCAGTACAAGTAGCTTTTATTGTAATGATGTCACTCTAAGTCACAGGATGACCACATTGTAGACTTATACCAACAGCTAGCAGATAATATGGGAATATGGACATTCCCACTTAGTGGTACTTCCTTTTCCTTTCTTTACAGCTCTGCTTCAGCTGTCTATTACTCACCGCCTCACCCTCAATTTCAAGGTAAACTTAGAGCTGGCTTTGAGCAGGATGGTGAGTCAAAATTTGGAGTATGTGTTCACGGCTTCCTTTGTGTCCCTTTGCGAGTTTGTGACCAGTTTATGACCCAGTACAAAAAAGTCAGGACACCGTGTAAAATATTAATAAAAACAGAATACAGTGATTAACAGAGCTTATGTATATCATAAGCATATATCATATCATATTTACTCAGAACAGAGTGTAGAAAACCTATTTTGAAAGTAAGACATTTTACTATTTCATGAAGTCGATGACAGTAACAGGTCTCAGAAACGTTTGGATCGATCCGTGTTTTCCAGTGTGCTGCATCCTTTTTTCTTTTAACATCAGTCTGTAAAACTGGGACCAGCTACTGGACCTTTGGGAGAGAATTATCGTCCCATTCTTTGTCTGATATAAGATTCTAGCAGCTCAACAGTCCTGGGCCTTCTTTGTCATATTTGGCATTCGATGATGTGCCAAACGTTTTCAGTCGGTGAAAGATCTAGACTGCAGGCAGGCCAGTCCAGCACCGGACTATTCAACTACAAAAGCCATGTTGTCATGACATATGCAGTATGCAGTTTATCAAAGTCTGACTGAAATATGCTAAAGGCATGCTTGTGCATGCCTTTTAATTCATTTAATTAATCATGCACAAAATAGTGTGATTTATGTCGTAAATTGTGTGCTGGTCTCTCAGATTTAGTGTGCTTCTGTGGAGAGTTGTTAACTATAATGGGAGATGATTCTTCTGACCAGGTAATCTATGTAGTGTTTCACTACATTCCACCATGTTGCATCGGACCATACCGAAATGTACTGTACCATATAATGGAAAAGCGCCAGCTACCAGTTCCATAGGTACAAATACACTCCCCATACCATCAGAGATGTAGGCTGATAATAAGCTCGATGGTCCCTCTGTGATTTATGAGGGAATGGAAAAATATGTATAAACTTCCTCTGTAGAAACTTTCCTGTCTTCCTGCATGAGTGACAATACTGTGAGTTATTACTGGACCACACTATGGGAAGCAGGATGATACCCTTTCCTTGATGAGAAACCGGTAATATAATGGACCTGTGCTGGTGGTTATTTTTGGAAAGTGGATAATGTGTCATTTGGGTGTGATGCTTTGAAGAAAAAGTTGGTACCAAGTGTTTGAGCCCAACTATTAATCCTGGTTTAAAAGGATACTTTAAACCCCCTTCAAATTCTGCTTTGCAATCTCTTTTGTTTTATATTTAGTAGCAGACAAATTTAGCCGAAGTGACATAAAAGTAAGGAAACAACATTCAGTGAAACCCTGGGGTATACATTGGTCCCTAAATTAATATACACTACTGTAAATCTATGTAAATGACCAAGAACTGGGTGGCATATTGAGTCGGATACAGCCACTTTTTTCTTATGTTGTAGCGTGCAAAGCAACATGATTGAGAGACAGATGCAAAATGGTCAGAGAAGGACAACTGGCCAACTGTTACATTCAGATTTCTTGCACTTTGTTTGAGATAATTGAAGAGGCAGTTTTTTTGCTTGTATTGTGTGGAATGGAATGATTAACTCTTATTTATCAAAAAGCTCGGCCTTGTAGAGGTTCAGCTGAAATTGGCACTCCTTAAGGTATCCTCGTATCAATGCTTCAGGAAGCATCCTCAATGAAATTAAGAAATTTCTTTTGGGAATCATGGTAAATAAATGATTTTAATCACTGATTCTTCGTTCTGATTACCCCTGAAAGCCCACATCAGTGGATTTTTTATTATTTATATTATTTATCATTAACTCAGGAGGTCAAATTGATCAAGCAGAGCAGAGTGACATATAAAGAAAACACCAAATTAGAGTCAAAGTAAAACTTCAAGGATTAAAAAAGATTGATGTTTAGTGAAAATAAATATAAATCGGTGTAAATCCTGTGACAGTGGCAGAAACTTGTGCGTGTGTGTGTGTGTGTGTGTGTGTGCTTTCAGGACACAGAGGAGCAGATTGCTATAAAGCAGTGTCGGCAGGAGCTGTGCGACAGAAACAAAGAACGATGGTGTCTGGAGATCCAGATCATGAAGAGGTCAGTTTTACTTTCACTCCAAAATGTTATCCCTTTATCAGGACCACATGTAATGACTGCTTGCATGTAGTTACTCCTCTGGGTGAGGGAGGAGATCTGTTTTAGACACGCCTCAAGTAATGTGCAGAGATAAGAGTGCAGTTCCCACATATTCAAAGATGAAGTTACATGATTCCATACACTGGTCAGTGCCAACATGCAAATGGTATCTGGCCTAATAAATGTCTGTAAATTGAAAATCTTAAAATGAAAATAAGCACAAAGCAAGAACGTAAGAAGCATACTTAGATGTCTCACATCACCTACGGCTTCATCTATGTTATATCTAACGTGCCTCACTATATCACCACCTATGGTGAGCGCAGGATTAATCCCTTTTGAGAGAAAGCAAAAATAAAGGCCTCCTACATCTCCCTTTCTCTGTTACCATCAGAGCTCTTAAGGTGTAACCGCGTAATCTGCGAAATTATGTAATACAGACCTCACTCCAAACAGAAACTGCCCGTGAGATCATCTTTCATTTCACCTCAGACTGCGAGTTAAGTTAAATCATGCTGACATCATATGATCATGCATCGATGAAGTGAATAGGTTTGTTTTATCTTGTCGGTCTTTATTTTAGCCGTACAGATGGTCTCACTGCAGGTGAACAGACTTGAGCACTTTTTTTTTCATATCCTTCAGGAGAAATTTCCCCCAAAATAAACAGGAAGTGATAAAAAAAAAACATATTTCTTAACTGTTTCGAGTTTTTAACTCTGCTGAAGAAATTACACTCGCCATCATCAGTGAGACTTTATGTAAACAGCTAATTTAGTTCACTTCTGCTGGACTCCAGTCACTGTGGAGGAACATCTAAACAAGTAATGGTAGGGTGCACCAGAACAGAGCCACAAAATATCATTACAAAGAGTCAGTGGTTACTGATCCTCTTTCTAGTTGTTCAGCTAATTTAATAAACTTGGTTTGCTTTGTCATTGTGGATCATTTTTCATAGAATTATTTTAAAATGAGATCACTCGATATTGAGGTTGAGAAACTGTGGAAGTCTGCAACAGATTCCAAAACTTACAGAATGCACATCATGACTACACAAGGTCTGAGGGTGTTTGATTTGTTTTCTTATTCCTTATTCAACCAAACGCCCATAGTTTTGCAGAACAAGAGCACGTTGATGACTACTAATGATTAAACAACGACTTACGATTCCTTTGATGACGGATCGGCGTTATGGTTACAGAGTTAATCATTTTCCTGCAACAGCTGGTATCGCTTTGGGTTTGTTATCTTTATCCTCTCCTTTTCTTCTTTAGCTCTAAGACACATTGTTTTAGTCAGTTATGAAACAGGAAAGAATGAGAAACAGAGGAGGAGAAAGTAAAACGGAAAGGTCAGAAATCTGGCTGTGCACGGGGTATTAGGATGAGTTATATAATCTGTTGGGATAAATTTGCTGTGCGCTGCTATGGAGAAGAAATGCAAACGTATAGTGTGCACCACAGGTTGTTTATGACATAGCAATATACCTCAAAAAGTTAGTTTAGATCAGCGTTTGGAACCCTTAAGGTAAATCTGATAATAAGATGAACAGACTTTGAAAACAGACAAATGTATTTTGGTGCCCAGAACACTGATTTGGGTTTAAATATCCATCTAAATGTCGTTTTTTTTCTTCATGTAACTGGGTGATCTTTTATCTCCAGGCTTCTGCAACAGATCAGGAAAATCAACTTTAATGTGAGCTTCACATAGTTAATCGACATGTGTGAGAGAAGTGGCAAATCGGCGAGTCCCACACAAAAAAAACAGGAAGTGATAAAATAAACATATTTCTTAACTGTTTTGTTTGGGGTTTTTTTAACCAAAGCTTGTTGCTTAAGTTTGTCCCCACTTCTAAAAAGCCTGAGGAGTCTCTTTTCCCCCTCTTGATGCATGAGTTTTTAACTCTGCTGAAGAAATGAGTGATTTTCCCCTGCATTTCTTTTTTCTACCCAAACTCTGATGCTCTTACACTGCGTCTTTGGCATCATGAGACTACGATAGTTTTGGTTTGACATATTGTGACTCAACGAGGTACATTCCATGACAAGTTTGGTGCTTATGGGTTTTTAGCTTTTAAATGCCCATCTGTTTCACAAGTTTTCTTAAAAACAAAGACTAAATTTGGATCCCCAAATAGTAAAAATCATAAATTAGGTAATTAGTTTGGAGTGAATGTTTGGGTTATTTTGGCCACTTTGGTTATTTCTAGCAGCATAATGATCTGCCTCCTCATTTTCGCCTCGCTTGGGCGAGCATTTGATGTCCACACACATCTGTAGACAGTTTCAGGTCACACCAATCAAATACCAGCCTATGTAGGCTGTTTGTGAGATGTGTGTGTTTTGTTATTTGATGGAGCAAACATTAGTATAAAACACCTCTTTTTTTGTAATCCCTCTTTAACAAGTGTGTTGTTCTCAGACAGACATGGTCACAACCACAACCCTCCCGTGCACCCACGCTCAACTCGTGGAAAAACCGCAGGGCCGGGGACGATGCAACCTACTATTATATTATTACAGCTACTTAACACAGATTGACTGAAAAACACTGACTGCGTTTTTTAGTTATGATGTCTTTAAAGAGCTTGTTTCGGGTTATTTTTTCATTTTCTACCAGGTTTAGTCAAAAACTCTAAAAATATTTGTCCCACAATCTGATGCAGGTTTAATCTCTGCCATTCGGTTTCTATCCAGTCTTTAAAACAGTTTTCTGTCTGAAAACTGTTTTTGTCATGATTCCTTGCAAAAGAAATTCAGGCATTTTTCTCATCAACTTACACACAACTGTCAACACTGGCAGAACAAATTCAAATTCAGGTTTGTCCTGTTTTTTTTTTTCCTTGATTAATATCCAGATATAAATGATTCAGTTTACATATTCAAGTATTTCGGCCCTTCAGCACTCTAATAAAACACCTTTTGCAGTAGTGACAACTTCAAATCTTCTTGGAACTAGTCCTACAAACTTAGCCCATCTTTTCTTTGGAAGTTTGAAGCTTAACCTCATTGGATTGGAGCACGTTGGTGGACAGCCATTTCCAGGTTTCTCAAAGTTCTTAAGTTCAGGTCCTATCTCTGACTAGGTTACTCCACAACTTAAAATACTTCTCTGTTTAAAGTCAAGACCCCTCACCCCAGTCTGAGATCCTGAGTACTCAGTCAAGATTGCTCTGGACTTTTCTGCATCTGTATTTCCTTCAGTTATTCTTAGTCCGAAAGCTCATCTCTCAGAAAAACACTACCATAGAACCAATGTCTGGCTGTTCAGATGCTATTAATGAGGTTATGATCAATGTCTGGTTCCTCATACACATGCCGTTAGGAATTGAGGCCAAATAGTTCTTTGGAAATGCTTTTTTTCATCAGATCAGAGGACTTTGTTTCTCATCTGAGAGGCTTTTGTATAATTACAAGGTTGTCATGTGTCTCTAATGACAAATGGCATCAGTCTGACCACTCCACCACAAAGCACTGATTGGTGGAATGCCGGTCCGATGACCGGCTGCCTGCAAGCTTCTCCCTTCTCCACAAAGAAACTCTGGATGTCATCAATAGTGGCCATCTTCTTATTAGTTATCTCCTGACCAGTAATCGTCATCCCTGATTACCTTGTTAATCTGGGCAGGACGGAATCATACAGGTGGTTTCAAACATCTTTCTCAGATTTCAGAGCGATGGTGGCTGCTGCTTTGGTCACACTAAAGTGCCACAGAAATGTTATTTTATCCTTCCTGCAAATCTGTGCCTTGACACTATCCTGTCTCGCAGGTTTACAAACAGTTTGCTAACTTTGCGAACACTCGCCATCAACAGTGAGACTTTATGTAAGCAGCTAATTTAGTTCACTTCTGCTGGACTCCAGTCACGTTGCAGGAGCATCTAAACAGGTAATGGTAGGGTGCACCAGAGCTGATGTTTTTTGGTCGTTTCTCACTCAGGCTGAATCATGTTAACGTGGTCGCAGCTCGAGAAGTTCCTGAGGGGATGCAGAAAATGGTGGCAATCAACGATCTGCCACTGCTCGCCATGGAGTACTGTCAGGGTGGTGACCTGAGAAAGGTAAATCCTCGGGTGTATGCATGGACATACTATGTGGTTTAGCTCACCAGATTACAGCCCATAGACCTTTGTGTTTAAAGGTGAATCACAATGAAATAACATGGAATGGTAATCCTAGTTGAACCGCTTTTCATGACTCTTTCTGCGCATAGCTTTGCTGTGAGTGTTCATATCGGGGGTCAGAAATGGGAACACAAAGGTGCATAAAATGGTTCTACCTCTCTTATGTTTTTGTGTTGTTTTCTCTGTTAAATCTGCTTTGTTGGACCTAGCAGCCAGGCAGTGTGATGTTCATTCTTGGAGATGAATGTGGTGCAGATTTTAGTTTTAAACCAACTTAGTGTGTAGCCTTAGGGCAGCAGTCAAGGGAAAATGCTATCCGCTGCAAACCACAGCATCATAAAAATGTAAATGCGTCGCACATGGTTGAAAAGTGAGCAGGCGAGTTTGGGAGAGATTGAGCGTTTAATGGGCACTACTCCAAGAAAACTGCTACATCCTGTTTTGCTCAGCTACAACTTTCCAATAATCATATGCTTTACATGTAGTGTTTTAAGTCAAACTAAATATTTACAGCCTGTACACTGATTTTTGTAAATTATATAACAACTTTATTTTTTTTTGTGTTTCCAACAAAGTACTAAAATGCCTTGTGAAAAAAGTTTGGTGCCTCAGTTTGGACTTTATAGTTTATCTGATCCCTGTAAAGATGTCCAGCTAATGGACTGAAAGTAGTTGCTTTAGAGAGGAGCCAAAGAGGAGAAAAATTACTATTTAACTCTTTCCTGTATTGTCCACTTGAGCTGCTTTCCTCCAATGAATTATGTTACTCAGATCTTGACTGTCTGTTTATGCTCTCTTCAGTATCTCAACCTCATGGACAACTGCTGTGGAATGAGGGAGGGCTCCGTTTTAATTCTGTTACGAGATATTTGTGAGTATTTTCTTTTCACTCCCCAGCGATAAAGTGTTCATTCTCGACTATTTTATCATTTGAAATCGTGAGAATAATGGATTCGTTGAGTGATGGAGTGAGCTGGCAGGGGGATCAGTTTCCTGTAGTAAGGAGGAAAAAGTCCTGATGAGGAGTATTATGATGTCATCGGTGACCTGAAACACCAGCCTGTTAGTCATCACGACGAGAGCTTCTACTCATACCGAGGCTTGCGTCAACAATCGGATACTCACACCCTGTGTCACAAGCATTGTGTACTACCACAACAACATGCACCATATCCCTCCTGCAGTATAAAAAAGTTTTAGAGAGGCAACATATGTTATGAATCGTAACATATGGAGTGAAGAGTTGAGATAAGCACATACACAAACACGCATGTGTGCACACACACACATACAGACTGACAGAAAGTCCTTTTCCTGTGGCATGTTAGAGGACATTTCCTGATGACTGATCACCTTTAAACTGCCCTATCAGTGAAGGGCGGCACCACAGGGATGTACATCCACACCTATTAACTCACTCATACACACGCATATTCAGGTAGCTAAAAAAGTTCCGCTTTGCTGAATGGTCTTTTCCAGCACACACACCACTCACCCTTTGACGCACAAGTAAAGTGACCTCAGAGTTTCAGTCGTAATTTGAGAGAAAACCTGTTAGACATTAACTTCAGCTACATTATATTAAAAACGGCATATGTACATGACTTCTTTTGGTCTCAAAACAGGCTCAGACTTCTGGCAGTTAAACTCTGCACAGGCTCCAAAACACGGCAGGCACAAATTACACCCATTAAAAAAGCGTCAACGTATGCCTTATTAGTGTGTTGGTTGTTCTTCTGATTATAATTTTGTAAATCAGTACATATTAGGCGTTAAATTAGTCTATTTCTGTCCAATCATGTTTCAAGTACCACTCTAAAACTCCGCCCTATGATCCAAACATGACCCCTTCCAAAACAACCAAACTGGGTGACATCATGGTACCTATGTCCATTTCATACACACAGCTCATGTGTACAGCAGGTTGTTTAACAGACAGATGGCTGTGTGCATCAGTATTCTGTGTCTGCTTAGAGGTGAAACGCATCTGAGGCTTTTGACGTTAAAGAGCAGTGAAGAAGTCTGAAACCAAATTATAGAAAAAAATAACACGGTGGAGCTCGATAAGCAAGACCTGTTTTTCTTTGGATCTAATATTCTCATTCTAAGGTAATAAAATCACAGAAGTTCTTATTTTCAGTTGCTCTCAGCCATATGAGAGTTGATTTTATGACCATATGTGACTATATGTGACATTTCATGACTTTAATTGTTACACAATGGGACTTTAAGTTAACCTGTGCAGAGTGAGCTTTCTGGATATTGGCTGGAGACACTCGCACTGGTGTCAATATACGTAGGAGAAGATAAGGCCTAGTTTGTTTGTTTTTAATGTAAAACTCCTTGTTTGTATTTATTATGAGGCAACATATGTATTTATTATATGCTTTCAATAGATAAAAATTTTTAAATGACATACCCAACCCGGCCCATAAGTCGATGACAAAGAGTGGAGAGACACCGTTTATAGCAGCCAATTGAAATGATTTATTAAATTAACAGAATCTTTATTACCAAAGGATAAAGTTACGAAGGCATGTGAAACATCAGCAGTGTAAGATGTGGATGGGAATGAAGATTAGTGCTTGAGTTGTAGAGTGCAACCAGGTTATATAGACTAGGAACACCTACTACCGACCTACCGACCTAAACCAAATGATTACTGCAGGATGGAAAGGGCCTTAACAAGTTTCTCTTTTTATCATTAGAGGGAAGTTCTGCCTGTTTCTGAAATGTGTTTCCCCGCAGATCTTTCTCTCCTTGATATCTCAAGCTAAAGTAGATAAAAGCCTTTCTTCGGCTCCAAAGAGATATATAAAATCTGATTAATTACCTCTGGTGAATATTTGAATGGGGAAAAAAACAGATGCACGAAGTGATTAGAATGAAATAATTGAGGTGGGTTGCAGGTCAGATAGATTTTCAACGTTTCAATGTTCTCAAATATCCACCCAAATGTTATTGTGCCGTAACTTTATCAAATTCATTTAAATTCATGCCACTCTAATTTCTTTTTCTGTCACTTAGCTTTGGCTCTGACCTACCTACATAACAAGAGGATCATCCACAGAGACCTGAAACCAGAAAACATTGTGTTGCAGCAGGGAGAGAAGAGAGTGAGTTAAAGACCCAGTGAAATACAAATACACCCAAACCACAGCAAAGAGGCTTTTTGCCACTATTGTCTGTGGGTTATGAGAAATAAGTGATGGAGACTCTCTCGCATCCACATGTTTACCCTTTCACAGATTAGTTAATGTGGAAAACTCTGAATTTAAAACTGCAGTTTGCAGCGACCTTTTGTGTTGAGCTCTTAATCATGTTCATCTTGCTTGACGCTGCACGTCAAACTCCAGCCCGCCAAAGGACGCAGGAAAATGGAGAATGTCATTTAACCGTGGGCAGACCCATTAAGAGGTTATATTCATTTTTATGCACACACTGGTTAGTTTATAGAAACTGAGCCAAGCAAAATGTATTTTAGGTCAAGTTTACACTTGTTTTTCTCTTGCATACAAGAAAAACAGTAAATTCAAGATATTGCACATGCTTCACGGTTCATGAGTTTGGAAGTTGGTGGTTTTTCAGCCAGAAGTTCTGTTAAGATATTAAAAAAACTAAACCAAAAAGAAAAAGCCATGTGGCTTGGCTCTGTTGAAGGGTAACAAAATCTGCCAAAACATATAAAACCTAGCTATTTAACATCTTTTCTTATCTTTTACTCCACCATCACCTTGTTTTTCAATATTTGTCTGCATTATCCTGTAAGTTGTGTATTTGTAACTATTGAAATAGATTTGCCTATTAATATCTCTTTTTTTTCTTTACTCTCTCTGATAATCTCAGTTGATCCATAAGATTATAGATCTCGGCTATGCTAAAGAGTTGGACCAGACCAGCCTTTGCACATCATTTGTGGGAACACTGCAATACTTAGTAAGTGATTACAGTGAACACATTTACGCCTAACTTCTTCTCCACGGTGTGGACTTTAACTGTTGTGTTTCTTTTCTCTTCTTTCAGGCTCCAGAGCTCATAGAGAGACAAAAGTACACGGTCGCTGTGGACTACTGGAGCTTCGGCACTTTGGTGTTCGAGTGTATCACAGGATTTCGCCCTTTCTTACCAACCTGGCAGCCGGTTCCCTGGTAGAGCAACTAAAAGCCTCATTAACCCAATCAAGCTTGCACTCATACAGCAAAGTGATTTAAACATAGCACAGCACTTTTGTTTCTGTTAAATATGTGCCAGTGATACTTTTACAACAGTTTAAGGGTTTAGTATGATTGCTCAGAGTCAACCTGACAAGAATAACAGCTGCCCACATATCAAAAAGTCTAAAGACATTTTTTTCTCCAAAACTAGTTGAAGGGTCAGGCAGACATCTTAGATTTCCACAACCTCACATCTTTTTTACCCCCCCATCCGCCCCAATGCTGCGACTACAGTCATAACTTTAGAAGGTGTCAAGAGGAAGTTTTCTTATGTCAACCAACGATAAGCTTTATTGCAGCTAAATATTATTATTTGAACAGAAAGAACATGTAAATAGAGCAAGCTGCTAGTGAATGGCAGGATATGTGGGTTGTGCCAACATCAATGCCCCTTGTTCCCCACGAATACAATGAATGATGTAAAGCTCAAGGGGTGTCTGATTCACTCAGAGGAAAAATATGAGGCCAACATTTACCACAATCAAAACGATTTGAAAATAAGAATAATTATTTGTACATTTGTGAAAAATGAAAATGTTCCTTCTTTTATGACCCACCTGTGTTCCTTTAGGCATAACAAAGTCAGGCTGAAGCAGGACGATCATATCGTTGTCTATGAAGACCTCTCAGGACAAATCCGCTTCTCCAAACATCTGCCCATGTCCAACAACCTCAACAGGTGACTTTATGTGCAGACACATATACACACCATGGCTATAAATTAACACCCGCCAACCCACCAAATGCAGGTGAAATTTCATTTTGGCATATATTTGAAAAAAGCTCACTAGCCGGCTTGGCCGGTGATAAATAAGTAACTTTACCAACTATTTCGTGGGTGTGAGTCACTCTTGGGTTGGAAAAACGAAAGACGCCGGTACAAATACAAACACAAACAAGATGTGGCGATGATTGGGACAGCCAGCCGTGAAGGGGAAGGAGATGCCTACCAAAGAGGTCGGGGAGGAGGAGGATATTGGACCTTGCGAAACAGAAAAAAGGAAATTTAACTGTAGATGGCTAACTAGCCGTGACTGGCTCGTGTATGATCACGAAAACAACGTGTGTTCACTCAGGATTTCCGAATGTATGCTAAAGAAAAACACAAAACGAATCATTTTGTGGTAGGAACTAATAATTTACTAGCTAAAAATAAAATATTTTTATCTACATAGAATTGTTCAAATTAGACCAATTTGACCAATGTAAGGGCTAATGAGTAATGAAATGTCAGGATATTTTTTATATGTACTTATTTCATTTTATTAATTTTTTTATTGTCATTATCTTACTCTAACGCAGTAACTGTTGTTTGGCAGTTTGTTGCTAGAGAAGATGGAGAAGTGGCTGCAGCTGATGTTAAAGTGGTCCGCTCAGGAGAGGGGCAAAGACAGCACCACTACACCCAGCGACTGCTTCTCCCAGCTGGAGCTCATTCTGCAGCTCAAGGTTTTTTAAGAAATGACCGTGGAGACTCACTCTGAGGCTTTAGTTAAAGGCAACCATTTTTATCATGTTCTTTCCCTGCCTCTGTCCTTTCAGTTGGTTCATGTCCTGAACATGATGTCTGCTACGATCTTGACATACTCCGTCACAGATGATGAGACCGTGGGCAACCTGCAGCTGAGAATAGAGAAAGACACCAACATCCCAGCAGCCAATCAGGAGCTGCTGCTCGAGGCGGGGTTAGCCTTGGAGCCTCACGCACTGGCCACTCAGTGCGCCATAGATTACACTGTAATACAGTCAAACATACACAATGTTCACTCAAACCCTTCACCAAATACTAACCTTCTGAACCTCATAGCACTTTTGATTTTTGGTGTTTGTAGGAGGTAGATGGGCGACGGACAGACCTGCCTCTGGTCTTCCTGTTTGATCGCTCTTCCTGCACTTATGAACCTCAGTTTGCTCCCCGACCTCTGCCTGAAAACATTCGATTTGTCCGTAAGTACAGAGTTTGCGTCATTTGTCTTTCAGCTGAATCCCTATTTTAATGAGTTTTAACTAATGTGAGCTATAATCATTTGTCAAATAAAGTGTAAATAAAAGTAAACATCCTTTTCTTATGTCTTTCCCACAGAATCTGACCCCAAGCACGTCCTGGCTTACAGCCCTCTGAGGAGGACATGTGGGCAGGCGTGGCACACTATCCGGTCCCTGAAAGAAAACTGGCAAAGACTGCAGCAAGGGCAGAAAGCGGCCATGTAGGACAAACAATACACCAGTGCTTATACAAACCTCCACATTCACGTGCATCTGTTAGCAGAAAGAAATAAAGATTTATTCTTCCTTCTTCCAGCATGAGCCTGCTGAGACACAACTCCTCACTGTCCAGACAGAAGAATGAGATGGTGTCCATGCACCAGAGACTCACAGCCAAGTTGGACTTCTTCAACACCAGCCTCCACATAGACATGGACAAATACCAAGAGCAGACAGCCACAGGGATCGGTACATGTTGCAAAAGCTGGTGGATTGCAGTGTTTACACTACAGACACGAGAGCTGCATTTAATCTGTCTGGCAACCCATTCAGAGCTAAATAAATTATCTATTTTACCTTGGGAGAAACTGATTTATCCAGACTTTATTGTCTAGAGCAGCACAGTTTGCCTCTGACTGATGTCTGATTTTTCTTTTACATTTTGTAGCTTCAGACAAACTTCTGGGTGTGTGGAGGGAGATGGAGCAAACTGCTGTCAGCTGTGGTCAGGTAGGCTTGAGTGTGTTTCAGTGTGTGTGGAAGGAGTTTTTCCCATCCTTTTAAAAAAGGTTAAAAAAACATGTGTGGGTGTCTAGGCCAAGGTGAGTGAACTGGAAGAGGAGATGATGCAACTGCAGCCAGACATAGTTGATGTGCAGAGGCAGCCGTGGAGGAGCGGTGAGGCCTTGGACACACTGTGAGTATGAACCAAACTTGACCGTAAAAAAAATTAAAAAATAACGGAACCAACTGTCATTCGAGCGTGGACTCTGCTTACTTCCCCTCTTTGATCCTCAGTGAAGGAAAAGCCATGGAGCTGTTCCGCAAACTCCGAGAGAAACCCAGAGGTTTGGACGTTACCACGCATCAGCTCCCATCTTATTTAACACATGTCGTGGTGTCTGCATGTGAAAATAAACCTTCTTTGTCATTTTCCTTCCTTTATTTCCCCTGCTCAGACCAGAGGTGTTCAGGAGACAGTCAGGAGTTGGTGCGTCTGGTGGTTCAGGCCGTGCAGTTCTACGAGAAGAAGCTCAGAGATTTCTACACGCACCTCAGGTACTTCTACACAAAACTATTAAATATATGATGGCCTCTGAAAACAATTCCATTTCCCAGGAAAAAATATATATATTTAAATATAAAACAAGTATTTTGAAAGGAAATACTTTAATTTATTTTATGTTTGTGTAGATCAGAGGAGGGGTTAGTAAGGCACTTACTTTATTAGAGATTGTACTAATAGCCTCGACATGATTCATTAGATTTTTACAGATAAAGAATACAATTACAAATAATAAATTCTGCGTAAAGGAGTAAAGATATGAGTAAAGGATACTTTCGGTTCATCTTTATTTGGGCCAAAATAGGTAACTTAGTTGACACCTAACCTAAATTGCTTCCAAATTGAGCCAAAGACCACGAGTTAAGGAATCCTCATAATGCAGGAAA
Organism: Leuresthes tenuis; assembly: GCF_036924035.1. Taxonomy (NCBI): domain Eukaryota; kingdom Metazoa; phylum Chordata; class Actinopteri; order Atheriniformes; family Atherinopsidae; genus Leuresthes; species Leuresthes tenuis. The sequence continues at coordinate 11,552,267 of NW_027325360.1, forward strand.
GTTAAAGGTGAGACTAATGTTAATTATGCAAAAGTGTGCTTTCCCTACTTTGAAATCTAAAAATATTTGAAATCTGATTTCAAAACAGAAGAATGAGGGTATTTGTCAGCCTTGTATGTAGAACACGTAGTTCTGAGAAGATATCTTATCACGCAGAAGAAGAGAAAACACTGCTGGATGCGTGTGCCAGGTAGAACATTTAAAACACTATCAGTAAAAAGTGTGAGGATGCTCAGATAATCCACTGGAGCAGACCTTCCTGTTCGTATTCTTAGGAACTCCCAAAAGAAATTCTGTTTTCTGTGTTTGCTATGCAGTAAGACTGCAGTGTGCCGTCAGCGTGTGATGGAGCTGCTGCCGAAGGTGGATGGCGTGGTCCAGAAGATGGCTGAGAGCGAACAAGTCCTGATGGGTCTGCAGGAGAGGCGACAGAGGGAGCTGTGGAACCTGCTCAAAGTGGCCTGTGTGAGTTTGTGTTCTCCCAGGAGGCCTGTGAACTATAAAGCATGATATTCCTTATCGCCACATCGAGTTTGGCTCAAACGCTGCAAACACCCAGTCAATAAGATAACACCAACATTTTGTTTTGTCGCAGCTGCTGTAGACTGTGTGAACGAACCCACATTAAAGTGCATTTTCATGTCTTGCGCAGAGTAAAGTTCGCAGCCCAGTGAGTGGGAGTCCTGATGGATTACGAACCCCTTCATCGGTGCCGCCGCTGTTGACCCCCAGACACAGCTTACAGCAGTTGTGAGTAACCTTGAAGACATGCATTTATTTACCCACAGGGGTTTTAAAAAGGTGTTTACACAAATATTTCCAACAGGGCGAGACCTGAGGCAGAGGTTTTTGATAGCTTTTATTTGTTTTACTATTTGCCAAGAAGATTATGCAAAAACTACTTTTGATAAGTTATCTGGACGTGGATTTCTTTATTTAAAATAGCGTCTTGGCCTTGGCTGAGGATGCGCTATCCAGATGCTTTTTCAGTTTGGTAATGCTAATATAGGACTACGGAAAATCATCTTGACTTGATATTGCACATACCCAAACCATGTTGTTCATAATTTGTCAGAGTTTTGGGGGTTTTGCTTCGTATATTCGAAATCTCCCACAAATGTAGCCTTTATATTTTACACCGATGGTGTCCAGTTTTCTTTAAAGACAGCGTCACAGAATCTCCGAGGATACCGATGCTCATTCTGATGAACTTGTCAAAGCCACGACTTAACAGCTGCATGAATCTCTCTGGGTGTGTCCGCAGGGATGAGTCCCTTGTGGAAGAGAGCAGGACATTTGAGAGTCGGCTCCAGAGTTTGTTGCATGACACCATCCAGGAATCAGAGAGCGGCATGGAGGTATGTGAACACTTACACTCATCATGCTGTGTATGGTGTGGTCAAAGGCAGACTCTTTCCTGAACTTTATGAGCTGATTATTTAAAAATGGCTCCCTTTTTTTCTCCTAGATGCTGAGGGAGTGGACGTGGCTGCACGGAGACCAGAATTTCTCCAGTGACCTCTCCTGAGCGGGGTTTCACTCCTGGCTTACATGTGGTATTCTACTACCTCTGTGTGGATGGGATGTTGAACTACATGGGGATGTGCTACCAGCTGTTCTGCCTGATAAATGTGAATAGAGTTTTAGCCATCGGCACATATTCTCTTTGTGAGATTTCAGACTCCAGTCTGACTTTTTAAAAGATAATTCATTCCAACCTGAAGTGCACTTGAAGCTAATTATATTTCTGATTGGTTATCGTCAGGGAGATTCAGCAGACGTATGATCTTTTCTGTTTACTGTTCTGGAGTTTAACAGAGCATTTTTGGGGGAAATTACACTTTATTTTAGGCAGATCAGCCATTCCACAAGTGGTTTTGTATTATTAATAAAACCCCAGACAGACCTTTTCTTTATGCAATCCTGCAGTCTGGAAGTTATGGGAGATACTTGCACCACTCTTTTAAACAGTATGTATGAATGGCAAGTTTTATCCTTAAATGTAATTAGAATTAGACAAATGTAAATAATTTTGTACTGAAATGTATGGAGATGTTTGGTGGGCTTAGGAAACCACAGGTTTTGAAGACTTGTGTGCAGTCACACAAATAAGACATCTGCCCTGATCTGTGTTTTACTTCCAGTATTTGGACTCTTTTTTTATTGTAATGTTGGTTAAAGTCAAGACAGTTTCCAAATGACACGGTCATGGTTTTGACTTGCGAAATGTCTGTTATACAGTAAGATCTGGAAAGATTTAACACCAGCACAGGAATGACAGAGAAATAACTGATGACTCCTCACAACAAAGAGCCTTGAAGGGCCTTGTGCTTTAAATGTCACACAGCAACAAATAAAAGAGTCATGTGTTCTTTTTACCTTTTCTTAGCCATATAAAAGAAATACTCAAGTCACTTTTACATTTGGTAGAAGTGACTTGAAGCTATCATTTGGGGTATTCATGTTCAAATAGGAGGAAGGATTTAAGTAGTAGAGTTCTGTAATGTGTAGAATCATCTTTGTCACAGGTTCACATGGAATTAGACAGATTAGCATTGTCATAAATAAAATGTTAATTTCTAATAATCTGAGGGGAAGCCTTTGAGGGCAATGATTGCCTGAAGTTTGGAAAACCAAACCAAGGAATGAGCATCCTCCTGTGTGACGATTCCTCAGGCCTGTACTGCAGCTGTCCTCGAGTTGTTGTTTCTGAGTCTTTCAGCCTTTAAAGTGAAATGCAGCTCAGTCGAGGTGAGACCAGGTAATGCTGTCATTTCAGAATGTGTTTCAATTTGTTTTTGCAGCTTTAGGATTTTTTGAGTTACATCGAAAGCTGTTGCTGTGAGTTCACAGCAACAGCTTCCTCATGTAAATGCCACAATTCTTCTTGCTTGATGAAATAATGCGCTGTTTTTCTTGAAGCTGATACTTGCGTTTAATCCCTGAAAAAGAAAGTTTATCACCAAAGTTGGATGTGAATACCCTCAAAATGAAGCTAACAATCATCACATTCATCAACTATATCCTGAATGATTTGGTATACAGTAGACATAAAACATATCAATGTCCAAGATTTCTTTAAATTGGAGAAATCTAGCTCCTAAATAACTGCATGAATGAAATCATTTTGTAGATATACTGTGATTACATGGATGACGGACACAATCGCAAGAACATTTGTAAAATACAGTGTTCTTAAGCCCACAAGGTAAGATTTTTCTTTCTCGGTTGGCTATGTGGTGTGATGATGACAAAGCATGATTTATGGTCTAAACCACAATGGAATTAGAAACATTTGTTAGAGCAAATTCAGATGTATGGACTTTAAGGAAACTGTGAAGACAGCTTGAAATCTGTCTGAGCTAACATTTTATTAGTAATAATCTACTTTACCTCCAAGACAGATGCACCAATTCATTATTGTATGGATGTGTCATCATTTTGCTTCTAAACTGCCCCTCCTGTTCCAATCTTAACCCCGCGGGTGTTACTGTGTATAGATCGTGCAAAGTTGTTACATATTGTCACATTTCTGTCATCCTGTTGTTTATCGTGTACAGACTTTTCCCTGTTAAGATTTTAATAACGTCAGAAGGAATGCTCCTTTCATAATTTGTAAAACAAAATTTTATTTTGTACGTTGTTCTGGTTTTTAATGGTACTGAAAAGGGTGTTTTCTAAGATTAATATCCATTTTTTTGGGAGCGAGAGCACTGGTTTTGTCCCTCCGCTGTGTCATGCCATTCCAAATAAAAAGAAGACACATAAGCCAACAAGATTATTGTGTTTGACATTCTTTATTCTATTTATTGAATAACATTATTTTGAGGTCCTATATTTAGACTTAACGTTCCTATACAAAGCACAGCACGTACATGAAATGTAGAGATAAAGGCTGAACAGGTATAGGACACAAACCTGACAAGACAAAGAGGTGGCACAGAGATCCAAATTGGAATGGGCCCTTTTCCACCAAAGAAGGCCTGAAAAATAGATTTTTAGGCAACCGATAGTTCACAGTTTGTGACTGTGTTATTGAGGTCAAGTGGTGAAATCAAAATAAATCAGACGGAGAAGCAGGATTTCTAATCTGCTGAACTCTCTTCAGCCTCTGTTGCATCTGTTACCAGTCACCGTCTCAATATGACAATGAAAAGTTTAAAAAAACAACTTCTCTCTAGGCTTAAAAGCATGCAACAAAACCACAACATACCAAAACAAGCATCCCCTAATAATCATACCAAGGTCAAAAATCCAGTTGAGCACACAGTGAAAATAAAAAGGTGTTTCAAAGCACTTTTCTGACAGAACAGATAGGTCTGAGATGCATAAAAATGCACTCTATTCTGTCAAGTAGCACATTAAAAGATAAATCATTTATCTAGTTGTATTCTAGTGGAGGAGCATCAAAGGGGAGTTGTGGGCGCTATGCATTATATAAAATTCTTCTATAAGTCTTGATTTAGTGAACGTTACAGTACTGTAGGTCTTGGAGACTGTTTCAGGGTTAAGGCCAAACAATGTGTGTGTGTATATATGTGTGTTGTGGGACTGAGAGGGAAAATGTGTTTACATGTCACTGGGTGGACCTTTGAGGTGTCTTCACATTTGGGATATTTCTTCTTCTTCTATGTTGCTTTCCTCTCTTCTTGTCTGCTAAATCTTTATGCCTCCAGCTCGAAGCCCATGCCGACTTTGTGTCCGCCGCCGTTCACACTCTTCCCGTCGATCATTGCCGAGAGGGTGAGCTTCACTCCTGTGGGTGCGAGCGTCAAGAGTGTGAGTCAAGAAGCCATAGTGACATGCTGCTGTAGTTACATAAAACAGTTTTAAAAAGTCAGTCAGCTAACCTGGCCTGAGGGTTTGTGTATATCCAACTCCAACCAGGCAGGCGTTGTTAACCTTTGTCTGTGAGGAGAAACAAAACGTCACAAAATGATACTCAGCCAGTCGATGGAAGCTGGGTTAAATCATTTATATACAGTATGTGCAACAGCTTGAGGTCATGGAGCATGTAGATGTTGGTGCTTTAAGAGTATATAAAATACTGAGGACGGGATTTAGGAGATTTTGCCACTGAAATGAAGGAACAATAGGAGTGAACAAAAAAGAGTAAATCTGTAAATAGATAAGAAAATGAGTGGGGATTCTAAAGAAGGGATGAATGAAAGAGGAAAAAAGTAAATAAAAAGTGTTTATATGAAAAAAAAAAGAAAAAAAAGGCGAAATCTGATCTTTTTCAAAAGTATTAAGTGATAACTTTGGTGATACTCTGATTTACTCTTTAGCATCATTATCAGGTCAAACCTTCACTTACATTATCATCATGGCAAATGACAGCATGCTAAACAGCATTAGCATTTTCATGTTGTTTTCAAAGAGCTCTTACAGACAGGGTGGCATCCTTATCCAGCTGATATTTGGCTCCAATTCCAAAGCGGGTGTTGTTGCTGCCAGCCGTCCAGGCCAGGTGGACCGCTGTCTCCAAGTTGCTGTTCACTTTTTGGTAAATGGAGCCGGCAAACTCTGTACCGTCATTACTGAAATACAGCACCAAAACAGAAAAGTGTGAATGAGAAAAGTCCAGGATAAAAACTTTCATTTTGTATTTCACTGCACTGGGGAGTAGAGACTCACACGTTAGTGTGAAGCTGGAAGTCACCAGCCTTGTATCCAAGGGCAAAGTTGTTCTGAGTCAGTTTAGACTTGGCAGTGTCGAAAGCCAGCTGGTAGCCAGCCAGCCAGCCCTCGTAGCCCAGCACAGCAGCTGCGTGGACAGTGGGACCAGCCATGTCGAAGTCCAGGTCACAGCCCACATTCATGTGGTCCCGCTTGTAGCCCGTCTTCAGTTTGGCACTCTTCTTGCTAAAGAATTAGAGAGGAATGCAGCTTTACAAAAAAGCTATCATTATGCATCTGTACAGTTCAACTGAACAACTGCTGATCTACTGAAGAGGATTCCTCTTACCCAGTGTTGGGCACAAATGATGTGTCCAGACCGAGCTTCAAGCCTTTAGCCAGCTACAGACAGACAAGGGGCACGGATGATGAGCTAACATCAAAGCTGGGTTAAAGTGTAACATTGTATAGTATTTTGAAAGTGCTAAAAACATTTGAGTCAACCTGGTCGTCCATGGTGATTTCTGTGGTGAGAGTGTTGTCTGTATTCCATTTCTGATTGAAGCTGAGCCCAAGGTCGCTCACTTTGTACTTGGTTTCCAGGTGGCCCCCCGACTTCCCTGTGTCTGTGTTGTTGGAGCCAGAAGTGGCAAACTCCTGCAGAACAAAAACAGATGCAGGAGGGGCAGTTGGACAAAATATGTGGAGCTGGAAGCAGAAAGGCACAATTGAGTGCAGATACAGCAACTAGATGCAGAGGTGGTAAGAATGCATACAAAGGATGGCGGGGAGGGGGGGGCTTTTCCTCTGCCAGAAAATCCCTCTCAGGTTTGTATGGCTCATTGTGTCAAAGGAGAACTATACATTTAACACGAGTTGGGAAGGACAGCTGAAAGTATAGGAAGGACGGTGAGGGAGAGGTCGGTTGTGAGCGTATTTAGGGATGAGTGCTGTTACGGCTGCCATTGGGGAAAAGGTGTCACTCAGGTGAGCCACGGCTGCAAAGGAAAACCCTGCAGAAAGCCTGCGCACAGCACTGGCTTACCCTGCAGTGATCCTGTGTTTAATCATCACATATGCACACACACTCTCACTTCTTACCATCTGATAGTAGAGTCCAAAGAGGAAGCAGAGAAAAAAAGGAAGAGACAAGAAGTTATGGAGAACCACGGAGTATGCATGCAAGTATTTGTCTGCTGACTGGAAAAATTACAGCAGCGCTGCAGAAAGCAGAATTTAACAAGCAGGGGAGATGCTTCTGTTTGTATGTTTTTTTTTCTCCCCAATGAGGAATGGTTTTTGTGGCAAGGACAGAAATCTGTGTGCAAGTGCTCATTTATGGTTTTGCTACGGAAACGGGTTCATAGCAACACAAACACTAAAGCCAAAACTGAATACTTTGTCAAACTTCTTCCGGTATTATTACTATATCTTGCTTTATGGACAAAAGTTAAAAGAAAACCCTGCAGACTTTGTGTGTAGTACACGAGCTGCAAAGACAAGAGTCAGTCATTCGACCTACACAAGACGGCTTAGACAGAGAGGCAGTGAAACTGACATTGAAACTTATCAGGCTCACAGACAACAGTAGTACTTACAACGCCATTCTGAGACTTGGTCTTGACGTCCAGCTTCAGAACTCCATAGCCTAGAGAGATGGGAATTCAGGGACTTAAAAAAAATCTACAAACAAAGGCTGGAGAAATAACATCCTGGTGCAGCACTGCATGGCTTTAAATGCAGTAGCAAAAATAAACAGCTGCGAACCAAGTTGAACAACATGTTCTTTAATGTCAGTCCTGCATCAACACAGCAGCTTCTTTCCAAACAGCTGCTGTGAAATAACAACATCAGAGCAACAGTTACATATTTATACCACACACTGTTGGCATAGGTTAGGAGAAGTTATTAACTCACCAAAGCCCTTGTTGAATATGTCTTTAGCAGATTTTCCCAAGTCTGAGTATGCAGGAGGGACGGCCATTGTGCCTAAGGAAAAGGACATCCAAATGTTTCACAACAGCACAACGTGCATGGAAGTACAAAACTAACTGCAATTCGCTGAGTGATGCTATAAAGAGACACTCAAACAGAGTAATAATGCACCCACATAATGATGGGGAACTTGCTAGTAACAGATTGTCTTATCCCAAAACATCTTGGATTTTAGTTCCCAGCAGGGTTTAAGTTTCAAAATGGCTGGATGACTCATTCTTCCTGAGGCAACGCCAAAGCATCTTCCATTAAACCCACAACTTTCCTCCGTCTCTACTTTGTAATCATCTACAGTACTGTGCAAAATTCTTCAACTACACCTCGTTTCTTTATGTATTGCCACGAAAACAGGAAATATGAGCAGTGATTTATTGAAATGTGCTAAAAAAAATCTGTACAATTGTAACAAGTTCGAAAGTCAGTATTTGGTATGACCACCTTTACTCTCAACACAGTCTCTTAGAGAACTTTTTTCAGGAATCGTTCTCCGAAGGACCTCTTGAAGGACATCCCAAAGCTTCTCTTTGGATGTTGGCTGCCTTTTGTTCTGTTCTCTGCCAAGATGATCCCACACTGCTTCAATAATGTTGAGGTCCAGGCTCTGGGGAGGATTCATCCTTCTACAAGACCGGTTGCCACTCTTAGGTCAAAAAACTCTTAGGTAAAAATGTCTTCTTTACTGCCACCATCCATGGAGACCATTTATGATGAGGCTTCAGTGAACAGGATCAACTGAAGGTCAGGATCTATCTCACAGGTCCTGTGTGAAGCATGTGCTAGATTTTTCTCTTTGGTTCTCACTTTCACAAAAAAATCAGGTGTTTTTGCAGCAGGCTGCTAGTAATAAAGTGCCTAAAGAACAATTTAAAACGATTTTTTTGCTAAGTTGCCCATTATACTGTATCTACATATACAGCCCTGGGATGGACTGGCGACCTATTCAAGGTATACCCTGCCTCTCAGCCAATGACAGCTGGGCTCTTCGGAAACAAAATATAAAGAAAAAATTAGTAGTGGCTCAAGGCTTTTGCACATTACTGTACTTTATACAACCACAACTACTTAGAAAGTATCCACTAAGGCATAAACTAATATAGTAAAATCAGTCATTTTAAATGGACAAAACTATAACACATGCTTCAACGAAACCCATTTTGAAAACCCCTTCTGAATGAATGGAAGTCTGCATTTTAATGGAAGCCGAGCAGTGCAACTCAGATAGCACTCGTGGGCACATACACATGCAAGAAAGCATTGCAGATAGTTTTCTACCAAAATATTTACTTCCAAACAATAAGCACACATCACTATCAGGCAGCAGGACAGAGTCTGTCTGGGTTCTGGTGATATCCAGGTGCTCTCCTCCCCCCTCCATCTAACATGTCAAAACTATTGATTCTCTGGTAACAGTCAACTAGCAAGCAGCAGCAGTTGTTGTTAAGCTATTGAAATGGTTTCTCTGTTAGATGCAGGCAGTAAATGTGCAAATGCAAAGAGCTGTTATTGACAATCACTTTTGTATTTTAACCAAAATCTTGTCCTCATTGTGCTTTGCTTGTAGGGAAAAAGAGATATAAAATGTGTTAAGTGCAAAAAAAAAAAAAAAGTCTACCACAGCCAGTGCAGCAGAGCTAACATAAGCAGTAAGCTGGATTGTTTAGTCAGCAGTTACCACTCCTGCGCACCCCTGCACTGCACCGTAGTGCTTGAAACAGTCATCAGAATCCCCTGAGTTAGTGTGAATGCATGACATTTCTGTGTGGCTTAGGTAGATATATCTGATAAGGTGTCTATAGAGGAGCATTTAGAACGAACCTGCCTTTACTTATGAGCCAAAGCTGATTTAATGTTTAACTAGTGACTCACCTTCCTTCCTGTGCCCCTGCCCTGCTCCCCTGACAGTTAAATCTCGCCTATCACATCTTTTATGCAGAGAAACAAGACTTTGCCCATCAGCCAGTGCATTCAGGACCGAGCCAGCACAGACAAACACATGCCAGAATCCAGCACTCTGTAGCTGACAAATCCCACGGTAAAGCCTTGATCCCTGATGGAGGCAAAGTGCAATCCAGGGACCCTGATGATAAACCTCCTATCGCTGTACATGCACATCCACCACTCACCATGTCCTTTGGGTGCGTGGTGCTGACATGTCACACAGACATCTTTGTTCTCTGCCTGCTCGACTTTTTCTGTCTTGTCCTCCTGCACCACAATCCCCTCTGTCTCTGCCATGTCTCCTCAGACGATGGAAGAGCAAAGAGGGACAACAGAACGGTTTTGGCAAGAGGTCCTGCACCATTTTGACACCATCATAGCACAGTGTATGGTCTTGTTTGTGAGTGACTCGGAATATAAACATGTCTCGTACTGTACTGCTACGATGGGTATTGTGTCATAGTGGACAATTCACAGCATTCAGAATATTTTCATGCAGTGCTGTGTACATGCATGGAAATAGTCTATGGCCTGTGTATGCTAATGATGTGGTGAAATGCCCTGCTTCTGTGCTCCAAGAAAGCACAAAAAAGGACCCTATCATATAGCTACTGTAAGCAACTTGACATTACAGTGTAAAGGTTTTACTCCTTTTTTAGTTTTATTTTCTCTATAATTCCCTCATAGAAATGTCTGTCTCTTCAGGTAATAAATGCCTAGCCATGTACAGTTAAAGCTTATCTATCAGATAAGCTGTGTGAAAACAACGCATGAAATGGAAGCATACTATCTAGAAAGCTGGACAATGTGCAGAAATCAGATATAAAGCTCTTTGAAGCCAGAGATCCACATTCAGCTGGTGATTCTTTGTAAATTCATCCTGGTGTTTGTCTTTGTAAAACTTTGTTATGAAAAACTTTAATACTCAAAGTTTCCACTTGTAAGAAAAAAAATCAAACCAGGAATCTCTAAATTGAACAAACTGAATGTGATTTAAGTTTGGGTGAAAGATGTTCTGTTTTTGCAGCCTTCCTTCTTCACTTACTGTGTTCAGCACTTCTGAGAGCTCCATCATTCTCAGTCATGTCATAAAGCCCATGTTGCTCTTCATTTCACACACATCAACTACAGTCTGTGCCACCTGACCTGCTTTTTGCTGATGCCATGCAACTCCTGCTCTGTCTTTGTCATTTCAGCCGACAGATCCTTCTTCTCGACAGCCACCCCCCCACCCCCGTCCTCCATTTTTGACCCTTTCCTTCACAGCCTTCACTGCTTCATCTCTGCTCTAAATTTAGCTCAGGTGAACCTGACACTATGACACATGGCCTGGCTTTCAACATGTGTCCTTCTCCAAGTTCAGCCTATTAAAACCCCTATAAAAATGTGACGTGCTTGTCTGTATTGTACCTCCACACGGTGCTTGTACACAAACACGCTCCTGCCACTCATCCGAAAGCTTTCATAAGCTGTAACCAGATGACAGCCTAGACTAAGCTCAAAGGTCAAAATGAAAGGAAAGAAGCTACGACAAACATAAGATGGTGGTTGTCCACAATCAAACAAACTGCCATTTTAATCTGAAAATGTACCTCTTGATGCTGATAAAGCACAACTGTTGAGAAATGTATTAAAATGTTAGAGAAGACAGTATGCTAGATACGCTACATATCAAAATGCATTGTTTTACCATTCAAATATGAGGAAAAAATCTAACTTTTATTCAGTGGTTCAAACAGCCGTAATTGAGCTATTTGACGTGAAACACAATTATGAAAGACTCCTTTCTGATAAGGAGATATGGGACAAAAAAAAGGTAAAAAAAATGCGTAAACATGTCAACACTAGCCTCACCTCCAAACACATGCAACCAAGTCAGTCTGTCATATATCGCAAGGAATGTGTGTTTAAGATAAGGTCAAGAGCAGTCAAGTTACACCTCAGACAATTTATAGCTTGAACTTAAAGTGCATAATGTAATGATGGCATTTATTATCTGTTTAGAACGGCAGTTGCTTCCAGTGGGGTTTGAGTGTGCAGTAATAACATCAAGACTGCTGCTGTGTGTGACCATGTGTTTACAAGTGGCTTTGGGATGATTGTTGCATCAGCCTGTATTAAATTGTTATTAGCTCTGACACATTCTGGCAGTTGAAAAAAAAAACAGGCCCGATTTCAGGACTTTGGATAGCGGCACTGAAATGAGCGACATCAATTTAACACCACTACAAACATTTATGCAGTCATAAGAATATACTTCTAAACTTATTCCTCAAAGCAATGTGCCTCATAAATACTCGGTGTGGGTCTCTACCAGTGTAGAACATGCTGTATAGCTAAAGGCAAGGCCAGAAAGATAAGTTATGTGGGTGTTCGTGGTTCTTGTGCTCCTAGACACACACCCTGATAAGACATTCTTACAATATTTATGGCATCATATCGGCCTGTCCCACAACTCAACCTGTTCGTCACCATATGCGACCACCTCTGGTTACCATCGCCTGTAGTGCGCATTGCAACACCTCACTTTATATTGCCTCAATCTGTAGCTTCAATCACATGGTGTAGGTGTTTAACAAAAATTATAAATGGGTAACTTATTGATTTTTTTTTTTTTGGCTAAGAAAAAACAGCAGTGATTCTCAATTTTATTTAAAAAATATGCGGCCAATAAACATGTTTTCTTTTTTTTTTTTAATTTCACAGTTTGCAATACTGATTTTCAGATGCTTAAAGGGATACCCAGGCCTGGACAACTGTAAAAACCTGCCGTAAGCGAACGAGGTACTCCCACTCCCACTCTGTGTGGGACTAATTTCTCACTCAAAGTCAAGCGACTCTTGACTACAACTAAATGCCATGCAGGTAAATAGACATAGGGAAACTTAGAAAATAACGGTATGCTAAACATAGTCGATTCATACCTTTATTTTTGAAGCGGAGTGTGCAGAGTTTCACAGCGCTGTTCGGGGCAGCTGAGTACGGTGAAGGAGAAAGCACAGACGGACGAACCGCGCATGCGCACTCACATTTCAAGTTGAGGGCGGGGCCGTTGTGCAAGTGACATTGAGCTCAAAAAGTTTTCAAATCGAGAGCTTTACTATCTAATATGCGACGTGATTTCCCTTTGTAAACACGATGTAGAGAATATTTCTAGAGCAGCAAGTGTTTCATTCTCAAATGGCCCCAATACCACTCCCATATCAGTCAAAGAAAAGGGGCGTGTTTCTGTTATGGCTTTTATTTGAATATCTGTACAATATTGGGGGTTACATTTTTCGACATTTGCTACCTAAGCTTATTCTATAAGTTTAGTAGTAGTCAGTTTAATATATTCGAAACAAAATGTATTGATCAGCAAGGATCAGCCTCTTGCCCAAGGACAAGCCGAGGCTCGAACTACCGACCTTACGATACGAGAGCAATGACCATTACAATTATTGCAGTATTTTATGGAACTGGGTCTCGAATAACAGCTGTCAGGCAGACCTTTCTCCCAGACTGTCTTTCTCCATGCTTCGCAGAACTACCTACAAACCAAATGGTCATATTTTATTGTAAACTGGGAATTATTAGAAGTAAAGATGTGTTTCCAGCGCCTGAAAGGCAGTACTCGGGAATATAACGGGGCACAATCACAATAATAGAAATGCATGCCGTAGAACTGCTCCGCAGGCAGGGGAGGGCGACGTAAACACGTCAAGTGATGGGAGTTTTAAACCTTAATCTCTGTTATTTGAATACTGTTAACACTAGTCTACTAGTGTGTCTTATACTTCAATTTATGGATTTGGATGTCGTAAAGTACCTTGTGGAACACATCTGTTGACTCTATCAGGTCAAGCTCTGTGTGCGCGTGGTCCGTTGCCATGGTGAAGAATACTGCAACAAGTGTTGCTAACCTCAGCGTCATCAGCGTGCGTGAATTAAATCCTTAACCGATAAATAACGACGATTTTAAAAGGTAAACAAATTAACTTGATAATTTTAGCCAACTTCTATAGAATGTCTGGTCAACATTAACTCAGATCACTATGATTTTTTGGTGTGTGTTTCGTATCATCGCAGAAATTCGTCGAAAGAGCCTGTGTTGATTAGCTAAATTTAGAACAGGCTAATAAACAATAGCTGTGGTTGGCTATTCGTAGCCTTAAAAGCAATGTTGTAAAAAAAAAAAAAAAAAAAAAGCAGTGGCTGGATGGTTCACATTTCACATTTATTTTCGAAAATAACCTGGCCGATCCATTCATTAATTCATTCATTCTATGCGGATGTTTACGTTATAGCTATGCTGTAGCCCCATGACAAACTGGCGACTGATCAAAACATTAGATTAGATTAACTGCTCTTCTGAATGTTTTTTTTTTATTATTATTATTTTCAGTCTGTCTTATTTGCTTCATAGTCCTGATAGCTGGAGATTTGCACATGATATGGAAATATATATTTGTCTGAAAGGTGTCTGTACACCATCTGTAGGACCACGAAAGTCATTAATCAACATGTCATGAGTACAAGAACAACCAATAGTTTTATCGTAACTCGTAAACTCATTTTTATGTTTGATATTGAATATTGCTTACCTGACAATGTTATTGCAACTTTTCGTCAGCTCCTGCTACTTCAGATGTGTGAGGGACCTTCAAGAATAACTGGGCCAATCCCCCCAGATCCTTCCCTGTTTCCTCAGTTCTACAAACGACCAGTTTCAGGTTAGATACAGCTGAACAGTTCTTCATATTATGATACAAGTTTACTTTGCATGTGTGTTTCTTTTTACTGTAGGGCAGAAAAGTACAATTTCACAACCCCAGTTGTTTACAAGTGTTGATTAAGTGTAAAAGTTTAAATAAAGACCAGCGGTGCAGTTATTTGAAAATGGTTTCAACCCTACGTTTTACTGAAAACACTACAAAGAAAACAAGTAAAATGTTGAAACTGAGAAATGTATTTGCTGTGGCATGGGTAACCTGCACATTTTTGAAGGCACCATTAGTAGTGAATGTTTTGGAGCACTATATGCAATCACCCAAATCACATTCTCATTACATAAGGTGGCTCTGTGGTAAAAGAGTACATTTGCTAAACTGGCCCAGAACTATCATCCACTGGAAATTTTACATCAAGCAAGAATGGTAAAGCATTTAAAAACTACAATAATGAAGTAATACGACAAGCATTCTCCTTTAACTGCTTTTTTAGAAAAATGTTACTGCCATCGAATTATTTTAAACCTATTTCTCAGTTTTAAAATTTTATGGCTGTTCTGTGTGCTATTTTCAATTAGGTCCATGAGTTAAATGGTTTGTGTAGTCTGATTTTATGGACATTTTGAAAAGCTTCCCAGATCTCCTTTAACTGAAATTATAGCAATATAATGGTTAACTTTTCTAGACTCCGCTGTTCTCCACTAGCACCTGGGCAAATGTAAAATACTTACCACTTTTATAAAGCTGCTACCCTCATTGAACAACATGTTTTTACTTAACTAAATGTGGGCTTTAAGTTACATTGTTGAGTTTTCTGACCTCCTCCAGCCCGTGGTCGTTTAGAAGGAAACCATGATGGGACGTCGGCCCATGTCTTGGGTCCACTTGCTCCAGATCATGTGTTGTATCCAGAATGCTACAGCGCTCGTACACCAGCACATCGACCCCGCATCAACCCTAATGCCACCCACATTCTGGAACGTGGACGGAATGGGGTTGTGGGAGAACTCCTGAAACTAGACGGTGTCTCCATCACTCGTCCTCCCAATCAAAGTAAGTGTAATATATACATATATTTGAATTCTCCCCAATGGGGGATGAATAAAGTATTTTTATTCTATTATTCTGTTCTATTAAAAACTATATAAATGGGAATCTTTTCTTTATCTTTTTTACTTTTATTTATACAGATAATCTGATTGAGACACTCTTTCTCTTTCTCAAGAGAGACCTGTTTGAAACAAAAATACAAGCAGGCTATAGTGTGTTAAACTATAATTAAGACAGCTATCATTGCTCTGTCCTATAGAACAGCGAGTGCATGACTTCAGCAAAGAGAATATACGTCGACTTCGGGAGATCCAGAAGCGCTGCAAAGAGCAGGAGGCTGAGAGAGCGCAGGCTCGTTCTGTTCCAGTTAAAGCTCTGTGGACCTCCTCAAAATACCAGGACGTCCCATCCAGGGTGATGGCCCAACTAGAGGTAAGCAGTATATCTGTGATAGAGCCCTTGACTATGTTTTTTTTTCCTTTGTTATGTGTGAACCGATCTTTTTCATTCATTTAGGTATACAGTCCAAATGTTAAGCCACAGTGTCAAAAGTATCTTAAGGCCCACTCTAACAGTGGGTCTGCTGCACCCCCCAAATCTTCGCCTGTAGCTGTGGAGCGCCCTGCTTCCTGCAACTCTATACAGGACCAAGACTTGAAGGTGGAAAAACTTATTGCAATTGTTAACTTGAAATTTTGAAAAACTTGAAACTCTGAAAATATTTTTGGGGGAAAATGTTTTGGTGCTCACGAAGCATGAATATAAGGCATAAGTACATGGTATTTAAAAAATTCCACTACAAAATGTTCAGCTTTTTTAAATACGGTTACAGGTACAAGGTCAGACCATAGACTTCATCAAACATAATGCCCGAGCTGCAGGAAAAACGGCTTTTCGTCGGTCACAGTCACTGACAAGCCTCAGAGGTAAACCTTTGCCCAGTGCAGTCAAGGGACAGGTGCCTCAGTAGTGAGTATTTTAAAACTATGTATTATCTTATTGATAAATGGCTGACATGTCTCTCTTCTTGACTCACAAACACATACAATATCATGCGTTCACAGCCTTGAAGAACGGAAGATGCAGTGGCGTAAAGAGGAGGAGGAGAGGAAAAGAAATGCACCTGACCCCACAATCCCAGCTGGTCACAGCCTGATGCCTGAGAGCGAGAGACAGCAAACACTGAAGACCCTGAAAGAAAGTAAGTGTCCACCTTTACATTAATAATGATAGCATTAGTCTAATGTACAAAGTGTATTAGTACAGTATGTGCCGCAGTGTTTGCTCATCTAATCGTGTCACTGCTGACTTTTTTTCCTCAGCCCACCGCTCCTTGGTGACCGAGCTGCTCTCACTCCCCCTAAAAGCTGACAGTCTGAGTGTTCGCTCACGTCAGGCTCAACTTGATTGTAGGCTTTCTGAGATCGAGGAGGCCATTAAGATATTCTCCAGAGACAAAGTTTATATAAAAATTGATTCCTAATACATGAGGTGGAGGACTTATAAAGACTAGGGGGCTTGGGGGGTTCTGTAAATGTAGTGCTTCATTTTGTAGATACTTGATGTAACAGAATACTGGACTATTTGAAATAGATGGGGTTTTTTTAGATTTGAGGTATTTTGCAAAAAGAAAAAAATATATTTTATAAAGAGTGGTTTTTAAGGCTAGCTGAGATTATTGAAAGTGAACAATGAATTAACACGTAATATGTATAGTAAATACAACTGAATGATCTACAGCTGTCTTGTGTAAATAAGAGGCAGGGATTTTATAAACTTCAGAAAATGTTCATTAGGTTTAATTTATTGAGATGGGTTTTGTTTAGTTAACGGAGGATTTTTTTTATGTATACTGTACATGGTTGACTATTGACTGTTATTGACTATTAAAACATACCAAACTGAATGTTGCACAAAAAAAAAGAATTATTTAACGTCGATAGGCGCCGCCAGAGCTATAGCTCTGGTCGCCGCCACTGCCACACGTCGTGTCCATGACGTATGACGTCCTCCACCACTCCACGCATTTGGGTCATTGTTTAGCGTGAGCCAACGTCGGCTAACGTGCTAGTCAGAGGCTAGCTGAAAACACAAAGAAATGATAACTTGTTCTGCATACAAATAAACCTTGTTTGGCTTTCAAAATAACATTTGAGTGTTTATCAAATCCAGAATGAGCAAGAGGAAAGCGCCACAGGAATCCCTAAATGAGGGAATAACGGACTTTCTTGTCGGTACGTGAAGTCAAGCTCAGTTAGCAGTAGCTAGCATGACAGTTTCTGTGTTTTTAAATGAAAAGATCTCTGAAATAACCTCCCTAAAATAATAATACTTATCAGAGTACCGTAATTGGTACTTCTGTTTACATTAACATTACGATTATTGTTAGTAGTAAGTAATAGTTGGATTTTTCCGGAATTCAGTTTGATGCACTGATGATTGATATCACATTTAAATACCTTCCACCATCAGGTGTCCTGGTTCTAAAAATATGTGGGAGATGTGAAGTCATGTCATGTCTGAAAATTACTTCTGTTTACAGAACTGGCCAACTACGAGAAAAATGTCAACAGAGCAATTCACAAGTACAATGCATACAGGTAAATTTTGAAGCCACTGCAATAAGGTGTGCTATGCGAAAAATCAATGTTTCTTTGTTCTTTATACAGCAAAAAACGTACAATAACAAGCTAATAGCGACTCTATTAAGTTTATTATGCGCCCTAAGTTAAAAGCATTTAGACTAAACATAACAATCCTACAAAGAAGCTTATCATTTGATATAGTTAGTGTTTAGTGTTATTATTGTGTTATTATAAAGTTTTTAATAGAGATGCTGATTGAGCTTCAGGGTCATGTTGAACTCTACTTTCAGAAGTATTATATGGAGCTGTTACTCATGAACTTATTCTTTCAACTTAGTTTATATCTGCAGATATAGAGATGTTGCAACAACAAAAACTGGATACACAGTACAGACTAGTACACATGATAATGGGACATATAGTACACCATCCACTGAGTAGCATTCTCTATAAAGCCAGTAATCATTAACCCATCCATCCATCCATTCATTAATTTTCTATAGCTGCTTAATCCGTTGGTCGGGTCGCGGGGGGGGCTGGAGCCTATCCCAGTGGTCATCTGGCGAGAGGCGGGGTACACCCTAGACAGGTCGCCAGTCCATCATAGAGCCACACAGAGACCAAGGAGACATATAACCACACATGCTCACACGCACTCCTAAGGACAATTTTTGAGACCCCAATTAACGTAACATGCATGTTTTTGGACGGTGGGAGGAAGCCGGAGTACCCGGAGAGAATTCACGCATACACAGGGAGAACATGCAAACTCCACACAGAAAGGCCCCAGCCGGGAGTTGAATAATCATTAATGCAATGATTAATTCTGTAAAACCTGTCGTTTTTGTTGGTTTTGCTCATTTTCTTTGTATATTTGCTGTTGTTAAGTGTTTTCTTGTCTACTGACTATGTAGGAAAGCAGCATCTACCATTGCTAAGTACCCTAACAAGATCAGGAATGGAGAAGAGGCCAGGAAACTGGTATGTGCACTAATCCTTCATTTTCTGCCTTTGCTAATAATACATCAGTACATTTCTGTCACTCTGTAAATACGTAAAAACCTGATGACAATGGGACACATTGCTCAGCATTTCCCCACTAAGACACAGCAGGCTAGTGTCAAGTAAAGTTTGTAATGCTCGAATGTTTTAGCTGGGAAAAGCGTGGTCTAAATAACAGTCATCGTGAATGAATGTGTTGTTACCTGAAAATGTTTTCAACAGCATCTCCTTGCATCTTACATAACCTCTGCAAATCACACTGTTCAGCACATTCATGTTTACTTGTCACATTTCAACAGGATGGCGTTGGAGCTAAAATAGCAGAGAAGATTGATGAGTTCCTTCAAACTGGCAAACTAAGGAAACTGGAAAAGGTGATGGGATCTGTGTGGGAATACGTGACTGATGCCCCAGTGTGAGAAATCTAACTTCATATTTTCCCCTAGATCCGAAATGATGACACCAGCTCTTCCATCAATTTTCTCACGAGAGTTACTGGAATTGGGTATGTTTTTAGTATCACTAGTGTACGGTTGAATTAGGTATTATATGGTTTATATTATATTTACATTTTCTGTGAAGTGCGTCGTGACTAATTAAAATGCAGTGAGTGACCAATTCAGTGTCCACCCCCGAGGACCACATGAGTTTTATCTGTTCAGATAATTTTATTTTACTCTATGCACGTAACAAAGTTCATGTCTTGGGTCTTTAATTTAGGCCTGCTGCTGCCAGGAAGTTTTTTGAAGAAGGAGTAAAGACTTTGGATGGTTTGTAAAGCATTTAAACAAAATCCTGAAACATTTCCGTAGAGCTGTGCATTGTGTAGTTTTAGCTTTACTAATCATTTCAGTTTGCGGTGTGCTTACTAGTTCTTTTAACTATTTCTTTTTTTTTTTTTCAGATTTGAAAAAGGTCGAACACAAGCTAAATCATCATCAAAAGATCGGGCTCAAGTGAGTTTGGCTAAAAGCTCAAAGAATGTGTTTTGCATCCTAAGTCGTCCTCTGTTAAGAGAATGCAATGTGTTAAATAGTTTACTTTACTGCATTTAGATACTTTGAAGAATTTGAGAAAAGGATCCCAAGATCTGAAATGGAAAAGATGGAGGTGATTGCAGTTTTATATATTTCTGATATCTTCAAATGATATTATACAGAGTTCCTTTATAAACTGATTTTGTGGGTTGTTTTCATCTTGGAGGTTCTTATTCTTGGGGAGTTGAATAAAATCGATACAGAATATATTGGAACAATCTGTGGAAGTTACAGGAGAGGTAATCTTTACCATCAAGTCAATTATCTTTAGTATTTTATTTGTTGTGTCACTTCAGGCTATTTTAATCATGTTCATAAATTCCAGGTGCATCGTCAAGTGGTGATATTGATATCTTGCTGACCCACCCAGACTACACTTCTCAAACTGAGAAGCAGGTAAGGCCTTTTTGTTAATCCTGTTGTAGATACTGTGAGTAAACAGCAATTGTTTTCTCTTTTAAAACTCACTTTGTGCTGACTCTGTTTTGCAGGCCAAACTCCTTCATGATGTAGTCGACCATTTGGAGTCCATTGGGTTTGTGACTGACACTCTCTCTAAAGGAGATACCAAGTTCATGGTGAGGCCTGATCCTATTTTCTCTGATATTCTGCGCTGTATGATGTTGTGACCAATAAACCAGTTAAGTTTATTAACTACACCCATCCTCTGTAGCACATGACTCTGATTATGATGTGCTGGATCTTGTTTTCTAGGGAGTCTGCCAACTGCAGCAGAGTGATGATGATGAAGAGGAATACCTTCACAGGCGTATTGATATAAGGTAATCTCAATATTTCTGTCAGCCTTTACTCTGAATGTTGTCATATGTATGTTGCTACAATATTCTTTGTCAGAGTGATGACTGTTTAGCATTATTCTGAATCAATTTACTGGATCAAACTGTGACAGTCCAACAAATGGAGAGAGTAAAAAAACTCTGCCTTGAGCTTATAATACCAAACTGGCCCTGTTAACTATTTTAATATATGCAGCAAAAACAGATGAGGAAACCATCTGCTCTTTTGTATAAAATTCCATTCATCAGTTTGTTCTTGCTGACTTGTATTTTTTTCCATTAAAACATTTCCAAAGGTTAATTCCCAAGGACCAGTACTACTGTGGAGTTCTGTATTTCACTGGAAGTGACATCTTCAATAAAAATATGAGGACTCATGCTCTGGAGAAGGGCTTCACTCTTAACGAGTACACCATACGACCGCTTGGTGTCACTGGTGAGTCTCAGTCACACGCGACTAAACCTGAGTTCAGGCTCTGTGTGACTCTGTCAGCCAGTAACTGATGCTTTTGTCTTTCAGCTTTCACTCTAAGGTGTTTTTTATTTTAATTTTATGTTAATTATTTTATTTAATTATTAATCTGTTGCAGGTATGGCAGGGGAGCCTCTGTTGGTGGATAGTGAGAGAGACATCTTTGAATACATCCACTACAAATACAAGGAGCCAAAGGACCGCAGCGAGTGAAGCTAAAGACAGCTTACAGTTACATCTGTAAATAAAGCTACAGCAGTCCTACAAGCAAGATTTAAACTATTTTGTCTTGGTTTGTTACTTATTTACCATTTACCTGACATATTGAAAAGAAAACTACTGTGAAAGTCTTCTTTATTTTTTTAGATAGATTTTTCATGCAAGTTGAAATTGTCTCCATTAATGATATTTTATCCCCAACACTCGAACAACTGGAGAAGAGGTTTTCATGTATTCTTGTAAAGGTGCTTTGTCTTGAATTTTTTTTAGCTTTACAAATCATGCTGAACGCTAACATTACTTTGCTTTTACACCAAAATAGGGATTTTAAGCTGAGAGGAGCTGTTTTATCGAGGGACAGTGTCTGTTACTTTTGTTGTCCATCCTGTTTTTGACGTATTGTCCAGTAACAATAATGCTCATTTTCTGCAAAGCTTTTTTAAACGGTGTTTGTTATTTTAGTGTCTTTAGTCTGTATCAGTTACCCTCCAGTGTGGGTACAATAACCTGAAATGCTACAATAATGCAACCTAAATATGACTGATGGGCTCCTGGTTTTAGACAAAGTACCAATGATCATTGAAGTTTGGAAACAAATTGGCTTCCCTGTTTTCCTTGATTGAAAATTAAATGTAAGTGAATTGGCCGATAAACTTGATGAATCTACTGGATGTGCTTGTGAGAAGACAATAGCATACAGTTGATAGAAGTGAATTCACTTTGTTGTTAAACTTGAACATTTAGTTTAGGTTAGTTTAGGTGTCGTATCGGTTTCCTTGTGGATTATTACAAATGTATGACAACATATTTAAAAGAAATGGGGACATGAGGTTTATTTTCAACTGATCAATTTCAGAATGAGTGAAATAAAATGGTTGAAATGCAGGGTTCTGTTATTTTCCATTTGCTTTTGAAGTGTTGTTAAAAATAGAAGTTGAAAATATTGAATGACTCACTGTCATAGTTTATAATATACTGATAATCATTTGTCTGGAAAAGGCTTCAGCAGGAATAGCTATTTTCTTGGTAATAGAACATCTATTTTTATAACTATTTTTTTCTTATTTCTTGTTGTAACAACATAGATATTTATCTGATATGGCATGTGGTGCTGAAAATGAAGGATGAAAGCTGTATTATCAACCGCTTTGGGTTAACAGTTGGAGATAGTTTCACGGTACCGTGTTGTGAATAAAATCTGGCCCATAAACGTAGCATCAACAGTTAATGACTAGTCGTGGTTTACAAATGCAACTTATGGTATTAGCTGACATGGGCTGCTATGATGTACTTTTTAAAAACTTAATATCCAAAAAAAACAAAACAATTTAAAGTACAAAAAATAAAATAGAGTTTGCAAGCTTGGTGAAATCTGAAATCTTATAAGGACTTTGGTAGCACTCTGCCATTTTGCTGTATGAGACTATCGCTGGCGTGATTCCGTGAACAAGTTATTTACTAGGTTGTCCTAACAACGACCCTGCCGCAATGCATGATGGGTTGAAATAAAATGCTGGCAGAAACACCAGAAAGATAAGCCTGAGCTGACCAATGACAGCGCTTTGTGCATTTATACGAGCCAATAGGGCCACAACGAGGCAGCAGTCTCCAACCGCCACACACCCACATTACTTTTGTGTCAACCACTTCGCGGGAGTTGTCTCTACAGGAGCAGTCATCCCTTAAAAACTGTAAACTGTGTGTACGGGAGACAACAAGGTAAATATACAATCCTGCATGCATACAACTATATTTTATTTTTTTCTGATAAATTTTTCTCTAATGGCACTATGTTCGTTAAACGTTTTTTTTACCTTTTTCGTGATGAATGAGCAGCTAGTTCTTGTGCTTTAGCTAATCAGCAGCTCATTATCGGTGATTGCGCATGTGACCAATCTTCTCATAGGATAAATATAAAATAATTCCCCGTCTGCCTTATGACTAGAAATTGAGTGTTTTTTTCCAACATACACACAACAAACCCTCTAAAGGGGAGTTTTTTGTTGTTGTTGCGCGGTCTGGGGTCTAATTTGATGTTGTCGCATAAACGTGACTCAATTTATGATCCCAACCTCACAAGAGACTTGAAACCTCGGAAAAATTGAGACGATGATCTTAAATGTCCTGCGTATCCATAGAAACTACGCAGAGCGCGCTTCATGCGAGCCATCCTCTGATGGAAGTTATGTAACACTTGTGGAAAAGGCTAGTACAAATATTATGTAGCCGTTATTATGTAACGGCGCTTCGCTAACTATTACTTCTCTGTCCCCGTGGTCTTCGTGCTGTATCGCTTATACTTTTAAGTCAGTTGAAGATGCTGATGACTGGTAGTTTGATCCGGCTCTTCTGTCAGTTATATTGTGTGCCAATGCGCCTGTGAGATTGATGAATTCTCCGCTGTGTTTTGGTTACCCAGGGCAACCATGTCTGATAGAAAAGCAGTGATCAAAAACGCTGACATGTCGGAGGACATGCAGCAGGACGCCGTGGAGTGTGCCACACAGGCCCTGGAGAAGTACAACATCGAAAAAGACATCGCTGCCTACATTAAAAAGGTAAAGTGGGGAAAAACACTCCTGAAACACCCACCGTCTTTTGATCTAGGTTAATCAAGATAATGATTTAAACACATTTACACCCAAGAAAATATAGTGCTAAAGTTAGGTTAATTGCGTTGCACTTACATGACTGTAATGTAAAGCGGTTTTGGCACTTAACCATCCTGTGCATCATTTTTGTTGCACACCCAGCCTGTGGGGAAACCTGTTACTGTTCGACAGTCCTGCATATTTCTCGCATCCACATTTTGATCTCATTGGTCTATCGCACCTTTTTAGTGTTACTGGCAGCTTGTTTCAGCATCAGAGGACACAATGTTTTATCCTGAGAATAATCGAAAGATTGGAAAATTATATCTCCAGATTCAGCAAGTCGAGCTGTGAGAGCCTAAAAACATGGACAAACCTGGTAGCAATATATTTCTGCTGTCATCACATTATTGAGGATGTGAGGAACATATTTAGTTGATATTGAGGCATATGTAGTCTATTATGGAAGGCCGATTCATGAGTGGTAGTCATATAATTGAAAGCGTACTGTTGATCATTTTGTCCAGCTGCACTCTAATGAGCGTGTAATAATGTAGCTTTTACATAATATTGTCAGAAGATTAAATACTTTTTAACATGTTTTCATCATAAGTGCTCACATTTAATTGGACGTTCCTTGTCTTTCTTTCTTTCTTTTTTCTCCCCACAGGAGTTTGACAAGAAGTACAACCCGACTTGGCACTGCATCGTTGGGAGGAACTTTGGCAGTTACGTGACTCATGAGACCAAGCATTTCATTTACTTCTATTTGGGTCAGGTGGCCATTCTGTTGTTCAAGTCGGGCTGAATGGAGGCGTTTTCTCAATCCCAGCTGACCATACTACAGACTGACAAAAGGCACTTATCATTCCTTGGCAAGGGGCCGCCGCCTTTCTCTGTGCTGCTTTCTACTTTGTTTTTAAGGATTTTAAGAAAAGAAAAAAAACGTGGCCATGTTGAAGAGATGAAACACTTGTATTTATTTTTGTGTCGTTACATTAGACATGTCATTTTTTTAAATAAAGCATAGCTGTTAAGCTGTCTCGGCTCAATGTCTGCTGTGCTCATTTAGCTCAATCAACTCCGTTAGGTTAGTCAACCTGGGATGAATAGCTGATGTTTGAATTCGAATTTGAATTCAGTACTGCCCATTGAAATAAATGGATCAATTTGTGTCCAATCACCCAAATATGCCAAGGGTACAGATGCCCCTTATGTATAACACACATACATGGGGGGGGGATCCCCATGGAACTAATCTAATAACTATGGTGGACAGTAAAAATGAGCATTGCATATCACCGTGTGCCGTTTCACTTCTGTAAATGGACAAACTTTGGAGGATCACATTCAAATTCAGAACATGATTACAGCCACACGAGTGAGTCAGTTTCTGATCGCTTGCAGGTGCCCTCCTACTTGATTTTTTTTTTTTTTTTATCTACTCGTATCCAAGTTGGACTGTGGGTAAACAACTAGTGCTTTTAAGACCGTGACCACAAGAAACTGTAGCATAGTATTCAGGGTGGTTGAGTTTCCTTTCCCAAGTTTTGAATCCCCTTTATATTTAGACTCGAGATGCAATCAGTGCTTTTTAGATGCTTCTCGGTCTAAAAGTTTTCCTACTATGCGACTCTAAAGACAAATGTGTTGCTGAAATGTAAGCAAATTCATCACAGTGCAGAAAATTAAGGAAAACAAGTTCACAGATGGCAGAAGTAGGTGGTACTCTTTATTATAACATTTAGAAAACCAGCTTGTGTGGGAAGACCCCATTAGACAGGCAGAATGTGGAGCGCAGGTATCCTTTCAGCTGAGGTTCTTTCTTGATGAGGGGCAGTAGCTGAGCATCAACAGCTTTCTGGTCCTCTTTCCTCTGCTCTGTCAGTTGGTACTTCTGCAGAGCAACAAAAAGAACATGCAAGGTTCAAGTTCATGTCCTATAAACAACTTGCCACCAAATGATGCGATTCAGGACAAAATCCAAGTTACCTCTTTCTCTGTATCAAAGATTTCTCCCTCCTGGTGACGGGGCCTCCTGAGCTTCTTTTTCTTGAAGTAGGCATCGTTCAGGGTTTTGGGGATCTTCATACCAGTGATGTCAACTTTGGTGTTTGTGGCAATGACAAATTTCTGGTGGGCCCTGCGCAGGGGGACTCTGTTCAAGGCTAGAGGGCCTAAATGGGGAAAAAAGAAAAACCTTGAGTATAAAAATGCACAATATAAAAAACTGCCAAATAAATTATTTTTCTGTAACGTTTATCATCACCTGTGACAAGCAGGAGACCACTTGAGAGCTGCTTCAGGAACACCACACGCTGAAAAACAAAACATTTGTATAAAATCTGTTGTACTGAGCCATTTTAGATGCAAGACTCCAATGCAACCACAAACATAGGATTTAAAACTATTCAGCTAAAGAGGTGCATGTAGAAAATCTACCATGACATTTGGATACTATTTACAATCCTCTGTCATGCCAGGCTATTTAGACAGGAGAAACAAACCTACAGGACACGCACTCTAAATTTTATGGAGTGTTCTCTGCCCATCAGCTCCAGCTGAAACAATATTTAGGTCAACTGCAGCTGAAAGTGTGTGTAGGCACACTTGCTTCTATAACTTGCCCATGCAGCATGTGAGTGGGAGAGAGGGACCATGTCTGTGATATTGAGGGTGTTGGATTATAATTATGCGACCAGCTTTCTTGTTCAACCCACAATGTGCACTTGAGCAAAAACATTGGAGGCACCATTCTTTTGTTTGCAGTTTTCCTTTTCTAATATTGTGTTTTAAAGACGAGAATCATCACTACGATGAAATGAAATAAGAATTATGCCACAGTCATACAACAGGGCAGCAACAGATACCCAGTTACCCTGACTTAAGTCCAGCATTATTCTCCTGCGTGTTGTTAGCATGTGAACATCTACATCAGATTTTGTGATGACAAACTGCACTTTTAACCATACAAGTATAGATGAATATTGATATGAATCTTTTCTAAATTCTGGTAAATTGTTTCATCTATACGCCAACTGTGATGGGCGAGCAAAAGCCTCGTTTTTGGCAACAAAGTGTTTAAAGATTACGCTAAATTATGAAAACAATGCCTTTTGCACGTGACCCAACGATGAAACTTCAATGACAATAATGTTAAAGGAGATTTCAGTAGTAGCATCGTTCACATCTGACAGCAGTACTAACATAACTCTAACCACATTTGATCTGATCGTATCAATGATGCACTTCATGGAGTATCACAGTTTCATCCCAGAAAACATCCACATGGACTTTTATCTTTAATGCGATTTAAGACTTAATTTGACTGAGAATCTTCATCATCATAAAACAGCTCATGTGTGTCTGCTTTCAATTATCTAATGCACCAGAAGCATCAAGGTACCCTGTTATGATATCAACCTGACCAGGGCACCCTGAATGAAGAGATCTTGTATCTCAATGGGATCTTTCTGGCTTAAAGCGCAAATACAACAAAACAAACAGTCTGTATTGAGTCATTTCTGCACAACAAGGACATTCAGATCTCTGTAAGTGTATGTGCCAAAATTGCTACCTTTCCACGGTGGCGTCCAGTGAGCAGAATCAGAACTGTTCCTGGTGTGATGGAGGAGCGCAGCTTCCTCTTGTGCTGGCTGAAGGGCTTCTTCCCATGACTCCTCAGTTTGCGAGGAACGTCCTCTGTGGGGTAGTAGCGGGGCTACAAAGAGGACAAATTATTTTGTGTAAAGCTGCATTTAACTTTTAACACAAAAGCAACAATAAGGTTGCATTTATAACGCTTCCCCCCCGAGCCACGTTACCATTTACGGTAGATTTATTATTCATAAAAACAGAACCTCTGATCCTGTGCACGGATGTGATGGAGTTATCTCCCACCTTCCTTCACTAAGGGAGTGAACGACTTCATTAGCACAGTCACGCATACAGTTGAGTTGAGCTGAGGTTACAGATAGACTTTCCTGTTAAATTGAACCGGGTTCTTTGGAGCAGTAAACAGGATCAGAATTGAAGTATGTCTGGTGCCACAATACTGAACTGTGGGACAAAACGCTCGAACCATTCTGCTGCTTCCAGCTTTTTCTGTAGAAGATCATCGCACACGTATGTGCGGCAGAATTCACTGCAGGGTTGAGTTTTTTTTTTAAGTTACTTTGATGATTTTGTCAGACGAGGCTCCATTTCTAAACTCAGAACTTTATCGTAGCAGAACAGATCAGAAATAGCTGAAATGATCTCGAGTTGGCAGTCTTAGTGGGCTAATCGTCAATCACAATTTCTTTTGCGTGAATGAATGCAGCATTACTAAGAATTCGGCCGTATAAATGTACCGTCACACTTTAGCACCTCGGCCCATTTGAGTTTGGTAGAGCACATACGAGCAGGAGTGATACGGACCCCAACTGCATGTTGTGTGTTAGTTCAGGTGAGGAGAACTTCAGTTTTAGTCAGACTAACATGTCTACATGCATTATAAAAGTCTGGTTTTGGTTCAACTAGCACTTAATCACAAAAAAAGTTGCCAGTATATGACAATTTGAACAACAACTCCAACTGTTACTTGAACTAAATAAACCCAACTCTTAAAACAGATGTTCATACATTACTCACCATTTTGCGCAGCTTGACAACACGTGTGCCGCCATTCTTGTCTCCTCCAACAGTCTTGACAACAGTGAACTGGGGTCGAGTCTTAATCTTCTTCTCGACCTGGAAGAAAGCGTGAATGCTCATGAAAAATTGTACTGAAAAGTTTTGAATTTCAAGTTCAGATGTACTTTTTAAACAGATATACTAAAACCATGATTGTTCTTCTGCAGTGTTCAATCAGAAACTGAAACAATACACACAAATATACACACTGAAACAGGAACATATATTTACAAGTTTGTTTAGGAGACAAGGTCGTTTGATTTATATAATTTAATTGCATCATGTAAATATCAAATACTGCATGGTTATAGCACCAGTGAGCGAAAGCGAGCAAGAGGGAGGAACTGTGAAGCTTGATAGGTACAGGTAGGAATAATTCCCTGTTGCGTTCTGCTGTGCATCAAGGTGGGATTAATATTGCTGAGCATACTCCTGGGACTGGCCCAAGTGTTGAGTAAGTTGGAGGCGTTTTGCTTAACATTGTCCTTGCTGAACAATTTGTTGAATTGTTTAAGCACACACAGAAATCTTAAATCTTTCATTATCTTCACACTGGCATCCTGGATGGAAATGGGTTATTGGGTGTTCTAGTCCTCCTGACGCTGTCATGAATCTAGCCTCACCTTGGTCTCAGTGGTCTTGGTCTTCCTCTTGTACATGGCCCGACGGGCGTACATAGCCGAACGGGAGTAGCGGCCGATGCCCCGGGCCAGAACCGGGTTCCGGCTCCCGTGCTTCTTCTTGGCAGACTTTTTGTCTCCTTCTGCCATCTAATAAAATGCAAAGCAAAACAGATGTTTGTTAACTAATTGTTGCACTGACAATGTTGAATTAATAATGTTACAGAATTTCAAATTCAGATAGTTAATCACAGCAGCCTAGCCTAAAAATTGTATGCTACGCTGCAGTTAGATAACTAGTACCAAATACAGCAGTGTAACTCATCAATGGTACAACCTCTGCTACACTTAACCGTGTTGCTGGGCTAAAATTTGGATTTGGAAAAGGTACATTCCTACTCGAAACTATAGTTTTCATTCTTAAGTCGCCAGCTCACATGAGCAATCACCAGAGCAAGGGAAGCATGACAAGTACGTCCATTAGCAAGCAGTTAGCATGACAGCACGGTATGCTAGCTTTGCTGGGCATTAGGTTTCCAGTTCTTTCGATGAGACAAATTTATGTTGTAAAATTTAAGAATGCGACAGTGAAAGACTGCGGATAAACCACGCGGAGGACTAAGAGAGGAAGTAGCGCTTTTATAAGCAGCGTGGCTAACGTTATGGACTGTACGGAGGCTAACCGGCGGCCTCGAAGTGCTTACATGCTAAACCATTCATCATTAGAGACATGACAAATAAAGCAAGGTAATAATGATATGTAACGCATCGTCTATATACGCTGTTTCATCTCATATTATCTAAAAATGCCAGTTTTTATTCTATAAAACAGATGAAAACAGATTTTTATTCTCACAGTTACACGAAGGCAAGGCCATCTTACCTTTGCTATGAAAAAAAGACCGACATCCGGGGATGTTACGTTTATAAGGACGCATGACGATGACGTCTTTACGTCAAGCTTCGAGGACGTGATGGTCCTCGTAGTCATTATTCTCTGTGGTCCTGAAAAAACTTACTTTAATGTGTGTAATTTTAATTACTAATCTATAGAAAGAATTCCTCTAAATTTTGATTTTGAATATTTTCTCTAACTTTTATCTCCTGTTTGTAAACAGTGGGATGAATGTTATGCCTATTTCCACCAAGTGAATGGATGTTCATATCGTCCATAAAAATGACATTTTTAGAAATAGAATTTAATTTTGAATTTTGTAATTCTACCAACTGGTTTATCAACTAGGTACGTCATTATATAATTAAGTGTTCCCTCCTCAGTTATTTCGAGACAGCTTTCAGGGAAGAGGTTTGGAGGCCAACTGATTGGTATGTTGTAAACAACCTGATGATAAACATCAGAAGAAAAAATTAAATGATCATGCACTTCAGGAAGAAGAAAAATGATCATCACCTGCCTCTGGACAAAAATGGAGAGACTATTGAGAGGATGTCTAACTTCAGGTTTCTGGCCACATACATATTGGAGGACCTCACACTGACACACAACACCAGCTGCCAGGTCAGGAAAGCTCAACAGCGCCCACACGTCCTGAGAGCTCTCAGGAAAATGAACCTGTCACCACATCTGCTGCTGTCATTCTACCACTGCTCTGTTGAGTGTCCTGACCAATGGCACTGTGTCGTACGGCGGCAGCTCTGCAGCTGATAAAAAGGCCCTGCAGAGAGCAAACTGAAAATCACAAACACAAGCCTTCTTGTCGTGGAAGAGATCTCCGCCTCCCGCTGTCTCCACAAAGTAACAAACATCTTGCAGGACTTATCACACCCAGCCAATCATTTGTTTGAACTACTGCACTTAGGCAGCCGAACAGTAAAAGTAAGAACTACCAGACAGATGAACAGCTTCTATCCAGAAGCCATCACCATATTGAACAGAAGGCTACAATCACACAATCAGTGAATGACTCAATAACTGTCAATAATGATGCAATAACTGCCACTGCGTGCAATATTAATTTCACAGCATGTTTGTACTGAGTGTGTGTGAGTGTGGGTGTTTTTTAAATTGACTGTTTAGCTCATTTAGTACTTTTTTTTGCTCTTTAACTGAGCTCCATTTTACCCAGTGTCTTGGATTTTGAAGTATTTATCTACAATGACAATAAAGAAATCTGAATCTAATCAGAGGTTACAGAAATAAGCTACATTTGCAGGCTTACTGACAATCATATGTAAGAATCGGGCTGATCATGGAAAAACACACAATTACATTTTTTTTTTTTTATTTGAACATTTTGGATGCTTTGACACAGAAGTAGAAAAGTACAGCTGTTGCAGGCGCTGCAGATTATGACAACAATAAACCCGAAAGTGGAGTACTCAAGAGCATCTTAAGGCAAAACAGATTATTTCAAAAACAGGCTACATATGTTAACATTGCCAGAGACCTCGCATTGTCTTTTCGGCACATACATAACAGACTTTTTCAGTGTTGTGCTATGAGCACAAAGGTGCAGGTCAGAGTTAGTTTTTTATTAATCTTCTGAGGTATCATGTAAATCAACTGACAAAAAGTGAGCAGAAAAAACAGAGCTCACTTAGGTCTGTTTTGCTAGGAGGAAACTTGAGCAGCTGTGCCACATCAGAACATTATTTGGAGTGAAAAAATATATCCTCAGAGAGATCAACTGTATTTTATTTAATGTGAGTGGACGATGTGTTCAGGAGATTCATCTACAGATATCTTTCTGAAACTGGCAGCTTTGTCCATCAGCAGTTCTCGAGGATGATGGCGATGCCCTGACCTCCACCGATACAGGCAGACCCAACGGCGTACTTCCCTCCTCGTCGCCTGTCAGAAACAAACTTTGTTAGTCAAAGCAGACATTCTCCTGTGATATAACTAATTGTGCCTACAGAATAATAGCTAACGACTGCTCTACCTGAGCTCATGCACCAGATGAGCAGTGATGCGTGTTCCAGAGGCACCGAGAGGATGACCGATGGCGATGGCTCCGCCGTTGACATTGCTTTTCTCTGGGTCTAGTCCAAGAGCCTTAGCAACAGCGAGGTACTGAGGAGCAAAAGCCTCATTCACCTGCGCAAAACAACAGACACTGACATTTATTTTAAGTACATTTTGTTGATAGCACATCCAAACCTGAAACCAGGACTAAAAATTCAGTCATTTGTTTCTAGTATTTGTTTGTTTTTTCCCCCACTGGCTACAAACCTCCACGAGATCCATGTCATTGAGAGACAGACCCGCTTTTTTAAGAGCTTCTGTAATCGCAGGGACCGGACCTAAGACCATCAAAGGAAACCAGAGCTTCTTATTAAAAGAAACAATGTTCAGGTTTATGAAATCATTCATTTTGTTTAATTAAACAGAGGTCAAATTGCAGCTCTGTAGCAGAGGTGTCACTCACCAATTCCCATAATGCTCGGGTCACAGCCTGACACATGATAGGCCACAATTCTGGCCAACGGAGTGAGCTTGTGTTCTTTCAGCGCATCCTCACTTGTGATCACCACGGCAGCAGCGCCGTCAGAGACACCCTGCGGATCAAGAGGAGACTCAGATTTAGGAATTGCAGATTTCTCCTGGTAGAAGTAAAATTGCTGCATGATATTCACATCTAACTAGATTTCACTGTCCCTTCCATCAAAGTGTAACTGGTTCGACAGCTAAAAGTAATAATTCTTTCAAGAGAACAAACTCAGTAACAGGTCATCTTTAAGTAGACATACGGGAGCTTAATACACCACCGCTGGCTCTGTCATCAAAAACAGAATTAGCCTTTTCCTCACGGCTTCTTCTTACATATGTAACTTTATCTAAAGATAGAAAGCTGCAATGTAATACCTTTCCTTGGAGTAAAATAAAGCTGAAAAACAACTGAACAATTTAAGGTGAAGATTTAGGATTTCTCTTATTGTTCCAGGATTTAACACAGATGAATTCAAATGAACCTGGATCCATGAGAAGAGGCGGCACATAAACTCACCGAAGCGTTAGCTGCTGTGACCGTCCCGCCCTTCTTGAACACAGGAGCCAGCTTGGCCATCTGTTCTAATGTGGTCTGAGGCCGAGGGTGTTCATCCTGAGCCATGGACACCTTGCCTTTCCTAGCTTTCACATCAATGGGAGCAATTTCAGCTGTGTAGCGACCACCCTCGTGAGCTGTAAGGAGAAAAGTTACAGTCTAACTATTAAACAACTCCTCCCTTGCAGAAAAGCATTATCTTAGATAATGGATGAGACAATATGTTAAAAATGCATCATAAACTGCCGCCTGCTCACCTGCCTTCCACCTTTGTTGAGTCTGGTATGCGTAGTTGTCGCAGGCCTCTCGTGTGATCTGGTATTTTTCTGCCAGGTTTTCTGCTGTGATGCCCATTGGGATCTTAATGTGCAAGTCAGTCAGACCCGCCCACAAAGTGTCCTCAAGCTGTCAGGCAGGTGAGGACAGGTTTTATATATACAGAATAATAACACTCATCTTTCTGGTAATTACATGTTTATATGTGCACAAATGCTCAGAGATTAGAGGGGTGCATGATGAAGCGAGATTAGCTGCTTAATGAGTCATGTTGGGCAGTTTTCAGTGGCATGTCTCTGTTAACCTGCCTAGATTACCATGACAACTCAGGCTGAACTCAAAACCTGCTCAAGAACAGTTTAGGTTTTGGATAAAATCATCTAAAATTCAATGTTTATCCAGAGACACCTTTTAATATGCATTCTATAACATGTCCGACCTGCTGTGGATATTAGTCCTAACACAGAATCAACCTTTTAACCAGAACTCTGTGTTGATGTGTAGCTTCTACATGTTTTCATATCTTGTTCCAATTTGCTAACAAATCTGTTTTACAGCTTACTACTGACATTGAATCCAACACACTATAAGTCTTGTTAATCGATAAAATTTCACTTTGGTTTGGTCAATGACATTATTAAAGAACAATGTCAGAGCCAAATGCACTTATCAACTTAAAAGTGTAAGATTTTTATGTGCAACTATCATGATATAAAGCAGCACACACATGTTAACTTAGCATTTTTTTCTTTAACAATTCTTATCCTTTTTTTCACTGTTATCCAGTCAAACAACCTGCTCTTACTATGAATGAGGGGTCAGGTGTTTTGGGCTGAGGATACATAGAACGCTCATTTCATGTGAGCGCACACAGACCCTGTAGAGGAAATCTTGGCAAAACAGAGAAAGATCATAATGACCGTCGCATTTCCCGTTTATCTGAGAGCAGGTTTCGGTTTTTCAAGCCAGCTTACACGAGGAAAGTCTGGCAATGGTGAACTTGCTTCACGGTACAGCCCTCACATCATAGAGAAAATCAAGCAAAAACAAACCTTAAGATCCAGTCCAAACTTTGTACCAAAGCGGATGTTGCGAACAGCGTATGGAGCCTGGCTCATACTCTCTGAACCTCCACACAGGACCACCTCTGACTCCTTGAGACAAATCTCCTGCAAATACAAAAGTAAAGCACAGGCTTTTGTTTTGGGGAGGTATTGGGCTAAATGTGTGGAACATGATGAATTTTTACATTAATTTTACATTCATCCTCTTTAAACTGCACAACTTGGGTGACATTATATCGATCTTTACAAAGCTGAGGATACTTTTTTGTCAGATTATTAGAACCACAAATAATCAATCACAAAGTTATGAATCAAATAATTAATAATGAGGTTGATTAATGCAGTCTAACTGTACGACACACCAGCAGTGTGGGCAGTATCATAATCATGCAGGCAATATAAAAGACTTCATAGCTGAACAGTTATACTGGACTCCATAAGATAGTAGGATCTGAACATTCATTATTACAGCTCACTCCACATTTGTTTCCCATTAAGGGTGTTTATTAGTCTTGGTGGATTGCTTACATGAGCACCATTGATGATGGACTGGAAACCAGACCCACACAGTCTGTTCACAGTGAGCCCAGGCACAGGAATGGGAATACCACACCTCAGACCGACATGACGAGCAATGTATGGAGCATCAGCTGAGCTCTAAAATAGATTATGAAAGAGCAAAAGTTAAAGTCTAACAGACAAAACCAGAACACAAATAGTTCAAGCAAATGTTTCTTGTGATCAAAGTCTACCAGAGTACCTGCATGACATTTCCAATGATGACACTGTTCACAAGCTCTGGGGCCACGCCCCCTGCAGCGAGGGCAGCTTTGGCTGCGTGCTCAGCCAAGTCTGTCGCACTGTGATCCCTCAGCACGCCGCCGTAGGTACCGAATGGAGTGCGCTTGGCAGCTACAATAAACACACCTATGGAAGAAAAAGAAGCACCGTTGTGTTAACATCTTCCCCCTCTAAGCCAATGTCAGATCCCAGCAGCAACAGAGGAAGGGGAAAAAAGTACAAAAACCTAAAATACATGAATATATGTTGGGGTTTTTTTTCACATCAGGTCAGTTAACTTTATTTCAACCAGATGTGACATTTCTTTATACAGTGGTACAGAGTGGGTAGGTATGGTATCTGGCCATACATGATGTTCTGACCTGCACTGGGTGCTCATTTTGGTATAGACAAACATCTGGTGGAGTGTGGGAAAATTAAATTGTAAATAACTGAATTTCTATGTTAGCCAATTCATTAAGTAATAAAAAAAAACAAACTTTTTTGCTTGTTTATTTTAAACAGTTTTAATATCCTCTCACCGACAGCACATATAGTGCAGTAGATTAAATGTCCCGTTTAGTTTAGCTAATTAGCTCATTTATTTGCTACAACATTACACAGATTATGACATTTACAGCTGACCAATGAGATTAGGTGCTGCTCTATGTGGCTCATATCTCAAAAAAATTCTACCCAGTGGTGTGTATGAACGCATTCAATTGAGCGTGTTAGTGAGTTGTGTTCCTATTTCCTGTGAATTTTGAATTTTCAAACTGATGAACACCACAGCTCTTCAACAACATTCTTGTGGACTGTGAACTTATCATGTTGAGTTGTGCCTGCACAAACCCTGCAGGTGCACGCTCCGGTGGAGGCCACTTGCAATGATTTCTACAACTAATTCTATTGCAGTAGGACAAATACAGACATGTTCAGTTATAGACACGTGTAAAACTACGCAGCAACACTGCCACAGCACGAAAGAAAATGACAAACAATGTACTAAAAAAAGTTTCAGAGGACGGTTGGGAAGTAGTAAATTGAACTGGTGTTCTGGCCTTGGCTCAAATAGCTGCGCGTCTGCAGACTCTGTTCTCATCTCTGTCCTGCGCTGACACAGTTTATCTGCTGCTGTGTGCTGCTGTGTGCTCACATCAGATTTTGTTAAACAGATGCTGGTCTGTTTTCATCATTTTTTTTTTAAAAGGTGTACAGCATTGCTGTTGTCACTAGATGTTTGTATTTTTCTCACTCGCTGTTGAAGTTACCTTCTGTTAGTGTGGTGTTAATTTCTGGGCCTCTGCTGGCCAATTTACTTCAATCGGTGGTGAAATAATCACATAAAGTAGGCTAGCCACTAAAAGCCTCTTCTGTTTTGATTTTTTTATTTTATTTACAGTTTTGATTTCGAGTATCTTGATGGTTAGAACAAAATCGATAAATACAGAGATGTGCATGCAAATGCACAGATGGCCCCGTGTTCCAGTATTTCACAGCACTCCATAACATTATGTGCAATATAAGTGTTCTAGCTCAGAGAGGTACATATAAAAGAGAGAAATGAATGCAAACTAGTAAATTTTGACACCGTGAACTTAGTTTGGAATTTCTATGAACATTAACTAGTTCAGTTTTAATCTAGATGTCCTGAACTTTGAACTAGTTGTTGTGAAGCGCTACTTGCGAAGTGTGAACTCGCACAACACGAAATATTATGATTATCACTATGGTTCAATTTCTTAGAAACATGTTAATTATGATTATCTAAAAGAAAACAATTATATGAAACGGTGTTTTATAAATGTTCCCACAAAAAAGAATCAACAAAGAGCTGTTAATTATCTTGACACCCTCCTCCACCCACCTTTGGCCTACATTCAGTGACGTTATGTCCAGCAGAGAGTTTCAAATGTCCTTTATGACATTTACAGTTATTTAGAAAAAAGGGTTAAATTTGACCATTCACACAAATTTACCATTCATTTCAGATTACTGATAATCATGCACTGTAGCACAACTTCTACAAATCTGACACGAGCAATTTCAGTGCAGCACATCCACACTGCAACGACTCTGTCTGCTGTTCGCATTAATACTGAACTTAAACTGCCTGTTTACCTCTGAGAAGCGCCATGATGTTGGTTCAACGATCTTCCAGTCAGAATAAAACTTTCAGAGCGATATCTTGGTGTGGCACTCTCAATCTGTCCACGGTGAGTGTGAAAAGATGATCTCACAGCGACCTTTCCCCCAAATAATGCACTTTTTATTCGCACAGTGAGATTCGACTTAAATGTCACGTTAAAATTCTTTAAGACAACTTGTTAGACAGTAAATAAATTATGAATTGATATTTTATCATATTGTAAATAAATATATTAAATAAATATCTTACATTTACTTGATTATTTTTTTCATTTTGTGCTACAAAAATACACGAAAATGCTGGTCCGTAAAGTGACATGTGCGCATATTTTCTACGTCATCTTTTTGCGACCTCCCTGTTGTGTCAATTAGGCAAGGAGACAAGTGAAGCGACATGTGAGCGTTTCTGTTATTCTGGCCCCGAGTGTGAGTTTAAAGTGCAACAACAGGGAGGGGAAACATGTCTTTGGTATTTACTCGCTGCCTCTGCGGGGTTTTATCCCGCCAGGCTGCGTCACGGTAAGTGTGTGTGGTACGATACGAGCGACCTGTGCTTACTACCTGCAGCTAACTCAGCTAAGGTTATACAGTAGAAATGCTGATAAATCGGTTCCCTATCTGATTAATACCGCTTTCTTGACTGGGTTTCTCTGTCTCTGTGTGCAGCTTGCATTTGGGAGAACACCAGCATGCTGTCCAGAGTCCCTGGTTCGCTTCAGTGATGACACTGAAGACATCAGCTCCTCTGAGGTATGATGATAAAAGCCTGTTGATACTGGTCCATCCGTGAGTGAATATGTACAAAGAATATACAAAGACCATGTTAATTTAGACAGGTGACTCGTGTAGCTGCCAATCTAGTAAAGTCTGACAGTCTGATCCAGTCCAGCCTACTGTGCTCAGTTTTCCTTACACTGTTAATGCATATAAAGACACAGTTCATGTTTTGTGCGTTTTATTCTTGGGTGATTTTAAATAGTTTGATTCACTTGTCAAGGACAAAAGTTAGGAACACCTCTTAATAAAATTATTGTTACAGTATGACACCACATCTAACTTAAACCCCAATAATAATCATGGAACTTATGTTAGTGATAATGTCCCAGAAAAATGTACATAATGAAACTTGTAAAAGTTCAATTTATGTTAAAGCTGTACTGAACAACAATGCACTGTGTGGGAGTATCGCATACAGCGTATGTGTTATTTCCTAATGTTTCCAAATCCATCTCGTGATTGAAAAATGGTTTCATAGAGATGTGGTTTGTGTTGAAAAAGAGCTGAGCCGAAAAAGAAGAAGAAAGTGGACCCCAGGAGGGAGCAGATGTTGAGGGAGCGGCTGAAGAAAAAGCTGAAGAAGCTGGAGAGGGTTCCACCTGAGCTTATCCCCATAGAGGACTTCATCACTCCGACCAAATGCTTGGACGAAACAAGGTAAAACTCATTTCTCTGTCGTTCCTCACTGTAATTTACAAGTGATTAGCTTGCAGACATTCAAACGGCATCAGAACACTTGCTAATGTTTAACATTATTTCTCATTGCAATGCATTTCAAATGCTTTTATGTGTAATTTGTCTGTCTTCAACTTACTGTGGATTGGATCTTTCCTCTCTGGCTTTGAAATTAAAAATTTGTTTGTTATTCTCTTACAAAGGGAGCGTTCCGCTCCAAGACTGTCATTTGACGAAAGTGAACGTCGGGCTCTGCTGCTGAAGGATTGGAGTCGATACAAACAGGTTACAGTTTATCTCGGACTAATTTCTCACCAAAGGTTTTTAATCTGAAATGTCCCCTTTTGAGCTCTTTTTTTTTTTTCTTCTTCTTACTATCTCGCAGAAGCAGCACCTGGCAGAAGTGGAGGCCATTGAACTTGCTTTGGAAGCACAGAGGGAAGCACTGGAGGAGCTGAAGTTGGAGTCTGAGGAGTTGTACCAGGCAGCACTGAAGCTAGACCCGCTTCTCTTTCCCTTCAATCAAGAAGGTCCTGCCTACACACCGCCGATTCAAAATTACGACGGTCCTGATGGGAAATATAACGACGTCACTAAAGTGTATACACAGTGATGGACCTGGAAATTGCTGTGGGTGCAGCCCCTGTGTCTTCTTTTAATGTACATGTTTGAACATAAATCAGTGAGCCAAGAAACCTTTTTACAGCCTGTAGGTGTGGTGGACGCTTCCCTGAATTGTCATGATTTCTATGAGACTCGGTCGCATCAGCACTTGCTCCAATATTCGTGGAAATTATTCATCAACTTGTCTTTCTTTCTCACCTCTGTTGAAAAAATAAAAAGTAAAAATAAAATGTGTACATTTTCTAATAATCCAAGTGGTTCTGAATTATTTAACATTCTGTGTTCAGTTTTATTGAGAATTCATTCCATAATGGCACACGTCTGCCACATGTTGAAATTATGAGGCTGAATTCTGGCATATTTAACGTAGCAATAAGAAATAATCACAAGTTTTACATCGAGAACAACATTTTTTCCACAGTTTGCTCTCACTCTTAACGTGGTGATGCTCCTGCTTGATTGCAGTATATTTAAAAGTGCCTCTTCAGATTTAACCCCTATGACAACAACGCATGTCAGATTCCTCACTGCTTGAATAATCTATTCTCAAATCAGATATTATAGAACAAATTTTCAGTGGGTGCCTTAGTGTGGTCACCCTCTGTGCTTTGCTTTCCTCACACTTTGTAGCATTCAGCGTTTACAATTAATGGTACCTTTCATACAGAGATTATTTTGTTTTTCAGAGGTTGATCAAACGCTGTCATCCTCGTCACTGTCCACTAGATGCTGCCAAAACTGGGCATTCTGCACACATCGCTGAGTATGCTCTCCTGGATGTCCATTAAGTGAAACTCAGCATGTTGTGAACGTTCATGAAGCAGGAGCAGCGGTCAGTAATTCAGGAGTCCTGTGGGTTTTCTTGGTTTAAGGGCATATGCCAGTCTCTTGGAGGCTCCTGCCTCAGTTCCCACACTGGGGTGAAGTTTCTTTGCTGTGCCACTCGGTTCCTCTCACTATTCTGCAGTGCTTCCTGCAATACAAACACAAAATGCATTCTTTACGACATTCAGACAGCCTGGAGAGTGTCACAAGCGTCACAGGCTTGGGGATTTTAACAATGTGATTTCCTGCAGCTGCACCTTTGCCTCTTTGCCCCTGTGTTTCTCCCACTCTCTGCAGTAATTGTAGTCCTCTTTCCACTGTTGGCAGGATGGGATGGTGCCATAGGCATAGTAGTGCTGAAAAAAATTTGTGAGAGTTCTGCAGTGTCTGAACTCACTCCAATAGTCCTCACAAACTCTTGGTGGCTAAATGGATAAAGATAAAAGTCATCAGTCAGATTGTAACGCATACAGTTTGAGCCTTTATGTTAAATTGCTGGTAAATCACTGCAGTGTATTTGTCTCCGTGGTTACATCTCACAGACCTCAAGTTGACTATAATATGAGACCACATTAGGATGTGCCTGGAGAGTACCAAACTTTTGTGACTTAAATTCCAGTCACGTCGACATTGAAGCAATATGTGAAAAGCCATTTTGAAACAAACATGCTTGAGTTAAGTTCAAAGGAATGCAACAAACTTGTAAAAACCTGTAAAAAATAGTCAGGTTTTAAAGCTTATGATGTCACTGATCCGTAGCTTAAAAAATGAGACAATTACGCCACAGATGCATATACATATATTGCCTTGAATATTTGAATATCACTAAATTAAATCCTCGATTTACATGAAAGCTTCTAAAAGTGTGTTGGTCTTAAAAGTTTTGTTTACAGGGACGGCTCCCTGCTCAAAACACGATAGGTGCTTGTTCCAGTTAAAATAATTAAAAATCTTAATACATTACAGATTTTACAAAAAAAAAAAGCCAGATTGAAAGGAAATCACTAGGAAAAAATAAAACCGTAAAGCTCCCCGCTCCTCTTTGACATTGCTCTATAGCAGCTAAGGCTACTTTATTTTAGCAGCGAAAGCTAATCCCTTTGCTAACTACTTTGCCAAGATTTACCTTTCCTCACTTTTAGCATGATCAAGAACAAAATAAATTAAATCAAATGTCACCGCTGTGGACAAAAATAAACTGTAAATGCATTTCTTTATAAATTACCCTCCACGCTGTTTTCCTAGGCTGGTCCATTGCTAGCTGCAGTAACATGAACGGCGGCAGCGCTTCCGGTTACATTTAATTTCAAAACAAAAGCACCACAGTTCTGCAGCGCCGACTATGAAAAATACCCCAAAGCACTGTCGCGGGGGCTGCAAACGTCACAAGAATACACGTGCGCTGTGGATCGGTACACTTATTTGAAAATGAATTTAAAAACGATTGTATTCAGGTGAAGTACCTGACTATCATCTTGGTAGTTACATATTCTCTATCTAATGGAGTTATAAGCCATCACCACTTCACTAATAATTGAAAACCCCTGCCATAACTATCTACTTATTTTGAGATAAATATGTATAATTCAAGTGAACTACTCCAGTCTCATTCAATTGAATGCCATTACAAAAATAGTTATCAACACCAAGTAATTTCAAAACACAATCTTTTATTCGTCTATAAATAAACCAAGAAAAAAAAGAGTCAATTTAATACTATAACTCAGAGAAAACAAACAGGTAACCACATTTTTTTTAATCATAATTAAAACAAAAGTATTATTGCTCCCATCCTGTCATAACAATGGGATGTTGGATGTAGCATGTTTAAGGTGAATTTTAAAAAATATAACAATTCCAGAAAAGATTGGATGCTCAAAGTCAAAGGTAACTGCAATCTTATATCATGACGACAATAAATTTCAAGTTATTCTTTGTGTCGGTGAGACACAGTATATTCTGCCTAGTTCAAAATAAATCCATCACCCTGAAGTTGCAAATACCAAATTACAACAGACAGTAATACTTTACTCCTTTTGAGCAAAATATCACTGTCTATAATCAAACCTCAACAGCAATGCTCCTGTTTGGAAAGGACAGAGGCAAAACCCCAATGATTCTGCAATCAGTTTTTACTTTGCTGCTGAAGGTGTCAAACAAGCCAAACTCTCCATCTGTAACTCTTCAAGGCTTTCTGCCCTTCTTACGTAGTGACTGTCCTTCTCCAGAGAAAGCGATGAATCGGTTCATGGCGTCATCCTGAGAAAAATAAAAGGATTCTGACTGTAACTGGAAAATGTGGCATTAGCCCTTTATAAGGGAAAGTGATTTAATCATGAAACCAAAAAGTGCAATGGAAAGTAGCTGCAACAAAATGTGCTCAAGCACTAAGAACACGTGGAAGATTAATGAATTACCATCTGATTAAATTATTCACATTACTTACGTCATCTATAAATTTCCTGGGCTGAGGTCTCGAGTTTCTGATGAAGGTGATCTTGCCAATTTTGAATTCGTAGTTGGGAATGCCTCTGTGAACAAAGATTAAACATTAGACTAAAGATGAGATGGTCCAAAGTTCAGGGACATGTAGTAAAAGAAAAACTGAAGAGGTGTTTCCGAATGCTGCCCATTACAACAGACTGTGTGAATTCATTCTGTTAAGACCATGCTGACAATGACGGGTTGTTTAAATCTTGGTTTCATGTTATTCCTCATCTCTCTCACTACAGTCTCCAGTCAACTAAAAGCATGATTTCCTCTGAAGAAAAAAACCCCATTATTTTTAAAGTCTTCGTGTGTAAAATCACCTTCTAATGTCACTTGGGGCGATGGGAGCAGGGCTGGGCTCAATCCCTTTTGTTTTACCGTCCAAGCGATTGCCAGAGCCAGTGAAAGCCTTCAGATATGAAACACAATAGAAGTCACAGCAGCTCCATTATCACACTAATCAATCATCCTAAATAGCTGTGATGTGTTTGAAAGCAAACTATAGCAACATATACTTACTCTAAATCCCATGTCCATGTCAGCATAACTACTGTGGTCTGCCTCTTCCTCCTGCCAAGAGACATGTTTTATCACATTGTTCAGAGCTCAAATTGTGCAGCGACTTTCAGGGTTTGGTCCTTACTGTTGGTTCTTCCTGGTGCTGAGGTCGTCGCTCAGGCTCTTTGTAACCCAAAGGAGCGTCAAAATCAACCTGAGCAACAGAGTCACGACACCAAACTGAATTAGCAAAGGCAACAGAATGCTTTTAGCTGAATTAATAATGAGGGTCTTACGTTCATATCGCACTCGATGATAGAGACTGCTTTATCAGGTTTGGTCTCCATTACTCGTAGCTCGTAGATCTGAAGCAAAGACAGGTTTCACGACCAGTGGGAAACAGTAAAAACAGAACAATACAAACACATTTTGAATCAACTAATTCAC
This sequence comes from Leuresthes tenuis, assembly GCF_036924035.1. Taxonomy (NCBI): domain Eukaryota; kingdom Metazoa; phylum Chordata; class Actinopteri; order Atheriniformes; family Atherinopsidae; genus Leuresthes; species Leuresthes tenuis. The sequence goes on from NW_027325360.1 coordinate 11,596,186, forward strand.
CTTTTCATTGTAGTTGATAGCAATGACATCACCAGTCGTCAGGCAAGCAAAGTTTCGCAGTGCATTCTCCAGTCTGTAATAAATTACATTGTATAAATTAAGTAACTTCACTTCGGCCACAGATAAAACCTGAAGAAGGGTGAAATAAATGTTCCCAGATTAAAGTCCTTACACTGCCTTTGGGTTTGTTATGTCCAAGAAGTCTGGACTCTGAGGCTGGAACTTTGAGTAAGTGGCCACCATGAGGTTGACACTTTCCACTTGGACCAGGCCACCTTCCTCCAGCAGGAGATTCTGCATCATCTGCAACAAGCAAAATGAAACCAAACATCAGTTCAACCTTAACTGTTTCTTACAGGGTGACTTTAAAATAGACAGAAAAGGTCAGACAAGAAAAGACATGCAATCGGATTTCATCTCTGCTCTGAGATCACATGAAAAAAAAATTTCTATAAGCTCTTTTGTTCTTTCGACCACAATTTATTTTTATTTCAATGATTTAAAAAATATACATATTATTATTTCTCACCCAGTGTGGGAGGTAACAGATTCCCTCATCGGCCACAAACTCCAGAACACCACAGTGGGTCATTCTGTCTGAGTTCTTGTTGGTCAGCTTGAACAGCATTGGATAGGTGATGTTAAGCCGGCCTGTACAGAGGAAAGAGAACAATGACAAGTCAACGAGTCACGGAGGGTCTAAAGAGAGTAGCTTCAATGAAGAAGAGCTCGATTTTAATTGCACTTACTGAGCTGGTCGAGAGCTGAAGGTGGCATGATTACTGAAAAGAAAGGAAAGATCAGTTATTACTACTGGCATAAACAAGCTGTGTTGTCATAAATATAAGAACGGCGTGACTCCAATATCTCCTAAGATATTGAGAATGATCTATAATGTCTAGCTATTAGTATATGAAAAATAGATTTGATTTATTCTTTGATTTTATATACAATTTATATACTGTGTCATATAACTTTTAACTTTAATAGCTATCTTTACAAAGAAAAAAGAAATGTACAAATCGGGCAGAACTTTAATCACATCTGCTAGAGATAAAGTGATGAGAAGGAGTCTTTTCTAATCATAGATTGATTATTTTTGGTCATTAAATGTAAAAAGTTGTGAAAATGTTCTTAAATTTTCACACAGACCAACATATCTCATGATGTCTTGCTATACCTGACCAACATTTCAAAATCTAAAGTTAGGAGGTTCATACGCAAATTCCTGTTTTGTTTTCTGAAAGATGTCCTCAATGAGAATCGTGTTTGGGTAGATTTACAATTAAACTGCAATTTTTGCTCCATTTTAGAATCACTACATTAAAATATGGTGTTACAGGCTCACGAGGGTCAAGAACCAGAAGAGAAGACATTTTTAGCCCTTGAACTATCCTGACTGCATGGAACCATTTTTGTTGGTTTTGTTTAGGACTCACTTTTGCCTCCTTTCTCCACATCGGAGCGGTCATTGGGTCCCGCCAGCATGGACACCGAATAGCAACGGTACTGAGTGGAGAAGCGGTTCTGGAAGCCCCGGGCCATCGGGTGATCGAATACGTGAAAGGAAAACTGTGGAACAACCAACAGTCTGTTAATAACACACATAGTAACATTTCGATAGTTTTGTGTGGATTGGTAGCATCCACTTAGGACTTTAATTTGATCATGACGGAGCATCTTTGTGCTCGGCGTTAGTGTTGTTGTTAGCCGCTCGTTAGCTTAACTGCCGGAACTACGATTTATCTAAATAAAAACTTGACGTCAGCATTGAACAAGGTCAGCAAGCTACTTACCATGTTGATAGTCTAGGTTTTATTTGTCAAAAGGCTGGACTTAAAATGCCTGTTTCGGTTTTCTTATATTTGTTCTGTCAACAGCCACTGTTTTCTTTCTTCTCCCGGAAGCGCACAAGCTGTCAGAGGGAAATGACGACATCGCAGACGCCGGCCAATCACAGTAGTCCACTTAAAGTAACGTTACTCCCTCCGCTTTTAATACGACATTTGCTTAATTTCACACGACGGTTGCCACTAACAGAGATGACAAAGCATATTTCTTGTGGCACACCGGCAATACGATGGAAAACTCGGCGGTAGCGCCTCCATAAAGTTGGAAATAGCTGCGGTGATATATAATTTTAGTGACAGCACAGCAGAACACAAATCATTCAACATATGATTTCAGGAATTTTTAAGTGGGTGTTTCAACTGTTTTTGGAACAGATATAGACAGAGATTTATCATGAACGAGAAAAAACCCCCACAGAATTTTACTTCCAAGGTCAATGTTTAACTTTCAATCTAAAGTATTTTCCTCTTGGCAATGTGTTGGTTATAGTTTAACAAGTTTTCTGTCAGATAATCCATGACGCTGGTGTTCGCATGGCTAGACTACATTGTTGAAATTGAGATTAGTCAATCTTAATCTTGAAATTTATTGTCCATGCCACCCATCTTGCTCAACACTGAAATCATCTGATTTTGGCTTAGCACCACACTTTCAAGAAACTGACAATTCAAGACTGGCTTGACCCTGCTGAGCCCACACTGGTGACCTTTAGGTGTTAAATCGATTTAGCTGCCTTTTAATTTCTGTAAGTCACAGTTGACAGAAAGCATGGATTTGTGAAAGCATCATTATTTATAAGTCTTATGAAGACCAAATCAGAGATACAATAATGACAGCAGTGCACAGATAAAAATTCATTACAGAGCACTAGTTGACATTTTCAGCCTGAAAATAACTATAGTTATGATTAATAAAATACAAAACTGAAGAAAATCCATGTTATGGTGATGTTGTTTAAAAAACAGCAGAATCTGAAGAAGCCTTTTCAACAGTGAGGTGGGTTCTGCTGAGATGTAGGTCAAAGTGTTTGTGTAATTTCTGTTTTTCTAATGATAGTCTTTATAGGGGAGGCCAGATTTTGGCGACTTCCTGGTGCATGGCCTCAGGTAACCACTGGTAGTATGCAGACAGCAAAACTGTAGAAGGGAAACAAAAAGCAAAACAATTAGATGACATAAAGTCTAAACAAACCAGAAAAGAAACAAGCCAACCACATTAAATTCTCACATTTATCTTCAGTCTTCCAGACAGAGAGGAGTGCCTCCCTGTGGTCAATCCTCTTTGACACGAGCGCTCCCAGTACAGCCTCAGTTCTGGGCTGCAGCCTTAAACAGCAAAGACACAACATTAAGATAAAAATGACTCAAAAACCCTTTTTCAATCAACTTGAACAAGGTGCTGTTGCAGAACTGGTGCTCGATCAAGTTCAGAACTGGTTCAACTTTAGAGCCCTCCAAGAACTGGTTCGTATTTCCAGTCTGAGAGCCAGTCTGAGAGCCAGTCAAAAATCCAAAATATCTAGTGTATTCTGAATTTTTGAAAAGGAAAAGAGTGCAGGGGACAGTTTATCATCACATATTACAGTGTTTGTCGTATGCAAACCAATGGTTATAGGCTGGAGCCTATCCCAGCTGTTATTGGGCGTTTTTGGAGAGGTCACCAGTCCATCTTCGGACCCCCCAGAGACAGATGAGACAAACAACCATCCACGCTCAAACTCACTCCTATGGACTATTTAGAGCCAACAATTAACCTAACATGCATATTTTCGGACGGTGGGAAGAAGCTGGAGAGAACCCACGCATACACGGGGAGAACATGCCAACTGCACACAGAAAGGCCCCAGCAGGGAGTTGAACCTGGAACCCTCTCGCTGTGACGCGACGGTGCTAACCACCATGATCACAAACACCGACTGGTAATAATAAAACATTAAAAGGCAGGAAAATGAGAGGAACAATGTGCTCACGCTGCTGCTTCTACTTAACTGAAACCGCTTTGGTGGGCACCAATAAAGAAAAGAGAGCAGAACAGTCTGTGTGAGAGCCTCGACTTACTTTGCCCATGATTTCAGCATGATGGAGGGGTTTGAGAGAAGATGGCTGGTGTATTTCTTTAGTTTGGGACAAACCTGTTAACCAGACATGGCAAATATTACACACAAGAGATACATGTTTTTTGTCAGGTGCAGCCATCATTTGTACAGCTTTTGTGTAGTTGCACCTTTAGTTGTTGGAATCTTTTTATTAATGCCGGTAAGTGCATATCATTTTTATCACAGATGGTGAATCCTTTAAAAAAGGTTAAATTTGAAAAATTATAATAAAAAAAAAAACTTGTCAAATCTGAATTAATATGAACCACTGCTAACCCAAGTAGAAAATAAGAGAAACAAGCTCAATATTTATGTCAGAAACCAATATTTTAGAATACCAGCTATAATTGGGGCTTTTAATATTTACTGCCGTACCTGTCCCTCAAGAAGAAATCTGGCAAACAGCTTGTAGCGCTCCAGACCTTCAGGATACTCCATCTCCAGTGCAGGCAGCTGCCAACCCACACGGACTGAAGGAGAGACACAGCAATTAGTTAAATGCAGGCAGAGACACCCATCAGCTCCGGCACTCCACTGTAGAGTACTTACAGAAGGTGCTCAGCCGGTGACATCTGATGGTGCCAGTGGAGGAACAGAACCATGGCGACGGTGACTCCTGGGGGGGGCCGAAGTGACAGTACTGGGGCAAAAGCTTTGGGACCCACTCTGCTTCTACTGCTGAAACACCTGACAGGAAGAAACAAGATGTGACGTTTCACCAGGTGAAACCATCAGTCTGCAAATCTGCCTCCATAACACCACAAACTACTTTCTTGTCTTGTGGATTTCTCAGCCATGTGGAGCAAAGACAACTTCAACTTCCTTTGATTCATGTAAAGCAAGCCAGTCAGCCAAATTTTCAAAAATAAGCACAGCAAGTTATTCAAAAACAGGCTAAAGATCATATTTTATTTTCAACATTAACCTCTGATTATAAATGTTCCAACAAAACTTCCCACAAACTTATGGGTATTTTTCAATGAAAAGTACTGTTTTCATTTATTGTCTCTAGCACACTTCAGTCAATTCATTTACCTCTCATGTACATCTTGGAGGTCTCCATGATCTCCTGGTAGATGATAAACTCTGGCAGCGTTTTAAACAGCGCAGAACTTGGATGAATGAACACCGGGTCATCTATAAGTGGAGTCTGCGAATAAAGACAGGAAAAAGCAAGAGGATTAAGGAGAGCAGCAACAAGCACATTCTCCTGAACCACGAACGCAGCCTTTGGATCAACTAACCTTGTATCCGTTCCTCCATTTTGGGTCCAGCATGTCTTCCATTTGGACGCGCCTCGCGAGATGGTCTCCGAGTCCAGCCAGAACAATCTGTCGCAAACAAACCACCTGGTGTTCTGTTGGTGGCGTCATCTTTGGATCCACAAATACTCCCACCTCTGGACAGACTGCGTTGACTTGGAAGGAGAGAACACAGCGAATATTGTGTTTTGTTTCTGCAGCAGACACTGTCTTGGATGATCTGGGGATGCTCGTGTGTGTGTGTGTGTGTGTGTGTGTGTACCTGCATTGGTAAGTTGACCTCTGAGCCTCCTGATCTCCACCATGGCTTTATACCTCAGCCCATTATCCTCACAAAACTTGGGAGTGCAGCCAGCAAATTCACAAGCACCAACAGCACCTACAGACACACGTATATGGAGCTGTGGTAGGACTCTACAAATATGATATGCACAAGCTGAAGAAACAGTTAAATCTCTGTGTTTACAGCTCATCTTGGAATGTCGCGTCAAATAAAATTAAAAAAACTAAATGATCATTTTAAGGTTTCAAAATGCCTTTACATAACCTTACAGACTTTACTACAGCCTGTGGATACAATAAGCTTACCCAGCATGACCATGAGGTCCCCCAGCTGGAGCGAGGCTCCTTGCCCAGCCCACAGCCTTCTCATTTGGGTCAGCCGAGCCCGACGCTGGGTGAGTTTAGAGCTTTCATCTTCACTACATGCAGGTCTGAGGAGAGATGAAAATGTGCAACAGCTATAAAGACATAACAGTCAAGTAAGCGGCTCAATAACATGATCTGAGTTGCAAGAGCGCTCCAGGTTTTTTGTATATATTCCTCTTCAGAAGCATAAATCACTATATTTTTTCCCCTGCAGAATAAACTTTGACCACACTGGATGTCCATTTAAACACAAACTGAAATGATGAGAGAAAATGTGCCCACCTGTCAAGGTCCTCAAAAATCTCCCGGACAGTCATAGCCGCTACTACAGCAATGACGTAGGGCAAGCAGTCTTGCTGCTTCCCAAGTGCTAACATTTTTGCATAACGCGGGGCTACAGGAAATGAAGCCATCGCTCTTCCCAGGGGAGTGATGGGACAGCTCAGCCTCGCTCGCTGCATCTCTTTTACCCTTATGAAAGAAAAGAAGAAAATTTTGTATTTTGTGGAAATAAAACTGAAGAAATAATCATTTTAATCTGCATTATAAGTTCAAATATTCATTAAAGATAAAAAAAAAAAACTGTTTAAGTAAGAGGTTATAGGAAAATAAGAAGAAGATCTAACTTCAAAGGAGGAATATAAAAACATGCCTTTTTCTATTTTTAGCTCCCTGTGAGTGTGAAAGTCGACACAAATTACCATCAACACCATACGCACCATTTAAAGAAAGAGTTACATAAACCAAGAAAATCTAAGACCTTGATGAAAACAGTTAAACAGCAGCAGAAGCTACCTTCCAGTGCGAGGCGGCTCCTCCAGAGCTCCCAATGAGATCAACAACTCCTCTGCTGCAACAAGAGCCTCAGCGGAGGGAGACGTGGGAAAAGGAAAATTGATCACCTGCAAAGACGGAAATTCTAAGTTTGTTTTTATGATTTCATTTTTCTTACACAGCAGCTTTTCACACCTGACTTTTTGCTGACCTTTTCTATGTTGAGGTCCTTCATCTGTAAAACCAGGTCCTCAACAGGTCTGCGAGTGATCTCTGCCTCAGAGAACTGACTGAAGTCTCCAAACACAGCAGAGGAGTACAATCTGCACAAATACAACAGAAACAGGGAGACAAACAAATGAGAGAATCGTCCTCAAGTAAAACAAACATGTTATTACATGTGTTAATGATTCTGACCTGTAGCAGTGTCCTGGCTCTGTTCGTCCCGCTCTACCTGCTCTCTGATTGGCTGAGGCCTGCGAGGTCCATGTGACTTTAAAGGACGACACTCCTGTCACTCTGTCATAGAAACGTTTCTTAACTCGACCGCAGTCTACCACATATTTGATGCCAGGAATGGTCAAAGATGTCTCAGCCACATTTGTGGCTACAACACACAGACGAGTGCCGGGTGGAGGAGGCCTGAACACCTGCAGACATAAAACACACACATACAAGATAAAACAGCATAGGCCAATACACTGACAGTGATGCCTCATATGACTCCTCAACAACTGGACACTCTGAAAAATAAAGGAATTTCTAAACCTACAACTGAGGTATGTGTTAACTGGAATATTCTGAGTTTTTAACACCTGTCAAAACATATTGATCTTACCTTAGCTTGTTGCTCAGGGGCCAACAGAGAGTAAAGTGGAAGAACATAGAGAGGGATGGACGGGTCAGCCTTCTCCTCTACAGACGCAAAACACAAAGCAGAATTTAAACACCCGTCACAAATCCACCTGTTTTATAAAGAACCCTTCCCTTCGATTAACTCGCCTGCATCAGCGGGATCGTCTCCAAGGTCGAGGTCCGAGCCTCCGTCCTCCTCATCTCCGATTCCCGCCTCTCTGTCCTCGTCCCCCTCATCCACCGGCAGGGCAGAGTAATTATCCAAGTCGATTCGGGGAAGAGACTGGAGTCAAAACAGTTAAACCACTTTTAATACGTGCACAGGAAATGTCCGTTAACTCGGGACATGATGCGAACCACAGTGCAGAAAACAAATGGAAAAGTGTGGGGGACATAGGTGTAAACTGAAGGTGTGTTTGACTAAAGCACAAACTGCACTTTAATCTAAAAAGTTAAGTTCAAAGTAGACCATATCTAGCTGGAAAGCAGCTCCACGGAGCACATTTGATGAAGGGTTTTTGGATACATCACAAAGGCCTGTCAGACAAGGATTGGAAAATACTATTAGGTGCAAGCAGACTTACGACAGTCTTCTTCTGTTTGGCCTTTTTAAATTTCTTCATCGCTTCTGAAGTGTCTGCTTCCTCATCTTCACCTGTACACAAAAACAAGTAAATACTGGCAAAAAAAAAACAAAAAACATTCTACCTGTTCAATGACATGTGTGAGGAGTCTCATTACGCACCGGTGGCTGCATTACCCTTCCTGAAAGGGAAGGCTTTTCTGAGTCTTCGACAGAGACTGTGAACCTCAGCTTGACCAGTCAGAAACATAAGGATACCACCTAGAGAAGGAAAAATGGCATCAGGGTGGCAGAGTGTGTTTGTATGAAGGTTAAACCGTAACAACAACAACTGCATTTTGTCCTGCTGCCTTAGTGAAAATGTCTCACTTAGAAAAACTGCTGCCAAACTTTTCTATTTCTACAAACAAATCATTTAAAACATTTTAATTCAAGTTTTTGACAGACTTTTTTGCAGTGAGCAACTATTCATGCAGAAAGTACCTGGAGGCAGCATCCGGTGGATTTTGCAGGTCTTGTGAAAGGCCTCTCCGGTGTAATCCTCCAGTGGGGTGCGTTTGTTGAAATGGATTGTGACCGGGAACTGACGAGCATCCACCCTGATGACAGGCGGAGGTGTTCGAAAGAGCTTCTGGTTGTCTGTGAAGTCCTCTACTCGCAGAGTAGCGGACATGATCAGCAGCTTCATGGGCATTCCTCTCTGCAGAGACGAGGAGAATGAAACAGAAATATGCTGACAGAAAAAAACCAAAAAAAAAACAAAAACCTGTAAATCAGAAACATTAAGCAGTAAGAAGTTGTGTCTCCTACCTTGTTTCGAAGCGGGACGATACGGGACAACAATCCAATGAGGATATCTGTGTAGACGCTCCTCTCATGAGCTTCATCTATGATTATCACGCTGTACCTCTGCAGCAGAAAGTCCTGAGACGCAAGACAGAGACAGTGAAACTCTGGAGAAAGTAACTCATAACAAGTCCGTTGATGAAAAACTAACTCCAGCACAATTTTTAACTACTCTGAGTTCAGTAATGTGATGGAGATTCAAACTGTCCATCTTTTTAGGCTTTATAATAAAGCTGATGAGACACAATCTGCAAAAACAAAACTTCTGAAAGTGGTCGAGAAGGTCCGAGGCTGAAGGCGACAAGCTGACATAAAGGAGGGAAACAAATGAACACATTAATTACGATTACTGGTTTTATGTATTATGATATATAATTAGACATTTTATTCAGTGTTTTATTCTGCAGATCTGCCAGAATCAATATCTTATTCATCTATAATCCTTAAAGCCATTTTCTAGCAAAGGTACCCAATACTGTCGGTTCAAAGTTGTTTGTCTTCATCAAGTCACATAGCAGACCTAACTTTTAATTGGTTAATAAAGAAAATACTCAATAAGGTAGCAGCATTCCTAAATGGTTAAACGTCAAGTTGAAATAAAAGTTGAAATAAAGCGAGCTCTGACATCTAGTGTCACTCATTTGCTACCACTCCATACCATGCATGACTTTACAAGAAAACGGTCATATATAACTATAAACTATAAAAAAAACTATAAAAAAAACTTAAAAATATAAACTGGGATGCAAAGACTAAAGACTTTCTGTAATGGGCTGAACAGTGTTAAAAGTATGTATCTAAACTCTTAAAAAGGAGGACGGTTTAAAACCTCTCAATCCCAAACCCTCCGCTTTGCAGAGGTAATGTTAACATTTCTTCTAGGAATCCAGGAGGAGGAGGCATCTGGCTCCTAATTCAGGGCTCTGTGGGGCCAACAGGGTGGCTAGATGTTATATTCAATCAAAAGACGCTACCTTCTGAATCTCCTTCAGCAGGACTCCGTCTGTCATGAACTTGATCTTTGTGTCGCTCGTCACGTTGCCTTCGTATCGAATCTGGTACGACACCACCCTGAGCACAGAGACGCAAACATCTACCAGTCACAAACTCTCCCAAGTGTGTGGAGTAAATGGAGCAATATTTTGAGTATCTACAGAGAGAGAATGTTTGTTACTGTGTGGGCAGGTTCATCTCTTTGGCCACTCTGTGAGACATGCTGACAGCAGCTACTCTCCTGGGCTCTGTGATAGCAATAATTCCACTGCCACTGGAGGAAACAGCAACAAACAACAACGGAAGTTATATATGAGCATGTATCCATGAGAGCCCTTTATCTGAATAAGTGTACAGCAAAAGGGGTAAGTAGGGCCCGATAAAGTGAATGAAGTACCTGGCATAGCCGGCTTCATACAGAAACTGAGGGACTTGTGTGGTCTTTCCACTCCCTGTCTCTCCACAGATGACGACGCAGGGGTTTTCTCTCACTGCCTCCATGATGACTTGCTCCTCTGCCAGCACTGGCAATTTCAGACGAGCTTCCTACAGCAACAAATTAAAAGTGATTAAATCTAACAAAAAGAAAAAACCTGTTCAGTGTGCAGTTTAACACTCTCAGACACACGCACCTGTACTTCTGGAGGCCTGTCAACAGGAATGAAGATAGCCGGCTCCGAAGGCACCTTGTTTTGGACTTTCTCCCCATCAGAGATCTTCTTCTCTTTCCGTTCATCTTGTTCTGCCGCCTTGTGCTCTGGCTTCACTTCCTGTTTGGTCTCCATCTCCTGAGAGGGGGGGGTGGTTTCCTTAGATTCCCTCATCTCTGCCGTATTATTCACGTCATCCTCCTCCTCCTCAGACGATGTGTCCAGATCGCTACTTTCTTCTGCTTTTTGTTCTTCATCATCTTCCTCCTCCTCTTCTTTCCATTTTCTCTTCCTGTAGGCACCGCTGACGCTGCTGATTTTTGGACCCGAGTCTCCATCGTTTACTTCATCTGATGACCTTTGAAAAAAAGAGAAAAAAAAAACATCTAAAACAGACCCATCATATCACTTCTGGGTTGAAAGTTTTAACATGTAATTTCTGCTTGATTCAAACATCCAAAAATTCAAAGCAAACAAACTACTTCTCCAGTTACTAGAGAGGCTGAATGTGAGACGACTGAGATGGAAACAAGAAAACAAAATTATTTCTCTGCACTTAATTTCAGACTCTGGTCTCGAGTCACAGCATAAAATCCTTTTGGTGGCAAAGCACCATGATATTGTTAGCCCGATTCTTTAACTGGAAGCCCATGAACAAGCTGGAGCAATCTTAAGTTAAACAAAGTATTTATTAGAGGTCACATGTAAAGTATATTGCAGCGCTGGGCTCGACCTGACGGATTTCCTGCGAGAGCTCTGTCACTCCGAGTCCAGTGCTGCCATATACTTCACATGTGACCACTAATAAATCTATATATTTATTTGGGTTTCACACTCACTGTTTACTCTGGTAAAGCTTGTCTCCTGTTCCCAGTTTGGACGTTGTGTACAGCAGCTTCAGTTCAGACTCTGGAAGTTGCACCTCAGCCAGTTTGGTCAGTATATCGGCTCTCTAGACAGAAGACAAGGACACGCGTAAGCCGTTTATCCTTCCTTTTTAAAAAGACAGATTTAATTCTAAAACTCTTTCTCATGAATGAAAATGACACTAAGGACATAAAATGTGTTTATATTCCGCATCTACATTATTTATCAGCTGAATAAGAAATATTTGAAAATGACACAGCTTGCTTCTTAATCTTCCGGAGGCTTCAGTATTGTCTTTGGTTTTTTATCGTTTTTTGGTTCAAACCCCAAAGATGATTCACATTCGAGCATTTACATCATTGGAAGCAATAGTTTCACTTAGTGACCTGGACAAAAGCTGTGTTACCCTGCTTACAAATACAGCTGTTCCTTTTAAAAGCTGGACTGAATCCACTGCGTCAACCTGTCTCACCTGGGCTTTCTTCTCCTTGCGCTCCAGGACCTTCTGTAACTCTTTCCTTTGCTTCTTTGTCAGGGGCTTTTTGGTGGAAACAGTCCTCTGCAAGTTCTTCTTCTTCTTGGCTTTGTTGGCCGGGAGGACCAATGCGTTGCTCTCATCTACACCTTTCAGTCTCGACCCATCTGATGACAATGACAACAAACAGAGATGTGAAGGAACTGTTCAGTGCCAGCCAACAACTACAGTACAATCAAGGGGGATTTTGCGGGTTAATCCATTGAATTCCCACCTTGGAGTTCCACCACAACTGGCGTCTTCTCTCCATCTGCTGGTTGTTGAGGATCGCTTTGCTGTCTTCCTTTCCAGTTGTGCTTCTTCCTTAGTTTTCCCATTTTAAACTGACGTCTGATTTGAGCAAATAACAAAATAGTCACAAAATTTCTCCCGAGAAATAATTTGTATTCAGAGACAAACCACGAAATAAGGCTGACAGCAGCTCAACAACGCTGAGCTGTCTGTGTAACGACTCTATAAATTAAATCTATACAATCGAAAACATATTCACGGATATCGTAATACACTAAACTCGTTATTATATTGGCTAAAATAACAACATTGGAAACTGTAATATTTTTAAAAACATGCAGTCCTGCACAAACCTCACGTGTAAACATCTGAGCGTCCGTCCGTTAAAACTCCGGAAACATCGACTCAATAGAAAGGTTCCGCGGCAGAGGAAACTTTAGTCAATGTTTAACACATTTTAAGGACTAAAGTATTCTCTAAGGTATGTATGATCAAATCTATCTTATTTTTTATTTTTTATTATCAAAAGTCTTTAGAAGGGTTTTACTTCGTTAATTTAGTTTAGGATGCCGGTTTATCTATGAAAACACATCAGGAAAAAACGCCATGCAATGCAATAAGATTCAGATAGAATCTTTTTGTAATCCTTTTAAGTTTAACACATTCATATGCAGTTCAGAAAACACATATCTAAAAGTGTATGTGGGACCAGAAAAAAATAAATTTATATTGCACAATATTAGCCGAAGAAAAAATGTCATGTTACTGGATCAAAAATTGACATTAAGATATATAACGTTGAAATGAGTTATAGAGAATCTTCAGAGCACAAACATGTGACGTGCATCAGTCTTCAGACCAGATGTTAAACTGATGGAGGTTCAAAATTTGACAAACATATAAGTCTTTATTTGTTTTCACCACATTTCAAGAAAACTGGAGTTTCTGCCTGGTATGTTGCACAACTATGGGGTATGGCCCAATTCAAAAGTCTGTTGTCAAAAAAGTACAAACATTTAATTATTCACAAAAACAAATTAGTAACAACATTTGACTGATATGTAGCAGACATGGTATGAAAAGAGTATGTAGTTAACACAGTTTATAAGACAGAAAAAGTAGCATGTCCTGCTCAGTAGATGGTAGTAGATAGTCAAACGGTCCTACAGTTGAACATAGTACTATGAAGTTGTTCTTATTGTAATCAAATGATAATAATAGCACTGTTTGGGTCCTGTTCAAACCATTTTATAATTGTATAATGGCCTCTGGTATCTACAAGTCCATGTCTTTAAGATAAAATGAAAACCAATAAAATATGTAAGATCATTGTTGAGTCTGGTGGAGGCTTTGAAATTACACTTTAAATGTGATCTTAAGATTTGAGAAACTTGTACAAGAAAACATTTTTCATTCAGTAATGTTTCAAATTCAACATTGAATTAAATCACAATATAATCACATGTTTATTATCAACATGACATTGATGTTTATTTTTTTTCAATTATTGTGATATCTGATATTCTTCAGTGTGCAAATGATAAACAGCTCTTTAAACATCACAGTTCCATCTCAGATGCTGCTGTCCATTAGACGCTCGTAGTCGTTCTCCCTCTGACCTTCCCCAGCTGTGAAGCTCTCCTCTGTGGTCCGTCTCGCCTCCTTGGACATCCTCTCGAACCGCTTCAGGAAAACAATGAGAGCCACCAACAGGACCGCCTGCACCGCCACGAAAGCAAACAGACACACCAGCGAGACCAAGGCCAGGTTGCAGTACCAGTACTGGCAGGACTCCAGTACCTCCTCCTCAGTTAAATACACCACCAGCCGGCCTCTCAGGCTGGGAGGAGAGCTGCAGTTGACCCCCAGGTGTGCTGTGAGGCTGGCGGGCTGACGTCGCAGCCAGGCTCGCAGATAAAGGACCCCACAGTCACACACCCAGGGGTTACCGTGAAGGGACACGGAGTGGAGAGAGGTCAGGTCATCCAGCAGCCCATTGGGGAGGGTGGTCAACAAGTTGTTTTGGAGGCGGAGCTCCGTGGTTCCTGAAGGGAAACCGGTGGGCAGACAGGAGGAGGTGAGAGACCTGCTGCTGCAATCCACCTGACCACCATGACAAGTGCAGAAGTTGGGACACGCTGATGACCTTTGACCTCCAACAAACAGGAGCAGACACAAGAGTAGAAGTCGAGTCATTGTTGCCAAACTGCAGGGAGGAGAGGAGGTGACTTAGATTAATCTGTACATGGAGACACCATCCATCTGTGGACTGTGTATACCATTAAATTTAAAGCCTAAAATCAACCGGTTGTAAACGGTGGACATGCAAAGATTTGTACCACAGTAAAACATTAACAGGCCCATTTTATTCTTGATTTTATTCTTACTCTTAATGTTATTTGAGTACAGGTTTAAAAACTGCAGCACATCTTGTAATCTGCTATCTGAAACCCTCAGTTTTAGTGTCTGATTCTACTCAAGAAGAATGAGAAATGTCTGAAAATTGTGCTTAGAATTAAGTCCAGACTTTCTCTGCAGTTTCTGTTTACAAAGAAAACCTCAATACGTTCTCATAGCCATAAACGCCCAGATCACACAGGAAGTTGGACATGATGAAAAAAAATGGCCCAGTCTGCTCTGATTGGTCAGCTGTTTGGTGGACAGGAAGGCGTCATGCAAATATGTGACTAGGTAGTATTAAGAGAAGGTAACATAATCCTGAGGTTAGTTTGGATTTTATAACTCTGTCCTTAAAAGCTATGTAACATATTTAAAAGAGGAAACAAACTAAATATACAAAATGCTCTTTTTAAAGACAAAAAAACCAACCAAGATTATTATCTAAAAAGCATCAACCCCTCTCTGATAAACTGACTGAAACCTAGCTCAAAGAAATGGAAATTAAAGGAAACTCTCTGTTATAATGTATAACCTTTAAATACTGACTCATTACATGATGCATTGCTCGCTGAGTAAAATCTGATTTCTTATAAGCTGTTTGGATAAAAAATATTCATAGAATATTACAGTATTTCCATAGAAACTTTAAATGTTCCGTTTCCGAATGCCATCCAACAAAATTCTTTCAATTCAATCATCTTTGCGTTAATCTTATTTCAGATATCTTGCAATTGATTCCTGTTCTTAGGCTTTACTATATAACGTTGTCGTTCCACAAGTGTTTCAGTTATTCTGATCACTCAAGAAGGAAAATGTAAAACTACTAAAACACATGCTTTGAATGTCACCAAATATTTGTGACTTTTATCTTGAATTATTACTATTTATTACTATTTAGAGCAGATTCCATACCGATTTAATTTTCAAAGATGTAAAATAGTTTACTGATGTTCTAATGAATAATCAAAGTACTTCAGTTAACACTGTAGCAAAGTATCTAAGCAAAAAGTGTTATTAATCATCTGGTGTAACACAGAATTCTTTATGTTTTCAAAAAATTTAAATATTTACAAAAAATTATAATTGATTATTCCTTTTAAAAACAAAGTCATCATACATCATCAAGAGCTCAGTGGTAGGTTACAAGTAAGCCTCAATAATATTAGGGCAGAAAAGTCGACAAAGTTTGAGGAGAGACACTTACCTTCAGCTCTGCGCGTCCTCTGGAGATGACTGTTCTATTTTTGCTGTCAGAGGGAGAATGTCTTACTGCCAGCTGGCACTGCCTGATAAAGATTGCTGTTAAACTGTGAGCACACACACACATAAACACAAACTTACGCCTGTGCTCGCGTACACACAGAACATGCACATCGAGATGGAACATCTCTCAGTAACTCTTTCAGTAAATTCGATCCTTTCCACATTCATGGAAAGAGTTGTTTTCTATGTCGCCAACTGGAGGTAAAATACAGAGAATTTTGGGAATATTTTAGAATTTATTCCGACTTAAAGTATGCAGAAATGTGACAGTTATGTTGAGTAAAATCACAAAGCTCACCATAAATTTTTATTAATTAATGATAATATAGTTACTATAGGTTACAGTGGATGAATAAATTATGTCTTCATTGGCTCAATTCACGCTACGTCAGAGAAAAAGCTTTATCTGCTTAACAAACATGTCAGTTAGTGAGTCTAACAAGGATTTATTAACGATGGTGGTTTAACTTTTTAAGAGCTTTACTTAGATACAAGTTTCAGGTATTTCTCCTTGAATGTTTCCGTGTCTTACTCCACTACATCTAATAACTTTAGGAACTTTGCAGTATCAGAACAATAACAATAAATAGAATAACAAAGAAATGTTGATGTATTGTTAAAGGTTCACGTAAGACTCTTCAGGCTGCTCAGTAGTAAATAAGTTGTTACAATTTGCTCTCTTTCACTTGCAGTGATGTTATTCCTGCTGAAATGGGTCATTCTGCATGTTAACTCTCTATGCTGCTTTAAGCATATCTTCATGATAACACTTGCACTGTTAACTGAACTTTTGAGTGCTTTGACACAGTATTTTGTGCATTTTGGTACTCTAAGAAAATATCTGAACACTTCTGCTCCCATTTTTAAGTAACTGCTTTCGTATTCCCCCTGTGACTGGAAGACAGATGATGCAGTGAGCGGTCCAGAGGAAGAATGGCTGCAGGAGATAAGTATGAATCAGCACATCTTGTCCCTGCAGCAGCTCCAGCTCGGACTTCTGCTGCTCAGACTCTCTGACAAGCGGAAGTGACAGAGGATGTTCTGCTGTGATCACTGGATTTTGAAATCTTTGAGGAAATGATGAAGAGAGAAAAGCCGGACTGACAAGAAAGGGGAGTTTATTTGTCACACCTTTGAAAATGGGACACAGACTGAGCTCACAGCCTTCAGGCAAAGTACGTACAGGTCATCAGCAGCATCAGCAGAGCATTAACACACTCCCACACACGCACACACACACCTAATACAAATATAGGTTACACAACTCCAATGGCGTACCTTACTTCAAAGGAGAGAAATTCAAACTATCAGTTTTTAACCAAAACAATTATTCAAAAGGATCATGTTGTGGGAATTACGCAAACTGGAGGCCATGATGCATTTAATACAAGCACGGGGGAATTGTCTGTAAAGCAGTAAAAGTAAACCCACAGCGTTCAGCGGATGTGAGTAATGACAGCAGGCTAGCACATGCACCCTGTACGGCATGAACCCTCTGTTTGTGTCAGAGCTCCTCTCTCACAGTAAGCCAGTGCCAACAAGTGCATATCAGCTCAGACAGCACATTAAAAATGCTGGGAGAGAGTCTTTTGACCGTTAACATGAGAAAAAAAAAGTGTAATGCCTATGAAGAAATTAGGAGTGAAAGTTGCATTTCATTAAAAGACAAGTAAACGTGGGATCAATATAAGGGGAAAAGGAGCTTTATGGACGGAAACCTGGTGTTATGAATCTTATGACATACTCTCACACAACCAAACACGCAATCGCATAATAAAAAACAACAGCCACGTTCAAATGTAATCATCACAAAAAAACTAAATTTCTTTACAAAACATCTCGCAGCACATACCCTGACACTATATCCAAAAGGTTTAGCAATGCATTATAAATTAGATACACTGAGTATTATTTAAATTACAATTTTATATTATTCATGTTAGGACCACAGAGAAGGGCTCAAAATGGGCAAATCGATCATTTCAGAAAAAGAGAAAATCTCCAGGCAAACAGACGAAACAAAGCACCAAACCGAAGAGAAATGTAGAGCCAGAGTTGCCGCTAACACTTGATGTCCGAGACTGAAGGTCTCACTGTCGTTTGGGGGAGAGACCACAGATGGCGCCGCTGCACAGCTCCGCTGCAGTAGAGGTCACTGGTCTTTGTCGTGCATCTGCTGCTGCATCTTGTTCAGCATCTCCTGCATCCTCTTCAGCTGCAGACACAGAGGAAGATGGGTTGAACTGTCCACATCAGTATGTCCTGAATGACTCGCGTGTTAACATCGTGCAACAAACTGAAGTATGTTTATCATAAGATGCAAAAAGTATCCATAGTGAGAAAGAACTTAAATCATTGTGAATGTAAAAGTATGTCTTTTAAACACATTCATTGTGCAGAAATAATAAAACTCAGAGATGCATCAACACGTTAATTCATTCAGGATTCTGATAGAAATGTTGGATTTCAGCCTCAAACTGCAAATATAAAGCTACTCCATAACCCGGCAGTCTGTTGCTGTATTCATCATCACGTGATAACAGTTTTCTATAAACGAACATCTTACAGAATGAGATGACTCTACAACATGACACATATGTATCTATGGAAATGTAACACCTGTATTATATTTGTGGAATTCTTTGGAAAGTATGTGTAACTACTGTGAAAGTGTTTCACTTAAATTTCAAATTTTCAAGGCAATTCTACATATTTTCTTTACTTTTTTAGGCTGAAAAACATAAACCTGCACATTATACTCTTGCTCAGTATCACAATTTATTGATCATCTTGTACTTCAGATGATAGACTGCGTCATAATGTGACTTGACATATTAAATCAAACTGCACTATGTATCTCATTGTCATTTATTGTGTTGTTTTGCATCATCACAAAAGCTATTGTATTTCATTTAAACTTTTGTGTTTTACTCTGTTGTCTCATCTTGTGCTGTATCGTTTCATACTGTATCTATACATATGGTATTGTACTCCAGCAAGTGGCGACATGTTGTGTGAAATTGCACAGGAATGTATTGTGAAGAATCTTCATCTTTATGCCAGATCACAGGCTCATGAATCCTCTAAGATAAATTCCTCATGAAAAAACAAAAGTATCTCTAAAAGTTGCTTCTTACCTCCTCATCTTTCATTTTGATCAGCTTCTCAGTCTCCGCATCTGGAGTGGACAGCGGCAGGATGGGGATGGGACTCTCCATGCGGTTGTCCTGAGACAGTTTACTATGAGAGGAGGAAGAAGGTGAGAGGAGGAGTGAGATGGGAATCTGAAACCTGTAAATATCAGCTGCTAAGATTCTCACAGTTTAATCCGTTGCCTGACACTGTCACACACACAAACCTGGTCATCTCCTGTATGCACTGCGCTCTGTAGTTTTCATAGTGGACGTCACAGGTTACGTCTTTGAGGTCGTGCATGTGGGAACGAATCAGCATGTTCCTCAGTTTCACAAAGTCACAGTGTGACTGGTTTTCAACTGAGCACAGAAAGGTTTTCATTAATAATCTGGTTGCAACATGCATACTGTGTCTAAGTTTATATTCAGGCTGATGACAGCAGAACTGTGGACATACCTTCAACAATCCCCCACGGGTACAATCTTCCTCTCACTCTCTGTCCTCGTGCCTCCACAACTGTATTACTGCCAATCACAGCAAACGGAGTACACTCCTGCACACAGAGTATGTTATTTTGACCTCTATCTGACTGAGCATGGAGCATGACTGGAATTATTGTGAAGGGTAAAAGACAGTTTGTTGCTAATTGTCCTGCACTAACTTTCACAACAGATGTGCCACAACCCAACATCTATCACCTCTGCGCTGCTGCTCTACTTCAGTTTAAGAGCAAAACAAATGTTTAGGAGGCAGTTTCAAAATTTCAAACAAATGTTTTTTTGCTTCAGCATCATGGCACAAAATAGCTTCACATGTTCAGTGTTCTCTGAAGTTGATGTACTTCAAAACCCAAGAGCAAAGGTCTCGCTTCAGACAGAGTCTCTGCCAGCAGAACAGGTCATGACTTTCAACAACATTGCAAAACAGATGATCCAGCAAAGCGATCCACCTAAACAGATTGGAACCAAATTCCTTCAGTTACTTTTCCAATATGTGAGCCACTGTCTACGTTTGAGCAATTCTGCATGATGAGACAGCAACAGGGTACAAAACAGACAAAAAAACCCCTGAGAAATAATCTTGTCCCATCTGGCTGAGTCGTTTCAGGAACAGCATGGCATACTTTATGCAATGAAGAAAAGACAAATAAGCTGTGAGCACTTTTCAACAGAGCTACTCCCCAGCAAACAATAAGTCTCTTTGTCTGACTTAGTAAAGTTTACAGATTATCCAAGGGAACTGATTTTGTGATTAGACACATTCTTGTGGGGCATTTTCAGTGCTTTGAGGAGGAAAAACAAAACTTCTTTCACCTCCGTTTGACTGAGAATGACGGATAAGAGTTACAGACAGACGTAGATTTTTGCTGCATAAAACTGAAGCTGTCTGTATGCATAAATGACGCCACTAACAGACAACTCATAAGATACAAAATCTCTTTTCAAAAGTGTCCTGGCCAAGACAGGCAGCAGTTCAGATTAGGAGAAATACCACAATACCAACTAACACTGTACACTAAATAATATAAACATGTAGATATGATATAAAGGAACTATATAAACTAAACTATCACAATCGCAAACATAAAAAAAGCTGAAGTCATTGCAGGCCAAACAAGGAAAGAGTGGTCAACTATAACATTCAAAACCGGGCATATTTGACTACAGTTTGTTTAAAATTTGCATTAATTTGTTTTATGAAACCAGCTCGGAAAGATATTGCAGCTGCAACCAAGCAGAATAAGTTATATATTTAAATGCCGCTTCCCTCATATTATATATCTAGAACTGGCAAAACCCAAATCTAAGGTTCAATTCATAGCCCTTTGAAAGGGATTCAACTGCATGTGACAATCTTCCAAAACGAACGTATGCTCAGTCATGCACACTTGGTTTGAGCAAGTGGAGCTGAGAAACAAACATTTCAACTGGCTGCATGATTAAAACTGAGCAAACTCCATTCACAAGGAAGTAAATAATAATGAGTGGAAAGCTTAATGAAAAACAATAAGTGGACCAATGAGGATTTTTTTAAAGCAACTGTACATCTAACAGGAACTTTTAAATCAAATACAGAAGATATGATTCGATCGGTTTTCATTGGACCCACTATAGTGTATTAAGAAAAAAAAAAGATCAAATCAGTGGGAGTCAAATATGTGTAATAAGCCGAACCTGTGACAAAAAGTTCAAATGCATCCGCTAACATTGAGTAAGTGAATGATCCAAACAGGGGCCTTCACCTTAAGCTCTTTGTCAAGTTGTTTAAACTCTTCATCCTCATCTGAGTCACATTCAGGGAACTGGTACACTTTGATGCCAAACTTGTCTATTTCCTCTCGTATCTGAATGAGAGCAGAAGCATAAACAGTCAAAAAGTACAGTCAACATCCTGCAAAGCAAACTGTGGAGCTTTGACTCACTCTGTCTTTAAGCTTCTTTATCTCGTTGGGCGTGAGGCAGTCGGCTTTCGCTATGAGAGGAATTATGTTCACTTTTTCATGCAGAGCCTTCATGAACTCGACATCCACCGGACGCAGTCTGCGGGGAGAAATCCAGAGTGAGGGGCACACTGATGTAAACATATCAAAATCTCTGTAATGATGCATAATTTTGTGGTCATAGGCTTGAAACTGTGGTGTGTGTGTGTGTATTACCCGTGTCCAAATGGAGGTATGAAGTAGAGGCAGCAATGGACTCTGTTGTCCTGGATGTTCTTTCTGTTCAGCCCGCTCTCGTCCCTGAAGTATTGCTCAAACTGCTGATCAATGTAGTCTGTGATCGGCTTCCAGCTACAACACATACATACACACAAGTTCATAAGCAGCTCCACCATGTAACGTAGAAATCAAACCAATAGTCGGAATGAGGCTTAAGGCGGGCTGACTTTGCTGCTCACCACTCATTATTGTTGACGGCGTCCCCGAACCCTGGTGTGTCTACAATGGTCAGCTTGAGCTTTACTCCTTTCTCCTCGATGTCTACAGTGTGTTTGATTATCTCCACGGTTTGGTTTATGCGCTCTGCGAAGCATCAACACAAAAAGGATGAAGGACAGAAACTTACATGGAGGAAAATGAGCTGAAACAGATCGAGGAGAAAGTGAATTAAGGCTCTTCTGGTTTAGATTTATTGATTTTGTAATTAAAATTTAGACAGGCTTTAGACAGGCATCAACCACCTGACATGTTGATGATAATATAGATTTTATTCTGAGCCTTGTTTAACAGGTTTCACAAACTTTGTGAGACCGACATGTTTCAAACTCATCAAACTGAAGTCTAAACACAGAAAGTTTAACTCCAGAGCAACATTCTGTGACAATAAACAGCATGAAGGCTCACCCTCAGCATTCAGTAGCTTCCTGTCTTTGTAGAGGTCTGTGAGGAAGAGGCTGTTGACCAGAGTCGATTTTCCCATCCCAGACTCTCCTGCATATAACAAGATATGAACGTATATCTAAAAACATTAACAAAAACACACAGGTCTTCAAAAAACGGCGTGGCCACATAGCTGGAATTATCATGTAGCCCAATGATATCTATGATGACAGAATTAATGTTAGAAAAAACCGCCTAAACTGACCATAAGGATCCACTCTGAGACAGCCCCAACAAAAACTGAACAGAATAACCTTCATGAAGCCAGATTAAACAACAATAAATAAAGCCTGGCTAATAAACTGGCAACGGTGTGACAGTTAGTGAAGATTTCTACATGTTCATGTCCTCGGTCAGAGTCTGACCTGCAACCATCAGCGTGAAGTCGAAGCCCTTCTTCACGGACTTCCTGTGAACCTGGTTGGGCAGCGTTGCAAAGCCCACATACTGTTTCTCCTGAAACAGAAAAAAAGGAGAAGAAGTAGATGGAGTTTCATTTTAAACCGTGGCTTATGAGATACGGCCGTTGCCATCATTCATTTCTCTGAAAATTGCTTTTGTGCTAAAACAGTCTCAAAATGAAATAACTGACTGAAAGACAATAATTTGACAAGAAAAACTAAAAGTTTTAAATAATTTTCAATCAGAAGAAGAGAAGAATTGACAAGTTGCAATTATGCAAGTGTGAGGATTTGTTGCTTTTTTCTTCTAATAAGACTGGAAAGAACAATTTACAGCTATTGGGTTGCAGGAAGCTGTTACAGGACTTTTCCTAGATTTTCTGAAAGTTATGGGCAAAATGTTGAACCAGTAAAGGGAAAAAGGATTGGCAGACTAACCAAGAATAAAAATATCTGTTCATTATAGCCCTAAATTACAGTCTTGAGAAACTATCTAATTGTTTGGTTGGTTAAGAGCGAGAGAAGAAAGGTGAATGTATCAGTCTCCTAAAACCTGCAGTGATGTCTTAAAATTGTTTTCTTTGGTCATTAGTGTTAAGCCAAAATATTCAGTTCACACTTAGAAACAAGACAAGGGCATTTTTGTATGCACAAATGTTATGCTACATTTATGTGAGGGAAATATTCTACTTTTAAGAGCCAGTTCCATAATTATAGGTGCAGAATTGTATAAAAAATACACAATAAAAACATCAGGTAATTCTGATATAAGTTAATATTAAAAAAAATGGGGGGCGCTAACTTGGATTGAGGGAAGAGTTATAATAACCAGCAGCAAATAAAGAAAAAGAAAACCAACTCATCATTGATATTTATGTTTTTTCTGAAATGATCATTTTGCATCATTTACAACTTAGTAATGCACTAATGCTGCTATTAAATTCACACAAAACCTGAAAATCAGCTTAAATTTCTGAAGTTGCTTCAACTTACACAATATTTCTATACACAAGAAAATGGAAACTCAAAAAGCAGGTGCACAACGGCTAAATTCCTGACATTATCCAAAGAGCTTAAGTAGAAGAAAACTGAACTTCCTCTGTGGTTCTTGTCATTGTTTTGAGTTTTGACAGACTCAAATCACACCTCATGAATACAGACAGGGATTTATTCAGGTGTGCCACTCATGCTTACAGTTTCTGTCTAAGCACAATGGAATGTCACCCAATTAATGGAGTTGTGTTGCTCAATCTGTTAGCTGCACAGTTCTGAGAACATTTTCATCCTTTTGTGTCTCTGTTGGTCTTTCAAAGTCTACGAAAGACAACATTTCTAACCTGTTAAAGTCCCGTAGATGCTAAAAGATATATGTTTCACATTTGTAGATCGTTAATTCTATGTGGAGCAGCAAGTAAAAATAAAGCTTGCCGTGTCTTATAAAGGATTAAATGTAACACAGTGGCTTACTTTTAAAAGTTTAGTAACAGGGTTTCTTATTAACAGGTTGCTAATTCATTTAATGTAATTGGACTAATTTAATAATTGTTTTTGGTCCTTAGTAAGACTTAGTAAGATCAAAAAGTCAAACAGCCACCAAATAACTAGGAGGATCTTTAACGTGAAGACAAAATGGACCTGACAGCCTCTGCTACAATAAAATTACCACAACAGACAGAAAATCTACAACTGCATGGAAAAACACGTGCAGAGCATTCCTCTCAGAGTAGCTGAGAATAACCAGCGACTCAGACTTTCCACTAAATCTCTCACAGAAGCACAAAGAGCACCACAGGATACCAGTCGCTCACTGTGTCGGACAGTAGCTTTTGCTCTCGCTGCATGAGGCAGAACGTCATCTTTATCTCACAGCACTACATGGTGACATGTGTAGTTATGAACACACACCCGAGGCCTGCAGAGAGCATTCACACACGGACAGAAGCTACATTCAGAAGACCTGAAAAGCTCTTTTTTACTAACCAAACACATGAGCCAAACGCACAGTGAGTGTTCTCATACGCTGTCATAACTTGTCACGGGCATTTCCGATAGACCCCTCGGGTGAGGATTGCATTTATGAAAACATACACACTCACATTTGCATAAAATTTTAAAAAAAAGTCACAGGCAAAAGAGCCAGAAAGACAAACTGCTGATTAAGCTGCAGATAAATCAGTCACAGCAGTAGCGCTGACACTGTAAAAATATCACAAGTAGAAACAGAGCTCAACTCAGAAATGCAATACCAGCAAAACGGTGTTGACATTGAGTCCACAGGTGTAAGGGCTTCCTGTTTAAACCAATGCTGAGCTCACTGCCATTATAGCTCTTTGCATAAGTGTATAAATTCTTGATGTTTCTCTTCACTTTTTGCCAAGTCTGCCCACATTTCTTCCCACACATCCAACTCTTTACCTTCTGTCTGGCCGTTCTCACTCGTGGGCACAGAAGTCGTTCCACCAGTTTTTCTTGAAGCATGATGGCATCCATCCCAAACCACTCAGACACTGCTGGACCAAAATAGCCTCTCAGAAAGTAAAAAAACAGCCCAGCAGGGAATGGGGAAAAGCAAATGTGAACACTAAAGACTTCAATAAACTCGTCTCTCCCTTCCTGTTCGCTCTCTTTAAAAATGTTCCTCCTATTCCCCCTCTTCTTCCTTTTGTTTTTCCCAGCCCCTCTTGTTTGTTTAATTCTTTCTATCCTCTGCCCTACAGCGGTCCGACTCTCCCTGTTCAGACAGGTATGGAGGAATTCTCACTGCGAGAAGGGCGCAAGCGGAGAGAGGGAGTAAGAGAGAGGTGGCAATTTGAGGGAGGAAACAAGGGAGGGATGGAAGAGGAGAAGGTCTAAAAGAAACTCATTCATTCAGCCTGTATTCCCTCCCCCAGCTTAAACGGCTGAAAAATACATCTCTACACTCAGAGGAATTACCACCAGCTCACACTGAAAGAAAGTAGATGCTTTGCATTGTTGTTCTCAGAGTTGAAGAAGTGAAACACAGAGGATCTTGCTTTTTACAAGTAACAACTTCAGCACAAACAATAACCCCACAAACACAGCAAGTCTCGACACATTCAGTGAGATTATCAGTCAATCAAGTTAATCAACTTGTCAGTCAATCTTCGCAGTGCTCTGTGTATGTTTGTGTGTGCTGACCTGTGCTCCAAATGGAGAACAGGTTCTCTTTTTGTTTTAATTTCACGTACTGCATCAGAAGCTTCGTTCTACATCCAAACTCTTCCTGAAGTCAAACTATAGAATGGACAGCAGAAATTTAATGTAAGAAGCACCGTGAAAGTGCTAATCTTGCAAAAACCGGCTTCTAACAAAAATTGATCCAAGGAGCAGATACTGAATGTTTTATTGTAATTGTTGGTCAAAGCATAGACTGTTAGAATAGTTCAGAGTCAGGGTCTCTAATCATGTCCTGACACAGGACATAAAGCTGAGCAATCATGGCATGAAAGTTCTGCAACATAAATTTGCACCATCGATTTGTACTTTCATCTCTATCTTTTTTTCAACAGCCGATATTTTGTCTGCTGTTAAAATGAAACCAATCTGAGAAGTTCAGAGAAGAACTGTTTCTCAGGTGAAACTGCAAACAACTCCCAGACAACAGAAACTTTACGAAGGGCCCGACATAGACACTACTTTCACAAGCTAAAAAAGGCTGAGAGCCACTGGATGACCAGCTGCCTCATCAGAGAACAGAGGAGCTCAGATTACAACGCACGAGGACTTTCTCTGGAAAAGGACGCCTTTATGGCAGTCATTTTTTAATTAGCACTGCTTTATGAAAGTTTTAAATATCATACGTTGAAACTTTAAAGTGTAGGATGCAGTGAAAAAGCTGATTACACACAGCCTCAACCTCCCTTCCCAAGCGTGTCTCAAAAACTGCTGTGGACAGTAAACATGTGAAAAACATGGATGGCCACTGTTGGGTTTGTCTATTCTGGGGTAGAAACATAGCAAAGCGATACAAGCAAATGCTACTTGTCCCAGGGACTTTTTCTTGAGAACTAAGAAGGTTATTTCAAATTGTAGTTGTCTGAGATGGACTGGCAGAAATAAAACATAGCTGTTGTTGACCAATCAGATCTACACAGTGCTGCAAACATACGCTGGGAGTGTCAGGACTTTCATAATAGTTCTGGTACTTTCAGTTACAGGGGTACCAGTGGTAAGAAGGGAAAGTTCCCACACTCAAAACACTTGTGAGGGGGATGCTATGAAAGAGGTCTTGGGATATAAATTGCACTGTCAAAGGTAACACACAAAGCTAGGCTACATAACCACCCGTTATCAGCCTTATTACAAAGCTCTGCTTCGGGCTGTAGAGTCAAATTCATTGAGAGCTCATGAATAATCTGTATTATCTCTTATCAGCATCTCTTGTTAGGTTCTTATAAAGAAATTCTCTTATTATGTCAGCCGGAAAAGATGTGAGCAGGTAATGAGGACGTTGTGGCTTAAACGGCTGGTCTGGACCAGAAAAGAGCATGAAAAGTATCAGCGACGATGGTCAAAGAGTGAATTTGTGTAGTTATGTGGCTGAGGTGCATTTCAAGGCAGAGGTTTAACCTGATTGACTCCAGATGTGACGGCGTAGCGTGTGTGTGTATGTGCATTCAACGGGTGTGTCTGACTCACACCAGTGGGTAGCAGAACTTAAACATTCTTTGAAATAAAAGAAGCCGGACGTCTTTCCTGGAGCTGACACGCCCCGTGGTGATGCCACGTAAAGGACGTGATGGACTCACCCCACACCACAGGAGGGAGACAAAGGACTTAACCGGCACAAAAACGCTTATGCTTTGAGCTTTCTGACACCAGTAGAGTGAAGGAAAAAAATCTCGATGTTCTCGGCTGGGATGACGCTGGTGTGCAACATCACAGTTTCTCAAGAAAAAGAAAAGTAAGATTCTGGATGAAGAGTTTAGAGTTTAGATCTCGATAGACTGAGTGTGTGTGAAGTGCAATGAATGGAAGAAGTCTGAATGAAAGAAAAGAGCAGATGTTTTACAATAGCCCCCCCAACTAAACCCCCCATGGTCTGTCTTTCACTGTCGCCAGCTGTCCTTCTCTCCCATTCACACACACACACACACACACACACAAACATACATACACAAGCAGACAAACAAATTCAATTGTTCAGTCACACTTTTATTGTTTCAGGAAAAAGCCGACCACATATTCAAATAAACATCCCTCAACAATGAGAGAAGGAACAATGTTGTCCTGGAAGAACCTCTTCATTCAACATCTCAGTCCTGACTCTCAAATAACACTTCAGCACTTGTTAAACATCTAACTTAAAGATTATTTAAAGCAGGAACTAGATTTGAAACTTTGGATATTCATAAATACACCAGGCACATAAATACTGGTGTAATTTAAAAAAAAAACAACAACAACAATCCATCTAATTTCTTTACTCACTTAATCAAATTCAGGGTTGCAGGGGGGACTGGAGCCCATCCCAGCTGTCACTGGTGCCATTGGGCAAGAAGCGGTGTACACCCTGGACACGTGTAGGTCCAGGTCACTAGTCCACTCCCTCCTGGTAAAAACCAGGCTGTGAGCTGTGTGTGTGCTCTTGGCAGTCAGAGGGCCTACGATGCAGCCATGAAGAGCAGTGACCTTTACTGACGGCTCCTCCCAACCTACCCAACGACACTTTCACACCATTAGCCCTCAATGCTTCCTCTAATTTGTTGTCCGCAGACCGGAGACAGCAAGTGATGCAAAAGAGGGAGGTAAGTGGAGGTAAGAGGGGTGAGACAACGGGAGAAGGGAGGGAAAACAACATAAAGTTGGATCAACATAAACTCTCCCTCTAATGTTTCGTCTCAGTGGAGATGCAAATGCCTGCATGCGCTTGGCCCTTTAACATGCTAATCTGAAAGCATGTAATTGCTCAAGCACCATTGAAATTGCTTCACTGAGGGACATTTGGCCATTGTTGTCCAGTTTTAACATCTGCCCATTCAAAGACAAATGATGCTTGTGGGAGCATGGCGATGATCTTATATGGTTAAGAGGATTTGTTGAGGAGGGCTGAGGATCGTCTAAAATCACAGAGGAACTCCTGCTACAATTATTTTTCGGCACAATTATTTTTGTCAACAAATCCCAAAAAATTACCACAGTCAACAAGGAGCTGATTGTGTGTATTTGTGTCATCTGTTCCATAGAGTGATGTGAAACATCTATCAACCCATGTCATCATGGGTTGATAGATGTTTCAGACAGATCATTTCTGTAGGACATGATCCCATGTTCACAAATATATGTTCCATATATCCACAGCTACAAAATCTTAACTCATTCATTCACTCCAAACTTGAGAATGACTTATTTCATGCTCAGCCAGTTCACACTAAGCCCCCACCCCCCCAACTTTTTCCATCCCATGACAACTGAACAAACTCAATCTGCTAATGCTGATCATGTGATGCAGTCAAAGAGAAATAAAATAAATGGAACACAGATTGCTTAAATGAGCAAGTAGGATACAGTAAAATCCTAACATATTAATAACCTTGTGCTCATATTAATAAATACACCATGTCACTGTTTTCCACTTAAAAAGTAGCTTCATAATTGATTAATATGTTGTTTTTTACAATAAGAACAGTAATCTAGATTGTCCTCCTTCATTTCATTGGATTACTGCTTTAATTCCTAATATCTATTTCCAAGACATTTTTAATCCTAAACATATCAAGGCCAACCAAAAAAAGACTTTTTCTCAAAGACTTTTGCTATCTGGGTCAAGTGTCAGTCACTCTCTAAAAGCTTCTGAGAGCCGAGGCAGTGCTATAACCAAAATCAAGAGCAAAAGAACGACAAAAGGATGTAGTCAGTTTCAGGTATAAAACACACTTGAACACACACACTCAGCTGGATCACTGACATCCCATGCATGTTTGCTGCATGACAAAAAGAAAGTACGCACACATAAACACACTGCAGGGCATTAACTCAACAAACATCGAATATCAAAGAGGAGAAAACACACACAGACACTGATCTTAATGCTTTTAGGGTAGAAATTCATAATGTACTTCATACATTATGTGAACTGGCACGCAGATACAGTAGAATATATTCACGGTTTTATTTCCTCTTCAAAGTATTCATTCTCTGAAATCCCAAACAAGATGCCGCCTGCTTGTTGGGCAGCCATTTTAAACGTAGTGTTTGTTTGACAAAGAAAGTGTTTCCAAAAAATGTCAAGCAAAACTGTAGAAAGTGATGGCAATGATGTCTAGAAATTTGCTGTGGATTGTCAAATCATTGAGGAAACACTGTTAACCTGATTCTTTCATTTGAAGCCCAATACCAAGCTGGTTAACAAGTTAAACAAAGTGGTCACAGATAAAGTATACCAGTGCTGGACTCGGAGTTACTGAGCTCTTGCAGGAAATCCGTCAGCCTGAACCCCAACATCCGGAAACATTTCATATTTATGTTCACCTTTATCTCACAGAGGTTGTACTTACACTCGACTGAGTATAATTGGCCAGTTATTAGTGACATGAGCAGGCCAACCACTGTCCTCGTCGTGTTCTTTGGATGTGATAAACAATGTGTGTGTGAGTGTTGTTTTCTGCGTGTATCTAATGTACCAGACCTATCTGACCTAATAGAGACGCTTTATCTGACCCAGTTATTTTGTCTCGCTATGTCATCCTAAAGTCTTGGACCATTCAAGGACATATATTGCGTTGTATTTAGTTGTTATTTAGTAAAATACAGAATATGAATACATAATGTCTAAGAACAAAGACAATTATAACAAATACAAAGCTTCACTAAAGATTCTGGAGAGGCTGACACAGAAACTCTGACAGTGTCCAAAAGCTTGGAACAAAAGGATTTTTCAACCCCAAATCTGCTAAAAAAAATCAATTCTTTGACATTTTGGGTAAATATTCTGTTTTGCCTTCTGGCAAAATTAGATAAGAAGATCAATATCTCCTCACATCTGTCCATTAAATTCAAGGTCTGCAAATAGCCAGCAAATAGTTTAGCTTAGTATAGAGACTAGAATCAGGGAGCAGCTGACCAACTGTGACCAAAAACCCACCAACTAGCACAAAAGTTAAAATGTGCCATTTTACGGAGAGTTATGTGCTAATCTACTAATTGCAATCATTTGCTGAGCTGGTTGGCTGGCAACAACTCTGAACAAACACAAAGTTTGTCACATAACCCCAACACTAACATCGAGGTAGCTGTCTTTCCATTTGGCTGGAGAGGTCTGGAGAGATTTTGGTGGAAGTTGGGTGGATTTTGTATCATTTGGACCATCAGCAAGTTTCCCTTTGTTCCAGTCTTCAGACCAAGCTAAACCAACTGGTTTTCTACCATCTGATAAATAAATATTAAATAAAAAGTAATAGAAAAATAAATAAACGTATAAATGTTGATCACAGAAGAAACTCAAGGCTTCTCAGCACAGCTACTCACAGCAGGAGCTGCAGAGAACTCAAATCCTGCATAATACCCCACCCAACCCCCGAGAAACGCCTGTCCCTGCTCTGCAGCTGGTCCTCGATGAGTCCCATCTGCGTCAACGAGTGTGTTTGTGCGTTTAAAGACAGGGGGAGGAAGCAGGAGGGGGACTGAAGCAGGGGATAGAGAGGAGAGCTGAGAGTATCTGAAGTGAAGTAAGACAGATGTAAGGGTGCAGGTGCTTCTGACTCAACACATGCAAACTGCTCCAGGGAGAAGTCCAACTCATGTGACGTGTTACTGGACATTCCAGAAAGAGATGACAATGAGGCGTAGTAATGTAGATACACTCTTCTCTTTTTCTAAAGGTGGAGAATGTGTAACGAATAAGGTCTGGACTTTCTCCACAGCTGCTTGTTGACACATGCACTTCAGAATACTCCAGAAGGGCTTCTGGGTGGATCGAGGCAGGACACGATGCAGAAAGGACACGGTGGAAGTCGCACTGTTCCGTTTAAAGCAAATCGATATCACTACAGAGTAGTGCCTCATTCGAAAGCAGTATTCGCCGTCTTCAGCAACTTGATCGATTTTCAATGTGGATCCAGGGTTTTGTTTGCATTTAAATATCATCTGGATCAATCCAAAAACACAAACTTGTCTCACAAGACTGTAAAAATCTGTCACATATCAGACATTTACAATGTGATCCTCAGCACATTTTAGAAAAGCACTAACGATGATGACAACAGAGGATGAGCTCCTCTTCGGGACAGATAAATGAGAAATAATGCTTCTTCCTTATTGAGATTTGAGAAAGACACATTTTCAAATGTACGCTCAGAGGTTACTGTGTTAAGACTATTTGCAGCTTAGGTTCACATGTTTTTTGCGGATATTTTTGTCTTAATTTTGACACAATAACTTGTTGTTTGACAACTACTAATGAAACTTGTAGTGAAACTGGTTAATTATCTGTTGTCTGCAATAAGTAGTGAATGTTAAGCATCCAAATTTAAGGAAAAAAAGCTCTCAAGGAGAAGGAAGATTGAACCTTGTGGTGGGAATATTTTACTTACTAGCATTCATGTGTGTAAATGCTTTGAAATGAATGCAGAAAATTTATACCAAAAGATTTTACAGTATTTATTCTTTTTTTTTTTTTTTTTTTTACTGTCTTTGTGAATCACTATACGGGTGGCATCTTTCAGAGGGCTGCCGATAAGACAGTGGCTGATTTTCTCTGTGTAATCTGCGATAGAAAAATGTTCGGCTAATATCCGCCCACACACAGAATAATCACCACGCTGGATTGTGGGTAGGTCAGATGGCGTCTGCTGCTCTCTCATATAGGAGAAGTGTCAAAAATGTGTTTAAAAAAAAAAAAAAAGACAGTTTCCTGGCAACGCAGTATGACAGCTAAGGAACTGATGAGAGCTTTTAGGATGTGAGTGAATCAGAAGAAAAAGAAGGACGGGGTGTCCTCTAAAAACACTGATGCTGGATTTACTATCAGTCAGAATTCTCTCAGTAGTTATGATCTCAGCATTCGGTCAGCTATACTGATTGTGATTTCTGTTTTCCAGCCTACCTCCTCCTTCTGTTGCTCTGCAACCAAAGTTGTTCACAGTTGTGATATTTTTATCAATGTTCCCAGAAAGGTCAGAAGCATGCAGAGCATGTGGGGGAGACAGCCAGCAGCTAAACTCACAAGGTGTAAAAACTGTGTAGTAATCTAAATATTACACTCAATGAATCATGCTGAATCTGACTTGTGTGATTTTTTTTTGTACAAGGAGAACAATATTTACTTAAATTGCAGTTTCTGCTAATAGTGAGAGAAGAAAAACAACTCTGCTACGGAACAAATAAAAGGCTAAATACCTCAGAATCAAGAAACAAAGGTGCAAAAATTAGGGCTCAAATAGTTTCAAGTGTACTTTGACGCAAGGAGATTTTACTTTAAGTCTTACGGCAATATCTCTAACCTCCCAAAAACATTACTTTAAGTTACAGTTAATGTTGTCCAAAGGAGCAGGAAGTGCTGGAAAGCGCCAAAGAACGTTTAATCTAGTGCTGTACTTGGGTACAGTTTTGTACTTCCTCCTCACTGCAAGTCGGAGGTAAATTTTCTACTTTCCATCCAATTACAGTAAACAGTTTTGGGTACTGGCTACTTCAAAATCAATATTTCATACAGTGGATCATTTAAAAAGCTAGAATGCAGAATGAAAATGGATGTTTTAAAATACAACACATGCCATGTGTATCTGTTAATAAAAAGCTTAAATCCATGCTCATTATTTCAGGTTCTGGATTCAGTTTCTCAAATCTTGGGACTTTTTGCTGCTACAGTCTAATATTTATCAATAAAATGAGATATCAAAGCACACATCTCATGCAAATACATCCCTGACTATATGCTAACAGGAAGAGGGGGAGGAGGAAGGCCCGGGGTCACCAGAGACCCGACCTTCTCTGAAGGCTCCTGATGCAGCTGTTTTTCTCGGATGAACAATGGTCAGCAAGGGTTCACTAAATACTACCAGCAGCCGCGGCTGTACTCATGAATTGTGTTACTGTAACATTCGCAAGTTGGTAAATCCATCTGTCGACAAACCAAAAATCGTTGATAATTCTGCAGGCAGCAGAAAGAAGGAGAGGATGAAGAGGGAGGATGCTGCGCTACGGGTACCATTGTTGGTTGGCTGCTCGCCTCTGCCTGCTCCACATACGCGTCTAAAAATGAGATGCAACCCCCCTCCGCCTGTCAGTCTGTGGATCAGCGCTCAGCCTGCGATGGCACGGCTGTCCTCCGTGTATCGTGCACTTACAAATATAGCCTGAAGTGGCAAAACGCGCACATCGACCAGAGAGCAATGCCAAGAAATGAGATTCTGCCTCAACTGCGATGCGAGTATAATCTCTGGCAATACCCGACAATAAATATAAATATCACTATAAATTAAATACATTAAATGGCGTTTCATACCTCAACGCCGTCCTCTTTTGGCCATCACAGGATGGATGAGGAGGCAGCGCAGGTGCAGGGATGCAGCGCAACGCCCAAGGAGAGACAAAAATACAGCAATCATCGCATTGATCCTTAATAAATAACTGCGAATAACCCAAAAGCAATCACGCTCACCTGTTTTAACCGGGATGCGACTTTTGTACCTGATGTTGGTCGTCATGTTTGACCGCTCTCCTCCCTCGATTTCACTGAAGCGTCGGTTCACCCTCGCCTCGCCTCCAAAACCCAGCACAGACAGTAGGAGGGCGGGCTGAGCTGACAGAAGAAAACCCCTCCTCCTCTCAGACTGCCAGTCACACTGCAGTTCCCCACCAGCAGGGGGTCCTACAGGACGCGAACCAGCAACCCCACTGACTCCAGTGTCCCACTTCAGATTAAACCGTGACAAAAGTAGAAATTAGTTGCCTGTTTTGGAGGAAGATTTTCGAGCTACGTTTGTTTCAGATATATGAATTTTTTTAAGAGAGCATCTCTTTGATATTTAATTACAACTGACGTCACAGTTAAATCTAATCACTCGACCCAACACACACAAAAAAACCAATGAATTATTCACACACAGACCAGAAAAAAAGCCTTTAAAAAAAACACACCCAAGTTCAACTTTTGTTCTCTAAACTAATTTTATTTAAGAGAAATACAAAAGAACATTGACACCTGAAACAACTCTTTACTGACACAAGGTTGAGAAATAATAACCATGTTAACTCAAGCAAAAGACCAGAAAAATAAACTAAAATAATGCCAATGGCACATCAGTGACAGTGCAGTTCAACAGCAGCGTTGGAGAGAAGTTAGGATTTTAGTCTGCTGCTCACAGAAAGCTGGAGGGAGTTCAATGTTACAGTATGTGATTTTTAACTGGGAAGGCACAGTATGTTGAAAAACTGCACATGTAGTGTACAAACAGACCATTCAACACGTTAAATGACCCAACTGAGGCAAATATGGACAAATAAACATACAGGACTGAATTATTTGATTAGTTTACAGTCTGTAGTTTGGCACAGACACCAAGATCAACTCTAGATAAATACTAAAACACAATATAGTCCAAAAGTCTGGTTGTTTCCTGCATAATGGAGTGGGATCAGATTCAAACGTTGGCAACAAATTAAAGTTAAACAGCATTCAGAACACAACTTTCCTTATTCTGGACACAGAGGCAAACGGACACTAAAGAGCTGAAGCCATCCAGAGGCTGTCAGGTGTTGAATTACTCAGAAGCTGAAAGAAAACATGACAAGCAGACATTTTTTTCCTTTTTTTTAACCTTTAAGTAAAAACATGGTTAAAACAATGAAAACCTGACAGAAAAATAAATGGAAAGTGGTGCTAACCTGCACAAAACTCATAATCCACACATTGTTCTTGTAAACATGAGTGTGAAGGCAAAGCCTCTTAGTACCGTCGTCACTGGCAACAATAAAGATCAAAGGCTAAATAACACATAAATGTCAATGATAATCTAAAGTCTAACACTTTGCCGGTTGGATTGTGAGTAGAGTTTTGACAAAATGTTGAAGAGGAAAAAAAAACAACGATGTGAAGCTCCAGACAGCTGATGGATGGATGTTTGGAGAGAAGAAGAAGAGGAAGTGGTGGTGTGCAGATGAAGATCTTACGATCCGGGATACCTGGGCGTCTAGTGTGACTGCAGGGTGGTGGCAGGAGGGATTGGACGACCAGGTGTGTGTGTGTGTGTGTGTGTGTGTCTTGGGGGATTAAGATCACTGTGCTTCCCTTTGGCTGGAGCCCTTTCACTCATCTGATTTCATCTTCATCTGTGCCTGCATCTGAGCGATCATCTCCTGCATGCGTCTCAGCTACGGAGAGAAGAACATTACAAACGAAACGTCAGGGTTGGGTAAGAAGCTGAACTTTTATTTGTAAAGCACCAAGACGTAGGCGGATCTTCCCAACGCAAATACTCCAGTGGGAACTTCAGCTTTTTGGCAGAAGAAAAGGCATCGACTCACAAAAAAGAAGACAATCAGCAGAAATCAGCAAAAACTAAAACGTGTGAAGACTGCAGGTTGAGGTGACATTTTAAAGGCCTTTAAAATGAGAAGAACATATCTTAATAGTTTATTCAGTGGAAAACAATGAGTCTTAAGAAAAGTGATATTTTACTAAACAACATCTACAACATGAAATAGTAGGCAAAATGAAATATTATTCAGGTTTATGAGTCAGTCAAGCCTGCATTGTTATAAATATATATATAAAAAGATGTGTATAATGCGAATCACTTAAATGAAGAGTAAATCAAGGAGTTATTCAGCAGAGCAGGATGAAGATAGCATGAAATTCAGGTCAGACAATAGATGAACGATGGCTAAATGAATGTTAATGAAACTGACAAGTAGAGAATGATAACGATTTAAAGATGACGATTTAATACTTTCACACTTTTCCCTGATAAAAACAGTAAGTCTATGTATATCGCCATCTTGTGGCTGAGGAGGCAACTTCACAGAGGATTTTTTTTTTCTCCCAAACTGTGTTTAATGTGTTCTGGTAAACCAAATCCAGCTGTTTTTAGAAGTCCAGAAAGCTGACGTTTCACATGTTCCACATATTTCTGGCAATCAAAGCAGAGCACAGTCTAATCCCAATTCCTCCCGTTGAGTCTACTCCTCCATTCAGATGAACCGCGGCCACAAAGTCATCCAAATGCCTCTAAAGAAAAGGATCATCCTTCCCCATTTCGTAGAATGAAAACAACGGGGGTAGAACCAAGAGAAGGAATTGGGATTGAGCCATTGATATCAACTCAGATTTTATGAATGACTTTTATTCTAAGCTTCTTACTCTACGTCGTAACGACTTCACAGTGTGTCTTGAAAGGGTTGAATCTGGATGAAATGCTTTACACACAGTGAAACAGCTTTAGAACTGTAAGTTCATTAGGATCAGTTAAAATTAACCATTTTTTATTTAATAACAAAGTAAAGAAACTGACTAGGTGCCACTTTATAAGAAGTGTATATCACTTCAACTAAATTACTACGGTACTGTGTTGGCTGCTCGTCATCGTCGTCTGCCCCCCCCCCCACTGTTACAATGAGAGCATCCTCACATGTGGCACGTTGATGTGGTTCCGCTCAGCTGCCGATAGTAAAACTCTCCATAGTGTCATTGGAACATTACAGCTCTGCAATATCAATAAAGGCATTGAACTATATTCAAAACTGGTACCTGTGACCATGTAGTGTAATAGTGTCTCTATTAATGTTTCAATAACAATCGCAACTTTAACTTTCAATTGTACTTTGCCAGCGTAGTGGCACAAATATGACCTGCTTTGCATTAGCAGCTTTAAATCTGAATCCATTCCCTGTAGGCAGAACAGTTGAATCGGTTCAGCAGTCAAAGGTACAAAAGAGCACATCTCTTACTAGCAACCTTTCTAACAAATAAGAATTACTCATCAATTGCTCTCTGGGAAATTGTACAAGGGAGGAACAGCTGTTTTAGGATTTCATCCCAAGAAACCCAGACAGCATGTAGATAACTGACACCACTGTCCCTCAGTCTGTGTTTAGAGTTCCATGCTACTGAGGTCATTCCCACCATAAAACATCCATGCAGGAAGTGATGGCATATCCTGCCAGGGTACATTGTTTACAAACAGCTCTGATTGAACGCTGCCTCCTCTTTACGGTGCACTGCAGCAGTAACCCAAACAGGCCAATCAACAGCAATCAGGAAACAGGTTATAGCCTGATGACATGCAGGCTCCATGGCCCATAAGGTAAACAATACATGAAGAAAATAATGAATAAGCCGCTGTTTTTTCCTCTTTGAAAAGTACAATCATACTGAAGACTCGTTTCAGAACATAAACAAAGAGTTGTAACAATCACAGCAGCCAATAGTCCCAAAGTCCCAAAGATGGCAGGCGAGCCTGTATTTGTGTAAAACTATCCACTTTTATCAAAACAGTTAAGACCCATTATTATTCTTAAAGAGACCAGAACCTTGCTGGCAGCTGTGTGTTCTTACCTCCAACTCTTTCTGCAGCAGAATCTGGTCCTTATCCACCACATCCTCATCCACAGCTCTGTAAGGGGAGAAAAAACATTAAAGATTATCAACATCGGTTAAAACAAGGGAAGCTCCTCTAATGATGTTAAGCAGCATCTCACCTGCCCGCCCTTTTCAGCCTCTCAGAGCGGAAGTTCTCATAATGCAGATCCTGAGTTACTTCTTGGAGGTCTTGCATGTGGGTCCTGAAACAACCAGGCGTGCAATCAGATCCTCAGACACAAGAGGGCAGTAAAGCTCTAATTTACACTTTTTTTTTTCTTCTTTTTTTCTTTTTTTTTTTTAAAAGAGGCTTCTGCAACAAACTTAATGAAGCAGAAGTTCTGTCAAGGTTTTAAAAGACTTCTCCAGGAAATCCTTTTACTTAAGAGGTTTAATTACCAAGGAGACTCACACAAGCATGGTGCGTAGTTTAAGGAAGTCATTGTGCTCGGGATTCTCAACCTCTACTACGCCCCAGGGGTAAAGACGACCTCGGATCTTCTTCCCCTTCACCTCAATCAACTGGTTGGAGCCAATCACAGCGAAGGGGATGCTCGCCTGGAAAAGGAAGCTAAGAGTTAGCGTAGGAAAGAGAGTAAGAAGAAGAGATGTGGAAAACCATGTGAACAATAAAAGATATCAGAAAGGAGGGGAGGCAAGGATGGATGACAAACAGATGGTGTCCATCACTAAGCCAGCAGAGGGAAAAGTCTGGTGTGACTACTGTTCCAGCAGACATCAACTGTGCGTCCTCCGGTCACCTTCAGAACTCTGGTCTGCTCTTTGAACTCCTCATCCTCATCAGAATCAGCATCAGGTAGCTGATAAATTTTGATCCCATGCTCAGCAATCTCATCCAGAACCTAAGGGGTTAAAGCCAGAGAAACACATCATGAGGAGGTGGAGTTGTAACCTCAACAGTCTATCATCATGGAGAAAAGCCCATTCTTGAACCCAGCTGATGTGCCGTGACAGATATACAGTATAGACTCTATATACCAGTGAACTATCCCTGCTGTCAATGCTAATAGGAACTTGTTTCTGTCCAATTCTACTCAAATAAAAATGATTCAGTTAGTAGGTTTGCTGTTGATACTTCCTCAGGTGCACTGCGGACACTCTGAGTGTTTTTAGTATTAGTTTACATCAATCCAACTCAAACTTTTTCATTCATTCATTTAAACTAAAACTACAAACGTGAGGCTGAGGCAGCAGCAAAGCACATAGTCTCACAACTATTCAAAAAAGATATTTATAAAATGGGTGGGTTGACAGAAAACTGTGTTTACATTGTACGGATTAAATGACAGCTTCTGCTCTGACCCACAACCAGAAAGTATGAAAGCTCTCGGTAGTAATAGGAGGGTGTGAGTGAGTGACTGTTGTTGCAGCAACACGTTTAATTAAAGTCCCGTCGTGAAGGAAAAGGGGACGAGATTAAAGGAGTAGACAGGTGAAAAAATAGCAGTCTGTGTGCGCACTGAAGTTCTGAAAGAATCAGAAACAATGTTTTCACCCTCCTTTTCTTTCCCTTCTCTGACCGGTGAAGAAACAAGTTCAAACAAAGGCGCTTTCTTCTCTGCTACCTCTGGGACAGATGTCAGTATTTATTATTCCTAACATCAAAGCTGCATTTTTCTTTTGTTTTCTCAAGTGCAGAATTTATAACATGCACAATGTGGTCTCATGTAACGAAGCCAAAAAAAGTCATGCGTTGTTTTTGGGGGACTTTCATGTACTGTGGTGTATAATGGGACAGCAATACGTAAGCCAGGAGTCTAGGAAGTGAGCACAGGTTTTCCTACGGAGCGCAGCTCCTGTTTGAGTCCGTGTTATGGCTGTCGTCTGTTTTCTCAGTGAGCTCTGTACACATGTGTGTGTGAGATAGTGTGTGTGGGGTGAGCTGGGCATTGTTGTGGGGCAGATCTAAAAACAAACAGGCTTTGCAGGACTTGGAGGAGAGCGTGACACCGGACCAGAGACTTCTTTTCCCTCGTGTGCTCAAACACACACGGTGTACAGAAGCCTCCAGTGTGGAGGCTGGATAAACAGAACTGGTGGGGCAGCGCATGAAGAATTTTGGGAAAGTGTACACTCAGTGGGAAAATAAACAAATGTCAAACAATCACAGGAAAAAATGAGAAAAGCAACAAATCCAGTCACACACAAGCAGATAAGATGGAGACACATTCAGATGAGATATGTAATAAAACAAAACCTCGATGAGAAACTAAAAAAGCAACCAGCTACATTTCCAAGTGATGAGGACAGAATAAAATATTTAATGGAAGCCAAGCTCCCATTAAATATTTCTCACTTTATCAGGTCATTTAAAAAACAAGTCTGCCGTCTGCCATCTTCAGTTTTCAGACCCCACTAATCCTAAATGGCTGTTTACCTGAATTATTCTGTTCCGTAACATGTGCTTAGTACAGCCTGGCACCTATAATCAAGACCTCTCAGGGATCATGAGATGTCAAAATCATTGCCTGCTGCAAATCCATGTTGTCTACTCCTGATTTACTCTACACAATGTAGGCCTTAATTCCTAATGTTACACCAGACTCTCCCCAACTGTGCTGTATATTTTAGTTGGCAAAGGGAGATTGGCAGCAGGAGCAATTTCGATTTTATGACCATCCTGTTGCGCTATAATACACCGCTCACCCCCACACCCATCTATGCTGTTATGGTTGGCTGTAGAGGTCCACTGCATGCTGTCAGAGTGATGGATAAACAGCACCCCACAAGACTCTGCCTCAGTACTAATTAGAAGATTACATAAAAAATGATCGTTTCGTGTGTCTGGCTCACAGATCAGAATGTGAAGTACTGTTCGTGGAGTTCATTCTTTATCAGCCTCCACCCTCACACTTGAATTGTGAGGGTGGAGCTGGTCAGTTAGAAAATGGGTCAGAAATGAGATAAATGGCAGATGAATCATAACAAAACATATACTTCCAAAGAAAAGTCAGGCTTACTCAGTTCTAGGAATAGCAGTAATAGTGTTAATTACACTGTAGTGGTCAAGCGTGGTCCAAATATAGAACACCTGCAGGCCTTTACATAGAAATAACTACGCTGGCTGATGCGTTGGAAGACG
The DNA here is from genome assembly GCF_036924035.1 of Leuresthes tenuis. NCBI lineage: Eukaryota > Metazoa > Chordata > Actinopteri > Atheriniformes > Atherinopsidae > Leuresthes > Leuresthes tenuis. The sequence continues at coordinate 11,637,595 of NW_027325360.1, forward strand.
TGACTAAGCAATATTTTTTTTTGTGACTACACAGCAGGTTGTACCAAAACCTCCAATCATAAAGAAACAACGTGCAAACCCATCATTACAGGGATTAACAATTTCACCACGTCAACCTGCCAAGTGAACAATATTTTCACCGCTGGTTTCATCTCACAAGAAAACCCACAAAAACATGAATGACTAAAACACCTGCTTCAGGATTTCTTGTTATTCAATGACAAACAGCACTGGAGGTTAACAATAACGTCTCAAAGAAACACGCAATGAAACGCTTTAAACACACATTCACAATGAGCTTTTTTCTAATGTCACTCTTGAGGATAGAAGTGAGCCTTCTCCGGGCTGGCATGGTGTTTACATCATCAAACAAAAACTGTAACAGAGAACAATACTTGGAAGTGGAAACATGTACCAGAGCATTCCTAGAAAAATCAACAATGAGGACAAAAAGATTCAATGAAACAAAATAAAACTTTATAAGGGCATCTGGACATTAATCAACCCTAACTGGAACCTAACAGTTGGGTACTTAGAGGGACCAGAGTGGCACAACATTGAAGTAACATTTACATAACCTTACAGCTCCCTGCCAGCATTGGCAGTCTGACCACGGGGATGAAGTGACCATTAAGTAGTGTATCTAACCAGCTTTCAGTTGCTTTTAAAGCTTAATTTATTCAGGGAAAACACTTAATCCCCTTCAAATACTCCTTCCTAATTTCCTTCAAATAGCTATTATTCATTTTATTCCTCTCTGAACATTAGTTTGTTCCATCTCTTCATTAAATCTGTATGACGATTATACTGGGATTGGAGTGAACAGTGTTGTGAAGCACAGAAAAACTCTGTAAGGATGGACCAACTGGTGGGACACTTGTTCTGACGTTAATGGACTGGGGCCCTGTTTTTCCAAGGCTGAAGAATTTATTAAAAGAAAATCCCGGTCATGGAGATTGTTCTGCGCTCTTAATCAGATTCCAGTAGGGGCAAACAGCTGCTTACTTTGTACCCATAAATCCATGCATTTTACTTTTATTCAAAATCTTTGCACTTCTGAAGAAAGAGAGAGGTCAGCTAGAAGCATTAAGTAACAAAAACTTACAACTGAAGCCCCTTTCAGACATGCATCCCTTTCCATTAATCCGAGGTTTTCTGTAAAATACTGCAACAACAATCTAACTCAGAGCATATATGCATCACTTTCTTGCTCTGGTATATGATCAGCTGCTTGTGTTTAATGAATAATTATCTACTCTGTGCTTACTTTTCCATTTCGGGGTCTTAGCTTCAATAATTAGATGCAGTGCCTTGCCACAGAAAACTGTGATTAAGAGCTGCACCTGAAGCTTCGGGGGGGACGAGGCGTCCTCAGATGAAGTAAAAGATCATGCTTTTCTCAAGCTGATAACAACTGTGCCGTTTACAGTGTAATTATGCCATGACAATTATATTAATGACTTTTCAACATGCATAGACATGTAATAAGGTTCATCTTTTCCACTGCTGCTAGGTTTTACACAGCCACAACGTTGGCCCACTGATGGCCAGGCTTTCTGAGGGCAGTTTCTCTTTGAACATCATTTTCAGTGCAGTCCTCCTTCCAGGCCATTTTCAGAGGAATGCTTTTTTCCCCCCAGTTGTTGACCAACTTAACACTGACCTGGGAATCGTCCAGGCACAAAGAAGGCACATATAAATCATAGAATGAGCCAGTGTTGGGTCTATATTATGGACAACTTAGCAAAGGACCAGTTTTAAATGGTTCTTTTAGGTACTTTGTTACAAGCAGCCTGTTCCAAAGACAACTAATGTGTTCCCATTTCTTTAGTCTCATCTACAAAATACACGAAACATAACACAGTTTGACAAACTTCAAATCGTATTTTTTCCACTAAGAAGGCGATACCCAAGGTGCATCTCATATGTCAGCCTGATGTGTTGTGTGTCATTTAAAATATGAAGAAGCATAAGTGGAGGACAAAGAAGAAGTGGCAAGACTAAAAAACTATCTACAGCAAATCGGCACGATCACAAAATGACTTCCTGAAAAAAACAATCCAGCAAAGAGCTCAGAGATGCATCTGAAGTATCCCGCCTGCAGGGAGCTGGACAGGGGTGAGGGAGCCCCAACAATACCTGATCTCAGGGGGCTGGAGGGATTTAGGCCTCATACCAGCCTCCTGCACAAACACACACTTTTACATACACATATCGGTAGCCGACTGCGGCCTCATTTGTGAACTAGTATAATCTGGCGTCAGGATGAAGAAAAGAGCTTGTGTGTTACGAATGTGGAGCTTTGTAGCTCCAGGAACTCAGTGAGTCAAATTTAAGAACAACTTGGCCATAGTGGTCCAAAATGTGCACGCATCTTTAGCCACGGTCTGAACCAAAAGAGTTGGACTTGCTATTGATGGAAAGCACGGAGGAAGTCTTAGAACCGCGGCTCCATGAAGGCATCATATGAGCAACAATCCACATGGATCTAATCCACACCCTCTCACACTTCTATTGTTTGAGCTACATATTAGTACAGTTAAGACCACCCACCTCTCCTCTGATCAAAGAGCGTGGAGAGAAACAATCGAGTCATTCATGTAATCTTGTATTTAAGCGAGATTTAGAGGGGGACAGTGTGAGTTTAGGATTTCAACCACAAATCAGGTTTTGTGATTCGGTCTGACGGTCTCAACATCAAACACAACAGCAAAAGTGACACAGTATCAGAAGTCAGGTTGCGCTTTCTTCTTAGAACAAAGGATTGTGAGTTATAGACTTATTCGCTCCATGAGGGAAAGCAGATATTTATTGTTTCAAAATCAGTAGCGATGTGGAGCATGCCCTGGTACAATGACTGCAGGAGGGCAGAAAAATAAATATATCCGCGTGTTTGAACACTGGCAGGAAAAGGGCCAAACACAAGACCAGGGACACACACACACACACACACACTAACACAAGAGCAACCAAGAATGAAGTCATCGCCCGTCAACCTTTACTCAGGAGGCTCCAGTCAACTGTGCACAATGAAAGAATACTTTAAATGGAAGAGATTTTCAGACTCATCACGTCCATATTATCATTAAGTCTTTTTTTATACAGCAGCCTGAGGTTTTTTGCTAGAGTTCTGACAGTTTTATTGATACCTTAAAAATCTTGGTGGATTATCCCTAAGCAGTGATAATGTGTCAAAGTTGAGAGTAAGTTTAAACAGCAGGAGTATACTAGAGCAGCTGGAGGCTATGACAACAAGTCAGACAATGAGGGGAAAATAGTAAAAGTAAGATGATAAATGTGACTGCTGAGGAGCTAGAAAAGAGGGATGGTCTTTTCTGGATAAGAGACAGCAGAGATGAACAGGTAAGGGCTGTTACAAGAGGCTGGCAGAGAGAGGAAAAGAGATGGAAAATATAAGAGCAGTCTTTAGTCTTAACCCAGAGGAAGAACTGATATCACACATTTGGTTGGCTTCCGCTAACTTTTCCTCCTGATTAAAAGAGTCCTGAATGTCTTCCAGATTTACCTGTGGGGAAGAGAGCTATATCATGAACTTTAAAATGTCCATATGCTGTTGTTACTGCTAGACCTTTTCAAAAAGCAGAGCACAAGTCCCTCCCTCTACAAGGTCATTCTTGGCTAAGATGCATTTAATCAAAGTATAAACACTAGAACATACATGAAACCAGCTTGAGGCCCAGTGGGTAATCCATTAGTACATGCACTATGTTCAGTGTCTGAACAAATTTATGAAACCTGAGATTAGTTGTCTACTGTTGTAAGCCTTTTGCATTCTAAAAGAAATTTCCCATAATAAACATTGACAAACTTGAAATGGTCAAAACCTTAAACAGAGACACAAAACAAGCTGGCACCTTCAACTGTTTTCTTCAACCAGAATTCCAGTCCAAACCGGCTGAGCACCATCTTCTATGTTCAAACAGAAAACAGCCTGTAAAGCATTTTGAGACTAAAGCCCCACACAGGATATGACTGTAAGGTCCCAGACTGAGAGGATCAGCCACTCAATATACCCTCCTCAGGGCAACTTATGAGTCAGAGACCACAGCAGCCCTGGTGAAGGAAATTGGCATTAGAGCAAATGAAAAAAAAAAAGGAGGACACAAAGGTAGACGGACAAAGAATGAGACCGTTGAGCAAGGCACTGCCAGGAGAGGAAGGCCTGAGCGAGCAGCAAGCAGAACTAAGGGGATGAGAGGTAAACGACAGGAGGTTTGCTCACTGTGTCCTTAGAGCCTGAGCTGTGTACGGCAGCAGGTTGTCTTGTCAGTGGAACAGTCTTAAAACATTGCAGGAAACTTATATTGTTCTATACAAGCTGTTTCCCCCTAATAATAACAAAAAGAACTGGACCAGCATTGAGGAAAGAAGGGAGGGAGGGGGCAAATGTAGACAAATGGCACCAAACGGTGAGAAAGTGCCCAGCAGAAAACAAACTAATAAATTGTGAGGGCGAAACAGTCGGGCTTATCAATCATCCTCCCGCACTCAGGTTTCTGGCAGGTTCTTGGCTGCTGGTGCTCCTCAAAGGAAAGCCTGGTGCCCCACTTAAATACAGGGGACTGTACAGCAACATTTAGGCACGTATACCCAAGAGCCACTTCAACTAATCTGATCAAACGAGCAAATACTAAAGCCAGTTCCCCCGAGACACTTAATAGAGATTAACAATGTTGTGAAGCTTCACGTCGACAAAGACTGTTTCCATGTATGCAAGGAAGTGTGTTATTGTGCCAAATTAATAAAGTCAGGACATTAAGTAACTCATTTTTGCCATGATAAATGCTCAGATCCACTGAGTCTACCAGACACCAGATTCTTACATGTACAGGCATAACTTAAATGTAAATCAATATACTGCTGTGAGAGCAGCATGAGAGCTACAGAAAACAGGTGCTCTACCTGTGTTAAGTAGCCTACTGTTCATCAGTGGAGGACAACTTATTTAGTGGTCTTGTTTTCTTCTAAACCCATTTAATGAATATCTTTGTGTTCAGTTTCCGCTACGATATGCGTCATACTATTTCCAGACACACATCCACAGATATACATTCCTTACCTTTGGCCTTCATCATAAACACGTCTACGTGTAAAACGTTTCCAAAGACTTACACAAGGATACAGGTGAACTGATCACGGCCAAATGTTCTTCCATTAGGAATTTAACATGCATCTTTGTCTCTTTGCTTAAGAATACGTCAAGTTTGTTGTCCAAAGAGTGAAATATTACTGGTAAAAGTCTGCACAGAAAGCATCACTGCAGCATAGCAATTTATACAAACAGAGATAAAGATTAAAGTTTATGCTCAAACTGAACGAGAGATAGTGGGAATTACATGCCCTCCTTAGAGACACACATAGAAGACAGCTTAATTAAGCCTCTGCATTTCCTGACAATAATGGCTTTTCCAGGAACTTACTAACATTAGATTGGGCTGAGATAAATTCCAAATAGGATTTAGTGTAAAACAAAATAAAAAAGATTTGTCTGCAATTATAGAAAATAGATTTAGGTGAAAAAAAAAAGAAATAATCCTTATTAGATTTCATTGTGTTTGCAAGTGTGTGTGTACGTGCATGGCTGAATTTCTTGCTAACCTCACCAGCTAATTGCTGCTTAGTGTACAATGGGAAATGTCTGTTAAGGGAACACTTAGTGGAGCATGTGAACAAATTGTTGGACAGATAGTGTTGTGGACAGTTAAGCTGAAAAGAGGCCAGATCAAAATGATGTAGGTACAATATTTACACTGCTCTACTTTCTGTTTTTCCAGAGCTGTGCTGCCACTGACTACACGTTTCCAGTAAACGACAACAAAAAAACAAAAACTTAAGCAAAGGTTATGCTTGACCTCTGTTTTAAATGCTGCTGGCGGGATCAGACAGCCACCACGCTTGGGGATTTTTTTTTTTGTAGTTTAAGGTGGGACTCTTAGTGGCAGGAAACACGGTTTTGTTCATGTTAAGTGCCAAAGGAACACTTTGAAAGTTTGAGGAAGGTCACAGCATAAAATAACACTACAAGAAGGTCCCTTTAGGACAACGCCGAGGAGGGATTTCTTCATTGGCAATGGAACAACTGGCACTGTACATGAAAAGTAGAATTACCACATGCACATATTCTGATACAGTGACAAATTATAATTATGTCTTCGAAGTACAGGAAGAAAAGTGGGTGTTCTGAATGGCCAAGTAGAAAGGCCTTTTGTGTTGCCAAGACGTTGCATCAGAGATTTGAAGCAACTGGACTGTAGAAGCTCAGAACAAAACAGCCTGGCTGCTAGGGAGAACAGAGCAGACCTGGACTCTTGTCAGCCAACAAGCCCGACGCCTGCCAGACCACCGGCTCCGAAAGCTGACTGAGAGACAGGTGGGAGGTCTAGGCATGAAGGGAAGGGGGGGGACAGGACAACTTCCTATTAGGAAAGCTTGAAGTGGCCTAAGATGAAAGTTGTTTGTGGCTAAAACCTCATACAATGGCCATGTTCCCGCAGTAGGGCTTTCAGTCAGTGGTCATTTCATTGTCTATTAACCTAACAAATACCTTCTCAGGTCATTGTTTTGTTTGTTAAATGTGAGAGAATGGTGAAAGAATGCCTGACACCACTTCTCAGAGTCTGGGATCTGACCTATTCAATGTAGAATGACATATTTAATGATGACAGAGAAAACACACCAAACTTCCACATCTAAGAAGCTTTATATCAATGTTTAGCATTCACATGTCCAACTACTAGAATAAGAACATTTTATTGGTAAATTAGAATATGAAAAATGAAGAGAGAAAATGAAGAATATGTGCAGGGAATATCAATGCTGCTCAATCTTGAGATCCCAAATATCTAAAACGATGACTCAGACTTTGAAGTAAAAAAAAAAAAACAACACTTTTTTAACGGTTTTCCTTAAACCTTTAATAGAATTTAACTAAGATGCTGGGAGTGCGTCTGGATGTGGGCACAGGGTTGTCTAGTAGGGAGTGAGACCCAGACCAGCAAGCACCTGTTGGCTGAGAAGTCCATGTTGTGTGGACAGCAACGGATCCCTGCAGGCTGCAGCGTCCACCAGCGGAGGCACAGAAAAGCATCGAAAGGCTAGCTACCAGAGTGCGAGGCTAAGCCCATTTAAGTCCAGCTCCCATCGGAAAGGGAGTACGAGCAATGGGTCAACTTTGATTACCCACTCCTCCTCTGACTTTTAGACATCACATGAGGCGCCGAAAAGGCACGCAAGTCCCAGCTTGAAAAGACATATGTGAAAGAGGCTACAGAAGCAGGAAATCCTACTAACATAACTTTACATGTGAGAGGTTATCAGCTAAGCACACTCCCATGAGGTGTGTGTGATTTTAGGTGCTACTCTCTTCTTTCCCCTTTGGACAGCAGGAAGCTGAGGAGCATGCGCTCAGGCGGACTCTTGGGTCACCTCCAACAGGAAGCATCGGGGTGGGTTAAGACGTGATGAGATGTGCTTCATCTATAGCATATAAAACTTTCGCGCGTCCCTCCTACTGTTTCCTCTCTTATGCTGCCACACCCTACCCTTTTGAACAACCTGGTAGTGTCATCAAAAACACAACAAGAAAACCACACCACTGCAATCAAAAAGAGAACTATACGCACGCTTTCTCATACAAACACACAGGTGCCAGACAAACCAGGTTGTCAGTAAGCATGGATACAAGATTGTGCCATTATGATGCTATTAGCATTATGGATCAACCACGCCTGTGCTGTTAAAATAAAACCAATGCACAGAAAATCTAGAAAAGCAAATAACGTGTTTGAAAAATCCATCTTCATGTATCATGAATGTCAAATATAGGGAAAGATTATCATATGTACTGAATTTAGAGAAGAGTGGACACCTGTGGATCAAAACTACGTGTTAGTTTATCAAACCCACCCTTCTCTTCAGACGATCCCTCTCCTTCAGTGTCAGCGTGTCAGCCTTTGCAATGACAGGGACTATGTTGACTTTGCTGTGGATGGCCTTCATAAACTCCACATCCAGAGGCTTCAAACTTGAGAAAAAAAAGAGAACAGAGGACAGTTGGGACAGAAAAAGATAAAGAGAATAGCAAACACACAAAAAAAAGATAGTTCAGATAGAAAAAACAAAGAATTGTGAGAATTTTGCAACTTAAAATTACAGGAAACTATGGGTCTGCATAATAAAAAAGACTGAAGCACGACATATAAAAATGTTGTTGACCAGAAATATGACTGCTTCTCATTGTTAATACTTGTATAAAACCATGTTTTACCCATGTCCAAATGGAGAAATGAAATAAAAGCAGCAGTGCACTCTGTTGTCCACTATGTGCCTTCTGTTCAGCCCACTTTCATCGTGGAGGTATCGCTCAAACTGATTGTCAATGTACTGGATGATGGTCTTGAAGCTGAAAAACAAACATAAAAAGAGTAAGTGTAATATTCTCAGCACACAAGGAATCACTTGAAACGATTCTGGAAACCTTAAGTAAGAGTATAAAGGTATCTAGACACAGGAAGTACAAACAGCAGAGGTAAAACGTAAGGAATTAGGGATGAAACATGAGAAAGAGTAGAGATGCAGGATGAGGGAGATTGGCAGACACATCTCAAGTTGTTATCACTTTCCACTACATATAAACACACCAGTCCTGGCTGTTGATGGCATCGCCATATCCAGGGGTGTCGACCACGGTGAGACGAAGCTTCACCCCTCTCTCCTCAATTTCTACAGTGGATGCCTCAATTTGTACCGTCCTCTCAATCTTTTCTGTGGATTCAAAGAATGAGAAACATTCAACACAGGTAGATTCATAACAATAATACCAACAAGTTCAAAGTACAAACAAGTTCCTCCCCACACAAGATGACTTGAAGCATAAGCCGCTGAGATCCCACAATGACAGGCTTCAAGGAGGAAGCTGCACCCTAAAACCAAATCATGAGCTGTGTCATATAAAAGGGATATTTATTTTCTGTCTACGTGAACTGACTGGGGAGGGCGTGGATAATTGTTTTCAAGCCAGAAGAAGTCTTAATCTAAGTCCAGTCATAAGAAAAGCAGCACCATATTTGGAGGCTGCAGCATTCCCAACATTCCTCTTAAAGTAAAGCTCTGCTGGAGACATTGCAAAAGACTTTTCTTCATTATTACGGTGCGCACGTCTGTATGTACATATGCATGTGTATAAAAGAGTGTACCTGCGGCACCAGGGATGTAGCGTTCAGGGTAGAGGTCAGTGAGAAACAGGCTGTTTATGAGTGTTGATTTGCCCAAACCGGATTCCCCTGACGCACAAAAGCAAAAGAAAATAAGTATGCAGTCTTAAAACAATGCATTTAGGCTTTGTAAAATGACAAGTTATGCTTACCCACCTACAACCATTAGGGTGAATTCAAACCCCTTTTTCACTGACTTTCGGTGCACTTGGTTTGGGAGGTTTGCAAACCCTACATAACCCGCTGCATCTGGGAACTGTAGGTCAAAGAGGGCAAACAGATCTTTCAAGGTTTAGATAAGAAAGAGTTACAAACCGGCCATTAAAATATATAATGCATTACATATGAGGGGATAATAGGATTATTTCACACATTTCACCACTTAATCCTTTCATTCAATAAATAAATCGTTTAAATTTTTTTATTTGCAGGTGCAGGCATTCAAGTACATAAGTGAGTGAGATTGCTGATGATGCATATCATCGAGAAATTCCAACAGGCAATAAAGTCCAGCCATGAAATTTATACAGGATATCCTCCCTGGATGCTTGTGCAAGGATGTGAGCATGAGATTACAAGTGCCATGACTTTATTCACCACACACCTCCTCTTTATACTGCTACTTTGTCAGAATTTGTTGTAAAACCTCCAACGTGGTGACTATCTTCCTGTTACTCACCTTCGCCTTTTCTCCAGACTGCGACATTGCTACTCTTTACGGCACGTCTGAAAAGCCTGCAAGTGGGAAGAGACGAAAGATTTAGTTGAGCAGGTGCAATGGAAAAAAAAAAAAATAATAAATCGTACTGTCTTTGACGAATGACTTTCATGTTGAGATAAGGTAGCATCACAAAAATGACTCAGTTATCCTTCCATCATGCATCATGCAACAGATTTCTATTGCAGAATATCTATGTTGTAAATCTGCACACTCTACTAAAGACAAGCCGATGGATGCACCATTCTTAACACCACTCCCAAAATGCCATTAAACCGTTCCAGTCTCGTGTACGCCGTGCTTCTGTCCTACTCTGTGGCCCATAACAGACAACAGAGCAACGGAATCGCTTAATATATTAGCAACACGATGACTGAGCAGGAAGAACTGGCTCCAGTTTCTCATCGATACACAAGCCCTTGACAGCCGGAGTGTGATAAGCATTAGAAAGGGGGAAGCTATGACACACTGCCAAATGGAGATAAACAGTGATTACAAAATGATAGCCGAGGAAAGAGGTGGCGTGGGAACCGGATTTCATCATTCTCTGTTGGCAAATGACAAACACGTCTTTTTTGGACAACTGGGGAAACTTTTAGCTGTGTTAGATGTATTAGATGGTAGCTGGGGTCGAGCCTCTGTATCAATAAGAAAGTGGGCAGAGATCCCTCATTCTGACAGGGTGGTTTCATCGAGTGCAAAAGGGAGAACAATGGGTGTTTATCCCTTTGGTTCCTGAAGATTTTCCTATACAGAGCAGCTCGGCTGAGTGAGCAATGAGAACACGTGTCTAACCCCTTGATTATATCTAAAACCAAACACATGCAGGACAGCAATGGGACACACCAATCTTTCAGGGTGGACAAGGGCAAGGTAAAGACAAGGGTGGAACCTAATCAAAGCAAATGCAGAACATCTGAGGCCTTGTCGGGAAATGAAGAGATGTTAATAAATAATCACCAACATTCTCTGAGCATTAGTGCAATGGAAACAAAAACTGAATAAAAAGTTCATCGGTGCTAATTTAGCTGAGCTGAAAAAGTTACATTCTTTTAAGATTAATCTTTAGTGCACTATGGACATCTTTACTAAATATCATGACAAATCTATTTAAAAGTTCAAAAAGTGCTGAGATTACTTGAAGCTCTGGAGCAAAGTGGTGGACTGACCCACTGACTGATTCACCGCCTTGGGTTGATGAAGCTCAATAACTGGTTTCAGGCCTAAAAACACACCAGCTACAATATTTAATGTGTTTTCATTCTTAATGGACTTCTCGGCTAATGCAGTTGCCCACACAAGTGTACTCATGTGCAACAAACACATACCCAAAGTGTTATTCCTCCTCAGACTCTGTGGGAACCAAAATTAGTCCAGCAGCAGATTAATTAAACTGTTCCAATAACGCAGTTGAAATCTCACAAAGACAACACTACAGGACAGACAGGCGGGAGGCACACTTCAATAATGCTCTCTTAATAATGGCCATTTAATCAGCAGACTGCTGAGCTGCTTCCACACACACAAACATAGCCATCAATAGACCAGATTTAGGCGGGATTAAACAGTTTGGACCAAAGGGGGGGGGGTGCCATTTAAAAAAAAGCTAAAGTTCTTGGCATGTGATGCCAGTTTAGAGTTGATTTATTAGCTGAAGCCATGCAGGGGCAGTAATATTAGAACTATTTAACTTCCTGTCAGGAAGTGTCAGGGGTCCATACACCAGCTCCGCTTGGATTAAGTACTTTCTACACTTATTAGAAACACAGATACAATAATTTCACAACATGGAATCTTGAAGAGATTGCTGGCATAACAACAAAGCTGGTAAAAGATCACAGAGAGAGCCTTCAAAGCCACTGAACATAATGAAGCAATGTCTGACTCATGTAAGTAGCCTTTGGGGGTCAAAGATAGCGGTTTTGGGCAACAGTGCAGAAATAAAGACACGATACAGGCTCTAAGCTGTGGTTTGGGAATAATATGTTTGGGGGGTGGCGACCGATTCTTTTCTGTACAATCATTGTTACACACTCCCTTCCACCATATGAACATGTGGGGTTTTTTTGTGCTAAAGGACAGAGACAAAAGACTATTGGATAACCTTAAATATTCATTGGCCTGACAGCATTATTATTGTTATTTTCCAAATTTCTATACAGCAACAATATTGTTGTCGTTGATTCTTTTGGTCAAGATGGATAACAAAAATCTGATAGTATGACAACCCCTGCATTGGTCTGACATTGAGCCAGAACATTATAACCAGCAACAGCCAAACAGCTGCTGTGTAATCTCGAGGGATAATTCCTTGCTTTGGACCTGAGCACCTCAGGAAGGCGATACGGAGTCTAGATAGCTTCTAGTACAACTGCGAGAAAGCTTGGGGTAACTTTTGACTCACATACGGGTTCAGACAGAAGACATCCTCTCAACCTTTAGGATTAGGCTCAAGACTTTCCTTTTTGATAAAGCTTACAGTTGGGGATGGCTCAGGTGACCCTGAAGCATCCCTTAGTTATGCTGCTTTGGGCCAAGACTGCACCGAGATCATCTCATCACTCTGCTCTCTTTATTCACTATGTACGCATGTCATTTTGATTACATTTGGAATAAATTCATCTTTAGTTTTCAAGTGCCTTGGGATAGCATTTGTTAGGATTTGGCGCTATATAAATAAAACTTAATTGAAGTGAATCAAGTTAAAAGTACCTGATTTTACTGACAAACAAATGGTAAAAACACAAATTAGCCTTGCATGGCCATTCAGCTAACTGTATATTATACATGTATACTGACCAGCCGGCTGGCCTAATCGTTGGCATATGTATCCCATCATGTTCCCATTGGTTTGTTTACAGGCTGAGATTGAGAATCTTTCAGCTCAGAGGACAAAAAAGGAAAGAATAGATTACCCTGTGGACCATTATGAAAGACAGTAGGTTGTATCAGTCTGTTGTTAAGCCATATTTATTTTATTCTGAGCTCAGAAGTATTAGTATTTAAATCAAACATATGGAACGACAACATGCCCCTGGAAACTGGTGGCGTTTGAGAATGTTGAGGCAGATAAAAACGAGAGGAACTCAAACAAATTCATTTGCAGACTTTGATCAGCTTTGTTGTCTGAAAGATGGTGTTTCACATCCACCAAATACAGCCATGGGAAGGTCACACGAGGCTACACGCTTCAAACCACCCAATTTCTTACATGAAATTAAACATTTAGCAAAAATGGCCAAATAGTGTCTGGCCAAATCATTTGCTGACCATCTGTTAAGATAACCAAAAGAAAAACAAGTTGATTTACTTGCTGAAACAGTTGACATTTATGACCTTTGTACTCAACGCTGGACCGAATCCATACCGTCTCATTCATATGACTGACATGGGTGGGAAAAGATGGTGGTAAAGAGCACAGGTTAACAAATACTGGCATTTTCCTTTATTTTCTCAAACCTAAGAGGTGATCGAGGACAGCTGGACCAGGACGGTCACACTTTTCTCTTCACTTTTTTGTGATAAAGCACACATAAAAAAAATAAAAGACACATGAACATTGGGCATTTAACCAACATTGTGAGGGGAAATAAATTTGGCTAAAATGAAACATTCAGCTACACTATTAGTAAGCAAATGGTGAATGCTTCAACATCTCTAAATATCTATGTACACATATGTTAAAAATCTTGGCAGTAGGTAGAGATTCCAATTGTTCATGTATCAAAGGTGTCCAAGCAGAATTTTGACGAGAAAATGACATGCATCGTCAAAGATTTCATCAAAAAGATTCAACCATAGCAAATTATTTGATTTAAACTAAAAAACTGTGTTGCAGCCATCACCGTCAGTCATCACAGTCTAATTAGTAAAGACCAAAATGTACCAACTAAGCCCCACTATGACCACTTTCCTTATTATTAAAGCTAAACCGGTGCTTGTCAGGATAAAGCTGAGTCATCTTAAAGCGTTTGCTTTTTTTTTTTTTAAACTTCCTCTTTTTATCCAGTTTTCATACACACTGATGTATAAAAGGTATTCTTGCTCTGCAATATCATCATTCAAAGCTTTGACACAATAGTCCAGGCCCACTTTGTCTGTCCGTTTGCCTGACAGCGCGAAACGACAGGAAACATTGGCTTGCAGTTTATAGTGTCGAACATGTGTCACCCGGCGCTCGTGTGCTGGACAGCGATTGTGAGGTAAGGTCACAGGAAGGGGAAAGGTCAGAGAGCGGTGAAGGAGCTGGATCAGAGACCTGAAACGTCTTCCGATACAAAGAGATGTTGTTCTTCTGGTATCACACTGATCTCTGTCCTGCTGGGTAAAAAGCTAAATTGTTTTGTATAGTAAGGGCCAGCTGCCAGCCAGAGATTACAGCTCGCAAATTCTGCCATCGTGTAATCGTCACCACTCAGCAAGGGCGGAAGTGAAATATGCATGTTTTCACTGAGCCAAAAACACAAGCAAAGATGGATGATAATTCTTCAATAGTGGCGCTTCGCCACATCTTAGACACATAATGAGAAATATGTTATCGTTTCCCATCGTTATTGTAAAGTTGTCCGAAAGCAAAATGTATTTTTTTGTGCAAATCTGCAGTAATATCAGATGGTCGAGGAATAATCAGACATATGAAAGCAGTGTCAGATTTCAGAGGTTACATAAATGGGCTTTACAGCAAGGACATTTGTGGGAGTCAATGCCAGGGGATAGCATGTCGAAACAAATCTTACATAGCACCGATTCAGGAAATATGTTGGCCTACTTACAATAGGTGTAGAGTTGCTCTACAGATGCCAAGAAAGAGCTGGGACAATGGGCCAATAAATGAGTTCAAAGCACTCAGAAATGTGTCCGGCCATAATTAGTGTTCTGAAAAGCTGTAGAAAAATAAGTGTGGACCAGTACAAGGGTGTCAAACAATGAGGGAGAACATTAAACAATGCTTCAGTCACTGGTCAGGGAGTTTGAAACGTGTGTGAGGGCCTCTGCAGACTGTAACAGTTGATGTCCACCACACCCAGTCTGTCAGACACTCACTCAGTTTCTGGGACTGTGACACTGCTGTTTATACTTAAACAGCTTAGTGGACAAAAGCAGCTATCTCGAGAATATTCCGCTTTAAAAACGTGTTTTATAAACCACTTATGGGTCTAAAAAACAACGCTGAAGCTGAGTTGACGTTACATGCCAAACTTTAGCATGCAACAGTTGTTACCGCGGCTGGTGTCATGTTGCCAGCTCGGCTTCAGCACTTTCCAGCGTATCCTCCTCCCCGAGCTCCGACCGAACTCAGCCATTTACAATAAAAGAGCGCTAAATAGTCGAGCATTCTTACCTGTGCGCAACTTTGAGAAACAGTTAATCAACCGGAGTCTGTTGCCTGTCGTTTCTGTCCCAGCCCAGGAAGAGGAACCCGGAAACCGTTTCCCCGAGTCCGCCCTCGTCCCAGAAGGTTTTTGTTACCAACTGCCGTCGTGTGGCGTCACTGACGCCATTGTGGCTCAAAACGTTGGACACTTGGAAAATAGAATAATACACCGATAGGAGCCAATATGGCTGCTACAGTACAACAGTCCCTTTCACCGTCTAGTATGCAACAGGTCTGGCTATTGGGAATATAAGATATTTTGCTGTTGGCTGCTATGTTTTTTAAAACTATCCGTAGCACTCCGATGACCATAACATATCTCCATTGTATGCCACTGTATGTGCTTGGGACAACAGGACAGCGCTTTATTTATTTTTTAAATAACAGTTTATTTCTACAGCACCAATCAATAACGATAACCTACGTTAACGGAGTCTTTACATTTTAGTGTTATCTTAAATATGTTTAAAAAGTCTTTAAAGTTCAAATGGAGGCTGTCAGGGATGTCCAAAAGAAGGCTAAATCCATAGGAAATCAATAGGATATGTGAATTTCAGATGAAATATTGGGTCCGTATACACACTCAAAAGCACAGTTCATTTGGTCTGTGTTATTTTTCGAATGCAGACACATTTGATTGTTTCTGAAAGGTCAGTAGCTCACAGATCCCACATAGTTCTTTAATGTTGTTGGTACCTACTTTACCATCTATGATCCTACCAGAAGTAAAAATGAAACAGCCCATTAGACAATATATACAGCTATATAGGACATGAACATGACAAATAGATATAATCAAAATAAATATCTAGTTTATTAAGCATAAGAACAACTAATATAAATTTCCCATATTTAATCTTAAGTATAAATGTATTGTTTTTCGTTATCAAAAACCAAAAAAAGAATATCAAAAATATTATCTATAATAGGCTTTCATGGGTCTTTCTGGCTGTCCTAAGACGAAAAGAGGTAATAAAGAATACATTAATTTGACCCCAATTTTAAAGCAGATTTACAGTCACATATAACACATCTTTATCCGTAAGTTAGGCCTGAAAGACCTAAAAACATAAGCTGCCATGTCTGAAAAATCTGTAGTCTAACAAGTGTCCTAACAAGTGTCCTGATTCTCTTAACCAGTGTCTCTCTGATGCTCCATAACCTTAAAACACCCCTAACTCCCCCTTCCTGCAACAGCCCTTCACCCCCTCTATTCATTGTAAATAACTGTTCAAACTCACAATGCGCTCTGGACCGCTTTATTCAGTCGCGCAACTTCCCTGCATTTTCATTGGCCCCTTGAGGATGCAGGGACAGCGGATTGGAGGAAAGTTTCTCCTGGAGTCCACACACCCCCACCTCACAGATATCCATGCTCCGGTGCCACTGTGAATCCAGTTGTTTTCACATCCCCGCACTAACAAAGAGACTTTGGCTCCTATCGTACACCTCCAAGTAAATGTGGGGAGAGATGAGCAACTAACGACTGGAGGTACTCCACAGCAAGGTGCGAAACAGCAGGCTCAGACACCGGAGAGATAGTTGGTGATTTTGAGGAACTTCAGACAGACTAAACTGAACGTAAAGAGCGAAAATGGTGTCGGCTGGACTGGAGCTCTTGGGACTTTCGATGTGCGTAATTGGCTCGTTCCTGGTAATGGTGGCGTGCGGGCTCCCAATGTGGAAGGTGACGGCTTTCATCGAAGCCAACATCGTGGTGGCTCAGACGATCTGGGACGGTTTGTGGATGTCGTGTGTGGTGCAGAGCACGGGCCAGATGCAGTGCAAGGTGCACGACTCAGTCCTCGCGCTCAGTCACGATCTGCAGGCGGCCAGAGCGCTCACCATCATCTCCTCCGTGATGGGTGTGGTGGGTCTCATGGTTGTGATTGCTGGGGCGCAGTGCACCAACTGTATCCGCACTGAGTATGTTAAAGCTCGGGTGGTGAATGCCGGCGGGATAATCTACATCATCAGTGGCCTGTTTGTGCTGGTGCCGCTTTGCTGGATGGCCAACAACATCATATCGGACTTCTACAATCCGCAGGTGCCCTCATCCAAGAAAATGGAGATCGGCGCTGCGCTCTACATCGGCTGGGCGGCCACAGCGCTGCTGCTGATCGGAGGATCGCTGCTGTGCTGCTCCTGTCCCTCCAGCGGGAATTCGGGATACTCGGTAAGATATGCGCCGACCAAGAGGACCACGCAGAACGGGGACTATGACAAGAGGAATTATGTGTAGTTACGTGTCTTACAGCAGGCAATGCGTAAAAGTGACCTGCGGCTTTTGAAAACAAAGAAAAAAACTTTTTTTTCTACGGACGTTGTTTTTGCACCTGCAACTTTTGTATTCGTTTGTTTGTTTGATTGATTTTTAGAAATCTAAACCTTGATCAGTGGAAGCACCTCTGCTGCTTTTACACTGGTCCTTCAGTGTGCTCGGGCTAAATATTCACACATCCTTTTTGCGTCTACAGGAGATTAAAAAAAAAATAAAGACTATCAGCCACAAGAAGTAGCTCGCGACAAAAAGGAGTATATTTGTTAGGTACCTGCTTTTGTAAATCTTCGAAATTATTAGTATTTGGAATTGCTTGTTGATGTGTAACTACAATGTTTTATTTTAAGGGAGTCTTGGCACCGAAAATTACGGCTGTTTTTTTTTTGTTTGTTTGTTTTTTTGGTTTGTTGCATTGTCAGCACAAAGTTGTACAGTAAGTGAGAAAGGCTGCGCACTCCCAAACATTCAAAGACACATTTCCGAGGGGAACAACGAACAACTTCACAACAATGTCCAATGACAATAAAGACCGGAGAAGAAAAGCGCATACGCTTTAAAACCCTAATTAATCCCGGACAGGCTTGTTGTAGCTCAGAAGTTGATGAGGAAGGCTATCTGAGGTTTGCTGTCTCCCTCTGGATCTCATTGCAGAGAGCCTTGAATTTGTAGGTTACCACATGTAGTCCGTTATTCGGCCGCACTGAGCACCTGGAAAGTTTTTTGCATTATTGTCCGTGCAGGAAGTACCTTGTCTTTTCACAAATTCCTGGAATAAAAATGTGTTTTCTGTTGCTATGTTGACGTTTGATGTAATGTTTCAGTACTCATGTATACGAAGATGCAATACTGCTTCATTTGATTAAGATTAAACTGAATATATTGTCTCAAATCTTTAGTAAAGTGTGTTCTTAAAATAAAACAGAGGCAGGACTTCTCTCTTGGGCTGTGCGTAAATCATGCCGTTCCCACCATGAATCCATAAACCAACCCCCACGGCGGGAGAAAGTATTTTGGTTATCCATAGAAATCCAGATGACAATGCCCATTCAGCAAGAGTGGGGCTCCGCTGTTCAACTCACAATACCCCCCACCCCCACCCACCCCGCGCGCGCTCACACACACACTCCCGTTTCAGACCCCTCCCCTCATCCGCAGTCACTGAAAGGCGTTAAAATGAAAGCTGTGGTGAAGCTGCTGGAATCGTCCTCCTACAAGTCATTCCATTCATTCATTAGTCTTCAACCTTATCTCCCTCCAACAGGATAAGATAGATAGTCTCCACAAGAAATAATTTCACATCCTCAGTTTACCCAATGGGCATCACAGTTGCTCAGACGCTGTGGATGGTATGCACTACAGAAATGTGTAAAGTTACAGGACCGTTTAACTTGTGGCAACAGCTGAGAAACACCAGATATTTCAGTCTATGAGTAACAGCACCCTGATTTAAAACTGTGACTGGATTACAAGAGCTTATCCATACTTGTTTTTTGAGTCTGCTGACTCAAAAACCTTAGTAGGTCATATGGCCTCTTAAATGTTGAAAATAGGAATTCTGCATACAGTCAGGAGATTCTGCAGACTTCAAGGGGGGAATTCACTTAATAATATAAGAGACTAAGTGAACACATTTGCTACAATTATTTCCATGTAGTTTTCATCAAGACAAGGCAGTTTCATTTATTAAATATCATACACAGGGGAACATGCAAGAGCACCAGTTAAAAGGAAAACACAAAACAAAGTTGGAGCAATAGAACTACTTGGTAGATGGAGGTCAGAGAAGTTATAAGAACTTTTATCAAGTTGGATCTGAAGACAACAACAAAAAAAATCCCAAACATTTCCAAGGTCTTTTAAAAGCATAATACAATTGATAGCTGTGAAAGTGTTCTGAATATTCATTCTTTAATATTTCTAAAGATATGAATAAATTTGCAATTGACTGACAAAAAATTATTATTTTTGAAAAACTGCTAAAATATGCAAACTTCAGAGGAATCAGTTCTCCTTTATATATTTTTAGTTTGTATAACAAGAATAAACAAATCAATTTTCAGTGTAAAAGCAAAAAGAATAACTGGCTACTTTGGGGACCTGTCATGGACTGGCGACCTGTCCCAGTGTGACCTTTAGCCTGATGGCAGCTGGGATAGGCTGCAACCACCCCCCCACCCCCGACACCCTGAACTGGATTAAGCAAGTATAGAAAATGGTTGTATGGATGTTTATTGTATCCCTCCTGTGAATGACATTTTCAATTCGTCTGTATGAGCACAGAAAGAAGATCGGTGAAGGTAAGAGTTGGCTACAGAACATTAGGTCTGGGTGGGTTTCTCCATACAAAGGCAGTCCCTGCAGGATGCAGTGTGATCTGCCTCTGTGAGATGTTTTTGTCGGATTGTTAGTTCCACTCCTCTTGTCACCACACGGAGAGTGACGAAGCGGTGTGTGTGTGTGTGTGTGTGTGAGAGTAACGTGTTGAGCGCATGTATGTGTTAGTGTTGAAAGGGGTAAAGGGTGGGGGCATCTTTAAAAAAGCCCTCATTCCAATGAGAAGAGAGGCAAATAGGGCCAGCGACGTCATTCAATGGGCACTCGCCATGGTAACCAGGCAGAACCTGCAGTTGCCTGGCTACGGGAGCCTATAATGTGGTGGTATGGATGAGCCTAATAAAAGGGCTGGCTGGCAGACATTCCAACATACACAGAGCCTATGCACAACAGTCTGTTGGGTAAAGGAGGGATTTTCTGAGAGCTCATAATGGTCACTGCAAACAGCTGTGACAGCAAAACACATTTCCTCTTTTGTGTTTTATTTTAAAAGCAAATGTTACATGCTACCATAAGTGTTGATACATAACCAGAAGTAATGATATTTTAAGGAGGTGCTTCTCAGAGCTGACTCACAGAGCATGACTAAAATGAACAAACTTGATGGCTGAGGTCAGGTTGTGCATCATTGGTGGGACTTGCATTTGACACAGATGAGCTGGGAAGTTGCTTCATGACATGAACTCTGAACTCTGAGGCAGGTCTTGAATCAGACTGAAAGTCATTTCCCTGCTCAAGTGAGGGGTGATCTCATCGGAGCAGAAACCTCCACATTCAACAGGGGTCGCAGCCATTGACCCAGCACTCCTCACTCTAACAAATAACTGGTCACAGAGCCAGTTTAAAGAAGGTGTGCACATTTAGGGCCTTAATTATACATAAAATGTATACCACAAAGCAACAAAAGCCGTGTAAATGATTCCTGGAACAAATTAGACCTCAATCGATGTCGTCATTGGTTGACTCAGACTTACACCAGAGCCAGCAGGTGCATACAGTCTGCAGACTTCCCAGCTGGATGGAGCATGCTCACAGATAGGGAAGCCAAGAGTCAGCAGGTGGTTAACTGTGGAAGACAAATGCGGCTTTGTGTCGAGAGTTAAAGACCCCCTGAGTCGTTTGTTTGAGAAACAAAAAGAGAGCTCGCGTAGTTAGAGATCAGAAAGAAAAGAAAAAAAAACCACATTCTGCTCTCCTGCATGTTCACAAAGTTTACAGCTGGGTGACTTGGTTTTTGTTGAAAACCTGTAGCACGACCAGGCTTCCTGTGCAGGGGACATCGGAACAGGAAGCAGGAAGGAACATGGAGGGTGTGGAGAGGCGGAGGAGGGTGGAGTGCGTGTGTTTCTGTACTTGGAGATCTGTGTAAATTACTCAGAAACCTACTGTAAACACAGAAAGACAGGTGCAAGCAAAAAACTGTTCATGAGTGTTTAACAGGCATGCAATTTCAGCTTTGCTTCATCACATTTATCCTCACAATTCTTCCGATGAAGCCTTTATAAAACAAACAAAAAACACGTAAAAACACAAAGTATTCCTTTTGTGAGTTGAGAAAAATGCACTACTTCAAGTTCAATAAACCTTTTTAAAACAACTGGATTATCTGAGAAATGTGTTGGCACAGATCTGAAAACAGGTTTATCTCAGCTCATGAGAAGTTTACATATTGGACTAATATGGATTTAAGAGCAGAAAACACATTTGTGCGAAACATTCAGGATAGGGACCCATGGGATTGTTTTGATGTAAGGAAATGAGAAATTCCATCAAACAATGTGTTGAAGTTTGAGCTCTAATTGTAACAAGAAGTGACGAATTATTGGCAAGTCCATCATTTTACAGTTGTGTTTAATCCATATATTTTGAATTCCAGTCAAGCTCCATAGATTTTCTAAACAAATGAAAACCAAACAGTGGCTGAATCTACAATCCATGTTTGTAGATTGTGAGATGGTAATTTATCCCTTGGCTGTAGTTAACCTGTCTGGCAGCATTTAAGTGACATGATAGGAATAATTATCCATGAACTACCCATGAATTACAAATAATATATTTAAGAGTTTTCTAACTGTCTAGCCATGTATTTTGTAACGCGCAGACCTAGCAAAGTACTTAAGCTGGATCTGAGTAGGGAACAGAGCAAGGAAAATATTCTGGTTGTACAATTTTTTAGCCTTAAATTGTAGCCCTAATTGTGGACCAATGCAGCTATTTCATCTTCTGTCATGGTTTCAGGTTGGCAGTTCAGCACCCAGCCTTTACATTTAGGAGTCATACTATTGCAGTACATGCAGAATGTGGTTTGGCATGGTCTTGTTGAAATTAGCAAGGTTTTCCCAGAGTCCGTGCAATGATTTTCACAGCAAAATGATGTCTATCTTTAATGCAGTGTACCCCGAGGCCCTGAAGATTACAGCCATTCACTGTTGTTTTTTGGTCTTGTACCTTGTGTCCAGATATTTCTTTAAAATATTCTGAGTTTTTAAAATGATATTTTGTATCATAGAAGACTGACCCTCTTAAACTGTTGGAACTGTTTACCCACACAGTCTCTCATACCGTGGTGAACCTTTCTCCTTCTTAACGTCTGAAAGACTCTGCCTTTCTGAAATGCTATTGTTTCTTTTTTTTTGCCAAATCATCTACTCAGCCATCAATTAAACAAGTTAACAGTGAGTCGTTCATTGGGACTTTTTTCCAGTATACAACTTTTCCAGTCTTTTGTTAACCCTTTAAAAAAAAAAAACTAAAAAAAACCATGCTGCTGGCATCAAATTCAAAATGAGCATGTCTTTGAGAAACAAACATTTTCAGTTTCAACTTCTGATATGTCGTAACAGTTTCCCTCTTTCCTCAAGGAACAGACAGTTGCAAACTTAACACTAACCTCACCTCATCTCAGTATTTACAAAAAAAAGTTCTGCCAAATATTTTATCACTCTACAAAAATCATTTAGGTCTTTGGGTGTAATTTAAAACAAGCCAACAATGTTTTACGGGAACAGATGAAGTGTTTTCTTATCAAAGTGATAAACAGTGCACACAGGGAGGGTTTTATCTCAGAAATATGAGAGAGGAGAAGTTGATCGAGGGAGTCTCAACTCCTTTCATGCCTGTGTGAGTGAGATCATGTTTCCATACTATATATCATCAGTAGGAGGCAATTCTAAATAAAATTGGGCACATAAAAGCATATAGTGACTTGCACAGACTTATATACAAGTCAGCGCAGCGCAAAGTGGTGAGGAATGAAAGCCCTCTGCTGAGATGAAGAGGAGTCCTGGAATGTATGCTGAGAGATCAGGAAGCATTTCTGATTTGGCATGGTCAGCAAAATGCATGTGGTGTCAGTCAGGGATAAAAAAAGAAAAAGAAGCCTCCTCATTAACAAAAAGCACATCAATATATATTCATCAGGCCGAGTTACATCGAGCTTGGGCCTTCTGGGGTATTCTGGACGCCCATATTAACATAGGACACAGTAAACACAGGTTAAAGCATATCATTTCCACATTAAATGCTTTTTTCATGAAAATGTTTATTCTCAAGACTGTTGGACCCAAAAACATGTGTTTGATGTGTGAGAGAAAAAAATTAAACAGAGAACAGGCCAACCTTATCTTAGTGTTTTTTTCTTCTTTTGCTCTCTTTTCTGAGATCTTCTCTCAGTCTTTGTGCAGACGACCACAGTGCATTTTCAAAAATGAAGGTCGTTCTGCTTGTTATCCTTTAAAGGGAGTCCTGCATGATTGAGCCACCCACCACAGAGACCAACAGTAAAAGACACTCTCATCACACCCGACTGCAGACTTAGTGTTTGAGCAGGCTCTTAATCAGTTTTTCTTCCTGACATTCCAGTGTGCAAACCCTAATATAATGAGGATGTCACGCCGACTGGATATGTCCCCACTGTGGCTCAAAAAACAAGCCGTGGAGAACAAAGTATTTACACATGAGTGTACCTTATCTAAAAAACATCTTCATGCAAGGAGCATTGCCCTTTATATTAAAGCTTAAGCTGATTTATCTGGCATAATAAAAGACAAAGCAATGACTAATATCATGTAAGCATGAGATTTTAAAGAAGCTCCCACTGTGATTCTGTAAAAATGAGTGAGACAGAAGAGAAAACATCTGTGAAATGCGGTGCCAGTAGCCAGTATTTTCACCCATATTAAGTGTTTTATCTTGTGTGATTACAATGAGAACTCAGGAAAGAGGATGAAATAGATCATAAAAAAGGACACGTGGTTAGTCAGGTAGAGTCTAAAAGCTAATGATAAGCCTCTAATAAAGCATTTTATCTAGATAAAACCTGCCAACAAACTATTGATATGCATACAAATCTTGCTTTAGGTGTCAGACAACTGCTTGCTGGGGGTGTGACATCATATCACATGAGGTAGTAAGTTTTAAACGGAGCCAGGTTAGCCGTTTCCTTCTGTTTCCAGATTTTAGCTCAGCTAATCATCTGGTGGTTCCAGCAAGTGTCACACATTTCATACATCGTTGTTTTCCATCATCTGAAGTGCACCACTCAGCATCCGTCGCAAAACTATAAACTACAACTCTTAATGTGGCATCTCAATGTTGTCACGTCATTATTTTGGTTTGCGGTTTGGCTTTTAAAGGCAGATGGTATGCATGTTACAATATGGGGAGCAGCAGAGGTGAAAACAGTTCAATTATTTAGACATTTTTATGTTTGAAATGGATGAAACCAGGTATTTCAGCAAACTTGCAGCATATTTGGGCAAAAGTACGAGCCAACTTACATCAGTCAGTATCAAATTCTTGCATATGTTCTTCCAGGCAATGCTAATCTTCTTTTGCTTGAACGCCTTTAAAAAGTTTGGAAGAGACAGATCCAGGGAGTAGCACCTCCAGCTGTGAGAGGGCTTGAGGGGTTAAAGGTGGCAGAGGTTAGAAATCATTGAGGGCCTGCGTGGGCTGACTGGCTGAAATGAAGGCGGAACAGCAACACAGAAGACAAAGGTTTAAAGAGCTGATGAGAAACTGTGTGGCTGCTCCTATATTGTGGCTCTGTGTGTGTTTTAGTGCTTGTGTTAGAGATTGTCCACTCACAGCATGATTCGGAGACAGGCAGCGGGCAGAAACAGTCAGCTGTAGTTGTTTGTCTCAGGCTGTCCTGTAAAGCTAATCCTATCAGGAATCTGGGATTATTAAGACACAGAGGGAAGAGGGAAACAGCTACCGCTGATTTATTTGAGTGTTGAGCAATTCAAACTTTACTATAAGTTCATTTACGAGAGGACTGTGTCATGACACTCATGGAAACCTCTTAAAACCTAAAGATAAATCTCTAATTCATGTAGGAGGAGCGAGTGTGTTTCGTGAAACAACCTTTCTTCTGTACCTGAAAAGTACTTTTGATCACCAAAATCATTACGGTATCAGGACTATCTGCACTTAAACTAAATCTATGATTAAATGGTCCAGGTCAGAGTGTCAGAATGATATCACCCTTTCCAGGAAGTAAATAACGTTTTTAGCATTTTAATAAAAAAGGAATGATTAGAGATATAGGATGACATATTTACCACCATGAAATATCAAAGTAGTTCATGGGTCTCAAAAATCCAGTGCAAGTCAATATATGCTATTTAGTTTTAGCGAGAGCCAGTATTTGAAGATATTTTGTGAATAAACATTATATGTTCTGTGACTTAAAAACATCTCACAGACTGAATACAAGTTTTACAGATTTCAGTGTCCATAACAAATCGGGAACACTGTATAAGCCCCCGGTGGCTGACATCATTACTCCACCAACATCTCACCCCCGTTAAGGCAACACGCTGTTCGAGTGCGAAGCCTTCAAAAAGCTGCGCCAGACATCTACACACTGTCTGTGTGATCCTCCCTTACAGAGATGTTTCCTTAGTAAGTGTGTGTGTGTGTGTGTGTGTGTGTTGGGTTTGGTCCATACCACATTCCTTAGATGCAGGGAGGCGTAAAGGGCAGTGGCCCCACTTCGCCAGAGGTGCAAGAGGGGGGATGGAGAGCAAAGTGATTGATGGATGAGAGGAGACGACCAAATGAAGGACTCAACAGGTGGATGTCACACCGGGGCACCAAGAGGCTGACTGATACCGCCACTGTCTCTGATCGCTGACCAGGTGAGTGTCAGGCAAGCGCGAAAATAACAACACAGGAGTTAGCAAACAAAGAGGACAGTAGATTGTATCCTGAGAGTATCTAGTAAAACTCTGGGTTCATTTCAAGTTTCTCAACAATCTGAATTAACTGGAACAATCTTCTTCTTTAAAGGTGAGAAGCTGAATTCAAAACAATGAAATGCATCCCGGGTCGATAGTGCTGCAGCATTCCTTTTGTCCTGTGTGACAAGTCAGGAGCAAGTGAGATGGAGGTGTTGAAGGACACATATGTTCGACTATTTGACTACATTTTGTCATGTCACAGATTTACATTCAAGTGGTTTTGCGACAAAGATAAATCAAAAATACTGACATGTCCCGCCAATTTTTTTTCAAACACAGATACATCTTTGCACTTTAAAAACAAAAAAACAAAAAACAATATGCACCTCGTTTCAGCTGCCGTTTCTGCTGTTAAAGGTTTAATCTCAGCTTTTTAAAGAACGTAATGGCTTTAAAATTACACAGAAATTTGACAGCTGCAACTGCATTAACAACACTGGGCAACAACTCCATCTGCTCATGAGGATCATGCAATAAAATGGAAAGCTTCAGTATCATTAAGCTGTTTCGATAGCTCATCGTGTAAACACACCCCAGTCATCGTAAATAGCATTTACTGAAGATGACATTTGAACAGTTACATTTACAAGCAATAATTACAATTTTTCTCATCTCCGTGAAACTACAGGACGCTGATCACACTGTTTCCTTTTGAAAAAAGATGCTTTATAGGTCTTAGAAACATCTACTTTCATAAATTAGTTCCCAAACAGTTTGTGATCTACATTTTTAGGACGGCCCAGGCTCATTTTGATTCATGAGCAATGCTTTCACAAAAGGTTGAAACAGGTGTCAAAACACCAGGGGGCGCTGCAATGAGGAGTCAGACAGACCCGGTAATGAGACCTTTAAATCAGATTAGATCGGTTAAAGAATGTAAAATGACAAGAAAGAAGAGGATGGGAAAAAAACTGTAGGGAAAAGGAGAGGCTTCAAAGAATGCTTTTAGCAGCCATTCATGATAATTAAATCTCTAAAATTAAACTCTCTTTAGCATTCTGGGGCACTTCTCCAAGATAACATCCCTCTGCTGCAACTGTAAACAATGCCATTATGGATGTGAAGGACTGTGAGAGTTAAGTCATGATGACGCACGCGTCCTGCTGACAATAAGATCGTTTGCATTGACATCCCTTTGCTGCAGCACAATGCAGATTGTGGCACGTTTAAATCCTGCTGCGGCGACTCGTATGTGAAACCACCCAAACACCCCTCACCGTAAAGGTCATGATCTCATCCTGATCCGAGAGCGATAAGGATCTTAATTACCCCACAGAGAGCCGCTCCGGCATCTCCTTTGCAGTTGGGCGGCAGCTACTCACAACCAGAAAGGCCTGGCCTAAATTCAGCTAAGTGGGCCAAGTTTGCAACACATGTGCGGACTGAGCTCAGGAGAAGCTGTTAACTTAATTAAAGCGGTTGCGTTTACAAGGTCCATGTCATTTCATTTTTCACTTTGCGACTCATTAAGTCCAATAAAATCCAATTTATCAGTTAAATGTTTGTATGTAATCCATCTTGCAGGATGTGTCACCTTTTCACCGACATTCTGTCCAATAAGAACAAACAATGAGAAATTGCACTTCACTACTCCCGCACTCAGGGACGTATAGTTTGCATCTAATGAAATGCCGCCCCCCAGATTTTTAACTTCAGCAGAGCAGATACAGGTGATGCAGACACAAACGGTGCTGTGCAATCAGTGTTAAACTTGAGAACAAGGTGGATGTGACAAGCTTGAAAATTTGAATAAATACAACTTGAAGCCTTTCCTCCTCCCTCTCTGCTGTGCTTAAGCTCTGGACAACCACAAGACCCCTCGTGGCTCTTACTGCTTTAGCTCAAGGATGGATTTGTATTTGGAATGTTTCTTATTAAAAAACATTTGTCTGAAATAATTTTTTTTTAAATTTTGCCAGTGGAAGAAGAGATCTCTCAATTAAAGACTGAGCATCGCAAATCATCACCAGTTATACCTCTTGACGGAGAGTCCAACAGTTGAAGTAATTTAAAGTGATTTATTAAACATATTTAAAATGTAATTTGATGTAAACTACACACATACATAGACAGGAATAAAAGACAAATCTAAAAAAAACAAAAACAAAAAAAAAAACAAGCATTAGTCTCATTTACAAACTGTACAATATACACAGAACTGATTAAAACCTTAAAAAAACATAAAAACATGGTTAAACTTCTTGTTCCGGTGACGGTCTACAAGTCTGATGCAACTGATTTGTTTCAGTAGCGTCTAACTCGAAGACGCCAGCGCGACTGTCACTTCAGACCAAGAATGTCGACGTGCTCTCAAAGGTCACAGTTCTATGGCTGCCGGCGAGCCTATGAAAGGAGTGTGATGAGGGCGTCCAGAAACTTACTTCTGTCCTCTGTCTTCAGTTCGATTACTGCGGCGAGAAACACAGATAAATGCTAAGAGGCTGCTGATAGACGTGAACACATCGAGGTGCCTGGAAAGCAAACGGTTAAACTTTGTGCAGCTGAATATCCAAATGATGGCAGTTTGGAAGTGATGTTTCACTTAAGAAATAAGTAGAAATGATCGGATTATTGACAGAGGAGTTGAATATTATTATTTACACATAATTATATCATGCTGCACGTTGTGCTGCTTGCCTGCCGAGTTTCTTGGGTTTGAATGATTAACATTAAGCCCACATTTAACAAACACAATGCTGCCACCTACTGTCTACAGACTGGCATCTGCCTGAATAATCTTCTTCTTCGTCTGCTTTCTGCCCCTCACCATTTATCCGGGCTTGGGACCAGCACTAGAAATACACTGGCTCGTGCTCCCCAATGGCTGGACGCTCACACTCACACCTATTGACAATTTTGCATCACCAGTTAACCTAACATGCATGTTTTTGGGGGTTGGGAGGAAGCCGGAGTACCCGGACAGAGAACCCACGCAGACACGGGGAGAACATGCAAACTGTACATAGAAAGGCCCCAGCTGGGAGTTGAAGCTGGAACCCTCCTGCTGTGAGGTGGCGGTGCCAACCATGACATCATCGTGCAGCCCAAAATCTGCATAAATAATAATAGTAATTTTAAAAAAAGTACTCACTGGAAGTGTCAAAGTGGTCATGGAGGGTTCTGGAGCTCGTACTTTCTGCTGCTTTCTCAAACGCTCGACCAAAGAAACTTTGAGGACAGAACAAAGCATCAGATTAGTTGACCGAACATTTCCATTTCATTTTAGTTTGTGCTGGAGACCTTAAATATGGCAGAAATAAAAAGGTTACAGCTTCTCTAAAATCTCTTTTGTGTTTTTTTTTTCTTGTGGCAAGTGTTGCATCAACACTAACTTTTCAACTGCTAAACACAAGGGTCAGGCATTTCCAAAATAAAATTAAAATAAAATAATTTCATGTTTCAGAAGTTCAGAAGCTGATAAGATAAAAGTTTTCAGTGGAAAGTTTGAAGCCTCATGTTTTAGTGAAAGGTTTAAAAGAGGCTCAATGTGATCTTTTTTTTTATTTTAATGTGAATAAAGTCTTCCAGGCCATCGAGTGACTTCTAATCACATCGCATCCACACCATTGATTGTCCTAAACAAAAATTAATGAGACAAGTTCCGTCAAGTTCTGTGCCATCAGTGCCGCAGTGTCCCATGAACACTGAAGATGTTCTGTATCTTTATGTTTCGTTCAGCTGCCTTGTGAAAGAACTGACTGACACTACTCATCTAAACCCGTAAAGGATACGAAAATAAACAAGTTTCCATCAAACAACTCCCGAAGCTGTGTCATACCGATCAGCTCTTCTTGTTAACAGCAGTGCAAAGAGAGAACCTACTTCTTTTTGTCAGACGTCTCAGACTCTGGTGGGATTCCCACGACAATAGCGGTTCCCTTTTCCACGTCCCTGGGTGCAGCCATGATGAGAGGAAGCAGTTTGCAGCGTTTATTCCTGGTCTAAACAACGGAAAACACAGCGAGCGAAAGAGTGGAAAGACTTCAGTAACTGTGAGCTCAGGCTCCACTCCCCTCACATTCTGGATCGGTTTTGCTTGATTCTTACCGAATGAACAAAAGCCTTCAGCAGGTGCTTGCAGAGCAGAGTCAAGGCCATGGGCTTCGAAAAGAGCTTCACGTCAGGCGTTCCCTACGAAAGAACAAGCAGGATGAAGGTTTTATCCCTACTGAATGAACATGTGTTATCAGGCGTGCAGACTCGTGTACCTCCATTAGGTAGCAGTAGAGGAAGGGTCCCTGTGACAGGATGAGGTTGGTACAGATGCAGCTGGCTACAGTCTGCTGGATGGCAATCAGCTTCTTCTTGGCCAGATCGATGCCTGCATGTAGACGATCGAGGTTACTCCTGCACGGGCGAAGTCACAGAAAAGATTAACTCAAGGGTTTCTGTCATCTGATCGTAAAACTCTTACCCGGTCAACATTTTAAAGGAAAGACATTGCCATTTTTGGACGTTAACCACGTTCAATCAAGACACCTCGTCGTGTTATTACGAAACGTTGTTCACTTTGCTGTTTTTGTGCATGAAATTGCCTCTGCATCAGTACTGGACGGCAGCTACAACAGATGCAGAGATTCTGTGTCAGTTTGTGAAAATGTATGACATCACTGGGCCGTTATATATCAGCTAGTACATGTTATTCTGAGTAAGACGTGAGTAGGTCACCAGGACTAGTGGAAAATAAGTCATTCAGAAGTTTGGTTAATGTTATTCTTTTAAGGAAGTCAGCTAACAGATGAGTCAGAAATAAAACCAAAACAATATATAAAAACCATGCGATCCATTTAAAAAAAAAGAATTAATATGATGGCTCTGTCACTTGAATAAAACTTTCCTCGTATCCTGGGACGAGAGAATAGTTTTAAAGAATTATAATTTCACCTTGAAAGGGATTCAAGAGCTTTGATGAAGTTGTCAGTGTCGCTGTCCTCTTTCTCTGTGCTCTCCAGCAGGGCAGCAGCAGCGTGCACCATGTCGCTGGCCAGGAAACGGTTCTTAAAGCCAAAGTGAACACCGAACGTCTGGATGCGGATGTCCTTCATACTGATGAAGACGGGAGAACACAGTTTAACTTTAAAAGACACCAAATAAATAATAAACAGTAAATGTCATTTTAAGCCTATATTCATACCCATATTTATTAGAGGACTCTTCAATGACATCTCTCAGGTTCTCTTTGATTGAGATGTCCATGGAGTTAAACTTCTGTCGCACTTGTTTCAGGGGCAGTCTGTTTAAAGAAAGATAACATTTAGCAAAAAATACTTTTAAGAAAAAAGAAGAAAGAATTGAGAAAACCTAAGATGCATACCCCATATCAGCTAAGAACTCCTGAAGTTTCTTTTGGCCATTTAAGGTCCAAAGCTTGAAGCTGCAGGAGGTATAGCAGGAATTACAGATGCTCTCATACAGAGACCAGTGCTGGTAGAGCGTTAGACGCAAGCTGAAGCATAGGGTTAAAGGAAGATAAAGGGCACTAAAATGGTCCTGCCAGGATTACATCAATAAGTAAATGAGTAAAATGTATTTATAGAGCACCTTTCTCAGACAGCAGTCACAAAGTGCTTCACAGGAAAGGAATCAGTGAGTACAGAATAGGCATTTAAAAATACATTACAGCAAAATGCAGTCAATATCAGTCCGAGGAGCCCATGGGCTAGAATATTTGTTTAGAAAAAACAAAATATTAATGATAATAAAACATGTCGGCTCAATTAAGGATACTCGTATTCAAAGGAGATCCTCATACAGTCGATGGACAGAGAGTTCTCCTCATCCTCATTTCGGTGATTATGACGGGAAACATGTCGCTGCATGGTGGCGATATCCGTTACATACTTCATACTTAAAAGAAAAAACATGAAAATATCTCTGTAGAGCCACTTCATACAAACAATTTGAAGTTTTCCTGAAAATACAGAGGACTTTCTTACTGTGTGATTTTATCGTGAACCCACTGGTCTGTCAGCCCTATGACGGCCCACCTGCAAAATAAAAGCAAAAAGGTTTAAATTTCATAGACTTCCCCGTGCGATATACATTTGCGTCATGTTCTCAAAAATTAAAAAAGAAAACAGAAAATTCCATCAAGTCGCTCACCAGAGCATGTCCTTGGTGTCTTTGGTCAAAACCCAGGCAAGCTCAAAAAACATCAGTGCGGCCTGAGAGAGGCGAGACACACATGTGGAAGTAATCACAGAAATATTATTAAAAACAACAGAACAACGCATGGCTAAGGAATTGTGCTTGCTCAAAGTTTGGGTTAATTTTCCATCCTTTTAAAACCGTAGACTTACAGAAGTCCCATGGTATTCATACTGCTCATAGTCGAACAAGATTTCCCTCCTGCGAAATGAGGGGAAAAGTATCATAAACTTAGACAATTTACCTTTCAGTGACATAAACGAAATGCTTAAGT
Source organism: Leuresthes tenuis (assembly GCF_036924035.1). Taxonomy (NCBI): domain Eukaryota; kingdom Metazoa; phylum Chordata; class Actinopteri; order Atheriniformes; family Atherinopsidae; genus Leuresthes; species Leuresthes tenuis. The sequence goes on from NW_027325360.1 coordinate 11,670,201, forward strand.
AAACGTGTGAAATCACCCCACCTTCGTGCCTCCCACTCCCTCCTTGCTCGCTGTCTTTCAATTCTTCTCTCAATTGCCCCCTGAAACGACATGATCAAAATGACATTCAGTTCCACAGTGAACCTACCCATCCACCTCCACTTCTTCATGGTCATAGAGGGGCTCCACAGCCTTCTAGCTCACTTCGGTTGGGTCTACTAATTCAACTTACCTCATCAAATCTCCTTCGTTTACCAGACGGCTCCGAGCCTTCGTCGCTCTCATTTCCAGAGTCATCCCCGTTGTCATCTTCGTCATCTCGAAAGATGTCATCATATGAGGGCACGCCCAGATCATCATCCTGTTTGATTAGCAGCTTGATCTGTAAAGGATACGACAGGAGTTATAATAGTAACGTTCACTTTGTCCAGCTAGGCTGATTATATTCTTTAAATATTTACAGCAAACTTCGGATACAAAAGTCACCTGATGGTCAAGTTCAAATGCATAAAGAAATGCAAACAGATAAAGTTTCCAAAGAATATAATCTATGCGTTGACGTGGATATAACTGCTGATGCAAAACAGTCTGACTCAATTCGGTTTCTTCAGCTAAGTAGCAAACGATTCAGACAGTGATATTTTATCAAAGAGGTGAAATTATATTTACAAGCAGTTTCATAACATGAAAACATCTTCTAGCATTTTCAAGGATCTCCAGCACCCACATAACCCCGAACTGAGCAGATCACTGTACATCACCTGGGTGTCATTGTAGACATTGACCACATCGACAGGCCGGTGAGTGTCACAGATGAAGAAGATGGAGTCATCATCTGGCTGCAGCATCTCAAGAAGGTCAACATTCGCCCCGCAGTTGATCAGAACAAAGTATCGAAACTACAAAACCCAACAAAATCAATACATTTAGATCAACTTCCTTAACCCTGCCTTCTGTCACACAAATGTACATTTATGCTCAAGTCTGAAGTTATCATACCTGCTCTTTGTGTTCAAGGAAAGCTGTGCCGAGGTTCTGCCAGCCTGCAACTGGCACAAGTGTGTACTGGATCTGATCACAGTGAAACAGCGCCTAAAGACACAAACACCTTATTCTTATTTCCACTAGTTACTCTGTGAAACAGAGACAACACTGAGGCATCGTGTCACTGAAAAGAAAGCCCACGAGAAATTCATATACAAATATTACCGTAAACATTTCATCAGCAATTAATGTAGTATTTGTCAGAACAATCAATAATATTGTTACATATCAACAATTCCAAATTCAATAAATACACTGGCAGTATTTGATAACTGTTGTGCGTACAAGCTTAAGAAAAAAAAAAACATCCTCCAAATAGCATAAACCAGCTTTGGAAGCCTGGGCAGAGGAGCTAATGTTCGCTAACAGGTAGCAAATAAACTCACCTGCAGGATCTTACAAGCACAGAGAGCATCGATGTCCGCTGCAACCAGGAGTGCGACTCTCTGAATGCAAAAAAAACCCATCAGATTCGCACGTAAAGCAAATGCTTTGAGTCTCACAAGACGACGGCGTTTCTGCTATGGTCATTAGGTGGTTTACATGAGCTAGCTAACAAACCTAATGATACGAGTTAGCCCCAAAAACTTACCTGGTTGGCTATAACTTCATAAAAATCCTTCCTTATGTCCGTGATAAACATTTTCCAGTATCGATATAGAACGTTTCAGATAAAACAACCCTGAAGTGACTCAAAGAGGTATTTATTTTTGTCTGCTGTCAGGCTCGGACGTCTTTCCACAGCAGACTGCGGAGTTGTGTTCCTTGTTGGAAATGTGGCGCCAAATCCGTACGTCACTACCAGCCAATCATTTCACAGAGACATCGTATACGTCATATGCCTCATAAGCAGCCCAGTGAAGTGAGAAAACAAGACTGCCAGAGATCTTTATCCCCGAGTAATTATTTTCAAAAGTTAGTGGCCTTAAATTTTTATCACTTTGCAATTACAGTGTTAAAAAAAAAAAGTTTCTTTCCTGACTAAAGGAATATATTACTGTTTTTGATGCTATCACATCTGGTGTCATAAAGCTTCTTAAAAACTCTGCTGCTTCTGAACTGGCTTGTCTGAATTTGGATCCTGCTGATACTACAATAGGTCAAATATGTTTTTCCACTAAAAAGAGAAATAACAACCGTGACAAACGTGTTTTACTTCAAAAGGACAATCTCTGTTCCAAGTGTAGCCTCGAAACAACTGAACTATGTCAGCTTTATAACATTTATTTAAAATTATCCACAATCTATTTTAACCGTCTGAGCCTCTGGTATCATTTGTTGTTCATGTGCTCAGTTATGTCTCATTCTTTGTACTGACCAACATTTGAATAAAGTTTATTTCTAAAGAAAAACAAACAAGACTGCCAGAAAAGAAGGGGCAGAGACAAGGAGACACACGCACCGATTCGTGCAACAGGTCGTATTTGCAAACCCTAACAGGGAGGTTTGCGTTTTCAGGTGATTAAATGTTCCCATAAAGATTTAGAACATTTTTGGTGTCGGGCATACTGAACATTTGTGGTACTTGTATTTGACTTTTATTTTATACTACTTTAACCTTCTATTTCAATAAAAATGTCAGTTAATGCATCACTTTTTACTCCACTACTTTTATTTGAGAACTTTGACGACAGAGGCAACCTCATTTTTTAGGATTGATCAAGACCAATTGATGAATTTTTGGGCATCGACGTAGATGAAGAACACAACTTCACAGGTAAACCAGTAGCTTGTACGGGGATTGAAATATCTCCACTTCTACCAGCTGCACCACCAGCGACAGACGATCAACGTATCCGTCGTAACAGTCCAGTCATATTTAATATTTTGAAATTGCTACCCAGATATCCATTTTTCTTTCTACAAAACTCAAATGAAGTTAGGTATCGCTTCATGAAAAAAAAAAAAAATACACAAAAAGTTCTTCCACAGTTATGCTTTGATCACATCATGTAAAGGAGACGGGCAGGAAGGATCTTTGATCTGAGATTTGACAAACCCCCTATTTAAAATACCTCCAACACGCCGAATACTCAATGCTATAAACCCCCCCCCATCCCGTTATCTAGAAAAAACAACAAAAACAAAACATGGTAAAGTGTCACAAAAAAAACAACTTTGTTAATAGCATCACAATGTAGACAATCAGGACACGGTGCCCGCAACTTTAGCTACTATATGATCGTAGTTCAAACGTTTCCATCAATCTGACACAATATACTGTACATGTACTGACAGTTACAGAAGATAAAAGAATGCGTGGAAGTGAAGGACGGTTTGTTGCTCTGAAGAGCAGCGAGACATGCAGGATTTAATCAAAATGCAGCATTAGAGTCTGATGAACAAAACCCAAGTATTTCCAGGTATGAATCCCAATTTCATGGTCATCACATTTAAAGGAAAATACGACAAACTTCAAGTAAACTCCAACATGCCCTAAAATCAGATACAGTTTTACATAATTTCAAAAATACCCGTGAGTGTGACGAAATAAATAAGTTAGTCTTAAAGGTCTCAAAGTCTTTTGTTTTTTTTCTTGCTGTCCCTCTAATAAAGATTTACACTTTCCACACAGAAACATTCACATTTGATGCAATGAGAGTGGCATTTAGGATAGTTAAGGGTTTTTTCAGAGGTAAAGAAAGGCAGCATGCTAATCAAACATCGTGTACTTTCTTCTCAAGTCAAATTTTTGTACATGTGGAAAAACAAAGAGAGACAAAGCGCATACATCAAGTATACATCTCATTCACTAACTGAAACCAGTAACGTGGAAAACAAAAGGCACAAATTCAAGCATCGTTTCTGCCGAGTCTGGTCTGGGATCACTGTGATCCTGATGTTATCGGCTCAGCTCAAAGCCACAAGGAGAAAAACAACAACAATAACAACAACAACAAAAATGGACCCTGCAACACTTTGGCTGGTTTCACACACAAACAGTAACATGAGGTTCAGGCTAGAAACAGTCAAAGTAACATGAACGTCCGAAGACATTTCCAAAGAAATCCATGGTGTCAAACAGAGTTAAAGGACAGTACAGTGTTGTCTTAAAGAAGTAAAACTCACAATAAAACTGAAATACACACTGGAGCATTGAGCTTTTTAAACGAGCGTTGTTGAGAACTAAAATAACAAACCACTTGAGATGCCAGCTCAGCTTTGAGAAGCATGAGAAACCTAACAAGCAGGAGCACTGGGGAGCCCGGCACCACCTGCTGGAGAGGCTGCAGTCCAACCCCACTGAGGCTCATTAGATGAGTCCGACTCCTACCCCGTGGACCTCATCTCTCCACTTCCACTGAACATTCAGACTCGAGACAGGAGCTACAGGAGCTGGCTGAGGAACCGGTGTGCCGTTACGAAATCCAGACCTACTCTAATGCAGGAAAACATTCACCTCGTTGTTTCTTTTACAGTCATCCTAACTTAGTGTAAAAAGATTATACGAGCCGTCCAGCTGAAGCAGAGATGAGATTTAAAAGTTTTAAAGGACAGCAGGCACTGGTAAAACTGTTAGAAGCACAGAGTGGCACTGCTACATCTGGATGTTATACTGAGGACCGGGCACACGTGTCGCCTTCCCAGATAGTAATAAAAAATAATACAAATAAATCTGTGAATGGAAACATTCATAGAATACTGTAGGAAGACAGAGAGTCAAAGCAGTCCCAACAGAGGCAACCGTAAACAAGTCATGCTGATAAGAGTTGTTTTTGATTTTAAATTCAAGGGGTGGGCATGTACAACACTATACTATACAGGAGGAAAAACTCAAAGGATCTGGAGGTATTTGATATTTTCCTTATGAATTAAAACCCCTGATCAAAGGAGATCCAAACCAGTTTTACCTCTAAAAGCCTCTAAAGTACTAAATCTAGTTCAACTGTCTGAAAACAACCTGTGTGGATTCACTATTTACAAGTTTTGAGTCACATTTACCAAAAACCATCATCCAAGGAAACCGTTTTAATATTTCTCAATGAAACCGTCTCCTGCATCTTAAACATATTAAGAAAACCAATTTTCCAGAAAAGTATTTTCACAAACTATAAATACCATGACATACAATAATTGGCACACTGCCAGAATATTTCATTTCATATGAGCTACCCCTTCCAGATGCAAGCGTCCCACTCACACCGCTCGGGCTACTCCAGGTTTCTTCTGACAAGTTAAATCTAAGCTCAGAGACCCACTGACGCTGGGCCCCTTTTTCAATCACAGCTTAGTGTCCTTTGCAAATGAAGCCGCTCGCGTGGTCCCAAATGTGACGTTTTGCCACATGATATCATGTGATCCATGTCCTCTGAATTTTTGACACGTGTGCTTGTGCTAATTTGATCTTTGAGCCGACGTAATCAGCAGCGAAGAACCTCAACACCCTGGTTCAGTTTGTGTCGTCAGCTCCCGGTCTGACTAGTTTTATTCTTACACCCGAGTCCGCTCCGAAACCATCCACGGTGGCTAAAAAAAAAAGAAACAACTCTGAACTGTTATGAAGCCGGTCTTTAAGCTTCGATCTTCCTCCTCGTACAGTGTCCCAATAAACCGAGCCTGAGCATCAAGGCAAAGAAATTAAACCGAGTTGTCAGCTCTTTTCCCCCAATGCGTCAGCCCTGCTTGTTTAAAAAGTCGAGAGTTTACAAAACAACACAAAATAGCGACCCACATGACACACCGTTTCACAGCAGCTGAGCCTGAGACAGAGGGGCAGTGAACGATCGATGCGGTGCTTGCTTAGTTAACCTGCTCAGCTGTTGTGGGTGCTTTAAGTTCCGTCATCAATCGGCACAACACAGCGTGTGCAGGGCTGGGCCACGTGAAAAAACAATGTCACAATAACTAGAGGAGCTCTAAAACTGATAAATCTATTTTGTTATGACATCGATTTTGTTGTGTGACGCACCAGATAATGCATTCATTTGTAATTTCAGAAAATCCCATCATTACAGTTACGATTGGTGATAAATGTCAAATACCGACATGAAGTCCAGTCCGAATGATGCGAAAGCATCAGGGATCCCCGCGTAACCCAGTATAAATGACACCAGTAGAGAGAATAATGCAGTTACAGCTGTTCTACAGGGGCAGGATGTAGTTGGAGTTGGCCAGCTTGCGCTCCTGTGCGGTGGGAACAGTCTCTCTGTGGCGCAGCGGCCTGTAGCAGTCGGGGTCCTGAAGTGGAGGAAAGTGCTGTCTGTAGCAGAGCCAGGCGAAGGCAAGACCGAGCAGGGAACCCACCAAGACATCTGCATCAAGGACAGAGAGGATAACAGACAAGACGATGGAAATCAAGGTTCAATCTAAAACTGTGTGATCGGATTAAACTTGCTTATTAAGTTTGCTTATAACGCGCTTATTTGACTTTTATTCCAGTCAACAGTGTTTGTAACTCACTGTTAAATAATGCTGTTTGACTTTTTATTTTTTTATAAATAGTTTGTTTTGCTCTACCAACGATGTAAAAAGTCAACAATACAATGTCATTCATTAAATGCCCATAAATACCGTTTGATTATTAATCCATTTTGTTTTTCAGGCCTATTTGAAACAAGCTGTAAGGCAGTGACGGTTAGATATGACAGTTAATCCTGGTCTAAATTTAATGCTGAACAAGTAAATTTAACATGCTTCTAACTGAAATTGGGTTTTATATTTTGCCATGTATATTATCTCTTAAAAATAACTATAACTACAGGGTAAGATTCTGTTATAGAAAGCTTGTCATGTTCTGCCGATTTAAACTTTTTAAACAGTTTTAAACTAAAGTCATTTTTCTTGTGAAATATTGGACGATTTCGTATCCGAGTAGCGCTTTGAACTCTGACCTTGCCAGTGGTGCTTGTAGTCGCAGGTCCTGGAGAGGGCAATCGCGGTTGCAATGAGCAAAGGGGTGAGGAAGGCACAAAGCCGCCATGCTCTGCCTTGCCCTGCTGCACTGAAGCAGCGCAGCTTTCCTGCGATGTATAGTGCTGTGAAACCCAAACCAGCGAAGGCAACTAGGACAAAGGAGAAAAGGGTGATCAGAGTGAGGGGAAGTTTTCTACGGACACAGAGCAGTCAGAGAAAGCAGCAGAGAGAGGGGGCAGGGATCAGAGCACAAGAGACTTCTGTTACAGTAACACTAGAAGCTCTTACTCATACAAAAAAAGAAAAGCAAAAGGGTCTGAGGGAGAAAATACACACATACATTTATCTATTTTTAGATGTATGCCCCCCCTGCCTCACTTAGTGCATTCATTTGCTTTATATACAAGCACAGTTGACCATAACGGCTTCTTACAGGAGGAATGTCCACTGGGAAAGCTTTTTCTTCCTTCTATGACAACATCTGGGTCACCGCTGCAGCGCAGCTCCAAGTTCATCTGACCGTCTGGGAAACAGCGGTAGAAGAAGTCTGGTCGCGGCCTGAGGGAGGAGGCAGCGAGACGGAGGGGACATAAGAGGACACATTTAGGGTTTGAGGTGCTGCAGCACAGGCTAAACCTACGATGAGGTACCTAATGCTTACCTTCCGACAACAAGTTTGATGACATTGGTGAAAACTCCATTGAGGACCAGAGTCAGAGTCACAGCTGGCAGACAGGGGGAAACAGAACTGAACCATGAGAAAGACACGTTACTCAAAAAGCTAGCCCAGATATTTAAAAATGTATTTCTTACCCAAAGAGGCTTCTTTCGGATCGCCACGCTCTGATTTATTGAAGAAGGTGAAAGCCAGAATTACAATCAGCGGGGTAAAAACAGCTACACTCTGATACAGAAAAGACCAGAAGGACAGGCAACACAGGGGAAAAAAAAGGAACATTTGTTGAATGATTCCACATTAGATTTATAACAAAACAACAATGACAATAGAGAACCAAATCAACCAAAACTAACGCAGAAGAGCCCGAGAAAGCACAACTTCTGCATTAGTCAAACATTTGAATGCTTTACGTTGGCAGTGGCTGTGTAGTTTTGAGGTGACTTAGTTTAATCAACTTGATGAACTGTTCAGCATAAATAATAACAGACAATAACAGATAGCTGTGCCACTTACTTATATGCACATATACTTACAAACATAAGAGAGGTGGGTACGTGGTCTCGCTCCACACGATGGAATTTATACAGCCACATCTCCTCGGCCTGGATCTCACGGTAGAAAGGAGGAAGCTGCTCCGTCACACTAAGACGAGGAAAAACAATATCGGCACTTCAGATGGGCCCAAAAGCTACGCTGCAAAATCAGCTATGTATTAACAGTTATGACTTAAGAAGCAAAACAAACTGAACTTACAGGAACACGAACAGCAGCGCCAACCGGATGGAAATTTCCGACAGGAAGCCACGCAGCAGCCTCCTCTTCATGTTGTTTCTCAGAGTGGACTTCAGCTAACAGAAAACATTGTCACTTCATCTTCTTTTAACTTAACTGGGGCTAAAAAAAAAAGAAAGAAAAAAACCCAAAACATTAAAGTCACGGACACAGAAAATATGTGAACTTTGTGGAAAGATAATTCCTCATTTGATAAACAGCGAAGGACCAAAAAGCAAACAGGATGCTGTATAATTATTTGACAAAAACATATTTCTTTTGTCTTGTTAAAAACATTGAGGTGCAAAACATTGACAAGCCATGTTTGCACCTCAGTCGGTATTAGCTCAAAGCAAAAGGTTTCGTGATTCAAAATCTACAGTCGTCATTGGTTTGGGAAATGTTGACGTTACGTCATGGCTACTTTTCTATAAATGCAGTAAATGCAAATGTTGGTGAGCATCCATGTACATCACTCTTTTTGGTCCTTAGCCATAAAGACCTGGGGGTGGTGCTGGATAATAAACTGGAGTGGTCTGCCAACATAGAAGCAGTGTACAGGAGGGGCCATATTTTTTTGAGCTTCTCGACTAATTTGAATTTCCCCCACTGGGGGATGAATAAAGTCTTTTTCTATTTCTATCAGTGCTGTGGATTTAGGATTTAAGATTAACCCAAATGAAAAGCCACATGAAAAAGGAGAGCCAAATAACTCGTAACAAACACCGGTACACAGTGATCAGGAAGCAACAAATCATCAGTCACAACTATCTGTACGACAAATAATCCACTACTTAAATTTCAAAACCGTGAAAGCTGAAAAGCTCTAAACACAAACCGAAGACGAGCCAACTCCGATCAACTGATGTCTCACTGGAGCTGGTGCAGAGGCTGTATACACTATTTTAGGTTAGCTGCCTGTATTATAAGCCCAGTGCTGATGCCATGGTTAGCTAATTAGTTGGTTAATCCCAAAGCCTGCACTGTCACGACTGATGACACCCGAAGGTGCACCTCTCTGCATTAGAGGGTAAAAAAAGAATGGCCCACACTAATGTTTCATCATAAAAAAGGACAGCATCATAGCAGAGCATGGACCAAACGCTCAAAGTAAAAGCTCATCAAGAAACACAAAAAAAAACAAAGACTATGCTGGCAGCTGACCAGGATATAGGAGTTTTCAGGTAATGCCTCTTGTGCACTAAACTTGTTCAGGTGGTTTTGGCTTCTTGAATCACTTCCCCAAGCTCCTCAAATTTAAAAACAGATAATGACACAACATATCAAAGAAAACATCAGTATCTTACTTGTCTCTATTGAGCCATCTCTGGTATGAAAAAAGCCATGAGGAAGAGTGACGTGTCAGTAAAGGCTTAGACAATAAACCATTTGAATGGCAGCTCACGTGTGCTTTATAAAGATAAAGAAGTGTATAAAATGATAGTTTCCTTTGTGGCTCACGCTACTACTACAATGTGGAAAACTTCAACGAGATCGTTGGAAAACTACTTGCTGCATTGATGCTCTGCTTTCAGACTTTCAGACACTTTCAGACAAAGGTTTGCCTGACATAGGAATCACAACAGATAGTTAACAATCCCTGCAGTTACCACCCCACCTTTATTTATTTATTAGTTTTTTTTAAAAATAGGCTGTATTTTGACTCTACATGTTTTAAACTAAATTAATTTGAGCTGAGATGAGTTTTGATTCTGACACTGGTCAGTCACAGAGTGAAAAACATTGTTTGAAAGAACATATCAAACTGGTTAAAATCAGTTTTACAACCGTAGACAGAAATTAAGCTTAGCTTTTCTTACTTTTAACGTAGTTATCAAAGTACTTTGAACAACCTTTGTATACAAAATTCACAACACAAAAAAAACTAAACTTACCTGACTTAATTTCAGATAAGTGTAAAATCTAGGGTCACATGCAACTTCTCCATGAGTTTTTTTTTTTTTTTAATAAAAAATTAATGAGGAAACTGTGCTGCAATGCATCTCCACGACTCTTATTATCAGTAGATATCAGCTGAACTACGTGTCAGATATAAAGGCCAACACGATACACCTGTGCCCCCTCACTTCCAGGTGAGATAGGCTCTTCAGATGGTCATAAAATATCTGTAGACCGTCATCAAATTAAAACCAAGCGTACTACAACCGCCTATCACTGCATCTGACAAGAGAAAAAACAAGCTAACATTTAAACAGCTCTGTGAAAAGCTAAGCTAGCTAGCTAGCAACATCTGTCAAACAATACATCTGGCCCATTTCCGCATTGTCAAACAGGGAATTCTGTGTCGGTCACTGACCTGAAACGGGGGGGATTTGTTCTCCTCGCCCTCGGGTTTACGTATCTCAATAGCACGAAGCAGGCCTCGACATGCAATCTTTCTGCTAAGACTTGAAGTCGTGAATTTGAGGACTTGATAAAAACAGGGATGCCGCGGAGGAGGTGAGCGGCGCGTGAAGCCGACGGAAATATGCGACATATCCGGTTAAGTTTTTCATAACAAAGTCCAGGCTGAGGCGCGTCTGCTTGTTTCATCTGGAAGTCTTCAGACATAGCTGTGACTGTGATATTAAGCGTCTTACGGATTAATTAAATTGGCTATTTAAGCAAACCCCAGCGACCAGTCCAGTCTCCTGCACTTTTATACAGACACAGATATTTTGTACAGATCGTGTAAACATATTCATTCTTTTTTTGTCATTCAATCAATTTATGTACAGCAAAAAAAGTGTTTCCCGTCCGCACAGAACTGTTTTACTGCTCCTCTGTCTCCTTATTGTAAAGGTTTTTGAGACCAGTCAATAAAGTTATGTCAAACGTTAGTAATCCGTTAACTTTTCCCACGTTTAGTCACACAATATTCTGACATGTATTCAGTTGTTTAAATGAACACACCCCATAGATCAAATAGACATTTATTTTCTACACTATAAGATGATCTCACTTTTTTAGTTTTTCATTGCATGTATTTAAAAAAGGCCACCAGTTTCATTCGATAAAACTCAAGTTAAAATAATTAACTAAAGAGACTGTGTTTTGTGGTGTAAAACTTCCCTTTTGTGTATTCAGTCGTGATTCTAGAAACCGGAAGTAGTTCATTGGGTTATTTTTCGTGCCTTCATACAAGGATGCAAGAAGCCACGTCACGTTAAATAGCCATCTGGAGGTTGAAAGAAAAAGAAAAAAGGTTTTAATTTCCCTTACTTTTTTTTATTTTAACTTACTTTCTTTCGGATTACCCTCAGAGGATACTTTGAATAAATCAATGTTTTTAACTTTAAAAAAAAATATCCACAATAAATAAAATCTTTAAAAAAAATCTTATCCTTTAGAAGTCCTCGGTTTGGTTTAGTTTCATAATCAAGAATCAAACCTGCTTCTGCTCCCCTGTGGTTTCACTAAGCCATCATCTGGTTAAAAAGCCACATACTGTGAGTGTTTCACTGAGACAGAGTACAGCTTTATTAAAGTCAAACCTCAGGCATGTCTGAACTCTTAAAACTCAACTTTTAGAATGAAAAAGGACAGAATCGATATTCTCAAATAAAAAGACAGTCATGTACAAAAAGAGTGTCTTCTCAACAGTCACACACATTTAGAAGCAGAATTGTACAGGCAAAAAAAGAGCACGCCACAGTAACATGATTCTATGCAAGTTCAATGCAAACTATTTACAGGTTCCTCAACAATATGTAGTATGCAGTAACACAGGTTGAACAGTAATCAACATGGCATTTTGTGTTCATCCACGTTTTAATTGAAGCAACACCAAGAGAGATAGATATGACCCCAGTTAGAGTTACTGTAAGCAATTTTACTACAAGTAAAAAGAGATGAGTGCTTATGCAGGTGAATTTATTCATTTATTCCAACACTATTTGACAGCATGTCAAGTAAAAACTTAATGACAGTCGGCAACATTGCACAAACAAAACAAAACAAAAGACGTCACAGTGAACTGAAACTTGCCCTTTGACACACAAAGAGGGTGGTCCATCTTAAATTTAAGTGAAAAATCCTCCTCAGGCGTATTTAAGGGTCACTTAAATGAGAACAAACATGCTGTCTATTAAAAAAATAACCCAAAAAAACCCAAAGAACTATAACAAAATGTGGGCAACGACAAAGAAAACAATACACCATCACTAATTTTGGTTAACACAGGGACACTTAAATCAATAATACTGCTGCCGTATCAGCTCAGCAGGGCAGGAGAAGACGAACTGGCACAAAGAAATGAGCGTGATCATGCGATCCACAGGTGCAAAGGAAAAGAAAGGCTGTTCGGTTTTGCAGAATCTCTGTGCAATATCTTAGAAAAATAAAAGACGAACAGAAACAAAAAACAGACGCTGGCAACAAATCAGCATCTGATGTTGGAAGCATGCAATCCAGCTCAACATTCACCACAAACAGAAACATAAAAAAAAAGGCTTCAAGAACAGTTATATATCCTAAAGTTATCCAGCAGACATTTTCTGAAGCAACAAGAGTCAAGGATGCCTGCAGTCAAGTAATCACACAGACGAATCCTGCATAAAACCAATAACATGAATAAATACAAATAAAGACAATTCAAGTTTAGATGCACAGACTGTTTTGAGTATACAAAGTGCCTTAATGATGCACCCAATGAAGTACTATGAAAGAAAAGAAAGGGGGAGCAGTGCTGAGCTGCATAAAGAAATCAAAGTTTTGTCTTTTTGGGGGAGGGGGGGGATCTACAAAAAAAAAAAGTTAGAAAACTACCTTTTTCCTGCCTCTCTACGTATGTTTTCTATCGACATCAAGCGTGTGAAGAGCTTCTGACACTAGCAGGTCGTTTTAAATCGGCTCCATTTCAATCTGAGTTTAGGACAACTAAATTCTGACGAAGTTTCAGAGCCTCAGAGTTTCTAAACACGAGCTTGACTGATCGGTAAAGTTATAAAAAAAGGAATATTTGCATACATGTTTAGTAAAAAGAACAAAATAATGTTGATGAATTTTCAACAAAGCAAATTGGAGATTTTTTTCCCCTCCCTTCACTTTTTTTTTGAGGCTTTCCCCTTTATTCACATTCAGCCGCCTGCTTATCAGATAAAAGTATCTTAAACTACTGCAGCCAAACTCACTGTAGTCCTGCAATGAGACATCTAAAAAAAAAAAAAAAAGTTAGATTGTTCAGCTTCTCTACTGAAAAGGAGCCGTCGAATCAGCTCCACGGCCGCTCTGCAATTTGTGGTGGCTGCTGAGCCCCTGCTGTCTTGTTCCGATCTCATTCAGATAAAGGAAGCCTCAATTAAAAGAAAAGCTACACGGCAGCTCAAAAAGAACAAAAACAACGATTTTTGGAAGGTACCAGATCGCCGACGACCTCTGAAACGATGGCAACAAAAATGACTGAATGGTTTCTGGATTGCAGGACTGCTGCATCATTTTCTTTTACCTACAAAAAAAAAAAAAGAAAGAAAAAAGACGGGCAAACTGAGCGTATCTAAGCTTTGGAATCAGTTGCATCATTTCACCCTGTGGCTCGACTTTTGACAACAACAAAAAAATGGAGATGCATCTTTCAAGTGAAAAAAAATAAAAATTAACAACAACAACCAAAAACTGGACACCTGACCGCTGGGGAAAGCAAAAGGCTGAGTCTGTGTGATAATCCTGGCTGCACAGAAACTGCTCTGAAACAGAAAAACGCTCCAACACTGAACTGCTTCAAACACTGATTACAGTGAGTCACGAAAAAAAAAAGAAAAGGCCGATGAGCAGCTGCTGTTACCAAAAAGTGGAATCATTACACCAAATATAAGAAAATGGCTAGATACAGGCATATCAGGTAAAACTCCCCATGTTTTCTTTTTTTTTCTTCTTTTATCCATCTATTCTTTTTTTATTGTCGTTTTAAACCGTCTAATTTCACTTACGCCCTAGTGAGGAGGGAGACAAATTACTGCACTGGTGTTTGAAAAAGAAATCAGTATAAAATGTGGTGCAATAAATACAAAAATTTAGATCTGACAGATGAGCGATTAAAAACACTGTACAGAAGTTTCTGTTTGTACATTATACTGGACTGGACTGTTGTTACACCATCACACCTTCACATAAACCCCAGCCTTGAGGATACCCCGCTTCCCCCCGTGGTGGAAACAGAAGAGGCGCCTCTTGAGGACACTGAGGACTTCTTCTTTTTTTTTTTTCTTTCTTTTTTTTAAATGAAACTGGGACAGCAGTCATTCTATACTTGTGCGAAAACCCACCCCCCCTCCCCCCACAAATACAAGAAATTAGGTTGTTTTCCTGAAAAAACAACAAAAAAAGACCCAGCATTCACCAGATCTCTGACCGAGAGGCAAAATGTTACAACACAGTTTAAATTTCAATGTTACTACAAGAAGAGGTATCCATTTTGAAACACTTTGTATATACATTTCTGTATATTTGCCCAAGCTAAATTGTGTAGCAACGAGCTGTGTAAAAGTGCTTTTTAGAGAATTTTGGCAAAAACAAAAAACACGCACACACGCGCACTGAAAAAAGAAAAAGAAAACTAAGCATCAGAGCTGTCACAGTACACGAGTGAAATGAAATTACTGAAATGGACTGCTTCTGCGCAGCACAAACTCCAGCGAAACAAACAAAAGAACCAATGAAAACGAAGAGAATCAAACTTAAGGCTTGTCAACAATACTTTAAGACAGCACCAGTGATCACAAGCTGGGTGCCTCCATCTACTATACAAATAACAGGAACTACTCGGAGGACACGTGAGAATGTAACTCGAAAAAGAAAACGACAAGAAACTGTCTCGTTTAAAAAAGCTTTTCCTTCCTCCAGGAGAAACAAGAGAGACGAGGCTCTGCGCCTCCTGATCTTTAAGTACTTTACAATATTGTGAGCCAACTATATACACAATGGCGAGTGAGACTGGTAATATGAAATCACGAGTACTTCTGTAATGTCATACCATTACACTATATACCATTATATTTCACCTTAATAGGACTATTTTCACAAGGAGGTCTGTGTAATGTTCAACACCTAAACAAACAAACGTAATACACCACTCATCGAGATGACGTGAAAGAATCTGTCTGTAAACATTAACAAACATAGATACTGTATATAATTATGTTCATCTATACCCATAAGAATATTAAAACCATGTTTAAGGAAGGTTGGAATGTAGTGTGGTCCTGAAAAAAAACAAATTGCACAAAATCAATCATTACCCTACCCTACCCTACCCCCCCGGTTCCTTTTCCTTTTCTACAAGAAGAGATATTAAGGGTGACGAGTGTGTCACAGGCGATGAAGACGAGCTGGCTGGTCTTCATCGTAAAGCCATCCTGTGTGTGAGAATGCTGACCGCAGCTTACAGCAGGTAAACATGGAGAGGAGCAGCACGGTGGTGGAGAGGTTCAACCCAACATCTCCATCTCCTCCTCCTCCTCCTCCGCTCTACCCCTCACTCACTGAGTTCTTCAAAGTGCCGTTACCGACAGTGTGACCACACTTAGGATTTCTACAGCTGTAAAAGTAACAGTAATAAAGAGAAAACACAATGTGGTGGTGGTCTGGGAGCTCTGATGGGTGCAGGTGAGCTGCAGAGAGTGTGAGTTATGGTGTTTTGTGGAAAGAGAGGAGAGAATACGGCGCACAATTATGCCTCGTCACTCCCTCAGTCACTCTGCTCTCGCCACAGACAGCAATTAAGTGTTAATCAGCGCGCCTCGGCTCCGAATATCAGCCATCACACTGCTCAAAAAGCACTGTATTCCCGCCTGGAGTGCACTGCTGCCGATCAGAGTGTACTTCGCGGGGAATGAGGTATTATGAGAGTTGCGGCATCACTCTGCGGCCGGCTGGCCAGCGTCCAGCTCTTCTTTGACCCTAACGGGGCTCAGAGCGGAGTAGTGCGGCTGGGTCGAACTGGAGCCAAGTGGATTGAGAGGGTTGTGGCTGCAGCAGCAGAGTCGGTTATCCAGAGAGGAGGCGGTGAGCGCCCCCACCTCGTGATCCCCGCAGAACGAGCGAGGGCAGAAGTCACAGAGAGACGAGGCTGGGGCGCCACACACGCTGCAGTCGTGCCACGGACACTCCCATCGCCCTGTGAACAGAAGGACAGGTCACTATGGAGGCAGCCGGAGATTCAAAGCAAGGATTCCCAAGCAGTAAATGTATAAAGTCTGAAGCCTAGCTCTGCAACTAAAGAGGAGCACACAACTTAACTGCACATCTGCCTTAAATATCGCCACAATAACAACAAACTATGATAAGCTGACTACTGTACACAGAACAAAACCTCCCACCAACCTGAGTGAACTGTAACCTCTTTACCAGCTGCTGCTGAGAGTCTGAAATCTAGTTTCTATATCAGCAGAGAAGTCGATGCAAAGGAAAAATGGTTACGCTATCCAGCACCTGCTTCCCAAGCAGATGATGAAGGGCTGCCGTCAGCACAATTTATTATGAAGATTAGGGAGAAAAAAAAAAAAAAACCCTTTCCACTTAACCAAGTAAAAATAATGACACCACGCACCGTGACAAGTCCTCATCAGACATGCTCTGCTTTCCATTCAGAGAGCAGCCCCATGTGCTGCAGCTTCAACTCTCTGCTCTCACACTCCGCCAACACAGAAAATATGGTGGAGAGCCCCAGCTGAAGTTTCTCTGGAGTTGGTAAAAACGGCTCTCTTTACTGAGCACAATAACAATCTAGCAAGGGAGAAGCCAATAACCATAACCATCTTTATAACCATGACTGTTCAATAAGCCCAAACAGCTGCTCCCACCCTGGTGTTTCACTCATCCACTGTGCATTTGATGCCATTATGAATTGTTTTAGCACAATGACGTGTTGTCAGCAGGCTGACTCTGTTAAAGCGCTGCAGAGCGTGAGACATCTCGTGTTAAAGGCAAATCCTGCCTGCTCAACGAGGCTCTCTCCATCACTTTGGAGGGTATGATTGAATGAATCTGTTGGCAACTTTACCTTAAATGTGATAAATATTTGAATGGCTGAACAAGGTCAATTTAAAGCCATTAATATGCAACATGTTGGATATGTAAATGTTCCAACTCTTAAACAGCTTTTGCAAACATGAAGCCAAATAAATTATTAAGAAGGGAGGTTTTTGTGTGCAGTGTTCATCTTCCACACCATTTCCACATTATAAAGTAGTTTTATAGCAGTTCTCTGTATAAATCCCAGTATTTTGTGTGTGTGTGTGTGTGTGTGTGTGTTAAAAAGAGCCTTCAGGACACTGTCGCTGTTCCCAACTTCAAAATGTGATCAGTCAAGACTAAATGATAATTAAATTGACCTCCTTAGATTTCTAGACACTGATCAAACCAAACAAAGGAAATAAATCTGAAAGATATGTTAAACCAGTGACTGATACCACATTCATGTTCTATTATTTGAAATATAATCATGCAAACAACAAACAATATTTCCCTCTCGGTGAAAACAAATCTGGACATTAGTCTTAGCAGAATGTCAGGAAATGTACCACTGCTGGCAGCAACTTCAAACCAAATGCAGCATGTTTAGTCATGATTAATTCAGCTAATTTTATTGGGCTATATTTACAGTTAATTCATTATGATTTTTTTTTTTAAATCTTACTGTAGCACGCCCCCCCACAAGAAGCCAAAATAGTCAACAAATCAGCACAAATTGTTCTCATTCAACTTATCTTCATAAGTTAAATTATTCCTCCTGATGCTCCATACATCTCTGCAGTGGCTTCCAGCCTAAGACGTGCTTCACTTGCCGATGAAATGTTTCTAATAGGTCATTTATACTTTAGGTCAGTTCTTTATTGTATCTTGTGGTGGCGATGCAGCTGGTCCTTTAGCTTTAGAATAGAGTTCAGTTACATCTGCTTTTTAGAGTTCTTGCTTTTCTTTCTTTAACATGTGCCAAACATTTCGTTGTACTTTTGTACAATGGCAAAGTGTCTGGTTTAATCTGTTTGTATTTTTTCTAATCTTAGCAAAAGCAACCAACATATTCTGTCAATTTCAAGTGAGCTCTAGGTTAGCACTAGAGCTAACCGCCTGAGACTGCATGCAAACACTAAAGTCCAAATAAATGTCCATTTCTTTTAACTCTTCCAGTTCAATATGATGCATCTATAGAAGTTAAAATATTGACATCAAAACAAATGCAAATAAAAGGAAATCTAGTCTTTACCATATGGGGGCTTGCTGAGGTTGAGACACAGCAGATGATATGCTTTCGGACAGTCCTTCTTGTCACACATCACCAGCTCTCCTCCTTCTCCGCAGCAGAAACAGAACAACTCGTGCGTGTGTTTGCCCTCCGGCCGCAGCTTTCGCTTCTTCGGCTTCAGCTTTGCATTCCTGGCCTTCTCCTCCTTCTCCATCACCACAACACTCTGGCGGGAACATCATAAAACAAAGAAATGGTGTTTAGAACAGCTCTCAGTCAACTTTGCTCTCATGTTAGAAGTATAATGCTAGACTCATGATGATGGGGTAAACGTCCACACCGTTGGCTGCACCCCGAGGAATCCGGAGCAGTTGTCAGAACCACAGTGGCAGGACATTCTCCTGTTACCCACACAGTGCAGGTTGTAGTTGAACGTCAGCTCTGTGCCTGTAAGAACACCAAGAACCAGACCCTCATTAAAAGGATCATCGAGTTTACTCTGAGTGGATGCAATGGACACAGCAGAACCTCCATATTTCGAGTCAACTCACCAGCCTCGATATCAGAGAGGGCAAAGAGTCCGATGCGAACATCTCCGTTTACCGTCCACTTCTGGGTTTCACAGTTTGGGCTGCAGCTGTGGTTCATAAAACGAGCCGAGTTCCCCTTTGGACCAGCATCGATCACACGATCCTACCAGGAAACACGGACATTAAGAGGCCGGGGTAAAAGATGCTCTCAATTAATCAATGCTATAGTGTTTATTGTGGATGTCCCATGAACCGATGCTTCAATACAAAGTTTTCAAGATGAGAAACTTTCTCGTTTGCATTACATAAATATCAGGATTTTAATGACATTGGCACCAACTACCACCTCTGTGGTGTAGTTACATCCCTTGTGCTTACCTTGGTGAGGGTGAGCATGTAGAAGTTGGTCATGTGATTTTCATGGGCGCGTTTGATTCGCTGCTGGCACTCCTCTGAGTCTATCACCTCTCCCACATACTCAGTAACAAAGTCACCCTGGAGAAAACAACAAACACCACGTTTAGATTATTTTAAGCAACACACAGACACCCTGATCTAAAAAAAAAAAGGACATGTTTGTTAGACAGCCATTAACCCTGTGAGCTTTTGATAAACATGTTATCCAGTATTTGCCATAGCGAGATGATGGGTCAGTCAGGAAAAAGCCATGGACATGACATTTCTGGAAAGTTTAAGTTGTAAAAAAGGACAACCCCAGACGGCGACTTTAATCACATTCTTCACCAATTAATAGATAAATAGGTAAATCTGGGAATTTGAAAAAAAAAAGGGCAGTACGCACCTTCCTGAGCGCCTGGTTCGTCCTGAGGCCCCATCCTCGCCCCTCCGTCTTTATGACCTCGTTTTCTGCGTACAACCGTTTGGAGAAGCACTGATTCTCACAGCTGTCTCCCGCAGGACACACCTAACAGCGACAAAATTAAGATAGAAAGTTCAGTTTTTGTTTTTTTTCTACCTACTTTAGTCACTTGCTGAACTAAAAATAAAGAACATGCACACAGACCTGTGGATGGCACTCGTACTGCAGCATGCGGTTGAGACACTGGGAGTCGAGGCTGCAGGGATGCTCATCCGTTGGTCTGCAGTTGCATCGTGGGATTTCTGACAAATCAGCCACATGCATCTGCACTTTCCCCACTGGCTTGTTTGACTTTCATAGGAAAATACAAAAGAATGACTTAATGAAAATTACATTCATTTAAAGAATTTTTCAAATCCAAAGAGATATCAAAGGGACACTACCTTGATGGATTTGTAGGGTGGAGGTTTGCGAGAGTTGCGTTCCTGCTCCAGTGCCTCCCTGCTCTCCCTCTGCGCCTTAAGCTCCTGAAACCGCCGGGCTGCTTCTTCCAAAGCTGAAACATCAACAGTATCTCAGAAATATAATTTCTCCTTCAGCTTGAAAGAACAGAACCAGAACAGATCAGGCTGGAAGTAGGAGCAAACTTTCTTGGCAAAAGTTACCTTTCTTGAAGGTTTTGTTGATGTTGATTTGACCCGTTACAAAATTCTTGTCATTCTCCACGTAGGGGAAGACCCGGCCCTGGTTGATCCAGTAGTAGTCGTGGGAGCCAAAGAAAAATACAGGGAAGTCACCGACATCATGGCGAAGACTCTGAATGTTAGAAGGCACCAAGCGAGGGTTGCAGATCTCCGCTGGCCACCATCTGCCCCAGAGAGAGACATCGTGTAACAACAAAGAGACGGCAGCCAAGAGCAGAGTAAAAACTGATCTAAAGCGCAATGTTGTCAAAAAGAAAAACACAGATCTGGTCACTGGATCTTACCGTTTCTATCGGAGAAGCATTACTGGCGTCTCCAAATATGTACAGCGGAAGTTAGAAGTTTGGAGTGCGCATTGATTTTGAATATATGTGTTAAAAGCTCTGCTTTATATCAAATTGAAACTTTAGACATGGATGCCAAAAAGACTCATTCAAAGGACATACCTGAGCGTCCTCAGGACGTGACATGTATGATGGAGGAGAGGGGAGGCTAAAATAGGGGATGGCATAAGAGTCTCCGTAATGTCGACTGTTTTTATGTTGCAAGAATGTGTCTTAGGTGATGAGTGAGAAAGAAAAACAGGGGATAAACAACGAACAACCCAGCAAAGACAACCTGCTGTGTTGATTCTGATATCTAGACCAGACTTAAACTGGGAGTGTGGCAGTGATATTAATGTTAGCTCCCATGTCAACAGATCAGAATATCTCCACCGGCTGCATTAGATTAGATTACATCTTAAACGTCTCAAGTTTTGAAGTGGTGCCTATTTTTATTTATTCATATGCAAGGTAAATGTCACGGAAGTTGGTTCTCAGTAGAATAAACAGTGAAAACGTGTGTTGGTCATCACGCTAACTTCCCACATACAACTTACCCTGTTATGATTATGATAATAGATGATTTTCTGCTAAACTTCGGCAGTCGCATGTGCTTGCTCTTAAGTCACAAGCTGGAAAACTTTGAGGTCTGATTAAAAACTATTTTGCTGACATCTGCTGCACCTCAACACAGAAGTTGGTGGTGTGGATACACACATGCAGCCGTGACGCAGCCCTTCAGCATTGCACACAGACAGCACGCACACCAAAATCTCTGTGTAACGACGGCTTTGTTGGACTAAAAGGGCACTGGCTGGGTTAACTCTGCAAAAAGCCTGATGCATCTCATATGAGCATTTGCATCCTCAGAGAGAGCTCCTGTGGAAAAAGTCTGAAAGAGTTGAGGGCTGTGGTATATGTGTGAAAACGGCACTACAGCATTTCCCGATTACCTGCATCTATGACATCGCATCCTGTTTTGTGAGGTGTGAAGCAAATTTGTTGAACGGGACATAAAGTTTTATTTTTTTAAATTTTTCTGTTCATGTCAGTTAATGCTACGAAAAGGCCAAAGCCGGTACTGTCTGTATCAGTTGTGGGGCTCAAGTTTCCCCGTTTCCTGCAGCAGATTTACAGCAGGAGCGTGATGTAGGTTGGTATGCTATAAGAGATCCTTCAGTGGTCGTGTCCTTTGCAATAAAAGGAACAGGTCAGGTAATATAACAGTGCAAGGGCACAGAAGGATTGAAATTTGTCTACTTGGGTTCTACATTTAGTGTTGGTTCATGAGATTTTCTCGCCATCAACAACAATAAAATACCACTAGAATTCATTTAGATGTAACCACACCACATGCTGACAGAAGAACAACCCTCAGCAGACTATAAACGGTGCTCACTGCCTACCTGTAGTTGCCCAGTTTGACCCAAACAATTTGTTTGTAGTGAGGTTTCTTCCCTGCCCTGCAATCACTGCAGGACCACGCGCCCTCGGGCATCTCCATCTCCAGACACTCCGGGTGGAAGGAAGCTGGGCATGAGTCGCAGCACAGCAACTTGCCTCCTACAATTGTATGGATGTACACATGTGTGTGTGTGTATGTGTGTGTGTGTGTGTGTGCATGCGTTATGGAACGTGAGTATACAAAGAGAGGAGGAGGAGTGTATGATTAGGGTGATGCACCTTAACACCTGGACAAACTCTGAATCTCATTTGCAGACAAGCCTAAGAAACATACAAATATCAAATTGTAATTTTTCCAACATCTACTGTGAGATGATATAATGTTCCAGTAAGAGAAACATCTGTATCTAAAGCTACCAGAGTAGCATGTGGTCATTATTCTGAATAAAGAACTACGGTCGGGAGCTTTTTGCTTGAATGAGGGCTCCTGCAACAGCTGCACTGCATGAAAAAGCGTGTGGTTCTCATGTTGGTTACAGCTTCTGCTGCAGCAGTAACAGCATGTCTGGCAATCAGATTCAGAGCACTGTACCAAGACCAGTTTTATGGGAAATACATGCGGCAGCGCTGGATAAAGTCAGCGAGCAAGTTAGAAATTAATCAGGGTTATACTCAAATAACACATTATTGGCAATAAGCAGCCATGCAGTCCTGCCAGTGAAGCAAACTCGCCCAATCACATGTCACACCCTGCACAGACCAGCTTGCATGGAATCATATTGCCATTTACAAAAGTGAATTTTAATGCAATGTAAGACTACCGCCAAAATTAAAGAGCAATGTCACCGCTTTCATCCTGTGAGTTCATCATTGCTTACAAATCGAGTCCCGATTGAATTACATTCCATCCAAGGCAGGTCAAAGCAAAAGAAAACATAATATATACTACCATCTGTAAATTTCAGTCAAAAAAAGAAAAGAAAAAAAAACAAACAAAAAAAACTTGCTGCAGACAGCACAGAAGAGGTGAGTCTGGACAAGGCCTTTCAAACAATAGAAAACAAGCCCAGAGCGCTGAAGCAGAGAAGCGATACACCTCCAGCAGTGAGAAGATCCACAACCTGAACTGAAGCAGAGCATCCTGAATCAGAGCACGGCGCTACTGGAAGTTTGTGTTTTCCAAGCAGGGGAATCTAGTTTCACTTTTTTTGCAAAGACAGATTGATAGTTCTCGTTCAGCCAAATTCGGATTGAGCCTCATGCAAGAACCACTCATATGAACAGAACGGTGACACACAAAAGTCTGCTGCCGCCCCCCACAAAATACGAGAGAATGAAATTCATGAGAAGTCAGGATCTGTCACATGACCGAAGATTAGAGCACATCCACATAACTTTCTGAATTATCAACATAACATAGTTTAAATAAACATTACGTACAAAACCAATTAGTATGATAGGACAAATTACAATAGGCTCCCAGTTCATGAAGGAATTTGACAAGATCTTAAAAATCCTCTGTGCCATCTGTGATGTGCTGAACAAGATCCAACTACAGACCACGTTGCTTTAGTAAGAACAACTCCAACTTTAAGCTAGTCCATTCCCTTTTTGAACTGTACTGTGCAGAACTGGAACGCACTTTAGGTGTTTATATCATCCTTTATCATCCTATGCATTCAGTGGGAGTCATACAGAATCATTTTCAGCAACAAGAAGCACAAGACGTCCTGTGGCGGACCTCCACAGAGTCGGGTCGCAACATCAAGGCATCAGCCTGGCGTTAAATGAAGGGAAAGAGGAGGCTGAAAGAGGATAAATCAGCACATTTGTGGCAATTCTGATGTCACCTTGAAAAACAAAACACCAGGGTTAAAGAGGACTGGTCAAAGAGTTTATCTACTTTTGTCCTCTTTTCTGACAATTATATGATGCAGACAGACAAAGAAATATATATTTATGGCAGCATTTTTGCTTTGGAGCCTTTACTTTTGAACAGGACTGTACAGTGTGATTCTTAATACTAATAATAATTCTCACTGTTAATGCCACACGCGGCACCATGCGTGCCAGGAGTCATACAGCATGACCACCTGTTGTCATCTGACACACGTCCTGTATATAGGTCACATTGACACCTGCTGCAAAAGCAGAGCAAGTGAGTGAACTCGAGTTTGAAAGGTTTACAACATTCCTTCTCTAATTTCTACCTTGCTGCCAGTCTGAAAAACACGTTGCAAGCATTTGATTTGATGTTTTCCTGATGGTTTCTGGTCCCGCGATGCCGCTGCTGTGCCTGTTGCAGACCTATAACTAAAGTCTAGAACCCAAATGAAGCCTCGCACAGCGATTATACTTATGAAGAGGATGCAGGGAGCAGGTAGCATTCATAAACCTGACAGGAGCAGCACAGCTTTTTCACAGCAGCAGACATTTTAACCTGACATAGCAGGAGGGGAGCAGGTGCTACTAATGACATTACCAATGACTCAGCTCAATTCAAGCGTCACATTTAGTCATTACAGAGCCGGCAGGCACGACAACAGGACCCTCACATAGCTCATTGCCATTTACACCTCCAACCGTGACTTGTTAAAACACAACATGCTTTGTCTTGTGACTCCGACTTCTCATATGAAAAAGCAAACTCTGGGATGGGTATCCCAAAAAATAAAATATATATATATATAAATTCTTGCATGAGGCCCATCGTTATTATATTGAACTTGGCTGAAGTCACTTTGATCGACTCTGCGTTAAAATTAACTGCATGTTTTATCTGTTAATTAACTATTCACCTCAAGGCTTTGAAATGAAAGATGTGTGCAAAAAAAGGGAAACCAAATTAAGAATGGGAGCAGGCACAACACAAACACAAACCAGTGGGACAAAGGAGAAAGAGAAAAACTGTTCAATTACCTTTCCCAACATTCTTTTTGGTAGCTGACGAAGGAGAGGGAATCATAGGTAATTTCAACTCAGCACGATTTGACTCAGTCAGAAGGTAGTGGGACTTATAGGCATATGAACTTAATATGGTGTCAGTAAGGTCTTGCACTAACAGCCCTACACAAGACACACAGGAAGAGACGGGGGTGAGCCGCAGTCAAACTCGAAATTACCCAGATTTCACAAAAAGAGAAACATATATGCAGAGCCTCACACACGCACGCACGCACGCACCCACACACACACACAAACACACACAGTTGTAACACAAAAGTAGAACAAAAACTTTGTCCCTGCACACGGAGGCCAAACAGTGCACTCAACTTGTTGTTACGTGTCAGGTCTAAACTGGCTGAAAGTTTGAAAAAAGGTTTTCCTCCTCAGAAGCATTCAGGAAAGAGGTGACCCCTCTAAGCTGGAGTTATTCATAGTTTTAGTGTCGTGACGGAAAAGACAAAATTTACATCTAAAAGCGCTGATGTTGATTAGCAACGCCGCTAAAAACATGAACGACACCCTAAACATACATCTATACTAAGCATGGTAGGTTTCAGTGTCCCCCCCATGAAATGTTAGTGCAGCTGCGGCTGTTTTACAAAGTGGTTTTATTTCTAAAAAAGAAGAAAGAACTACAGTCATGGCGGCTGAGTTAATGGCACTCTAATGTGAGGGGCAAGTAAAAAGAAAGTGGGAGCAAAATCATCACTGGTGGTGGAGCCGGGGAAAGGGAAGAAGTCACTGCTGAACCCTGGCTGTGGTGGTGGTGTTTTGGTGTTTGTGGCTTTGACAACTTACCTCTAGCGCACAGAAAGCACCATCCCACGTTGATGGGGGAGGTGAGGAGGCCGTTCCTCTTGGCGCTGCCGTGGTTGCTGCAGATCATGATGTGATGGGTGAGGATGACGCTTCCAGCCGCCATGCAGCCGTCGCTGGTGTGATAGGCTAACGGACAGCGGATGCAACGAATCAGACGCCCTGGAGGGAAGAGCAGGATGAGATTTTTACATCTTGTATTTTCTACACTCTGCTCTGGCTTTAGATGAGCTGAACACTTTCGTCGTATTAGCTGGTTTATTGTCACAGTGCAGCAAAGATCTGCTAACTTCCTTTCACTGCTGAGTTTGTGTAAAACTACAGGTTATAGTTCTTTATGGGCTCTAGTAGTAATCTTACCAAAGAAAAAGAGCAACTAGATACTTTTTGATGGCTGTTGGGCTTCAGAGACTTAATGAAACAAGTTGTTAGTTGTCAGTTTACCTCCTAGGTATAAAAAAGGACAGAATAATAAGGCAATAATAAGCCAAAGCCTCAATCTGAAGAGCTGCGAGATGTTAATGAAGCTGAAAAGGAACATTCGTTTTCACAAGCACAATGAGACATTTAATAACTTAAGCTTTCAGACAACAAATCTAAACTAAATCACCCGAGAAGCTGGACGGGAATCAAAATACAATAAATATTAAGGAGCCCGAAAGCAACATCATCAGCCTAACAGGCGGAGAGTTACTGCAAATAAATTCTGTTCAATAAAACACAGCGGTTTTATATGACACCGGAAAGAAACTAATTACTGTGCCAATCCGATCCAAACCAGACTTTTTAAAACGCATGTAAGTACCTTAGTCTGACCTTAACTGCAAACAGTGCTAATACACCCAGATGCTGCTGTTCTGCATCGACTCAAACGGGCCGAGGTGCTCTGCAAGTGCTTCAAAGTTGCATCTTTTTGTAAAAACAGTCAAATGCACGTGTGTATTAATACAGCTTTTTTAGACAGCCCAGCCTAATCAGCCTCCAGACTGTTGCTGAGCTCTAATAAAATCTTAATTTTTGTGGCCGCAGCATCATCTGACAAAATGACTATTCAAGCAAGTTAAAGACAACGTCTGTGCAGTGAATTTGGCAATAATTACATGTTCAATGATTTCCTACAGAGCAAGACAGAAGCAGCAGAATGTCTTGAACCTTGAACCCACCCCAGTGCACGGACAGTGGAACAATGGCGGTCCAATTAAATGACCAGGTCGAACCATAACTGTAGCTCAGCTCAACTATGCTGACTGATTTTACAACAGACTCTTTGTTCTAATGTCCAAACACAGCCTGTTCAGATGAGCAACACTGACCAAGAAGACAGCTCATACTTTGTTTGTTTCTAATAACACGCCTTAATCCAGCTGACTCGCCACAACAATTATGCCCTCATCAGAGTCTCTCAGATCTTTACACCCGCCTGCATCTCCTGCATTAAATTCACTAGCAATGAGAAGTTCACTTACTGTCTAATCGTAAGGTTTAAGCAGGTGAATTTTTTTCATGTTAAGACAGTTCCTGGAACAGTGCAATTATTTTATTCTTCTCCAGTACACACATCAAACGGAGCCCTTTTAGTTTGAGTTGGAACTGGATGTTTCTAATAAGGTCTGTGTCATTAAAATATAAAATAACACTTCATCAGTTTCCTCGCCCTCTAACAAACGTTCTCATTTCTTTCTCTAGCGCTTCAGTCTTACACATTAACACAAAGGACTAGAGGTTTGACCCGCACGCTCGAACAGGACGTCAGAGAAACCGAGAGGCAAATCAGGAGCTGCTCTACCTTTACTGGCCCGTTGCAGGTCTCTCTCCAGGCAGCAGGTTGAGCAGCTGTGTTGAGGGCAACAGAAGCCTCCGCCAGGGCTGCTGGTGGCTCCCGGGAGTTTTTGTACACATTCCTCGTGGTAGTAGCAACCACATCCAGACACAGAGCAGCGGGTCACCTCCTGACCCACCGTTTTACAGCTAAAACAAGGATGATTGCCTAAAAAAAAAAAGAAAAAAGACAGAATGACACGCTATCATAGTAAAGAACAAACTCGGATCGGCAGAAAGGACTGCGAGGATGCAGGAGTTGTCCGATTTCCTCACCATTTCTGCATTCCGAACAGGTGTATCTGCCTTCAGGTGGGGACGACAGACCAAGACACTCCAAGTGAAACTGTCTGTTGCAGTCACCCTCGCACACCAGTAAACCCTCTCCGTACACCTCACAGATCTAAAAAAAAAAACAAACAAAAAAAACCCAGAGAAATTTGGTTACATCAGTACAAAGCATGCAAGCTTCTAAGAGGAAAGAGTTCAACAGAAATGAGTCGCGTGCTGCTCTGACCTGGCACACAGTGTCTCTCTTGCCGGTGCCGCTGTCCTGGCGGGACAAGCCGGAGTCCACTGACTGAGTATCTGAAGCATCTGCATCTGCTGCAGCGGGACTGTCGAGACTCTTCCCAAATAAACCCTGGAGCACAGATGCACCAAAGCATTGATTTCATGTGGCATTGTTACCCAATTTGGACAAGGAAATAGTATGGTAAGGCAAATTAAACAAAGGACATATTCACTTTTATAAGTCTGAGAGCACTTGGTCGTCATTTTAGCTTTAAAAAAATGGATAAATTATCAGATGAAGGAAGGAAAAAAGCCTTTTACTGTATTTACAAGTTAAAATGAGACATTAATAAGATGACTGAAAGTTTGTCTTACAGCTTTTGTATCTCACAAGGAAAGCAAATTTCACTGTTTTTATTGAACAGGATCAACCTATTTTGTGTGCAGGAAAAATGTGTGTGTGTGTGTGTGTGTGTGTGTCCGAGTTGTCCCTGTACATGTGTTTAAGCCTACCTGTGGGTCACTGAGGCCTCTGGAGTCAGAATCAGAGGTGTCTCTGTACTGGGATGAAGCCATCTCAACATCTGTTGATGCTCTGCTTCGCTTCTTCAGGGGCTTGCATGCGTCTGAGATTTCACTGGCCCCTAAAGGATCGCACAGATTGGATGGATTTGGTTCTCTTTAAGGAGCCTCCAGTCAGAGATGTAGAGCAGGTGTGAAAGAATAATCGCCTACCTTTCTGTGAACCCGTCCTCAGCGTGGTCTCTGGAGCCATCTCAGCCTGTGAGGAGGATAAATGTGAGACTTCATACAGACGTGGTACAGATTTGATTTGTGTGACAACATGTGATGCTTTGTGGCAGAAAAGACTGCTGCACAAACAGCTTTTCAGCTGTTGATAAAAAGAAAAAAAGTTTTTTATCCTCTCAAATCCTTTGGCAGCATTTTAGGTACCAATAAGCCCACAGTTTTATTTTTTCCACCTTTTTCATGGTTAAAGGATAGTGCAGAGAAACTAAGAGGACAATGAAGCAAATGTGGGGAGAGAGGGGCATGAAATCTGAGAGCCGCAGCTTCTTCCATGCATGCTATTTTCAGTCTGAACAGCAGGTTAGCTGAGGATGACTGATACCTGTTCCTTTTTGGTTTTCTTCTTAGGGACGGCATCGTTGCCTCTCTCTGACTCAGACTTGCTCCTGACTGACCGCCGCTGCAGCTTCCTCTCCTGAGAGCCTGAAAACACAAAAATATTGACTTTCATCTCGCACCGACACAGGGCGATTCTACGGGTGAAATATTCAGCAAATCGACCCGTTTAATGTACTCACCTTGTGGACTACTGTGCTGTGATCCAGGGGAAGACGTCTGCTGGATTACTCCTTCCTCACTCCTCCGACTTGCAGGGGAGCCTCTCCTCTCATCCCCCTCTTCCTCCCCTTCATCCCCCTCTTCTTCCTCCTCTGGACTGGGCTCAGGTTTAGCTCTGCTGTCCTGCTGAAAGCAACATTTGGACATGAGCTTACCGGGTCTGTCATGCATTTATTCTGTGCAGATGCACGGAGTTACACCAACCTCAGGTGAGCAGTATCCCAGGTCGGGCTGTCTGGCTTCTCTCTCTACTCTCTCCTCCTTTTCTTCTTCATCTTCCTTCTTTGGGGACAGAGCTGCTTTTTTCTGCAGGAGAGGCCAGTCACACTTGGTGATCTCCACGTTCAGTCTCTTCATGGTGATGGAGAGAGGCAGCAGCTTTCTTGCAGCTGCCGTTTTCCACGCTCTGACTCGAGGCGGTGAGTCCTGTCGTACCCGCTCATCACAGCCAGCGTTCTGTTTTGGCGAGGCCGTCTTGCGTTGGTCCTCCATCTGGTTCTTTTCTTCACTCGGGGGCTGGGAGTTTGCGTTGTCGTCTGTGTTTGAAACACTGCACTGTCTCCGTGGCAGCTGCCTTCGCGGCGGCTGTTGTCTGTCTGGTGACTTCACGCCTCCGTCCTCCTTCTTACTGACTGAGCCGCTGCAGCGCCGGTTTCGCTTCTCGGCTCTGATGTTGGGCTTTTTGCTCGAGGGGCCTTCGTGCGGGTCTGGGTCAACATAGATGAAGGTGTAGTTGTCGATTCGCTCCTGGCGAGTCATGACGAAGGCATCCTCAGCGTGGCCAACACCCACCTCCCACTGAGAACGTTCCCGCTGAGGAATAGGCTTCAGAAGCTAAAGAAGAGGGGAAAAAAGAAACTCATTCTTTTCCAATTTCTGAACTGGGATCAATGATGCTTTGAAGACATGGCATCATCTAAAACAGGGATAATCACAGTATAGTTTCCACAAACTTGAAGTTAAAGCTCTCCCATGCCAAGAAGTCGTCATATGTGAACATGATCCACAAACTCCACCATCTCCCCCTGGGGCGAAGGCTCTTTTAAAATGGACTGAGGCTCAGTTGACAAATGTTCTGTGGCCAGACTAATCGAAGTTTGAAATTCTTTTTGGAAATCGTGAACATCCTGTTCTCAAAACTAGAGGAGAGAGGCCACCCGACTAGCTCTGATGGTGTGGGGGTGCAGTAGTGCCATCCTGCACAGCTGGAAAGGCTCCAGCAGATCACTTTAAACAGGTTTTCATGATCGATGATGAATTAAATATTGCTTTATGAGGTTAGCAAATCATTGCATTCTGTTTGTATTTACAGTGTCCCCTCTCATGGAATTGGTGTTGCATATCAACAGTAATTCTAAACCAATTTCATCCCCTTTCCATCCTTCACCGATCCAAAAATTTATGTGCTCTGCTGTCAGATGACTGTATAAAACGCAGTCAAGACAAAGGGCACGAGACATTTACATTGTTCTTAATGGCTGAAATGCTTCAGAAGGGACCTGAAAATTTGCATTTTTAGTTGGTGAATTCTTGGAAGTGAAAGACAGTGTTGCACTATACATATTGATGTTCTGTAAAGGTGTCCCACGAGGGAGGAGACATGAGATTGCATGACTCAAGCAGATGTTGATTTATTGCTTTATACAGAACATATGGTCCTATATATGGGAGGACAAGCCAGAGAGCAATTATCTGCAACAGACTACACAGCACCTGAGGAAATAAGAAATAAAAAAAACAATGCTTTGATCATTTGGACATACTTTTGACTTCTCCACAGGGTTTGTAGTTTTGCGCAGCGTCTCCGCCTGAAGCTCGTCGAACTGCTGTTTCCCCTGGTACACGACGATCCTCTTCTCGTGGATCCACGCTCGCTCTGCGACGCTGCCAAAGAACTGGACGTGATACTCCCTGTGACCTGTGCAGCAGAGAGAACACGTGCCGTCTCATTTCAGGTCCTGACACATTGGAAAGGACGAAGAAAACAGGCTGACAAAGTGCGTTGGGATTGCTTTTCGTTTTTGATGGCTCTTACCTCTGGTGTTGATGCGAGTGTGGACCTTCATCTGTGGGTCCGAGGAGACCATGCAGGGCCACCAGGGATAGGTGCCCACCTTGGACCACACAAGATCCCCGATTACAAACTCCTTGCAGAAGCCCGTCTCTTGGATCACTGACGGATGATGAACTTTAGGAACCTAAATATGAACACAAACAAGTCACTGATCTGCTTTCAAAGTCTAAACACTCACAAGTGCTGCATGTTTGCTATAAACTGCAACAACTGGTGTGCAAAGAACTCAAACTGTGCTCTCTTGCCTTTGGCGTCTTTGGTTCAGTTTTGATGACGGTCTTCTGAGGTTTCTCTGTCTGGGCTGGCGGCGTTTCACTCAGCTGGGGCTGGACGGGGGTGTCGTCCGTCTGGCCCGTTGTACCTGCCTGCGTTTGGATCGAGTCCAGGTTCTGTTCCTGAACCTGCAGCTGCAGCCTCGCACTCTTTTTCCTCTTCTCCTTCTTCCTCTCATGTCTGCGCTGCATCTGAGCGGCCTCATTCTTCTGAGACTCCTTCATAAAGGTGAGGAAATAGAAAAACAGGCGCAGAAAAACGATGATGCATCGGTGAGAGTCAAAAATTCTGTCAACTCGGACACTCACTGCTGTAGTGCGGTTGATAAGGAGACTTAAAGTCAACAAAGATATGCATAGTGACAATTCCATCTGCGTTTTAAGGTGACTCGTTGGACTTTAGTATGTGGTGTAATCTTTCTGTGCTCAGTTTATCAAGCTGGTAAATCAAATACTTGTGAGCCATTTAAAGACAACTCATTTGACTCAAGGGCCTTTCAGTGGTCATGTTTTCTTATTGGATGGCAGAGAGCAAAAATTAATGGTACAGAGCTTTTTTTTATATATATATATACATACAGCAATCTCTAACTAAAGCTTTTCAGACATTTTCAAAAACAAATGCAAAATTCGTGAGATGTTGTGGCATGATCGGTGAACATTTTTTGTGTCTTTATGTCTTTTCCATGCATCCATCCATTTTCTACACTCGCTTAATCCAACTCAGGGTCGCGGGGGTGTATAAAACTTAGACAATAGAATTAATTTTCAGTGCCAATAGGTGTAGTTTCACTGATCTGCAGACGATAACAAAAACATGTAAAGATAAAAAAAAAAAATTTAAAAGAAGAAGAAGAAGAAGAAGATGAAGGGGAATCTGTTAATGTGGCCCTAAAAATAAACCTGGTGTTCCTCAAAGAAAAACGACTAAAAAAAAAAATTTTACCATCCAGCCAAACACAAATGACTGCAGCAACAAATCAAATGAATAAAACGAGGTATCCTCACGGTGGGTTTGTTTTAGCTGCTTAAGATTAAGCCAGTGTTTTTCAACTCTGGTCCTCGGGACCCA
This sequence comes from Leuresthes tenuis, assembly GCF_036924035.1. Taxonomy (NCBI): domain Eukaryota; kingdom Metazoa; phylum Chordata; class Actinopteri; order Atheriniformes; family Atherinopsidae; genus Leuresthes; species Leuresthes tenuis. Next base: position 11,703,370 of record NW_027325360.1, read on the forward strand.
CTGCCCTGCATGTTTTTAATGTTTCCCTCCTCCACCAAGCCGACATACATCTGTGCAGTGTGAAGGTGTCAGTGGGGAAACACTCCCGAACCCAGCTATCTCCGGTAAACTTGGTAAAAGTAGCAGATTAATAATGAGGAGCGTGTTGATACCGAACACTCGATCACTGCTGCTCTGACTTTAGTTACTCCTGAAAACTTTTGATTCTCTCAGTAGATGCTGCAGTTCAGTTTCATTCTTCATTAATATAATCACCCCCCCCCCTCCATTGCTACTTAAATAGACAATATAAGTTCTGCCAATTCCGTCAGGGAGGGAAAACGCACCTCAGTGATGAAGGCGGGACAGTTAGCGAGCTAGCTGTCAATCCGAGACTAATACAGTGTAGTAGGCCAACGGACCGGTGATTTTAAACCTGCCCTAAAAATCCTGAGCAGAAAATAGATGAAAAACACTTTTACGTAACTACTGTCTAACACGTAACTTTGTGTGTTTACAAGAGAGCAGAGCTAGTGTTGAACTATATCCTCTCATTTGAGCACATTCAATAATTCGTTTATGAAAGATCAGGTGAACAATTAAGAAAATTCTTCACTGATTAACGTCTTTATCTTGTTGTAAGGACCTTACAGAGGCAAACGGGGAAGAGAGGAAGAGACTGAGGTACTGGATTTAAGCAGTGAGCAATGTGGTTGTGTAGAATACGCCTCAACAGTTATCAGACTGGCTCGCCGATTAATCGACTAACTGATCAGGCAGTCGATTATTTCAGCTTTATCATCAATAATTCTGCACGTTTTCTAAATATTATAAGAATAATTGATCATTCCTTCCCTTTGAAAAGTAAATCTTGGGAATGGAAAACGTAAAAAGACAGTAGCGTACACACGATGTGCTGACATGCAGGCATTACCTGCAGTTCTTGCAGCAGATCTCCACACAGCGCAGATTCAAACAGCTCTTTCCCGTTCTGATACGTTTTTATGATCTTCAGCTTGATCTCTGGGGAGCTGGTTTTCTTCAGGACTCCGCTAGAGGTGTTGGAAAGGGTGTGAGCAGGCTGAGGTGAGGGGGTGCTGTCCACGAGAGAGGGAGGGGGGCTCGACGAAGGCAAGTGTAATGGGGGAGGAGGTGGGAGATTGTGTGTCATGATGTGAGGCGTCTGGGACAAGTGATGTTGGGAGGGTAGCGGTGGAGGACTCTGTGGCTGTGAGTGGGTCTGTATATGAGGTGGGTTTGAGTGGAAGGGGTGAGTGTGGTGGTGATGTAGGTGATGGTGGTGGAGGTGTGGGTGATGTGTGGGCAACGGGGGAGAAACAGGAGACAGGGGCCTCTCCTGGAGACCAGGGCCTCTCAGGACCGTTCCCTCCCCCGGAAGGAGGCCATGTTCCCCATAGCTCCGTATGGCCCCGTAACCGTTAGCCGAGCCGTTGGAGAACTGAGAGTACATTGAAAACTTTGCCTGCGGCTCATAAATTCCCAGACCTGGCGGGTAGCCATTGGGGACCTGCGGCATGTCATCCGAGGCTGACGGCGGGTAAGGAAACTCTGCATCCAGGGCAGCATCGTAGGAGGGTCCACCATCCTCACCCGGGTCACTGCCGGTGTCACAGGTGCCTTCCTGTCTGATGTTGGCTGAGTCAATGAGCTGAGGGGGTTGCTGAATTGTATTTCCCATGATCCCTTGCATGAAAGAGAAGGAGAAATCCATTGTTGGGCTCCTGCATCCTTAACTGTCTTTTTCTTTGACTGGACCTGTTGATGGAAACGTGTGACACAGTAGGACTCTGGTTAAACCGTCGTCATTCGAACAACACACCCAAAAAAAGGCAAGATCCTCACATCCGTACTTCACAAGATAAGAAACGACCGGCTTTAAATGACAGATGTCAAATGGCCCCGTTCCTGCGACTTCTCTCAACATTATGACATGTTCAAATGTCCGTCAGACACTTTGTATACAGTAGGCTACAAAGCGCAGCTACACAATGCTTTGCCAAAAGGGTCATAAACCCACCATCTACCACTGCCAGAGGTGTGTGGTGATGTAAATGTGCATGAAAAAAATATCTGTAATTTAGGATTTTGACAGCAGTATCCGTGGGACATCCAAGCATGAAGCTTCTCACCAATCCAACCTGAGCTCCTAATAAACTTAACTGAAACAAGTAATGAATTACACAACTGGCAGGTGGGAAATCCCAGTTCTTACATAAAATGTAAGTATCAGCCCGTTTCTTTTTTTATTTCTATTTTTTTACATAAAATTTAATAGTGACGTGGAGTGGATATTTAAACAGCCAAACATACCAAAAATACTCCGGTTTCTCGAGTCCTGTGTAAACAGAATATCCAATATGATCAAAACATGGACGATGCTGAAACCAGGAAATCCGTGTACATGTAAAGGGGTCAGTTCGGGGGTCGGATGCTAGGGGGCAATCGGTGAACTTTTACGGTAAATTCAGCCAAAAAAAAAACACAACACATTTTTTTCTGTCTGAAACTCTCTCAAAATTGCAAACCTGCTGTGTTTGTGACTGGGAGGTTTTGCAGCCTCTTCTCTGACAGCCATTGCTCGTGAGTGCAGCGCATCTCTCCACGAGCAATAGATCATTTTAGTGTTTTTATTACATCAACGCAAACACATGGTGGCCTGCTATCACAAACAAAACAAAGAGCTGCTGCCAGTAGCTGCGTTGCCCTTTTATTCTAGTCACTTTTAATATCTGTGAAGAGCAATTAATCGGGTTAAAGGGGTTAAGTGAATTGGACTAATCCACTCATTGTGGTTCAATTTGTGAGCACACAGGCTGCTCAGCACCAGAAAGGTGAATAATGTAAACATCCATACGGTGTCGATTAGCGGTCACTGGCTGCTCTGTATCGACTTATAATAACATTTTTGGCTAATAGGTGGTGTTTTAAACTGTAACACCTGGATACAGATGTGTGGTTTTGTCAAAAAAACGACTGCGCACACAAAAACATTTCACTAAGAGATGTTGTAGCTTCTTGCGATGCTAGCTTCAAGCTACCTGGCATCAAAGGGGCCATAATGGAAAGATGGGGACGGTTTGAAAGGGTAGAAAAGACAACACAAGACGGTGTGTCTATAGGTCTTCAGTGAAACACGTCTCAAGGTTTCCTTTTTACCTATCTGCACATAGCACACATGGATCAAGATGAAAGGACAAGCTAATGTTGGCTAGGCTAACGTTCCACTGCCAATATGGCTGCCTGTGCCCCTTTAAATCAAATTGTCTGCCGTGATTATACCTCCATCACTGGCGGTTTGGAGGAAAATGTGCCCCGAGCCAGCTAGCAACGGGCAAAACCGTCCGAGCGGGTGCAAGAGGGGGGCTAACGACGCACAGATATGGCAAACACGCTTGTCGCCACAGTGGAGAGCAAAGGAGCAGCACAGATTTTGATGCCGAGTCGAAAGATGCGGGGAAATAAAAAGATGTCAATACCTTCAGCGTGTCCCATTCTAAACACATACACCAGCCTGCAACGGTTCCTCGTTTAATCTATAGGGAGAGAAAAAAAAATCAAAAAAACAAAAAACAGTCCTGTACTGTTGACAAAGCTCAAGCCTTTCCTTTTCGTATTAACGCAATTCTCAACAGAAAGGAGGAGGAGGAGGGGGTGTTACGCTATCTGGTCGCTACCCAATCCCAAAGCCTGGCTCGTCCTCAGTGTAAGGACCAGAGCATTCAGTCAGAACCCTGTTGGAGACAGACACGTTCAATTCTCGTCTCTTCCTGTCTTCTAAATGATAACCTCTAGCTCCCTCTTCCTTCAGCCTCACAAAAGCGCCCTGCTTGCTTTTATGGCCCGCTCGCTCCTCAGCTCAGCGCCAGACCGCACAGATCCGGGCTGCAGGGGTCAACAGAGGCACTCCGGGATGTGTAGTTTACTTCACATGCCCACTTTTAAACAGGAACAACGGGAAAAGGGCATCAGACCTATCGGCCAGCACTCAGATGAAATAAGAAACTGACGAGTCATCCATTCAATTTAGATCTATTTAAAAAAATCTACTGGAGAGTTTCAATTGGTCTTATTTTCTCACGACTGTTCAATTGTAATTGTTTGGACGTTGGACGAAACGCGAAGCAAACACAGTAGTTACGTTTCTCTGATTGGCTTTTCAACGCCTCCTCGCCTGATCTGCAGCTGGGAGGGGTGAGCGGAAGACCTCTCACTCTGCTCCTGTTTCTGTATCTTGTTGTCCTGAGTTTGGCAGCGACACTGGACAGAACCTTTGTAATTTGTTGAGCATCTTATATTTGCCCTAATGAGTGCAGTTGTTTGCATGCATACAGTTTTTTCCTCCTTTTCTCTCTTTTTACCATCCAACCTCCTTCTGAGAGACAATTAGTTTCAAATGGAGGTCAGGGTATTTCCTGGGTCTCTGACCTGTTAAATAGGCCTTAGTTTATGAGGCTTGGATGTTCCCTCCCTAACGTGATGGTGAGTAATACAGACTGTCCTGCCCGCATTGCTTTTTGCTCTCTATGCCTCAGATTTTACCCTGAAGATTTTATCACTTCAGAAAGAGCCCAGTCCCACTTGCCCCCCTTAACCTGTGTGACTCCCCCGTGGAATATTTCCGCTTCCTGGGAACCACAATCACACAGAACCTCAAGTGAGGGGCTGAACATCAGCTACCTTATCAAGAAAACCTGGCAGAGGATGAACCTCCTGAGACAGCTGGAGAAGTTCAACCTGCCAAGGACAATGATGGTGAACTTCTACACCTCCATCATTGAGTCCATCTTCACCACTTCCATCATTGTATGGTACGCTGTTGTCACCACAAAGAACCTGAGCAGGCTGCAGCGTTTCATCCGCTCCGCTGAGAGGGTGATTGGCTGTGATCTACCTTACCTCCAAAACCTGTGCACCTTCAGGACTCTGAGGAGTGCGACAAAGACTGTAGCTGACCCCTCGCACCCTGAACACAAACTCTTTGAGGTGCTCCCCTCTGGCAAGATGCTGTGGTCCTTCAGATCCAAAACCTTTCGCCACAAAAGCTGCTTTTTCCCAACTGCTATCAGCCTTCTCAACTAGGATAAAGAGCCTCACTGACCACCCAGCTCCACCACAGATTATTACACATTCACATCACAGTGCATTGTGTAAATAATACTCTTGGCTGCTGTTTGCACCAAACACCAAAACAAATTCCTTGCCATGTCATGCCACCTGCAGAAGTTCTCAGATGACTGTGTGGTTATGGGATGCATCAGAAATGAACAAGAGTCAGGGGACAGTGAGCTGGTAATTTTAAAGAGAGGTGCTGCAGAAATGATCTGCTCCGAAATGTCTGCAGCTCCAGGATGGTGACAGACTCACTGAGGGAAAGATCTATGAGCCAGCCTTTAAACTCCTTATTTTATCTTTGTTACCGCTCATACACTTGTCATATAATCATATGGCACATATTAATTTATTTTCTTTTACATTGTTACTTAATGTTGATATTTTCTGCTATGAAAAAACGTATTTGGCTGATATGTGGTGAGGGGAAACTCTGGACATAATTTTATTAAACGAAACAGAGTGATCCATCTCTCCAAATCTAAACGATCTTCGGCCTCTGCACACAACATTCGCGCATGCATCGTGTGACCTTTGAGTGCAGCTGCCTGCGAAAGCTGCACGCACTGACTGAGGCTGAAGCTCGACGAACACGGAGATGATTTAATCAAGTAAACCCACCGTAAATGGGTTTATCACCACTCCAGACGTTACTCTCGCCACTCCCGTTCACCTTGACGGATTGTTTTGGATGGATTATCTTTTTCACCGAAAAGCCTTACAACGCCCAGTCAGCAGCGGCAGCCATAGCTCGGTCATTGGCGCTGGAGGTGAGTGAGCTCCATTTCAGTTCAGTATGTAGCTAACTGTGCAACGGCCGGCTAAGCTAACCGGCTAGGCTAGCGAAAGGCACCGGTTTGTAATGACGTACTAGCATGATCACGGTGTACCGGTGTTGTTTTCACCCTATTTCTCTTGATTTTATTTATTTTATCGACAAGTAGAAAGTGTCTTTAAAGAGGCATTTCGGCTGTGATTTCTAAAACATTTTGTAGGATGGCTGTATAGGAGTAACGTTTGTGGAAAATTACCAAACGTTGCGGATTTCCTGCGGAGCTTGGTATCGAGTTACGTCTGATTAATAATCATCACAGTGCGAAACAGGAAGTCTACAGAGGGGTCATTCCGATTTTAAATCATCTACCACTGTGTAAAACAAGTGTAACAAGTCATAAATGCCAGTCAAGTCTTGTTCTTATGTAATAACGAGCTCACCTGCTTTCCTGTAGTTTTGACGCCGATGACAGCTTTCTCATATTATGTCATGCAAAGTTACACCGAACTTTACGTGACATAATATGAGTTTACTTGCCGAGCGAATAGTTATGCGAGTGACTGCGTAGATGCAGTTTGTGACAGTTTTCCTGTCAACCTATAACATGTGTGTGAGTGAGATGTAATCTGAGCCCTGCGTGTTCTCTGTCTCCGTGTGAACCCCAACAGAACTCAGTGATCTGCCTCTGCAATGGCAGTCTTCAGTCACCAGGTGCTCCTTGCGGTCACTAGATCAAGGTAAGGTGGCAGCGCTTTGTTACACACTTAACTGTGCAATGCAACGTTTGGGTACAAGGTAAACAACAACAGTTGGGAGAGTCAGCAGAGTGCAGGCGGTGTGTGTTTTACTGCGTAATTTACTGAGAGCCAGAGCTCAGTGTCTCATGACAGAGGTACTCATGATAGAAGTTTAGTGAGACAACACGGCTCCCTTGTGGGTCTGATTTTTCTGACCTTGGTTTGCTCCAATCTCAGTTATCTCGGGCAACTAAGACAGCAATGAGTCGGCTGTAGAATAAAGGTTTCTTACATTCCACAGATTAGTCCAAAAAAGCGGTTTCAACCCTGTTTTCGTACACTTAATGGAAAGTCATTGTTTACAACTGAGAAAAATGGACTTTTGGAGTCGGAAACGACAGGATCCATCCGTCTTTTTCACATTTTTCCATCTTTCCTGCCGGGAACGAATAAGACTCGGAGCTATCGAGCAGCGTGGGATTTTAAACACTTTAGAGATGTTCTGTGCGAACATTTTGTGTGTTGCACATATTTCGAATGTTGTGCACTTCTCGTTCTGTGTCCACCGTGACGCTGAAGTAACCACGCGGTGGGGAGGTTTTGAGCGCCACACTGCAGCCTCGTGTGCTCCTCTGAAATGAGTCTTCCCAAGGAGCTAAAATGTACTCTAGTTTAGTGTCGGCGACTTTGTGCCGCGGGAGGAAAAGACTGTTGATGTGACAAGTCGTCACAACAGACAAAGCAAAGGTGGATACACAGCTAATAGGGGAAGGTTTCCCAGATGAGTTGAACATGTTGTGTGATGAGTCACAAAAACATTTTAGAGAAATGTTGACCTCACTCCGGGTCGTTAGCCAACGCTAATTGTGGATTAAACCACTGATGTAGAGCAACAAAGATGGCATGTAGAGTACCAACATTAATCTTCATCATAGGGTACACGGGGTTCTCTCACTTTCCGGTTCTGTGTGCGTTCATTGGATGGGTTTGTTAGGTTAAGACGTGAGGTCCAGGGAACTCATTTGGCGCCGATGTTTACTCCCTGACGTTACCTAGCAACGGAGAGAGGCGACAACCTGCAAATACCACTGGGCCATTTTTGGGTTGACTAGATATGACGGAGCACTATTACACGTCACCACCTTTAACGCTCGGGGTATTTAAGAAGATGGGGCAGAAATGAAGAGTATACACGCCCAGCCGCTCAACACGGATGGGAGGTTAGTTTGGGTTGCTCTCTTCAGCGCCGGCGAACTAACATTACGTGATGAGAGTGAATCTTTAACAGGTTAATGTTACTTATTTGCACAGCAGATCCCTCTCATTTCTTGGTTTTGTTAGTGACAGAGAAGGTTTTTGGTTCTTCTTCTCTTCTTTTCTCAGTTATTCCTGCCAGTTACATATGGCTTTGTTTTTCTGACCGAGGCAGGAAGCTGATACTTTAACTGCTGGTTGAGTTAATCATTAAGACGACAGAGACATGGAAAGCATGTCACAGAGAAGTTTATGGGGCTAGGTGTGTTTAAAGATGCTCAACGGGCACACAGCAAGGATTATGGGTTGATTGGTTGTTTTTATGTGGGACGTCTAAGAGGAACCGAATGAAAGCATTAATTGGTTTAAGATTGATCGGTCAAGATCTTAGAGGTTTGGTTATGAAGCAGAAGTGTTAAATCTGGGATATCTTTTGTAAACTATCCAATTTGGTGAGTTCAACTCAGGTTTTGGGACTGATTAGTTTTGAATATTTCCTTGGCATTTACTTGGTAAAATTACTGTAATATTAAAATGTTGGCGGGGAGGGGACAAATACACAAATGATATGAATACTAAATGGATGCCATTAAGTGGTTAATTTAAGTTTAAGACAAATTCAGCAGAATTTGGTCCCTGCCATTCATAATTAATCATACTAAAGATTTAATTTGTAAATTTAGCCTGGTTGAAACAATAAATCGAGGAAAAGAAAAAGGAGTACATTCAATGTTCAGTTACAGTCGTTATTAGCTATTAGTAATAATAGAGTTAAATCAAAAAGAAAATCCTCACTTTGGAGGTGATGCAATTTTGTGCTTTCTGCTCAATAAATGAATGCAATGATCAATGATTCTTTTCTCTGTCAGCAGGGGATCATATTTGCTATCAAAGAGGCACAACTGCTCCTCTCTGTCTTCCAAAGCCTATCTTCACGTAGACGCTCCCCGCCACCCCTCATCCTCGTTACCTCTTAGGCACTCCCGCTACAGCAACCCCCACAGTTTCCGAGGCCACGCCCTCAGCCGTGGCCACAGCTCCGCCCTGCTCGCCCGCTGTCTGCACAGCTCAGGTGTTTGGCTCCAGGATATAAAGCAGGAGGACACTAATGCCGCTCCAGCAGCCTCCCAGGATGCTTCCACAGGAGATAAAAAGGACTCTGTGGCGGCTGCGCCTCATCCTCCGTCTGCACCTACTCCAACGTCCACAGCAGCCGCTGTCCCTCCGGTTCAGGAGCGGGCGATTGTCAAAAAGTCTCTGTATCAGAGGATTGTGGATGAGCTGAAGCATTACTATAATGGCTTCCGGTTACTCGGCATTGACATCAAGATTGCCGGTCGGATGGTGTGGAGGCTTCTGCACGGACAACTGCTCACGCGCAGGGAGAGGAGAAGGGTAAGAGAAGCCAGGTGTTTGTTACCGTTTGACGTTGTTAAGTCTGACCAGCTTTAAGCCGTGTCCAAAAACTGGGACTGCGTTATACTCATATGTCCTCCCTCATGTTTGTAACTGAGGCGAGTTTCATCAGAGCAATTTAAAATGATACAAAACCTGTCAAATTAAAATGAATCCCAATGAAATTTGCACCTGCTTCCATCCGCACAACCAAAGCGCCTCGTCAGGCTGATGCGAATCGATGATGTGACGTATGTGAGAAAAGCGGCTCTCATAAGGACATCGCTCTTCACTTGATGCAGTGTCCATCACCTTGTGTCAATTATGAGTTTTCTACAGTTTCCGTTTTTAAATGTAGTTTTAAACTACCAGCAGGTGACGAGATAACGTACACATGAAAAACTATGCTAGAAATGATACAGAATTGTTGACAGAGGTGTTGTAAAGTTCCGGATAATAACCTGATGCAATAGCACCTGAAGAAATGATCACATGAAAGTGCTGATTGGGATACTTTACAGTGAAAAAAGTTTTTGTTTTTGCTGTTTAATCACTCAGGAACTCAACTGGTCAGGGAACTGGTCAGTGAGCACGTTTACCTGCACAGTTGATTCGTTACAGCTAACGTATCGTTTAAAAAGAAGGCAGCGTCTCTCATTGAAAGTGCTGGTTTTGACGAGCTGGCGGTGCTGAGCAGGCCTAGTGCCAAACACGCCACCAACTAAGTAACAGGTATTGATGGTCAACCTTTTTAAACCACCTGAACTGACCATGCTGAGAGGTTGCTGACTCATCTTTGAAATCCTTTGACTGCATGTCTTGCTGATTGGTGTGCAAACATGCAGCCGCAGAGACACGAGCTGTGCACATGCCGTGGCCAAACTATGTTTGAGCTATTTTAGAAGAGGAGGCGTGTAATGGATCTTACAGGCAAAAATACTCGCGAAGACTCGAGCACTGAAAACTGCGCCGGGGCCCAAATACTGGCCCTGCTATCCACATTTTGTCCCGTCAGCATTGTTGTGCTTTGTGTTTACAGCTGATGAGGACCTGCGCTGACCTCTTCCGCCTGGTGCCCTTCATGGTGTTTATCATCGTCCCTTTCATGGAGTTCCTTCTTCCCGTTTTCCTCAAACTTTTCCCGGAAATGTTGCCCTCCACCTTCGAGTCGGAGTCCAAAAAGGCATGTGTTATATGCACACACAGACACAAAGGTGTACACACGCCTGAGTGACCCTGCTACAGGGTTCAGTGCAGTTTAGGGCTGTAGGTCATGAAGGAAAGCAGCATTCAAGCTTCTTTTTCTTAATTTAGTTTTTATACTTCGTCATAGTTGCTTGAATAGCACATATATTTACCTAGATGTTCAGTTACAACAATGTTGTCGATGAAATGGTAATTCTTCAGTTATCTTCTGATCTCCTTGTAAATGATATGTAATAGTATGAGGCTCCCCAGTCCGCTCACCGGGCTGTGAGCTCGCCTGATTAATTCGCAGGTATGCGCTCATGCTCCTGGACGACAAAGACAAAATGAAAATGTGACAAAACATCTCGTGGTAGTTGCAGATTACGGCACTGCCAGTAACAACAAGTAAATTTTGTGCCTTGACAGAAAAGGCGAAAAAGTTTCCCAGCTTTCAGAATAAGAAGCATCAAACGCTCTGTTCTGTTGTTGGAAAAATAGGCCTCGGGATATAGAATCTCTGTTAGTGCCGACCATGCATCACACTACAGATGTTTTCAAAGCAAACTGAGTGATTTCTTCCATCCTTCTCGTACAGGAGGAGAAGCAGATGAAGGGTTTGGCTGCCAAACTTGAACTGGCCAAGTTTCTCCAAGAAACCATCGCTGAGATGGCCCGAAGGAATAAAGCAAAAGCTCAGACGGAGGACGAGACGCAGCGCTTCTCAAAATATGTTCAGCAGGTGAGTCCCAGCAAAGGTGATGCTAAACGCTCTGTGAACCAAGCACAGTTACGAGTATCTTCCATGATTTGAAATGAAAACTGTGTCCGCGACGGTCGGACGTGTTTTGAAACTAGGTTAGATTGAAAAGATGACGAATTGTGACGCAGTTATTGGACGTTAGCTCGCAGCGGTTATACTCTTTGGTGATTTTGACATCTCAGGTTCGGGGCACCGGTGAGCAGCCCACCACGAAGGACATCGTCCGATTTTCGAAGCTGTTCGAGGACGAGCTGACGCTGGAGCACCTGGAGCGCCCCCAGCTGGTTGCTCTGTGCAAACTGTTGGAGCTGCAGCCCATCGGCACAAACAACTTGCTACGTTTTCAGCTCATGTTGCAACTTCGAACCATCAAGTCGGACGATGAGGTGAGACGGAGGGTCGGTTCATCGTCGTTGTGCGGCTGTTTGTTCTGTTTCGCTGTCACGAAGTAGCCATTGCAGTTGCTATCAGTGCAGATTTATCAAGAAGATAAATTGACTAAAACTGTTAAAGTTCCAGGTCTCGGCATTAGGGTGAAATCATTTGAAACTAAGTGGTTCCTTTTTAAGGTTGTAAATCTACAAAGTTTCATCCTCCCAACTTCATTTTAGTTCCCCTTATTGTGAACCCATTTTCTTTTCTCACACGGGTGCAACAGTTTTCACTTCCTCTCCACGTCTTCACAGATGATTGCAGCAGAGGGCGTGGCGGCCATGAGTGTGTCGGAGTTGCAGGCGGCGTGTCGTAGTCGTGGGATGAGGTCTCTGGGTCTCACCTCAGATCAGCTTCATCAGCAGATGCAACAGGTTTGCACCTCAGTGTTTGTTTGTAGCTTTTTGTTGAGTCTGTGGCTGAAGAGCAGTTGATGACTGAAAGTTCTGAGCTTCTCATGTGTTGTTGGTCTCTCACCTCACCGCACAGTGGCTGGACCTGCACCTGAAGGAGAACGTTCCTCCATCACTGCTGCTGCTCTCCAGGGCCATGTACCACACGGACCTCAAACCAAAACCCCCCGTCATCCCACCTCTTCCTAAACTAGAGGTTCGACCTGTTCAGTTGCCCTGAACCCTTACAGGCCACAGTATTGTATAGATCTAAAAATGTCCGGCTTAGAGAGCGCTTAATTCTGCTTAAAATTCCTGCTGTATTTTAGCTGGTATGTGTGTCGCTGCTGCTACATTCAGTACAGTACATTCAGTCTTTGCTTCTCTGGTGGAAAGCACCAACTGTTCCAGCTTATATTTAACATAAAATTGTTTGACAGCCTTAGCCGTTAAATCTAAACGAGAGATTTTCCTCTGTTGTTATTATTGCAGAAGGCTGCTGCTGCTCCTCCTCCGGCAGAAAACACTGGAGCAAACGCTGCCTCGGTCACTTCTGATAGGTTGACAGACCCTGCCCTCATCATCAAAGACAGACCGGTCAGTGCACAGCCCCAATGTTAACACAGTCTCCAAGTATTTATTTAACAAATCCTCATTTAACAAATTCTGACCCTTTTTTTAATTTTTTTTTTAAACTTGTAACCATGTAGTAGCATTCAGCTAAATGGTGCTTTAACTTGGCTAATTTAGTCAGCTTCTAGGTGTTGCTTTGTATTTACTGGCAGGCGTGATGTTAATCTTCCCCTCTTAACTGTGTAAGAAAACAAAGACATTTTACAACTATTTCTGCGTTTAAAAAACACGTAGTCAATGTCATCAGACAGGTTTCCACACGTTTAACCGTCAGCCGCTCAGATACACCAACAGCTCCAGAGGGACAGTTGTGAGACCCATTAAACAAGCTAATCTTAAACGTGTCTCGCGTTTCTTTCTCTCTGGGCATTTTAGGTGGAGGAGATGAGAGACAAAGCGCCTGTGGTGTCTGACAAACCTCTGACACCTGCTGAAGTCCTTCAGGTGAGAGCTCAGAAAACCTGCAGCGTCCACAGGAACCAGGGTGGTGTTTGATACGAGCAGGAATCTCTTAATCCAGTCAGATCTCTTTCACATGACGCGTTAATCTCTTACAGTGGGAAAGAGCTGCTCCACTGGGAGCACTCTATTGCTATTCTATTTACAAGTATTCAAGAGTAATGGAAAATCGATCTGTCGCACAGGTACGCTTCCAAGCCAGTCATCAATACACTTTTAAAGCGAAGCTAAGCAACAAGTCCGGGTTGGGGTCTGGGTTGGTTCTTATGTTTTAAAAAAAGATGCCAGGAAGATCTGCAGCTTTAGAGCTGATTAACTTTGATAGCTCTATAAACGGACTTCAAAGCTGGAAACGTTGAGCCACAAACCACCGATAATCCAACACATTCGTGGTGACGTGTGTAATTAATGGATAATTAGCATCCTGTTTTATTCTTACTCAAGACGTTCAGAGGTCTCAACATACGCAACTCAGCTTAAATGCTCCACATAAGGTTTTCCAACTGCAGATTAGTCTGTTATGTAATATGTTTACCACGAAATATTAAACGAAATTTGCATCCGTTTATATACGCGCCGATTGACTTCTAAACGTGTTCCATTGATCACACGGGATGTTGTTCTGCAAAGTCCAGTCTACAGACTTGCATGTCATCACGCTTCAGTGTCTCTTCTCAAAGCGATGACATCATGTGACTGGCTCAGTGAGTATTGATTATTCGCCACATCCTCCACCGCAGTTGAGCTCTGTGCTGATGCTCTCTTCTCCAGGCCGAGACGTGGCACTTTTTGTTTCGCTTCAGGTTTCTTTTGTGTAAATGAATCGACATTAAAGCGTGCATATTAAATAATAAAGAAATAAAGATTTATCATCTCTTCCACAGGCTAAAGCAGCAACAGAGGTGACCCAGAAGAGCAAGATGAGCGCCAACGGCGTGTAAAGAGGAGCAGGAGCCTCTGGACTGACAGCGGAAGGACTGGCACCCCGGTGTCCTCAGAGGGAGAGGGGTGTCAGATGGTGATGGCCTTCATTCAGTAGCCTTCAGGAAAAGCCCCATAACGCCTCTCTTCTCTCTTTGGACCAACATCTCATTGGCTACTTTGTCCCTCTACTCGTAACCTCCCCAGAAAGTTTGGCTTAATTTTTCCACCATCAACCCTCTGCTCTGACATTTGTCCACTCGGTTTTCAATAGCCCCCCCTGACATTTTACCACATTGATGGTGAGATGTCTTTGACCTAACATCTGGGACGTGGCCCTTCAACCGCCCTCTGCAGTCCCTGATCATCCTGTTGTCTGAGGAGTTCTCCTACAGTCCCAACAGTCCCCTCCTTCCTCTGTAAATTTGTAAATATGTACATTTCCCTGTCTTACGTCTCAGAAGCTGCAGCATTGTACAGTTTGCTATGCAAAAGGCCAGCATTTCCTCACTAGGTTTTATTTAGTTTTATTTGCAGACATTTAAATCTTAGCTGAACTGTTCGGTTCAGTCACTGCGCCACCTTCAGATATGCTTCAAAACCTGAGCTGCGCTGTTTGGTCGAAGCAGACATTTTAAGAAGACAAATTCTGACCGTGCACTTGAATGAAATGTGGAGGTTTCAGTCAACGTGTCAGAAGCTCTTCTTCTGTGCTGGTGGATTAGCAGAACCGGCCCTGCTTGTCAACGGGGTGATGTAGCTCTTTTAGTTTACTGCTGCTGTTATTGGTGAATGAAGACTGGTACATTATAGAGAGCTGGCTCACTCCTTAAATCTGAAGGTGGCTGTTTTAACTAAAGTCTGCCTCCACTGATAAGCCACTGAAAAGACAATCTGTACAAAAAGTACAGATTTTATGTGCATATGTGGTGTATGTATTGTGTCTTAACACTAGGATGCTAAAATATCTTTAAACTGAAGAGAAAATACTTGATGTTACCCATATAGATATACTGTTTTAAGGGTTGGGGGGTGCTGAAATCCTCAAGCCACAGTTGAGATAGTTATTTTTGGTATTGTGGCAATAAAAGAGATACATTTATTGTGTAATGGCTAATTAAGATGGACAAGCGGGTAATGAAACTCCAGAAACATGATCCTTAAAGTTATTATAGAAAGTTTTGTATATTATGCTTTTTTTTCCCCAGTTGTTTCAAATTTTGTAACCTTTCCATACTCCTGTATACATATAACACCGATGGCATCACTGTGCCCAATCATCTCTTCCTCACGGCTGTTTATCCGTTGGCACCTCCTACAAGTGGATGTGACGAATGAAAGGAGTCTTTCAAACCAGATGTCTTGTTGTGGAGACGTGTTATTGGTTTTAAATGTGTGCCTAAGGCTAAAGGGCGATTGTCGGCAGAGGTCTTTGATTTGAACCATCACCTTAGTGTGTTTGAAGTGCCCAGTTGTACCTCTTCTCTTAACCGGAATGTCTCCCTTTCCCCTTCTCATTTGATCCAGATGAGTCCTGTATTGGCTGTGTATTGATCAGTGTTGATGCTGATTGGGGTGGGGAAGCGGCCACCTTATAAAACTGCACTGCTAACTGCAGTGTGACGGAGATCGAGAAAACATGAAAAATAATTCAAATATTATAGTTGCTTTTCTGTCTGTTATTTAAGAAAAAAAACAGTATTTACGCTAAAGTTTGGAGTAGACGTGAAATGATTTATACTTCTTTCCCCCTAAAAAAAACTAAGGGTTTTTGCTTTTAATGCAGTGAAAAAAGAAAAAAATGTTTTGTCTGAAGGTTCAGGCAGGTTTCACCTCACCTCTCGCAGCTGACGGATTTGGTTCATTGCCCCTGTAAACTGTAACTACACCCAAACCAAAGGTGGTCTCTCCGGGTCCTGCAGTGTTAGTGCATATCACTGCAGTCAGCGGAGAGCCACCACAGGTCTGCTTTGAAATAAAGTCATTTTTCATTATCAAATGGTTGAGAACAGTTTCATGCAACTTGTTGAGGGGAATCAGCTGGAAGGTTCTATGGTTAAGGTTGTTTTGTTATGCAAACCTCCCACAGCACTGAAACAATGTGACTCCACTGATACCTGCTCTGTCGTTCAGAGCATGTACCAGACTGGGAGTCCGTGACTCATTTCTCCTGAACCACCGTGGTCATGTCGCTCTGTGGAACGGTTTGTGTTTACTTCCCAGTCATCGGCGTCATTGTGTGTGTTAAAGCTGTTTTTTTGTGAAAGCTGTAATTCCCTTCTGCTTCCACTGATGGTTTGACTCTGAATATTGCAATGCTGTCCGGTTCATTTTTATCCTGCATTACATCACTCTACAAGGCCAATGAGTGTGGGGGCTATGACAGAAAAGAATTCATATGAATAAAATAATTACATATTTTACAGCTGTCTCCTGTCCTTCATTGTCAGCTTTGATGGTGAGATGGGTATGAAATCAAATGTATTTACATGGTTCTGGGAGGCTTGTCTGTGATGGACTGGTGATCTGTTCAGAGTGTCCCCGCCTCTCGCCCAGTGATCGCTGGGATAGGCTCCAGCTCCTATCCCATTTTTCCTGGTCACCAGGTGGCGCCATGTGTTGCACAATAATCTACAAAGACACACTTCCATCATATTACATTTGGTAAAAAACTTAATTGAATTCATGTGGAAGAAAATCAGAGTTGTTAGAATGATTTTGGATGTTTGTTCTGTCTTTGATCATTCTGTTTAGCTCCTTAAGATATTAAATCATATTAAATCTGACCTGAATAACCTGAAGAAGTGCTCAAGATATTAGCTAATAGCAAAGATTTCACTGTGATACAAATGAAAGTCTTCCTGCTGTTATGAACATCTGTCTGACGTATACACACACACACACACACACACACATATATATATATATAGATTGCTTTTCTTCGTCTGGGTGATCAGATTAAATAAATACTTTCTTTTAAATTAGTTGTATTTACTGCTCTCTTTGCCACTACATTTTCCCAAGGGAAATAAAACAACATGTTTGAGGGATTTATATTCATGTGGATATCTGTATCTTGTAAACTATGTTCAGAAGTCTTGCTTGAAAATTTTCTTTTTTCACAAGATCATGAGTGAATGATCTCATGATCACGAGATAACAAAGCTCATTTTGTTGTGAAGATAAGTTTAACACTTCATGAGAAAACCAACGGGTTTCCTCTCCTTGGTATCAGATGTCAGCAGGGCTGAATCTTGACAACTAATTCATGCTGAAAATGTCAGGTGGTGAACAGAGATGGCCTGATGTCTTCAGCAGCTGCAGCTGCTTTATTTCAGGAGCTGTTGGCTGAAGCAAAGGCAGTGAGAGTTGGTCAGTCTTTCATCTTTACTCACTATAAGAAGATATTGTCTGCTAATAACAGCATCAGATAAAACAACACAGTTATGCCTTGACCTTGGGTTGAGATCTTCTCCAACAGCCAAACCAGCAGTGAGTTTGGAAAAATCAGAAAATCATTCTCACTCATGCTTTATTCAGATTCTGCAAAACTATCTGACCAGTTAACTTAATTGAATGCTTAGATATATAAGTCTACCTATATGTGGAAAACAACTCATGTCATGTGTGTTTTTATCTGAGTCTATGTTGGCAGATGGCAGGAGGGGCTGAAATTGTATCCTCAAAAAGGGGGGTGAGGAGACGCGGAGGGAGTCACACAGCAGTGCTTATGTAGCCACTGATAGCACAAGGTCAGTATATGCAGCCCCGTGTTTCTGAATGCCTGGTTTTGAGAGTGGACTGGATTTGTTCTAACCTCTTTCACGGCATGTGTATTTTGAAAATCCACGTTTTGCTGATCTCGTTATGGTTGACTTTTCTCCAGAAAACAAGACATTTGAACATTTGCATGGGAAATTAGACGAGCGGGCGAAAGGATTTCCTTTTCCGTGGATTATGATTTTTGAGTTTTAAAAAAAGCTAAAAACAACTAATAACAAACGACAAGGTGGCAAAGGTTAACGTGTCTGCCTGCAGTGAGTCTAAAGGAGTCTTATGCTGCTATTTTGAATCTGCCAGCTTCACGCTGGTGACAGCAGAGCTACTCTGTGTGCTGTTAAAAACAAGTGAAAGCTGTGCCGTGTGTCAGCATAGGGTACTATATGTTATACTTTGTACTGAACGGTTGGGAGATAGTGATATTTATTTTTCTATGTTATGTTAAAGGGAAAACATGGAATATTGAATGTAATTTCTGCTCTGATTTTAGAGAAGTGAATGTAGTGTAATATAGGGAGCATTAGTTTGGGGTTACTGTAGGTCACATGCTTCAAAAGCGTCTCAAACCATATTACAGATTTATGTCAGAGCCGAATCCAAGTCAAAACTAGTATTCATACAGTGGTGCTTGTAAACACTTGCAATTGCAAAAAATACCAGATATCGCACGATCAGATTTTCACACTGGTTCTGAAGTAGAGAAAGATCAAACAGTGGAAATGTTGTCCTGTCACCCTCCCCATGAGTGGTCCACCAGTAAGATCACTCCAAGTGCTAAACGTGTTTCCAGGGAAGCTTCTGACAGACTAAAAGCCCCTCACATTAGCTGATGCAATAAAGGTGTTCGTGACATGGCTGCGGGGAGAAAGTCCCTGTTCTCACTGCAGGTTGGTTAAAGATTACATGGAAAAGACAGAAGGCTGCTGCCAAAATGTTTCTTGGATGGATGAGACCAAAATAGAAGTTATTGGTGAGAATGAGAAATACTATGTTTGGGACAGGAAAATTATGGATCAAGCTTGCCCATGGGTTGACTTCTTTGCTGGAACAATGAATTCTGAAAATATCTGTCTGTGACTTCTGTCAATGACCCTCAGCACGCTAGTCGTTCAACTAAAGAATGATTACAGACGAATACAATAAGTGCTTTTGAATGGCCAAGTCAAAATCTCAGCCTTAATTAAACAGAAATGTTTTGGAGGGACCTGAAGCGAACAGTTCACCGTCATCCCAGAACTGAAACTGTTTTCTATCAAGGAACGAACAAAAATTTCTCCAAACTGATGTGAAAGACTGTTACAGAAGTTTAATTTTAGTTGTTGCTGTACGGTGGGCATCACACCAGATGAAAGCAAAGGAAAATAAAGTCATACTTTCTCCACTCATAGATATGTATAATACTATTGGATCATTTTCCTCAAAGAAATTACCAAGAATGATATCTTAGGCTTACTTTTGTAACAGTGTCCTCTTGCCCTTTTGGGAAGTATTCAATGTCTGAAAAGATCAGTATATTCCTTTAACGTGGCTGTAGTACCTCTATGAGTCATAAAAACTTTGCTCTCTAAACCTCAGGTGTAGAGTATACGGTTTATCAGGAAAAAATTGCTTTTGAGGGGAAGCCCGAATGCACTTATGGCTGTTCTATTGAGATGTTTTTCTGTTTTTTAGTTTGGTTACAATGGAAAACAAGGTTTAAGATTGTCAGTGTAAGTTTCCTGGAAAAGCTATGAGGTGCTCATGCTTTTTGCCTGATTTACACAGTTTTAAATATACTGCAAAAGTACAAAGTTAAGAGCTACAGAGCTGGATTAATGGTATATATGCCAGGTTGAAATTATTCTGAATTATCCATAAATTGGTAGGTCTGACCAGAATAGGAGAAAAATATTCTGCATATGGTGAAGCAATATTTTACTTGTTCTCATATTTTGTCTATCTGTTGTTATTTTCACATTTCCTTCTCCTCTCTGCACAGCAAAGATGCGGCTGACTGCAACAGCTGTGCTGTGTCTGTCTCTTCTCTTGATTCATATTGATCTCTCACTGGCAGCCAAAAAAGGAAAAGGAGGGTTTGGAGGAATTGTAAATCTTTTTAAGAAGCCGCCCAAAACAAAAACTAATCTGGACACCAAGTCTAAAGAGTCAATCCTCAAAAAGGCTAAACAGCCTACACAGTTCAACCGAGGGGGTTACCCTCAGCAACCAGCAGGAGGATACCCACAATATCCAGCTAGACCAGGGGGGTACCCCAATCAAGGGGGTTACCCTCAGCAACCAGTGGGAGGATACCCACAATATCCAGCCAGACCAGGGGGGTACCCCAACCAAGGGGGTTACCCTCAGCAACCACCGGGAGGATACCCACAATATCCAGCTAGACCAGGGGGGTACCCCAACCAAGGGGGTTACCCTCAGCAACCAGCGGGAGGATACCCACAATATCCAGCTAGACCAGGGGGGTACCCCAACCAAGGGGGTTACCCTCAGCAACCAGCGGGAGGATACCCACAATATCCAGCCAGACCAGGCGATCCATATGGAGGAGGTTTTGGCAGTTATGGAAATTATCCAGGTAGTTACATAAACTACAACCCATCCAATAAAATCTTGAGCCCTCATTATGGTGGCAGCTTTGGATATGGAGGCCATGGAGGAGGGGGTGGTTCTCCCTATTCACACTCAGTTCAAGCAATGGGATTTGCTCCCTCTGATAAATCCAGAGGGTTTGGGCGTAGTGCAGTAATGGCAGCAGCTGGAGGCGCTGTAGCAGGAATGGCCCTGGGCTACGGATTGGGAAGATTCCCACATCCTCATTTCCATTTCCACAGCCCCCAGGAGGAGCACTTCTACAACTACTACATGTACAGGAAATATGGCACGAAGTCTACTGACAGCAATGACTACAGCAGAGACTACCAGTTTGATCAACCACCTGAGACGTTTCAGCAATATATGGACTTATGCCTGAAGAGAACAGACCTGCTGCCTCAGGAGAATCGAAAGGCAAGCAACAAACCAGCACCCACCACAACTACACCTACTACAATTGTCACTGTAACTACCACAACTACAGCTGCACCAGTTACTGGCATTAGCAACAACACAACAAGTAACAGCACTGCAGCAGAAAACTCTTCAACCACTTCACCCTCAACTCCCCATTCTCTGAATAAGACCGAGGTCAATCCTGCACCTCCAGCAGCCTCACGAGTTCTCCAAAATGACGATGGTGATGACGATACAGTTAGTATTGTGGAAATTGGTTACCCGGCATTGATTGCACAGTTGAAGGTCAAAAGATGTATCGAACTTTACACAGTCTACTCTGAAAGGTACCTAAAGAAAAAGATTGCTCCCACTGCCAGCAGTCGGGGGCAGGGAATGGATACGGGCTTGAGGAGGCTTTTGTTCGTGATTACCAGCGCGACACTGGTGCTACTGAACAGCAACATGTAGATGCTTCTGGACTGAGGCCTTCATTATCTCTGAGGTGAAGGAGAAATATAGAGATAAGCAGAGTGTCACTGCTAGACGGACTCCCATGAGTTTTTGCCCAGATATTTGTAATCCCCGAAGGACACGATAAACATGAACTGAGCTCTAGAAGATGTTTAAAAACCTATTGTATTGTAATTGTATTGTAATTGTTTGTAAAATGCTAATAAAACAGAATGCAATTTCAATGCTATTCAATTGAAAATATGTCAAAGAAAACAAAACTGAGAAACTGTCTCTTACAACAGTCCAGATTGTTATAATTTCTCGGTTCAAAATCCTACTATCTGTGATAGTACTGAGGTACATTATTAAACGTGGTAAGGCTGACTTGAAACAAAATACCTGAAATCCTAATATCAGTCAGTAACTGGAATACGTATCTCTTTCAGAGGAGTGTGTTAAAAGAAGAAACTTTACAGTGGTAAAAATGCTCCTCTATAAACTTTTTTTCAAACTTGTTGTTGATATTGAATTCAAAGTAAGGAACTTGATTTTTTATAGTGTTCTAACTTGTTAGAAAATGGGGTTGTATCATTTTTTTTCGTGTTTTTCATCAGATGCCATCATCAGGTCAGTTATCTTTATCAAAATGATCTAATATTACATGATAACTTGTTAACATGATGTCAGCATACTGACATTAGCATGTAGCTGAAACAACCAAAAATGGCATAAATAGATGTTTTATACGCTCAGTAAAAGCCCCATTGTGCGACAAAGATATCTTCAGAGTTGGACTTTTACTGGTGCAACCAGTGTTACTGATATGGAAATATACTGTTATTATTGTAAGGAGGCTACTATACCCCAATGTATTGATTATTATTAACTTTTTGGCATTAATGTGAGGTCTTAATCCAGCCATGATTGCCTTTCATTTGTGAAAAAAGATATGATGTGCGTATGGACGCACTGAATAATTTGTCACTGGCAGTTTCCATCAACTCAGTGAATGCATTGATGCACAAAGGAAAGCTCTTGCTAGCACCCGCAACTGCTTATTTTCTGTCCCACAGCTTTCTCAAAGCATCACAAAAGCATGACGCAGCTAGAGTACTGCTCAGAGCTTTTTTTCTTTGCTGAGGAGTGCTGAGGAGTGTGGTTGACTCATTAGAGTCAACCACACAAATAAATAGTTTAATGAAATAGTTTTAATCTGTAAAGTAAGCTTTGGTTTGTAATGATTTCATTGTTACGGGTCTCGGTCTGTGGCCAGATCTAAAGGAAATATTCAGCTTGTAGCAGAGGTAAGACTGGGTTTTTCCCCAACTGGCATTATGACTGAGGTGCTGGAGCCTTGTGATGATCTTGTGATTTTTGAAAAACTTTGAATTAAAAATAACAAATGTGCCCACAACAGCCACATAGTAACAGTCCAATATATCCATCCCTCGTTTCTTTATATCTTTCATGTGACTTTCATGTAATCTTTAAAACTGGAATTGAGAAATAGTTTCACAGACTCTTTGAAGGTCTTTTTAAAGTGTTTCGATCAATATTGGCTGCTTTTACACTTTTTTTTTAGTCTGGTTCCTGTATCTTTAAGAAGTGCTTTTTTTCCCCTGTAACCACTTAACACTGACCTGTGAATCATTAAAGCATACAAAAGCACCTGACTGTAGGGATGAGCCAGTGTTGTGTCTACACATGACAGACAACTTAGCAAAGAATGCGTCATTAATTGTGACTGTAGGTATAGCAAACACAAATAGTTCTTAACCATTTCTTTAAGAAAAGTGAAAAAGTTACCACAACTTGACAGACATGAAACTATCATTGCACCAAAAAGATGATCCCCAAAAAGCTATTAGTTGTAAACTCGGTGTAGCTCAGCGTGGTGTGCAGTGTGTCCTTTTGAGGAAAAGAATTAGAGGAAATGCAAATGACTGGTCCAACAAAACTATCTCCAATAGATGAATAATATCTGAAATGATGACCTTAAGAAAGAGGAAACAGTCCAGCAAAGACCTGACACAGGACCTGAGAGATTAATCTGGTCCATCGGTTGATCCATCTCTCTACCAAATGGCACAAGAACTGGACTGAAAATCAGTGGCAACATGTTTTATGGAGGGATGTATGCCCCCCAGAGCCCAGACCTCAACATTATTGAAGCAGTGTTGGATCATCTTGACAGAGAACGGAACAAAAGGCAGCTGACAACCAAGGAAGAGCTTTGGGAAGTCCTTAAAGCCTGGAGAAAGATTCCTGAAGACTACTTAAAGAAATGACTAGAAAGCTCGTCTAAGAGGATTCAGGCTGTGTTGAAAAATAAAGGTGATCATACCAAATATTGACTTCAAAGCTTGTTAGAACTGCAAAATCTCTGCTTTTGTATTTTTATTCATATGTGCATGTTTCAATAAATTGCTGCACCCATTTAACATTTTCCTGGCAGTAAATGAGAAACGATGCCAGCCTAAGGACTTGTACATAGTTTTGTATACTGCTGGACGTTTAATGAGTAAGTAAGAAACACATTTAAATGTGATATAACCTTAAAAAAAATTGATTTGGAAGAGAGAATGATATGGTTCTGTTCTGAGTGAGGATTTAAATGTGTTTCACTGTATTTCATGTATAAGGTAAAAAGAAAGTGACACAGCAAAATAACACGAGTAAACCCGCTTTACTTTCCCCTCATAGTACCACTGTTTATGGGTTGTGATTTTCCACATCAAACATGCATGATCACATGGCTCGAGCAGCAGGGTTATGAGTCAAATCAAGCCCCGCCCCAGTCCTCTGTTTCCAGGCGACCGACATTTCGGCTTTACGTCAGTCAAGCAGCTGAGTCCAGACGGTGGAAACGTTTACATCAACTCCGAGGAGGTAAACAGTCACCTGGAGGCTCTCAGAGACAAAATAAGGCGAAAAGTGGACAACCGACAGACATTACTCAAGGTAAGGTTGCATTCAAAGTGGCCGCATCTTTCCATTTGGCAAATAAAACGCACTCTGTTCAGTCCTCGAGCGATCACCTCTTTATCATAAAATATAATGGATATGACCTCAGCGGGGGTAATGTAATAGTTACCTGGTATGCTCCATCTTCTAATTGAACGCAGAAGTTTTGTAGCGGTCATACATTGAAGCCCTGTGCTTAATAGGTTACACTATTACCTCCAAAGAGCTATTATGAATATAAAGGCAATCTTTAGAGCTGCTTTTTTCATTCTTAATCTTATTCAGATCAAAGGGTGACGCATCAGATGTTCTCACAAGACCTCCCGGGCTCTGTTAGGGTGAACTGTCGATGCCACACCTAGCCTGCACTGCTTTGACTGGTTTACCTTCAGAGGAGAGAGTCAGTCATTTAAAAGCCAGACCCTGGCCTTATGTCCTAATGTTTTTTCATGAGATCATAGGTGGATATTTACCCGACAAGTCAGCTTTGACCTTCGTGAGAGCGGAGTGGTTCAAGTGTACATTCATCAGCTCCTGGGCAAAGATCTGCGGCTACATCAGGACTAAACTTAAAGTCACAGATGGTTTCTTTTCTGATTATGTTTCTGTGGACACTGCCTTGTGTTTAACTGCCACATCTGCTTGACGGCAAACATTGAACCATTCATAGACCAACAGATTACACAATGGAAACACCTGCTGACTGACCCACAGCCAACAGCTTTCTCACTTTTCTTAGTATTTCAAATATTGACATCAATGCAACTCATTGTGCCTTACGGTGTAGCGTTATAATGGTCATGACCACCGACACTTTTCATAATTATAGATGAAGGAGGAAAAATAAGTTAGAAAAAAAGAGATTTTGCTGGATATATGGATGATTGAATCAGTATTTCAGCGAGTCAGTTTGTGTTTTTATGTTGCTTTGACTCTGGGATATGATAATAACCATGAGATAAGTGATTTAACAGGGTAAATATTTTCCTGAAAGTCCTTACTTATAAATATAAAAAGGATGAAAATGATTACTGCTTTGAAAACTATTGCAAAATATTGATTTATATAACTGAACCATACACTCTATGCAGTGATGAAAAAATTTATATTAATTTTTATCTCATAAACAATATGCATTATAAAAGAAAATTGATTTACAAGCCAGACACTCGGACACAGGCGCCTGAGTAATGGAACAAGTGGAGAAAAAGCCTCTACATAATTTAATCACAGGAAGCAAAGTTCTTGTTCTGCTTCCGCCATTTTGTCTCCACTTAGTGAGCACCAACCAGGACGGTTGATAATTGAAGAGCAAGTAATGTCCTTTCTTCAAGGCATCTTTTAACCCCCTTTTCAGCCAGCTAAAATGTGGCAGCCACTTCAACGTGTCACAAACACCAAATTTTTCCATCATTTTCGGAATCAGGCACTGTGTGTCAGGGTCAGTGGTGAAATGAGGACCCGAATGCTGACACGGATTCAGACAGGAGGCTGTTGAAGAACTTGATTTATTTTGAAGCTGTGACAAAATGCGCTGCCAAGCTGGAACACTGTGAACCTGAACTGATCAAACAAAAGCCTAAGAGGCAACAAAACCTGACTGACCAAGACCTGACAGGGAAAACAAGGTGGTAACGGCGAGGATCTGACAGTGACTCTGATTCATGAGTGGTAGCAGCTGAGGATAATAGTTAGGTGGCAGGTGTGGCAGTGGAGCTATTGACCAGAACGGGAAGGAACTGAGGAAAACTATTGGAGGAAAAGAGAAACAATTCCTTTGATTCCTAGTAAAAAACACTTCCAGTGAGTTGTTTGGCAGGACCTTCAACTTCCAGTTCAGGTCAAATGAATATTCATCTTCTCAGAATTATTGTTTTCTTTACCTTAAATATATAACTTTTATTTACAGGAGATGCAGGTCCTCCTACACAACCTCTGCCAACATTGCACTACCATGTTCATAGTCGGCAATTTCGCTGTTATGGAACAAAATCCCTCATACTAGACTTTAAATCGCCCAAAAATAGTTTGCGAAGGAAATGTGAAGCTATTTTTTTCTCTGAATTCAATATTAATTGTGTATCTCTCCAAGTTTGCCCCACCACTTAATGAAATAACCTGCCACCCATGCATCCAGAGTAATGCATAGCTGCTTGCAATGGTATCAAGGTCCTAAGTGAACAATGTTATTTCAGCTCAACCTTACAGCCAACAGCTATGTGTTGAAACATTATGGTGAATTGGGTGGGAAAAGCTGCATGATGCAAAATTGTATTGATGCTCCGAGTAAATGCTTGGCTTAACAGAACAAGTTCATGGAATACATGACTGAACAACAGCACACAGCAGCCCATACGTTTATTATTGTAAAATAATGCTGTCCAAGTATTATTAACATATATTTTAACCTGTCTCCTTCCTTACAGAGTGAAGATGATGCTGAATTTCCCGTCTGTGCTGTGTCTTTCACTTCTTTTGTTTCATACCCCTTTTTTACTTGCTAAGAAAGGAGGAGGGCTCGGGAAAAGCTTCAGCACAAAAAAGTTCCCTACATCCAACCGAGGTAACACCCACACCAATACAGGCAACAAACATAACCAGGGCTCTACCTCTCATGGTGGATATCCTAAACAGCCCACACAAAATAACCAAGGAGGCAATCAAGGCTACCCCAGGCAGCAGGGTGGAGGTGGCTACTATAACCAGTATCCTGCAAGAGGGTCCCCATATGGAGGAGGTTATGGTAGCTATGGTAGTAATGGGGGTTACCCAGGTGGATACATCAACAATAACCCAAGAAACAAAGTCTTGAGCCCTCGCTATGGTGGTTCCTTTGGTTATGGGGGCTATGGTGCCAGGGGTGGCTCTCCATTTTCCCAATCAGTCCAGGCAATGGGAGTTTATCCCAACGCCCAATCCAAAGGGTTTGGACGCAGTGCAGTAATGGCAGCAGGTGGAGGGGCTGTAGCAGGAATGGCAGTGGGCTATGGATTAGGAAGGTTCCAACGTCCTAATTTCCACTTCCGCAATCCCCAGGAGGAGTACTACTATAACAACTACATGTACAAGAAATATGGTACTCAGTCGTCTGACACTAACGACTACAGCAGAGACTATCACTACATCCCACCCCCTCAGACATATGAAAACTACATGGTCTCCTGCATGAAGAGGACAGACATCCTGCAACCATCCAGTCACAAGCCAAGAGACAAACCAGTCAGTTCCACAACTACAGTTAAGACTACTAACTCTAATACAGTCCCCTCATCTTCAGACAGTGACACAGGCAGCAACTCAACAAAGACCGAAACCTTGTTGACTTCTGCACCTTCAACGCCGCATCCTTTAAATCATCCTGAAGCAGGTTCTGTACCACGAGCTTCACAGACCATTAGCAGCGCTGAAGATGATACAGTCAGCATTGTGGAAATCGGCTACCCGGCTCTGATCGAGCAGCTGAAGGCCAAGAAATGCGTGGAGTTGTACATGGTTTACTCGGAAAAGTACTTGGTGAGACAGACTGGAGAGGCTCAAGGACTGAAGATGGGTTTCCAGGGGCTTTTAGCTGTGGTTATCAGTACTATATTGACGGTAATTAATAGCAACATCCTAATGTTACTGCATTAAAGTCTTGATTTGCAGGGGAAGTGTCCGGGAATGTGCCTCTGGAAAGAAAATGTGAAAGATGATGGGAATTAATTAGAGAGAAATCTCTTACAACTAAGGCTCCTTTTAAAGATCCAACACAGTTTCACACAAAGAATCGGAAAAACTTTAAGTGACTTTTCAAGGACCAGTAATATAGTTTTCACAACCGGGGCAGTCCAGTGAATTATTGTAATATTGGAAAGAAAACCATTATTCAGTCTCTAATGTTTTGGTCATTACATAGCACACAACGAAGGTTGGCATTCGCTGTCAGATGACAGGGAGAAGTAGACTTTTTTCCTAATGCTGAGCTGAAGTCCAATTGTTAGCTTTTTATCAGCTTAATCGTGCTATAATGCATCACAGATAAGTACTGTACTGGCACCCCTAAATTTATAATAAACTGTTTGGGACAGAAAGGCTGAGTACACTGCCGGCACAAATTTATAAAAGACTAAATGACCTTCATGGTATATTCCATGAGGGACATGCGTCCTGTGACAGCCACCAGAAAACAGTGTGACGTTACATTCAAGCAAACCGCTGACATTTTTATTTTATTAATTTATTATTCAGAATTCTTAGCCGGCCCTTTTTGTTTTAATACTGACTATTAAGATTGATGCTGGGATCCACAGTGGACCGCATGGCACAGAAATGTGTATTAAAGATCAGGAAGAAAACAAAGAGAAACGATCGATAACGGTACACCAACATTCACTATACACCTGTAACATTTTTATGATTACAAGGAATTCAAGGCCTCTTGAGTCAAATTACTGTAAATCTACTTATTTATATTTATAACTTTCTGAGTCTATTCTAATTTATGTTCAAAGGAAAAAAGAAGGGGTGACGTTGGTCTTTGTCTTTTTGGCTATGTTCATACTGCAGTTGCAAGTGACCTGAATCCGATTTTTTTTCGCTAATATGTGACCCATATTGCTTTTGACTGAGTGAACAGCACGAGTCACATTGAATCTGACATTTTCGAATAAGAATTGGGCCACTTTTAAATGTGGTACTGAATTGGATACATATCAGACTTTTTTGAATGCGACCGCAATCTGAGCAGCCAGGTCGCATTTAATGCGACTTTGACATCATTCTGACCCGCGCTGCACTGTTTTGTAAATGAATGACAAATAAAGTTAATTGAAAAAAGAAAATAAAGCGTGCCACAGGCGGGAGCCACAATAGTGCAAACTCAGGACTTTGCGATGCCAAACAGGTCGACCAAGGTGTGGTAACCCACCCCCGTTGTGACCCAATATAGCCCCACTCCCACTCGCTTTCTCAAGGAGATGGATCTCCTGAGCGTCTCCTCTTGAAAGTCTCGGGGGAGAGGCGCTGACAAATGTGATGAAAGGTATTCCTCGACATTCTAAAGTTCTGGAAGAATTCTTGCTCCGTGTAACCAGCCACAACCTGATCTCACCACTCCTGGCTCCGACGCCGCATCCAAATACTTCTCTGTGCGGATGTTTCGGTTATTGCTTAGAGCATAGAGCCATCATTAACATGACCGCCAGACAATATTTTTCGCATTAAGCCATACAACACCATTTGCCGTTGCCATGGTCGCTTCCGTAAACACAATATTGGCGTGGTCTATGGGCGTGATGTCATCAATGATCAACTACGCATGCGGGCCACTTGAGGAGCGTGTGCTGTTCACACAGCAATCCGTAGACAGGCCACATTTAAAGACGTAAGGTGAACAGCCAAACAAAAAAATCGGATTTGAGCAAGAAATCAGAATTGTGCATTAAGACCTGCAGTGTGATCGTAGCCTTAGTCTCCATATAAGAAGCATTTCATAGGGTTGGCTTGAGCCTGTGGGGCTGGCGTCTCGGTGAAGGTCTGTAAATATACCGCTTTGGAATAAGGGACGTTTTTCAAGTGCGAGGTGACTGCTTTAACTGTGTGGGCAGTCCAAAGAATCGGAAAGCAGCATGTTCTGAAATGATCAGGTATTACAGGGCTCTTACGTGTCTGTTAATCTTTAACTATTATATCAGTGATGTAGACAGAAATGTTACGCTGTAAGCATTATTATTTGCAACAGATAATATTTACTCATGTATTCACAACAAAACATAAGCGGACTATAATCATATCCAGATCTCACATAAATCTTTTTGTCCTTGTTTGATTAAGGTAACTGTGAGCAAAGAGTGTTTTGGGTTTTTTTTTTGCTCCACTCTTTTTCTGCCATTTCTACTCATGTCCCATCTCTTCTTTGTACAGTGTGTTGGGTCTTTCCTGATCTTTTCCTCTACTCGTCTCTATTTTTCCTGCTCTCCACTCTTTTGCCTCTTTTCTCCACTTTCTGGAGTAGTTTGAGATCACAGAAGTGCTCTTAAATTGTAACATCTCGCATGTCCAAACTCAACTGAATGTTATCCCACACTGCCAGCTGTGTTTATGTGCAGTGTGCTGCATTCATACTGGTACAGGAATGTTTTTAGTCATAGCAGCTGATTACGCTCTAAAGGCGCTCTCTGGAGTTTTTGCTGTAAACAAACTGTTAATTTTCTTTCTTTCTTTTTTTATTTTTACAACACATTTGATGGACATATGCCAAAACATTTGGCATGGTCATTGTTTGATTGAGAATGATCTATACCAAATAAGATGTAGCAGCTATCCGGGCAGTGAGCGAGTAAATGTGAATTCTAATTTGATAGAAATATTAGTTGTTTCACCACTGTTTTTCTGTGCAGCTGGCAAGAATGAATTATCTTGACGCCTTCTCCATCTTTTTCTCTCAGATGTCATCGTGACCGACTCTTTCTTTCATGCTTTTGCTACATCTAAAATATTTGCTTGTCAGTTTAATGGAAACACAAAGCACTTTATGTAACAGGGCAGTGCTTACCGTGTTGCTTGAGAGAGGGCGTACCTGATGTTTGTCAGCATTGTAAAACAGTCAAATTAAAAAGAACTGGACATTGTCACTTGCTGTCAAAAGTCATGTGGAAGTCCACATAAGTTCAACTCATGGCTCCTGCACATCTCTGGCTTGAACATCGACATCTCATATGTAATACTAAGTACTGATGGTTCCACAATTAACTAGACATTAAAACTATCACTGACTATTAAAAAATATCACTCTCCAGCTGCACTAAATAATGATCACTTATGGTTTCAAGAAGAGCAATTCGCTGATGGTCAAATGCCAAATTGAGGCTTCAGAACAGCATTCCACAGCTGACATCATGATGATTCCTTTCTCTTCTTATATGCAGTCTATGCTTTGTTCTTGCAGTTTGCACTGAAATGTGTTTGACTACCTACGTGATTTTATTTTATTTTTATTTCCACAGCAGGCAGTTAAAAGGAATATAAAGCAAAATACCCAGAACTCATTTCAATACTGCATGACTTTGCATTGAAATGTTTACACGCACATTCATGTAAGCTCTGACCATTCACTCTGAAAGTTTTTTTTAAAAAGCAAACAAAAAAAACCTCCTATGTGTCTTTGATGTGTCTGTATGTAGTTGAAATGATCTTTGGTCTGGTCTTAAATGTATTTGAAAAGGCACATGTCTCAATAATCCTAAACCCACAGGACTATGTCCTGAATAAGTGAATTTAGACTGCTGGATACTGTGGGTTTTGGAAAAGTTCAGGATTTGTGTGACTGTCATTGTCGATGTTACAACATTAACTGTGCAGTTAAAGAAGAAAATATCTTTGGGTTGTAACAAGTTGTTGATACAAATGACCTACTGAGTTGTTTCCTATCGGAGGACATATTTACTGTACTAATGGACGTTCTGCTGACTACTGGGGATTGTTTTGCACTTTTTGCTTGTCTGATAAATTTGTCTAATAAACTTTACAAACCCACTTTTGAGTATATTTGCTTTATTACGCGATGAGTTAAGTTTTGCCTTTAGTTTAACGTTTGCAGTGAAAACTGACGATGAAATAGTCAATAGGTGGATGTTTTTTAGTTTTCGTATGAATTAGACCACAAACAATAATAACTAGAAAAAACTAGTTGTTTTCGGCTGCAGAGGACTGGAAGTTTATCCCAACGGGTAAGAAATAAGTTTTATTTGGACATGGTGTAGCTTCCGGGTAATGTTTATTTAAAAAAGGCGTTTTTTTCTGGTAAAGCTGCGTGTGCTCACAGACAGGTTTGAGCGAGCTGGAGAGGGCCACAATCCACCTCTAATTCAGCAGCTTTAAGGCCGCAAAATGCGTAAATGCGCCTGTTTGTTACGGAGAAGCCGATAAATTTGAAGTTTATGGAACTAATTATTCCAGGTTACAAAGATAAACTTATTTTTCATTCACAAAGGAAACCGAGTACAGAAATTAAAACTTTTTCCCTCCATAATCTGTTCCCACAGATTGTTGCCTGATTTCCAATGAGCCGGCAGGTGTGCCTCATCTTTCACTTATTCTCTCTTATAAATCCAGTTTACATGTAAACATTCTTAAAATGGTCATGTAAAAATACGGCCTGCCTTCTTAACTTCTGACATCCTAGATGAGATTTGAAGAGCTTCCATGTTGAGTGCACAGGATACAACTGCGCTGTAAGAAGAATCAGAAGACTGTGAACAAAATGGAGCTTCAAAACCAATGAAAAGATGAAAAACTCTTATGTCTCATTTTAAATTAATATCTGAACCCAGCTGAGCTTCTGTAATACTTAACACCTTTTTTTCCCCTTCTTCCATAGGTAGAACGTCTGAAGATTAACAAACAATAAGTTCCATTTTTCTTCTGACTTTTTTTTTTTTTTTTTTTTTTTACAAGTTTGCTGTGATCCAAAAATAGCTATCGGTCGTCT
Organism: Leuresthes tenuis; assembly: GCF_036924035.1. Lineage (NCBI taxonomy): Eukaryota > Metazoa > Chordata > Actinopteri > Atheriniformes > Atherinopsidae > Leuresthes > Leuresthes tenuis. Next base: position 11,736,080 of record NW_027325360.1, read on the forward strand.
CAAAATGGTTTAGTTGCCATGGATGACTAGAAATTAACTTTTTATAATAAGCCAGTTACTGCTTTGAATCCCTTCTATGTTTGTTCTGTATTTGGTACAAATATAATTTGGAACAGCCTATTTAGAATGGAATCTTTCTCATGTAGGCTACCTTAAGAATAGCTTAACCTGTTTTACATGCATGACCACACACTTATCCTGAATTTGGAAAGAAAAAGGGGTTGGGTTGTCAAACTTTGTAAAGAAGTAAAGATATCCAGGATATATTGAAACTCCCACGCATGCTTTACAGCATTCTCACAATAAAGCTTTTCATGATCAAGTGGAAACCAAAAGATTTTATATAATGTAGCATCTCTTGTATCCAAAATCTCTTGAATTTGGATACAAGGAGATATTTACATGAAGGATGAAAATAATACGATGCTTAAAGAAGTTAATTTACGTGTGGATGTCTTTTGCCCTTTACTGTGTAGCACTTTATGTTAAATGTACTTTGGAATATCGACATAAAACTCAAGGCAGATGAACAAATGGAGGGAACTGAGAAGGATTGTTATCCTGACCAGCAGTGGTTGAAGGTCTTCTGTAAGGTCACAGAGGAACTCGGTGTAACTCCTGAACAGCTGTAGCCTCCAATCAGTTCACCAAACAGGCAAACACTGAACCAAAATGGTGTGCATGACAGGGCTGCAAAGAGAAAGCCACTGTGTAATATTGTATCACTTAAAAAATAACCAGATATAATATTGTCTAATTTATTCACCTGAGTTGATTTTTCAACTTGTGTGGAAAATGTTTTGATAGTTTAGGTCAAGTTGTGGGGGAAAAAAAAAATCAACACAAATGTTTTTTGTTTTTATTGAAATAAAATTAAACATGGAAGCACATTTATCTCTCCCTTTTAACATGAAAACCTACAAAACCTTAATTCAGTAAAGCTGTGTGCATACGAGCCAAATATTTCAAACATAAACCTTTGAATATGCAAAGTAGGCTTTAAATCATAACAGACAAAAAAAAGTGTTAAAATAATGTCAGTTGATGCGATATATTAAGAAATGGCATTATGTTAAATATGAAGATGCTTTTAAACCTTATCCCAACTTAATTTCTCGAGGTAGATTTAATCTGATTACACACACAGTATAATTTATAATCTACTGGTCCATCTTCTTTCACTACTATTAACAGAATCATTATCACATGTGCAAAAACAGTGGCCACATTCAGGAAGACCCGAGAGAGTGGCCTATAATGCACATAGTAGTTCAATAAATCAAATGATGTAATCTCTCAAGTGTAATCTCTCATCTTGCTTTCTTGTTCAGCAGAAAAAACCTGCAGACTGAAGGATGATGTCATGTTGCCTATTCCTATTCCAGTCCTCACAGAGGGTCACTAAAATAAGACAATAATTAAAGTCAGATGACCTGTGACTTTAAAAATCCTCTTTACCGTCAGGTCACGAGTTATTTTTGGACATGGGTTGGTTCGGAGTCTATTTTTGGGATCTCAGCTCTGTCTCCAGCTCTACACGAGTGCCACCCAGTGGCCCATGAGCAGGGACACGAGGGAGCCAATGACAACCACGATACTGTTGTAAATGGGGCCACTGGAAGCGCCTGTGTAGTACTCCAAATCTCCAGAGCCCTCAGGCTCATAGGCAGGCCTTGAACCATAGCCACCTCCATATCGTGGGGGGCCATATCCCCCCCCATAGCCCCCGTATCCCCCATAACCTCCATAACCACCATATCCTCCATATCCTCCACCATATCCAGGCCCATACCCAGGGCGACTCAGTGCAGATCCCAGCATAGCTCCTCCTATCGCCCCTGCAGCGGCTGCCCCAGCTACTTTTCCCGCACTGGGACCGCTGCTCTGTACAGGTGCCGGTCTGTAGGACTGACCGCCCCACCCCCGGCCGTAACCACCTCCACCTCCTCCTCCTCGGCCGAAGCCGCCTCCTCCTCGGCCGAAGCCACCTCCTCCACGCCGGGCCTCAGAGCTTGGCAGCAGTGTGGCAAGAAGAAGCAAACAGAGGGCCACTGTGATGGGAAGTTTCTGAAGCCCCAACATGACTTTTAACCTGTAAAAAGAGAAGGAAATCACTGAGGTGAGAAGTGAGTTTGGTGTTCAGGTGCATGCAGCTTAATATCAAACACAATACCATCCATTTTCTATACCTCGCCAGCCCATCACAGGGGCTTCTTAAGTAATATGTTAATTATAAATGGTTTGTTTCATGATTAAAAGCCTAAAATCATTTTAGATATACATACATACACAAAACACTTTTACATTTCTAAACTTTTAGAATATGCACTAAGCATTCAGAATATGAGTAACTATGAAATGGTCAAAAGGAAAAAGTTCAGAGGATTCAGTCTGTATTGATAGAAAATCCAGATTTTAAGCATTAATGTAACTGTCAAATTAAGGTGGGCCAACTTCAGTTAAAAGAATGAAAATAAATAAATAAATATGAACAAACTAAAAAGTTAAGCACCTCTAAATTGTACTTCCACTGCACAAGCCTCAAAATCCAATCATCCTCCGACTGAAAAGTGCTTTTAGTTAATATATTCATATCTATATTAGCCAGTTCCTTTAGGAGGAAAACCATTCTGACAAATCAAGGCAACTCTGCCTTTGAGTTATTCTTATCATGATATTAGACTTTCTGAGTCTTTCTTTATAACTCATAACAACACACATCTTAACGTATTCTAATAGATCTTAACCTGTATGTTTCTCTTCCTGAACTACAAACTACAAAGTATGCTTGCATGTAAAAGTAAAATCTCTGTAAAAACCTTCGTTGGCTCTTGCAGATGCAAAGTTCTTACACAGACTAATGAGATGTCCCCAGCACTGTTTTAGTCCCTGTGTGGTATTTTTACATCGCTGTTTTATCAAGAGTGGTAAAGAATACTCCTCTTAATCCAGCTTTGAAAAGCCCATCTTACACAAGCAGTACAGTGTCGTAACAATGAAGCTGACATAAGATCAGATAGCTTTCATAATCTCCAAGTCCTTTTAATTAGGATTTGGCCGACTGGATCTGAGGACAAGGCCTGCTAGATGGATATTTTTATCCTAAGTTAAACCCAGACTCTTTGTGACCTAACCGTAACTTTATTAATACCAAGAGGGGAAAGGATAAGGAGACACATTTGGATTAAATGAATAAAATCCAAAATACAGAAACAATTGAAACGGTGAACGGTTACATAAACACATATTTGTGCTGGGAAAATTAACCTAAAGATCTGACTATAATCTGGGCAAATAGCACCGTTGTATGAGTAAAAACAGCAGGTGAATACTGAGGTTCTTGTGTAATATTTGAGTGCTTCTTTTCAAGGAGAAATACCATAATTTTACCCGTGACGGTAACTGCTGCTCTTACAGTGCAGTAATACAATGTTCACGTGAATAAACCTGTTTTCATATCATCTATCTATGACCAACAGGCTGCCGGACATCATTTACTGTGCTGTCAACAAACTGCACACGCTAATCTGTGTCCTGTCACGATGTGATCCAGCTATAATTACACTGGGTCACTTGAGAATAATCCAGTGACTCCGAGATTAGCTACCACAGGCCGGATTCACATGGATGATAAAATAGTTTTTTGTGTGTTTTATTAATCAGGTTTTCTACAGATAGGCTTTTATTTGTGCCAATAGTATCACAAAAGCGTTATTTTAACTGGCTAAATACAAAATAAAAGTCTAGACTTGCTTACATTAATGAGGTAACATGATAACTTCAGAAAATGACTTTGATTTTCAAAGAATAATCAGTCTCACCTGTAGAGTGACAGGAACACAGAAGCTCCTCTTCTTTCAGCAAAAGCCAAAGTGTGTTAGCAGCTCGCGGGTCTTCAGCCTGTCTGTGCTGCAGGAAACTATGTGTCAGCTTGTTATCCTCCAGACAATCTCAATCAGGTGGAGCGGCTTCACAATGCTCATTGGCTGGGTGGTAAAGTAAGCTGCCGATGCCGCCGAAGTCGCCCTTAAATACCTGCAAGCGTGAGCGCGGCCACGTTTGTGTTTCTAATTCTGTCTCAATTATTTAACCACTTACTGATTAGAAGAAACCAGGACACTTCACAAGCTCTCTGGAAGCTTCCACAGTGACTTGTTTTCTTGTCCGTCTTAGGAGGCGGTGTTGATTTTTCATTTTAAAAGGAAGGATGGAAGATTTCAACGTTGTGCGTTACTGACCAGAACACAACAGACGGACTTTACACATACTCTTTAAGACAATCTTTTATTAAATAACAATCACTGCATGAAAAGAAAAAAAAAAAAAACCTTCATTCTCAAGAGTTGTGGCAGGAGTTCTTCACATTTTAGGGCCTGATAATCCCTCAGTATGTTGTAAAAGACAATACAAAAAAGCAGGCAAGAGTTAAGGGGTAATTAAAAATATAACATGCACACCCTCAGAGTCAAGCAGACAGTCTTAAGGATGCAGTCCACGGTGAGAAGAACAAAAATACTGAACCGATGGGAGGTACGCACAGTCTAAAGCAGACAGATGCAAAGTGCTGTACATGTGGAGACATACTGTGCTGCTTTGAAATGCTCATTCATACGTTTAAAACATTCCTCTGAAACGATCATCAGCATCATTCACTGTGTGTGTGTGTGTGTGTGTGTGGTGGGGGGGTAACGTCTGTGTTTGTGCTTCTTGTGTCACTGTTGGACGTAAAGAATTTATTTTTTCCCCCTTCGATTAAGACATTTCTTTTCAATCTTAAGACGATGATGCATTAACACAAAAGGATAAAGGCTTCAAACATTTGTGTTTGCTTATTTATGTTGTGCTTAAGAGTTTGATGGGAAGCTTGGAAATAATCTCATGTCTGTGTGACGCTCCAGCGAGCAACCGGCTCGTTCATCGTCCCACACAAACCGCAGAGAGCTGGTCTGGATCTGTCTGAAGAGAAGAAGATCTGCCTGCGAGCACACGCGCTTAATAATTAACACGTCATATCTCCTTTAAGTGTAAATGCAATGCATTGCATCTGAACAGTAAGTAGTCCAGAACATAAACCCCCAGCAAAAGCACAAATTTACACTGAGATGATAAATGTGTTAATAAGTGAACTTTACAGGTGCCTGCGGGAGTGTTTTGTCACTTTTTGGCCATTTCCGAGCCCATTAAAGAGTAGAAACGCCAGTAATGACCATCAGACCGACAACAGAAGGATGGTAACAGCATATTTTAAAACTTCTCTGCTGCAGTGAAAAAAAGAGCATCAGTTAATACATTTTTAATCTAATTAATGCAGTGCATTATGGGACTAACTGGTGTCTGCATTTGGGGCTATAAGCAGTTGCTTGTGCTCCGGTGTCACGTCCATAAAAACTGTGTTGTTCCCTTGTTAAGATGCACATTCTGACTATCTGCCTAAAATCTTAAACCCGACATTAAAGTTTGTTAAGTTGACATTAAGTTTGTGTGTTTTGTGCTTTAATAAACCTTCAAACAGGCACTTTGCTCGGACCATACGACAGTACATCTGCGCTTTAAAATGATATGAATACTGTTGGAGGGAGGACAGAAGGCGGGACGTTTCATTTCAGGCTCATTTTGCTCCTTTAAAAAGGTTCAAATCACTCAGAGGAAGAGGAATGTCATTCTGTGAACACTGTGCCTTACAGAAAGGAAGCAGAGAGATGAGGAACAGTGGGTCTCTGATGCTTAGAGAGTCACACTTTGACATGCAGACAATTTAGCATGTTACAAACGTGACTGCAGGTTGACAGATTGGCAGGAATTGTCAGCTGATTCTCAGTCACTCTGTGGGTCACAGCAGGGAGGAAGTGACACTCTTGGTGTGTTGGAGGAAAAGCTCACCATGAGGAGATCACATACACTTTGCACCTTCTGGAAGACAATGGAGCTGCTTTTCAATGATACACCGCAGGTAATTGTACCTATGAGAATGGAGACAGAAGGATAGAAACTTTTCTGTACACTCGTTGTAGTTGATGATAATGCGGAGATTATGCAGAATATGGTATTTCTGTCACCTTCTCCTGAGTTTCTGCACCTCCCTGTCCTCCTCTTCCTTCAACTTGGTGATGAAACTCTGCAGGACAGGCATCTCAAACTTGATATACTGCGCCACCTGGTGGAAGAAAATAACTTTCATGATAAAGCTCACGAGAGACAAATGCGAGGTTAACGCAAAGATTTTGCAGATGCAGGGTGAAGCACAAAAGGAGGAGGAAATGAGGCTCTCTGTATCGAGTGAAAAAGTTACAGTGAACATGTTGATTTACATCATATGTGACTTCTTCACCCAAGTCTTCTTCCATGAGGAAAACTTTGCAGATCTGCTCACATGGACCCTGCATTACTCTCAGGACCAGAGGATAGTCAGTCCGCTTGAGTTTCACACGCTCTGGAACACAAACACAAAGATATTGGTTAACAAAATTAGATTATATAAGATAAATGCAATCAATCACCACTGCTGCTACTGACCCTGTGATACTGCGACCCTGACACATAGAAATCCTCATCTTTATTTATGTCTCATCTTATATTTGGTATCTTGTTTATTCTGCGACTTTAACACCGCAGAGTCCAAAACTAAATGGCAAAAATCTGCGCCGACGTGTGCGTCTTACCACGAAGCTTCAGCTAAGATAGCAAACGTTACAACTCCAGTGACATTTGCATTAATAGTGGAATGAATGCTGGTAACTTTACTGCGCTCAGCCTTAATCTTCACACTCTGGAGCAGCCAGTAAAACTCATAATGACCCACACTCACCTCCGCTCACGTGGACAAGATAGAGTGCGAAATCGTCTGGGCTGTTTTCTATTTTAAACTTGTTGAGGAGAACTCGCAGCACCTGAGGCGTGGTCATGCAGCTGTTGATCCGAACATTAGTGACAGAACCATAAGCAGGTGTGAACACCGATGTCTGAAACAAATAGATGAAAATAACAGCTATAATTTAGTCCAGGCCTGTGAAACTTCAAGAAAGTGCGAGATGACATCATTTGCATTATTTTCAAAGGGTCCAACGACAATGCCACCTTATGGTTGTAAAAGTGGCCGTTGATGGAGAATCGATGGCGTCTGATTTTTCTCTGGTCGCTCGGGGACCTTCGCTGGCCTCGTCTTAAAACTCCGGCATCACTCTTTGTCCGTAGGAGCTGAGCGGCGCTCTCACTGTCCTCTGTGCAATAAATAGGCAGAATCGTACCGGTGCCGTCACCACAACAAGGAATTCTAAACATCTCACAATGCTTTGTAGTCTTTAGTGAAAACCAGACGTACGGCAGAGTACCCAGAGAGAACCGGAACATAAGTAAAAGTTGTGTTACCCACTGTGTACAAGTTTTACGTTTAAACTGAAAGAAAAAAACATTTCGACCAATTTTAACAGAGATTTCTTTCTCACAATAAATTACCAGTTTGGAGAAGAGAGCTTACATAAAGTAGCCGATGATGGGTTAAATATCCAGTGCTTATAAAACAATGATGTATGATGTTGGCGGGGTCATGGAGCACTCATCGCCATGGGAGTAATAGCCTTTATGTGTCAGTATTCATTCATTCTTCAAAGCCATTCACCTTCCAGGTCTTCCTCCGTCACACCATTGTCTTCAGGCTGACAGGCAGGAGGCGTCACCTCCACGGCGGGCGGACTCATCTGCGTCATCTGCTGGCCCTCCGTGTTGCCGGGGGAGCTGCAGAAGGGAAACAGGAGAAAGAGTTTTCATGACAGCTGCAAAAATATCTTCTAAATGAAAGCAGTTAACTCATGTTGAATGTTTCTTCCAACCAAATGTGAGGGAGGTTTCAGCGCAGAACTTTTCACGGTTAGTGGACAGACTTAAACTTTGAAGTAACCATCACTCTTACAGATGTGGATGTCATACACATGCTGGTACCGTCCAGCTGTTTGTTTGCTCTCTTTTTTTATTTATTTTTTTAATTATGAGTTCTGACCACATTTCTTTCAAGTTTTCAACACGTGTGCCTTTTCTTGGAATTATTCAACTGTGCTCTTTTGACCTTGTTCTGTATGCTTTTTATAACAAAATGTCAGCTGAGGCCTGCCATTCTTAATAAGACTAACGTCACTTGATAAAAGGGATTACAGAGCTGATTAAGGGCCTTTGAGTTTATTGACAAAGACAGATGTGTTATAGCTTGGGGCAAAATCCAAGACGGAGCCAATACTAGAGCTTAAAAGGTTTCCTATACATATATGTTTATCTATCTATCTATTAAAAATGTTAAATACAATCTGATCTCTTTAGACAAACTGGATATAATCTATATCTGCTCTCACTGACCTTCCATGTATCACCATTTCCGGTCACTGAGGTGTAACTGGATCTTTTTGGACCACTTACCCTTGACTATCCAGATTGCAACCAGAGTGCCAGGATGTGGAGGAAGGGGGTGGTCGAATTCGCTCGTGGTCATCCTGCATCTGGAGCCTGATAGGTCGCCGCAGGCCCCAAAAGATATTTAGCAAGCCCTCAACGATCAGCTCCTCCTCTTCCTGTTAGGAGGCACAAGCTATGATCAATGCACACACACAAATATAGACACACAATGGACAGTTATTAACCTCACAGAGTCAGACGGTGTAACGGGTAATGTATATTATGTTGCAAATGACCAAGAGCAAAAGAGAAAAGGTCAAAGTCACAGGGATTCTTCAGTTGAAAATGAAACATTAAAGGGATGAACAGACAGGCAGCTGTATCTACTCACTTCTCTGTGGCGTAGTTGCAGATTCTGTCCCTCATAATAGAGGTTGTATGTTTTAAGATGCGAGAGGACTGTTGCCCTGAAGACAGAGAAGAGAGAATCACTGAGGAGAAAATGTTATACCATCGCTTTTGGCTGGAGTCAAGAAAAACACATCACTGGTAACTGTTTTACAAAACATGGCACAGGTGGTTGAACTGATTCGCTCTACGTGTATAATTTGAAATGAATGAATGGCTTTAATTCAATTTCACATGAATATTACAAGAGTAAATTGAATTCATTTTGCAGAAGCTTCTCCCCAAATGAGAACAAACACGCCATTCACAGAGTGGTCAGTAAGTGATTGAACCCTAACCCTGTAATATAACTTACTTATTCAGCTTCCAATGTCTCCTGTTGCCCTTCTGGCTCTGATTTTTATTATGAAGGGATCTTATGAAAGCACCAGCTCTTTGGCAATTACCTAATGTATTTTGGATAATTAGTACCAATGCCAAAATCTGAAAACATTTGGCAAAGAACCCTGATTTGTTTTGGCCTCCTGAATGACCTGCTGATGCCAAAGTCTCTAATTTTCTTTCGAGGACGGCGTACGTTTTCTTTTAACTGTGCATAAAACTGTAATAAACACCAACTACAACTTCGGTCACCGTTCAAAATCCAGCAGAAATAAAACTTAAATCAATAAATAAAAACCCGTAAAATAAAGCTCTGCATTTGTAGTTTTATTGACCAGAAAATGATGATTCCTCAGCTCGGTGCTAGCGGAGAGGACGGTGCATTTACTGACCTTAAATTATGACTTGTGTTATGTGTGCGCTGTGTTTACCGACTGTACAAAATCAAATCAATTCAATAGATAAAACGTACATAAATGAAAAAAGTTGCCGGGGTAACCAACTTCCTCAAAAGACAGAGAAAAACTGGAGCATCTTTGGAAAAGACTTTGACTCTGACGAGATGTCTTGAGCTGCACAGCAGCCACAACAAAGAAGCTTTTTATCGAGACATTTCTATAAATACATTCTTTACAAATGCTCTCTCTTTCTGAACTTTCAGTCTGATTTGTGTGTCATGATTCATTTTACTTACTTATGCTGGTCTCGCATAAATCTGAGCATTTACATCACGTATGCATGAAAAAAACAGTGAAAAATAGCCAACGGACAGAAAACTGTGTGACCACGAACATGTTTTGATGACGCTGACTATGTGTCGATGTGAGAAACCGTCTGGAATCGAAACCTTACTTGCTGATGAACTTGTTCTCTCCGATCTGGACCCCGTCCTGTGTATCATCCATTTTTAGGAAGCATGAGAGGAGCTGAGGAACAAAGATGCATCACAGAGTTAATTTTCATCCATCGGATTGAGTCTCATGACTCCTCATGACAGCCAGACACGAAGAGTACGGCCCTGGGGGGAAAAAACGACTGAAGGAAGAGGAGGAGAAAAAGCTCCAGACCGTAAACAATAACACTAGATCATATCTAATTTCCCCCAGATCCTAGTTAAACCACCTCTGAGTCCCTCAACAAAATCAGAACATTCAGCATGTCATGAAGCAGCTGCTCTGCCCATTTTTAATCTTTGCCTTGCAGTGTTTTTTTCTGTCCTGTCACCACTTTAATTCAAATGTCTACCTCTTCTACACATAAACACACAGCACATTCACACACGCAGCTGTTTAAAAGGGCACTCTGCCACCACCGTGTAGACTTTTCCTTCCTGCTTTGTTGATTCAGTGTGTGACTGTGTGAATTTGGCAGGACAGAATCCTCCGGAAGGAGATGGACAGGTGCGGGACACATGGGCCACCTGCTGCTGATAATGATTTCAGCTGCTTAAAGATTATCTCCAAGCATTCTTCTGACAAAACACATCATATTACCCGTGACTCATGTCTCTACATACAGACACACTGGTCGACCTCCGTCTGGTTGACGTTTCGCCAACAAATCACTCACATTTTTGCTGAGCTCACTGGATTTAACCATTTAACTTTTATTTTCAGGAAGTGAAGAGGACAAAATTGCTGCTACTAGTGTTGGTGGCACCACCAACTGTTCCAGAGTGAAATAACTCAATCCTTAACTGAAGCATAGAACAAATTATTTGTGACAAACAGGCTTTTAGAGTCAGACACAGAGCAAATATAACATAAATATGCATTGCGAGAGCTTATGAGATCTTACCGTAGTGAAGACTGTTGATTTTTTTTGAGTCACCAAAGAGAAGGAGCCGCCTGTGAGGAGAGAGTAAAACGTTAGTCAGGTCGATGCTATACGTTGTCCTCGGGTAGTGAGTAAGTATCAGGGGTCAGTTTCAAACAGCCCACGAGGGTCTTTTCTCTCGATTGTGACAGCGAACAGACGGTGAAGAGCGGGGGTGTTTAAAGGAAGTGCTCCCCTTCCGTCAAATCGCTTCCTCCTTTGCTCAGTCAGTGACACAGGAAGCTGACACTACCCCTTATACAGCCCAAAACTTCCTCAATTCAAACAGCACGAAGGAGCTATCGTGAGCTAAAAAATAAAGCTTAGCCACGTACCATCTCTCCCCGTTATCAAACACATACCTCAGCAGTTCAAAAGATGCTAACAGGCAGCCTTAAACGCAGTGGTGATAAACGACCGCAGGCTGTCAATCTCTGAAATAAATGTGGACAGATTAAATATTAAACACCAATCAGCCAAGTCTCATGCCAGGGCCGTTAATATTTCATCACCTATATCATGCCTGTCATGCAGCCAAACGCTCACCATTGACTCACACAATAAAAGTCATTAGTGTTTAATATCACAGTCGTGATCAAAGGCAGCTGGGCTCGAAGTCTAATTAGCTGGTGATGCCAGTAGTCTGAGACGGACATGTGGCCAGCTGTCAAACCAAAACAATTCAGACGTGACCGCAGGCTCCAGATAAATCGAATAAGACACTTCTCCTTTAAGGCTGCTGCCGGAGCATTCTTATATATAGGGAATGTTTTCCGAAACCTCAAAGCAAGGTTTGACATTAACACAGGGCAGAAAGGATGGTGTTATACGAGGTCACACTATCCAGGGTTCGTTTAGTCACAAAGCACTTTTTCCTGGATGGAAAGTCGACACTGCTGTTCGATAACTGTGAACATTCAGTGCTCATAATTTACAAAAACATGTATTTAATGCCACAGTGTGAGAATGGATCAATGTGTAATCTAGTGAGATCACAAACAAATAAACTAGAAAAATGCATCCAAGCCTCCAGCATCTTAGAAACGCACCGAGGACGTGGCCTGAGAAGTCAAAAGATTTGTGATGCACCTACAGCTCAGTGGAAGTACCACAAGCTACCCCAAAAACATTTTTGTGTCAATATTTGCTACAAGAGATGACAAATTAACAGAATTGAACAAGTGAAAACTGAGAAATAATCACTTCCGAAGCGTTGCTTTTATAAAGCCACATAAATACAAACTTCCACCCACAACATGTTCGGGATTTGAATTATTACACATTTAGATTTCTCTTGATAAAAGCCATGAAAAAAAAACTTTATAAATCACTTTGATGTTTAACTGAAAGTGCTCCAAACTACTGATGGATGGCTTTTGCCTGCTATAACCATAAACGTCTGTGTAGAAATAACCAGTGTAAGATACTGCAGTAGCAGAGCCAACATCAACATATAAATGCAGCCAGACTGACCCATGGCTGACCCAGTCATGTTTCAAATCAGAGCGCTCTTGTCTGTGCTGGAAAATGGTCCAAATGTAGAACTCATTGACTGCCTGAATTCCCCTGTGCCCCATTACAATGTCAGCCAATACCCAGTCTCCATCTTCCCCTCTTATGTCTCATTCGCCATCTATAGCCCAGTTGTTTCGGACCACAATAACTCAGTTCATGAGTGTCCATCCAATTTTTCTGATCAGGAAATAAGGTCTGTCCCCCCACTTTTGTCTTTCTACCTCCTTTTTTGCTCCCTTATGAACGAAGCCGTCCAACTTGTTTTTGAAACTCATGACCACAACTTCCTGACTTTTCTCCCCCGACTCTCTCTCTCATTGATACACTTGCCCCTTGTTTTCTGCCCTGCTGCCTCTGGACCTCCTCCGTCAATGTCTTTGGCTGCCACAGCAGATGAATAGCTCCAAAACTCCGCTTGTCCTCTCACCAACACCACCTCCCCTGGCTTCCTTTCAGCCTCCACATTACTATTGCTCTGCCTCACTATTGTCACTATTGTCATAGCAACACCAAAAACAACCGAGCTCCAGAAACTGGCCCACAACACTGAGCCAAAAATAGTGTTTGTCTCTCCTGTTCCTTACTGGGGTTGTCAAAAATGCTGCGAAGCTCAAGTTCAATCCAAATACAGGTCCTCCAGTAGCTGAACATAGAGCTGAAACAACCGTTTTGTTAAGCAGAAGTAAATCTCAAGCAAAAACTAAAGTCTAAATCTTTGCTCTCCATTTACTCTTTTTATGAGCCACTGGGTAAGAAGATATCAGCTTCACATATCTGAAATCAACCCAAACAAAAGAATATATAATAGAAATAACCCTGTCTACATTGCTCAGACTAGGATTTAGAAGTGCTGGTCAGTGGCGTTTTATGATACTCTTCAACATGGCCATTAAGGTGAATCCCTTGCATGCCTAAAACATTTAAACTAAAACCCATGGAAGGATCTAATGTTGAAATTAAGTGGAGATTAAAATAAACTGAAAATCAAATGTGAATTGCACGCAACAGCATTCACTTTGTCTCTTGTAGCTGGCCATCTGTGTGCTGAGAGGAATCTCTATTACTTGTTATGTAACCTGTTTTAGTAATACATGGCTCTGTGGGCTCCCTGGTAGGAACCACGTGTGATAAGAAAAGCAGTTTATATCGTTTTCTGCTCATGATTTTCGTCGAGGCGTCGCATAACATGACGAAATGAGGTTATGTCTGTTAAACGTTGGGAATTAAACACACCATTAATGACTCGTATCAAAGCTTTGTTTAGTCTATGGGTGTTGTTAAGACTCTTATTAGAAAAATAGCTGCAACTGTTTTGTATTCAACGTTGTAAAATCAATGTAAAGCTCTCTTTTTTTAACAAATATTTAAACTACACCATGAGCGTATCGCTACATCTCCCCTTAGACATCATCACGATAAGCTGACTTAGCTACACCGACCCCAGTGTTTGATTCTTGCCGACTTTAGGAGGTACTCCCCCGGCTTACCTTCAGCGTTTCTCCTCGGTCCCTCTCCTCCGCCTTCCTTCCTCCCTCCGCCTTCGTCTTCGCGTTGCTACTCAACTGTCCGTTAACGACAGACTTCTCGTTCGAATCGCTCGTTCTCCTATCGTTCGAAACAATCAGTAGAGCGCGAGCAGCAGTGCATCCGACGGCTGGTAGAAGCAGCAGGAGGAGGAGGAGGAGGAGAGCACGAGAAGTCCATCTGTTGTGGTGGAGCTCGCGGCACAGCAGCGTCTCGGGGCCCCCGCTTAGCAGCCAATCGGAGACCGAGACTGACGCGCCTTTGTTAGCGCTGCGTGCGGAGATGAATGAAAACATGGCAACAATAGGACAGCCGAGCACGCGCACCCAGCAGGAATAATCATTGTTGTTAATGAACGCCCACATTTATTAAAGGTGAATTCAAGTACAATGTCCGATCAAACTCTGCCCGCACATTTACATCTTAAATAACTGTTTTCTTCCCTTTTATATTCAGGCGTTTTTTTTTGTTTTAAATCGCAGTTCTCCAACAAGAAGAGGAAAATAATTCAGCTCAACTTCAATGAGTCATGACTTAAATGTTGTGACACTTAGACATACCATTTGCACATTTACAATTTGGTATCAGCTTTGTACAGAAATATGCCTCACTATGACACATTTGTATTCGGAAAACATCTATAAATGGAGGCAGCTGCATTCCAGTGCATTAGGAGATTTGTATACCAATGGTAATTTAATGAAGAGCCGACTTGTCTTTAAATCTTAGGGGCAGTTAGAAGTGTCCAGCTACACACCCAGTAATGTTAGAATCTTTCAGTGTAAAATTGTAATGTAACAGATTTCTGTCGAGGGAGATGACTCAATATTCATGTAAGAAACAATTAAGAACAGCAACAGAAACACATAATGTAAGATTTTACACATATCTTCTCATGTGAACAAGACTCAGTAGAATTAAGCTAAAGGACATCCTAAATTAGACATATAAAACGGAGGTGGGAACTTTTCCTGTATTGTCCTGTCCTTAAGTTTCAGTCGACTGGGTCATAGCTCTGGAGGATGTGGAATGGTTCCCTTGTTAGTCCCTTTCCTTCTGTTCTATATCTGTTAGGAGACGTATCACAAATGCACAACATGTTTCAAAAGGTCCAGACGCTGACCTGACCCCTACTTATTTTGAGAAACTGAAAAAGTAGCTAAACAGTAGCATAGGACTGTCTCTTATTTGACTGAAAAGCAAAAGATAGGTTGGGACTACTTCTACTGTTGGCAGTTTTTACTACAAAGTCTGGCAAAAGAACAAGTCTTCCACTTAGGTAGGTTGTCTGATTTTGATTGTATTATACTAGCGATGAGACCGTCTCAATTATTTGCAATAACTTTGAAGGGTTCCATCTAGTTTTGTTGACAACATTGAAAAACATTCTAAATATATGGTGTAAATAAATGTTTGGTATAAGGTGAAGCGTTCACAACGGCCTTTCTATATAATACATGAGTATGTGTCACAGTTTAATATTGAAGCCCATCACAAATATCAGTTTTATGCTGACATAACCAGCAACAAACTGCAGAGCCACCTGAAGCATACTTAGCTTTATTTAAATGTGCCAGAATTTTCAATATGAATCTCATGCCTGAAGAACAGTTTATTAACTAAAAACAGGACTAATTGGGTAAGCATTAACTAAGGTAACTAATAAAGTTTTTCTCACAAACTTCACCCCTGCTGGCTATTTTTCACTGGCTTCATTTTTAGGAGGGTGTATCCACCTCTTCTCTGCATTTCATGGATTCATGATGTGTGGGGAAAAATGATAACGATAAAAAAATAAAAGCTCAGTTGTCACCACCAGGATTGATGACAAAAAAGACAAAAGACCGAATTACTTCTATAACATCTTATTAAATAGTTTTAAGAACAAAGAATAAAACATTTTGATGCTACAATTAGTTTACACAATTTATCTTCCAGAATGTTTAGCAAACATTAAATATACATTTTTTTTAACATCTATTTAAAGTTTCTTAGCTTGTTCTTTGATTTGAACTGGTAATGTGTAACATGGACAGAAAGCAATGTTAGAGTAAAAAAATACAATATGAAAAGGTCCTAACAAACAAAAGGATTCCACCAAACCACAGTTTCAAAATAGGGTCAAAAATGTATTTACTTTTTAAATAAAAAGTACAACAAGATGGTGCGTTTTCCAGCATGATTTAAGATTTAAAGTTATGATTCGTTTCTTACAAATATCTGCTTGCAAAAACATAAAAATGATGTATAAAAAAAAACATTGAAAAAGATAAAACACTTTACACAGAAGTATAATCTTCAGGTAGCGTCCCCTTCAAAATAACTGAAAGGGATCGATGTCTTTGTGTTACAAACCGTATGGTCACCTTTTTAAGAGCCATCTGTTGGTTAAACTGCCTTGAATGTACTTCAAGGCCAGAAAGCCAGGTGTTTTTTTCTCTGTAATCGACGTATGTAACTACGCTGTGAGAAATGCACACAGTCGTTCAATCAACAGGAAGCCGCTTTTAGGCACGCAGAAAACCAATGTTCACCTTGACTTGATGTTGAGCGATAAAGCAGGTTCACTGAGATGCCAATGAACAACAGGCTCTTAATAAGGTGACCAGCAGGTGTCTCCTCCTGTGACCAGAAACATGAACAGTAAGAATTCCCGGGGAGAAAACCAGGTACACCAAACATGACAGCACGTCAATATATTTTCACTGCAGGAACAGAGGGTTGAAACGGAGGGTATATGTAGGGAGATGAGAGACAATGTGATGGAAGAAGTTGCATGAACATATGAGATAGAAAACAAGGTCACATGTTGTACAGGTTATCATCATGTGTGCATGCCGTGTACTGAAATATTCTCTACAACAGGTGCCAAAAACACCAAACCAGCCTCCATCTCTCAGAGATAAGAAACAGGCGATGGCTTCTCCGATTTCTGCTCCATCACCACCAGCTCCCGGAGCAACGCTACAGTGTGGGACAGGATGTCAGAAACATCACCTGGTGTGTCGATATCACACTGATTGTATCTTCAAGGCTGTTTTGTGATTAGTTCCAAGCACAGCCAACATCTGGATGAGGATGGTGAGGTTTCAGATTTATAGTCCTCACCCGGCTCAGCTTCTGTTGTGACTTCAGCACTTGTTATATTCACGTTTCTTACTCTCCATCAAAAATCAAGTACATCAAATATTTGACAAGGAAAATGTTCAAATCCAACATTTTTACAGACCCCGCTTGTTGTCTCCTCATTAGGAGTGTTGGCCATGTAAGACATGGATTAATTTATCTCTCAGATCACTTTACTGCATGTTGAAAAGTACAAGAGTTTGATAGCTGTGGGGGAACCTGAAGGTGAGCTCTGTGTGATGCTACAGAATCAACAGTACTTTTAATGTTTTCGTAAGCCTGTATATTCAAGTTGTTGTCCATCTATTCATTACGATGTTTAATGCCAATTATTCACTCTTCTTCTTCAGGCGAATGTAGATCATTAACAATTGGGCTTATGTCCTACTTAAATACTTACATAAAAATGAACAAAATAAGACAAATTGTTCAATGCTACTGTGAAAATTTGGAGTTTTAATTGGAGGAAAGTGACAACCCTATTTGAGACACTGACTTTGGTCTCTGTAAGTCTGGCACATCAAGCAAAGAAAATGAGCACCAGTCTGTGAACATGTTGGACTTTAACACTAGTTTCTGCGAGGTAAAAAAAAAAAATACATATATATATATATATATATATATATATATATATGACTGTATCAGTGCTGAAGTCACAAAGGGAGCTATAACTACAATCAGATACCAAATACCAAGAATAGTCTCACAAAGCAGTTCAGTCACTTGTCTTCAGGTTGCTGACCAAAAAAAAAAAAAAAATGTCCATGCCAGCTGAATTAGCACTCTGGTGACATTTTAGGGTCCCAGGTTAGTGAGAATTACTCACTCGGACCCTGAACCCTTTGGCACCAGTCCATGTGTGAACAGTACTTGCAACAAAAGGCCGGACTCTGTAGTTTAAAGTGTTTTCCTTATGCTTTTAAATACAACATGCCATGAATGGAATGAAACGGAAGCAACTCAAATCTTCCAACAGAAGTGCCTCTTAAAGCGCTGACTAACTGAGGCAGAGGAGTAGCGGTCAATCGTGGTTTTTACAGGGGATCAACATGTAAACTGATGAGTATACTTCAACACTGCGCCATACTGGGACACAATCCTGCTGCAAAAACATCTGTCAACCACTTTCTCTCTCATAAATAAATAGCTTAAACAAGAGAAGAGTGCGTTTCTCAGTAGCAACAAATGCCAAATGATTCAAATTTTGGTATATGCAAACAGAACAGTAGGAGAAATACAAATAAAGAACGTCTCGCATTTTGGTTCAGTAAAATCTCAGTTCAGTTAAAATTTATTTTGTAGCAGAGCTTCTCTCTGTTGCTACAAACCCTTCCAAAAAGTTATTTTCTAAAATGCTTCGTTTCATCTGAAGGTACACAATAGTCACTCCTTGGGGTCACACCTTGGTTTATAAGGTGAAGCTTTAAATAGCTGTGCCACAGTCTGAGCAACATCAGATGTCAGCAGTAACACATATCAGCAGTTAACTAACTACGGGTTGGGTGAGAGCGAGCAGTGTGCAGATGACCGAGGACAGGGGGAGGAATGTGAGGGAAAGTCATCAACACCATTTAAAATAGTGAAAACTGTCATGAGTGGACGCAGAGAAGGAAAGAAAAGACTTCTAAAATTAAACAAAAAACAACCTTCCTTAATTTTTAGGACAATTATGCTGGACACTGATAGAAACACAAAGTAAGCTTGGATAGCGGCACATTACTGCTAAAAAGATATCCCAAGTGACCCCTAAAAGTGCGAGAGAAGATCCAAATAGAGGATCAGATATCTCTCCAGTCACTGGGTAAAGAGCATTCAACTTTCCTGTCATCATTTACCCACTTTTTTAACGAGCCTTACGTACACAAAGTGTCTCGAACAAGGCCACGTCTATTACGGTGTGCGTCACTGTAGCTTTAATAAATGTACTGCTGTCACCATGACAGTTTAAAAGCTTGTTTCATTCTGCACGAGCCAACATGAAAAGCAAATAAAGGTTATCAAGTCTAAATGTTAGCTCCAGATTAACATAAATCAACCTAAATCCCATTTAACAGCTCAATGAGACAAGCGTGTTGACGTAATGTCGTAACTCCTGCATAATACTGACATGGTAAGGTGATGTAAAGGGGGGGGGGGGGGGTGTTAGTGATCTTTTTGCCCAGACATTTGGGAGATCTTGTGAATATTAGCACTCTCTACATTTAAAGCAGGGAAGCGAGGTTGTTTAGTGTGAGTGGAGCAGATGTGATGCGCTGCTTCATGGGAACAGAGGAAAAGGGGGGGGAGGGCTCTGAAGTGACATTCTAGTTTTGAAATCAAGAGGCAGATAGTGCAAAAATAAATTACACATTCACTCTGCGTGGCTAAGGGCACCTGACAAACTACTACCACCAGTCTGCATGACCCCATGTTGTGCATTGAAGCGCTCAAACTACTTCTACTGAGGCTGTTGGTGTGTGTGCGTGTATCTCGAATGTTGTTGCATAACAAGTTTAGAGGCAAATGATTTAGAACATGTTCCTCAATTGACATAATCCACTCTACTGTGCTTTTAGTAGAAGGTGTCTTATAAAATGACTTGGGGAGCACAAGTTAGCAGCAATTTTGAGACAGTGAATCATCAAACATTCAGCTCTGATTGTCCGACGTCCACCCGTCTTCTTCAGGAAGTAAATTAAAGCACAAACCCGTTTTCTCTTGCTGCATACTGAACGCACATGCACGCACACCGACTAACCTCCACATGGTGACATCTTTTATAGCATGCTGTGACTTGCTATAGCATGCTTAAAAATAGCATAGTGGGAAGTGGGAAAAGACAGACACAAGCTTAAGAAAACACATACTGACAGGGGAGTTGGTGCAACACATTTTCTTCCACACAATCCTGCGCCGCTTCTGTGCATCATTCTCCCATCATTTCATTTTAGTGTACCATCCCTCACTCCCCACAATCAGCCACGTTTAAGATCACTCCAGCCCGTTGGCTATACCCGACTCTCCCCTGGTGCGGTGCCTCCCTCCCCTCCCGCTCCTCCTCCCTTCACCACATCCCCATGTCTCATCCTGCACCTAGTGGCCTCCCGTAGCCTTTCCCAGTGGTAGCCTGTGAACGCAGGGCTGATGGGGATGTACTTGAAGATTGAGTGCCTGCGGATGAAGTCCATTCCAAATGGTAGATCATACGATCTCATCCCTTCCAGCTCTGCTGCACTGAGACCCGAACCACGTTTCAGTTTCCTGATGCCTCGCTCTTCAGGGGTACCTGAGATTAGAGGAAGAGACATTAATCAGGAGTTTCTTAAAATCCACAGTTTAATATTTACACTAAATATGATCACAGAGTCTTCTTGAGTTGTCATAGAAGTCTAAACAAGGTGTCGATGTTGCTGTGGAGAAATTATGACTGAATGCATCTTCTGGTGCTGTAGCCTCTATTTAGTCTTTATCAACAACATGTGGCCATCATTAAAAAAAAAAAAAAAAAAAGACCTAGGAAACACCATCCATCTAATGTCTTCTTTATCTAGACTGCTTAACACAGACATTTCCATGAGAAGATGATCCACTTCAAGCAGCTACAATGAACTGGCAGAAAAATTAATTGTTTAATTAACCACAAGATGGATACTAGTTACCTATTATATATGCCATGCCTTGATATTCATTCAAACCCAAATTTTGTTATTTGCGGTAGATTTTTGACACACATTAAGACTCATGAAACCCGAGCATGTTTTTGTATTAACAAATGCACTGCATTGTATTTTGAATTTCAGGGTTAACGACTGACTCAACTTGTTACGCCGTTCTATGCAAACCTGTACCTGCTTAGGGGTCATAGCCAGATAAGATAGAATTTTCTTCTTTTTGCAAAGTTTTGCATGACCCAAACTGCAATTAGGTTGTCACAATATCACACAGCCATCACATACAGACTTTATCATGGTCCAAAAAGAAAATTAATGTCTACAAGACCTTACCGGGGATAGTATTGTCCAAAATAAAGGCAACCGATCCCCCAACAAACATAGCAGTGGTGAGGAGCACGTTCAGCACTTGATCGACTTCAACTATGCCTGAGAGAGAGAAAGAGACAGAAGATCAGCATTTGACTGTGATAGGCTTGTATCGGTATCTATACTGAAATAATTCATCCCTAACTAACCTTACTGATCTGAAATGTCTTGTTTGTATTCATGTGAAACTCACCGGTGACCAGCGGGTTTTGTTTGAGGTAGCTCGGCAGCATCAGACCGAAGAAGATTGAGAAACCCAAGACAAACAGGTTTCTGGAAGAGTTGAGGTCGACAAATTGCAGGTTGGATAGTCCCACCGCTGTAATCATTCCAAACAAGGTGCAGAACAGGGCTCCCAGGACAGGGTCAGGCAGAGAGGCGAACAGGGCGCTGAATTTACCCACGAGCCCAAGCAGCAGCATCATGGCGGCACCATACTGAATAACACGTCTGCTGCCCACCTGGAGGACCAGTCAGAGGAGAGAATTAAACACTTCAGATCTTTCTGGTACAGAGACTGTAAGAACCTGTTGAGGCTAGAAAATGCACACTTTTGACACGCTTCCTGCTGAATAACACTGATCCTGACATTTGCCTTCACATACAACTCCACTTTGTAATGCAGTGCATGTCAGTAAAGCTGAAATAAAGGCAGCTGTGTGTTACCTTTGTAATTCCCAGGACGCCTATATTCGGACTGGAGGAGGTAGAGCCATTTCCTGTCCCAAAAAGACCATCCAGCACACAGGAAATACCCTCGACAAATATCCCCCTACAAAGGCAGAAGAAGCGCTGCATAATTAACACATTTACAGTGAATTACTCATGAGTTGATGAGCAACAAAAGTATTCGAAAAAGGAGGCAGATGAATGACTGTTACCGGTTAATGGCATGGATGGGAGGTGGAGGAGCACAAGAAAGGCGAGCACAGGCATAGTAATCTCCGATTGACTCGATGATGCTGGCCACTACAGCGCTCATCATCCCGATCACACCTGCGGCTGTTACAGTGGGAGTGCCCCACTGGACTGTGGAGGTGAGAACACAGAGTGGGTCAGGGCTAAGACATGCTTGCTTTCCAACAGGCAGCATCTCTATAAAAGCAGCACTAACCCTTCAGCATGCAACACAACCAGACTCTGTATGCATCCTTTTTCATTATTAGGGCTGAACTGCACTGAAAAAACACACAACTGTCACCTCAGTGAAATTATTTTTCCTATTCATTATCAAATGAATGGAGAATTCAGAGGCAGAGTATCCCCAGCCCTTTTCAAAAACCTTCATCGTTCAGGGATTCAGACTACGACCATTTAGACCCATTTTATTGAGAAGGTGCGGCTAGATTTTCAAACCAGTGAGATTTGAAAATATGTCCGATTGTTTTTGTCTGTTAGCATATATCCACTGAAACATCAGAACAAAAGAGCTGAATAACAAAGTGCAGAGCTGACTTTAGGCTCTCAAGATTGGGCGAGGTACGTGGAAAAATAGGAAACAAAACCTCTTTCAATCGTGAAATGCTCAAGGAGCTTATGAGGTAAGGATATTGCAAAGAAAGTCATGTCATGTATTTTAGGCAGCGTTCACTCTGTGGCCCAACATTTGGGGGGGTAAGAACTAGTTCACTGAACCGTAAACTTTAATTTTCATGAAGACAGCTTGACACAAATTATTCAGGAGCAGATTCACTGAACAGCAGATATGTCTGCCTCTCAAATTGCTGTCGGTACTGTAAATACAATAAAGTTCAATAAAGCCGTCATTCATGTGAAGGAAGCGCTGCCAAGGCCTCTTCAGAAAAGCGGTCAAGATTAAAAATAAAAAAATCATAAAATTGTTGGATTAAACTGCGTCTAAGTTTTGCTTCTGAAATGTTAACTAGTAGCAACAGATAGTTGGTCAGGAGCCCTTCTTAACACACTTACAAGGATAGGGGACTTTGAACCACGGTGCAGCCGAAAGGATCCCCTGACGAGCATCTGTCCGGGCGTAGAAACCGTACTTGCTCTTCTCTGGCGGGAAAACATCAGTCACAGTGAAAATGAAACACAACAGCCACGACACCAGGATGGCCATTATGATCTGTGTGCGAGAGACATGAGAGCATTTATTAGGCATTCATAAAAGAAAAACACATTTACCTGGTTTTCAGTCCTGAATGCTCATTTCACTTTAGCTCAGTTATTCTATATCATGAAAAGGATAAAAAATACATCATCAACTCGAATCAAATGAGCCTGAGGATGCACTGAAAACTCAACCAGAGCAGAAAACAGAGCAATATTCTGTTAGAAAATTAGCGTTTGAATCTTAGCTGGTTATCAAGGTTGTTTACACATTAAAATATTTCCTTTGTGTGTCACCTTTTGGTCAAACAACACAAGTGGCAGTCAGCATCATTACCTACTGCTAAATACTCGACTTCACAGAATATAAGACACTAAATTCTGCATCACTGTGATTTTAATTGTCATTCAAGACATTTTTTGACAGAAAACTAGAGAAGTTAAGGAGCTTTTTCAGAAAAGCTTGTTGTCAGCTTCCAAGGCAGCACTGATTTATTTCAAATAGAAAGATCCCAGCAGAGGGAGGCCTTTTGATGAGACTGATATACGGCTGACTGTTCAGGTAACTGTGGTGTTTTTAATTATTTGACCAGCAGAGGGTAGAAAAAGACTGATTTACACACTACTCAGACACTTCCCAGGGAGAATGAGATTAGCTGTGTTGAATCATTTGACTTAAACGGGCACCGAGCTGTAAAGAAACCAAAGATAATTCTTTACAAGAAAAAGGAAGGTTAGGATATCAAAAGAAAAAAAGAAACCCCTAAAAGGGAGTCCAGACATGGTTTGTGTAAAAGGCAGAAAGCCGGTACTTACTGGAAACATTTTGAAGACCTGCAGCCTATAGGAGGTCCAGCCTTTCTTAGCCCTGTAGACCGGCAGGGGGAAGTGAACGTTCCTGGCATACTGAGAGAAGAGGAGTACCAAGAAGATAGTCCTGCAGACACAAAAAAGCCTCCTCAGTTGGGTGGATCATGACTAACAGCATCTTATTATTTCTTATCCTTTAAAATGGCCCCTGTGAGAAAACTAATCCTGTACGACCATTTTCCATTTAGTCCTTTCTGTGTGACTACAACTCAAGAGGCTTAAGAGGCAATCAATTATCCTAACTGCCTGAGAATTCAGTGGCAATTACGGGCACAAACCCTGTCCCTGTGGAGCGAGAGGAGATGGCAATGACTCAGTAGGAGCTGATGTCATACTACCCGAATATGACAACAGTCTACATGATCTAATGTGTTCTCGTTCTGTTACATTTTCTGCAGCGGAGGACACCCAGAAAGCTTTCTAGTTTTAATGCAGTCACTGCACTTCAGTTAAAGTATGACTACTTCATTTTGTACAAAAGCTATAGATGATAATCAAAGCCTGAAGTCTTCTCATTATGAAACATGCAGCTTTTAAAGACAGGTGGTTGGTGGTTTCCTATGGAAACAGCTTTCATGGAAGACTAAAATAGTGTCAAACAGATAAGAGCATGACATTGATAAAGCTGTAACACCTGTAGGCTCAGACCATTGCCTGGTCCCCCCCCCCCCCCCTTTTCTCATAACGGCGTAATGCCCTGCTGCACTCCAGCATTCAAGCAGAACGACAGAGACATGAGTTCTAGGTGAAATGTCCCTTCAAACAGGTCTTTACTGACACATCAGTGCGTTACTTTGCACGAGAGGCTGTACTCACAGCATAGCAATGCCCCAGTGCTTTCCAGCCCTCTCCCCAGCAGCCTGGAAGCCTGACAGCCCGATGAGGGCCACGGTTGGGGTGATGGTCAGAGGTCCGATGTACTTCAGCAGCATCCCGGGCAGACCCAGCGCTCCGATGCACACCTCGATGAGGGATGACACGATGATAGCCCCTTGTATCTGATGGAACAAAGCAGTTGGAGAGACTCAACTTTCCAGTTTTACACCATGCCGTCTTTGAACTAAACCCACCAAGTACAGAAGCAGACTCTGAGGGTTATAAGGTGTGAGAAATCTGACCTGGATATGAAGTTACCTGACTTAACTCCAGCTGTGAAGAGTCAAGTTACCTTCTAGCTACCTTTGCTTTAGACAGTGGACCTCTATTAGAAAAAACAAAGGCACTTCTAAGCAGCTTTTTTCTTTTAAGACCAAGAAACAAATTCTTTAGGATGAATATCAGCTGATAAAGCTTGGAGCATCATTACTTTTCCATTACTCACCACTGTTGTTTTTACACGGTAAAGCTTTTGATTTTCATGTTGTGCTTTAATCATCTGCAACATTGTTGCTATACACCGTTGTTATATTGATATATTTCCATTCATTGCTCCTAACAGAAAGATCTCTGGGTCAACTTCTATTGTTTTGCACGTGTCATTTAAATAAAGGTAACCTGAGCTGTGGCAGTCTGCAGCATCATATTGACCAAGTGGATGAGGATACTGAGGCTGGTTTAAAAATCCTGCTTGTCCATTTCAAGCCCTGCACAACATCAAAACCTCATGCGGCTGCACTCAGGACAGATCCGTAGACGGTTCTCAAAATGACAAAGCAGACGAATGACAATTTTTTTGTTTGTTTTTATTGGTTTAAATTATTAACTATTTTTTTTAAATACTGAATATTTCCAATATCAGAAAACATCTACAAATTGTATCCCCAAAAACAGCCACGCCAATAGCTTATTAAAGAGAAACTCCAGAATCTGTAACAATATGAAATTACCTGTTTGACACTACAGAAAAAAATAATAATTATTTCTTTAAAGTTAAAGACTAACTCCTGAAAGCCTGCATAGGGATAGCACCCATTGCATGTAAGCACAGCCCAATTATCTTGTCAGTTTGGAAGGCAAACTGCAAACCTACAAAGTATCATTACTTATTTTATTGTCTGGCAGTTAAAAAACCTGCTCGTTAGTGGCTTATTGAGTACGTATCAATTCTTTTCTATTAATAAGCACAAGTGTGAGCACAAATGTGCTGAAAGGACGAAGTGAAAAACAGCTATGGTCAGGAAAAAAAAAGAAAGAAAAACACCTGTAAAGTAGCAAAAAAACTGTCTGTTATTCTGTCAAAGTGCATTAAATGTCTTTTATGGTACTAAAGAAGACTAAGAACATTGTAGCTGGACTTTATGCGCTTTGCTGGAGTAAATAACTATATAATGAGATCTGTAACGAGCAGATAAAATAAAAAATAAATAAAATAAAACATTCAGAAAAAGAATAAAAAAAACGATTTAGAGTTGCTTAAGCCTGGCGTTTTGGCGACATGAATTACTTTTTAAAGTGATAAATAAAGAACTGACCCAGGCAAAAGGAGCAGTGGCACTAAGTCACAACAGAAAGAGTGCTCGCTATAAACGAGGCAATTTTTTCTCAGAGGGGTAGCAACACAGGTCACAGGAGACAAAACATGTCAGTTTAGGCTCAGCACTGATCCATCATGCTGAACATTTGCCTCTGCTAACCAACTGCCTGAGGAGAAAACTGCACGGAACCGTGTTTTTCTTTTCCTTCAGTTAAACAACATTTGAAATCAGTTGTAAGAATCAGAAACAAGCATGTTGTACCATGTCAGCACCACGGTTGACTGAGATGCGGTAACAGGATCAGCGCTCCGAGTGATGACTGGGTTCGTGCTCTCCGCTGTCGACTTTCATCACATGCACTTTCCCCCCATTTTACAATTTGATTCAGTCTGATTGAGTTTTGGCTCATTCACGTCACATAAAAGACAATTACTCAACAGGCTTACGCAAACTGAAAAGGTTAACACAAATTTACAGCATCTGCTATATAAAGCAGACATGCAGAAACAGTCATTTCTCTGTCGTGCAACTGCAGAAATATTAGGTTAAGAAATTACCCAGATGTAAAAATTGTTGTGTAAAACGTTGCATAAGGAGTTTCTAAGGTTAATTTGAATAATCTGTCATGTACTTTTTTTTTTTTATAGTAAACCCTTTACAGAAGAATAGAATTTCGTATTTGCCGTTTTGACTTACCTCTCGTATCCTGGGGTGCCAGATGTGCTCTGTATGAAAAAGCTCCGTCCCATTCAGTACTGGAAGCCCTGTTCATGGAAAAAGATGAGGAAAATAGTCAGAAGATGACAATTTTTTTTTTTTTTTAAGCATACAGATAAACTCTCTTGATCTGAGAACATATGGAGTTAGAATGATAACAGCAGTCTTTATCACGCCTTATTTGATGAGCATCCATATTGATCATGTCAGGTAGAGGAGAAGTATTACCTGTGTTGTTACACTTCCATTTGTCAAGTGACAGGATGGCTCTGGCTGGTGCAAGGAAGGCAAATGCACTGGCCTGGAACAAAGGCAACCTAAACACAAGAAACAATCTGCTCACATATGACTTTTAAAGGCTGAAATACTTAAGTCGTTTCTGTGTAGAAAGGCTGCATCCCATCATTGTGGGAGATACAGAGTTTGTACCATCTTGTTAGCCATTATTCCCGTTTTTAACGCTATTCACAGAAGCAAATCTTCCTGGAGTCCGTTTTACGAAGTAGGATTTAGGGATTTATAATTCATTAAAGCCCTGCCGACTGACCAATCAGTTCTTCTGGACAACACCACCATCATTCCTACAATATCAAGTGGATCCATCTTTATGAAAGAGGCAGATTCTAGACTGTACAGGACACTAAGGCGTGCATTTGTTGACATTAAGAGATTTTAAGAGTAATGCTACTGGGTTGCAGTGAAAAAGCTAAATCTGACAAGTCAACCAAAGACGCATACATGCATGCAAACATATTCAGATTCACTTGTGCCTCAATGATAGGGATAAAATGGATAAAAATCTTAACTCTCACATTATTTTTTCCAAGCCTGCCTCCCTTCATGACTTCTTTACTGCAGCAACTGTGTTGCTTTCAGCATGGATCATGTTCTTAAATTCCTGACATTTATTTAGGATCATAGTTTGCTCAGGTTGCCATGATTTCCATCATTTCTATTCATCCACTTTATGCAGTTTAGGCAACTGGGAGCTACATTTTCTATTGGTACAGTGCGCAAGTGAAAACAAGCCGGAAAAGGAATGTTACTTTCTAAAAATGAGGAAGAGGGCACCGGTGTGCTATTGAGTTATAAAAGTTTGTTATCAATTTGGGTTGAACAAAGAGTTTCACAAATTTACGTCATGCCACCCCTGATTATGTTGCAAGGGTCAGATTGCGGTTGAGCCACTGTTCGGGTGCTGTTTTTCAATAACTCTACACCTACATACGGTGCTTGTATAACTTCCTTCTTTGTAAAGCTGCTCGCTTTCAAAGCAATATAAAAATGAACGGCAGAGACAGTCTGGAGACTTTAGGGTAAAAACCTTAAGAGCGGTGCTATGACAACGTACTAAGCTGGTGCTTTACTGAAAAGCAAACAGAAACTCTACTTCACTTTCATAACCAAAATGTAAAAAAAAAAAAAAAAAAAGAAAAAAAAACTGACAAAAGGAGAGTAAAAAAGAAGAGAAACATCCAAGTGTACTACACATTTCACGTGTGCAGCTAACACATCCATACATAAGCAGGTTACGTAGGTGTAATGCACATGTGCGCCCCACCTTTCCAGGGAAAGCGGCCTCACTTGGCACCATGACTAATCAAACCACAATGCATGTCCCCGCCTCCCTCCACCTCTTTAACAGCTCAGCACACGCTTCAATGCGCCTCACTTTTACATGTCCACACCACTCTTATGTGGCTCAAGAGTCCATCTTGTGATCAAACGGAAAATATACAACTTAAGAGCAGTTTTATGTGTAAATCCTGAGGCAATTACTATGCAACTGAGCTGGTCTCTACAGCAGTGAATACACAAACTCTTATTCTTAAGTGGCAATGATAATACAAGTAGATGTGTGCGATAGTTCTAAGGCCAAAAATATAACGGGGATGTCAAATTGAAGAGATTTGCACGCACCGACAGTCCAAATCATCTGGGAACAGGTGAAATCTGGTCTATTACAGACAGCAAGGATTAATAAGTACATGTCAGATGGGGCACATTTCCCACACGGTTCTGCATTAATTGATGTAAACTAAAAAGGAGAAAGAAAAAAAAGCCAGGGCTTTGCACTTGAATACATTATCTTATGCCAAATTGAATATGTGGAAGGTAAAAGCACAAAAAACAAATACCTATGATCTGTGTGAACACAAACTACGAAAGCAGCATATTCTGTGGTTTTTAATGATGCCATCATCCTGCTCTTTTCCCCACTTTCTCCTTTCCCTCCCTCCCTCAGTCGTTTCCATTCAGTGACATTTCTCTGGAGACAGTAATCCACAGAGAGATGGACAGATAGGCACTGTGTCACCTCAGCTCAGCCCTGCCTCAGAGAGTGGGCTGCTGGTGTGACAGGAATGCCTCTCACGTTGAAGCCAAGACCAGACTCTCGTGCGTCTTTGTTTGTTTCAGAGAACAAGAAAGAACTAGGTTAGACAGGGAGAAGGATAACAACTTACATAACTTCTTAACTTGAGAGCCAACACCCTCCATCAGCGTTTTTATTCTGCCTTTTCATTTCTTTTTAAATGTCCTTGTTATTGTACATCACAGGGCAGGAACTTTTTATATCAACATTTTCTAAAGACTATAACCTTAAATAAGTCATCTTGATTGTTTTCAGTTCTTTTTTGCAGCATATCTGAGCAAAGCATATCTACATCATTCAAGTTAGATAACAAATAAAATGTAAAACTACATGTCAGCTTTTCACTTTTTATATTCTGTGGCATTACAGCAGAATACATATTCAAATAACCCACTTTGTGTTGTCAAATTATGCAAGTTTGTTTCTCAAATGTGAGGAGATCAAAGGCTGCAGAGAGACACCCAATACTGGTGCTGCTATTCATATTATATCATTACCACGTGTATCAAAAGGCCTGAAACTCAATATGTTGCAACAGTTTTAATGCATTATTTATCTAAGAAGTCAAATATTCCTCCAACTCCGTCAGTTTTTAAAGTAATTAAGTCAACTACTTTGCCCATTTTAAAACAAATACGAACATCTTTATTGTACAATCAGGTGTTAAGCACAACAGGGGTTAAAGCCCAGTGTCCAACAGAGGGCGCCATCTTCACTACCAGCTTGACCTGTTACATGTTCCTCTGACATGATGGAAAAACAAGCTGATGAACAAAAAGACTACACGTGATCTTCGAGGAATCACGACGCCAAAGTATCTTAAAAATAAATAAATAAAAAATTGCGAATGAAGGCGGAAATGACTTCAGAGCTTAAGCACAATAGAGACAAATCTGAAACAATTCGACTATGATTTTTGAAAGCATGACAGCCTTCACACCCTGAGACAGTGATGATGCATTTTATGGAGACATGTTGAGCTGTGTTCACAAACAAGGATTTTCCTGAGCTCATGCAGTGCTTTTCATGGCATGCCCACTTATAATACAGTAAATACTGATTATTGTTTTCCAGATGTGAAGATATTATGTTTGTATGATGGAATATTCAAAGTAAACTCTTTTCCCAGGAGGAACACTATCCTGCAGATCGCTCAATAATTTAAAGATGCAGTTTTTTTTGTTTTTTTACAGACTGATGATCCTTTGCTCCTTCTGAGATGCTCAATCAAATTGTTGCATTCTGTTTTTATTACATTTCCTGCATCATCTCAGCTTTTTTGGACTTACAGGTTATAGATAAGTAAAGCTCGATAGCATTGAAAATGATTTTCAAGGCATCCTGGACAGCCGATTTCAATCCTAGCACAGAGTTTCCTGATATATTTGTTCCTTACTTTGACATTATAAGTACGTACATTTCACTTTCGTAACCCTGGAAAAAAACCACAAAAACAAAAAAACAAGTTTCTTTGGGCTTCCCACTGAATGATTGGGAGGTGCGGAGGGAGGGAAGTAGGACGCGACTTGCACACTATTTTTGTAATGACATGAGTCAAAAGCCTCAGAGTTGATCTAAGAAAGAACAACAAGTTACTGTCTGCCTCCGTTAGAATTATGTGACTTTGTTGGCAGGCCCGCTGCACCTCAGCAACGATAATGACCCACAAAGAATCTGTTATGACAAGATGGAAAGATTACGTTTATTAACGAGAATGAAATGGGGCAGTTTACCTCTTGGAACTGATCTCCTTTTATGAAAGAAAAACAACAACTACTGCCAGCCGGACCTGGCTTTCATTAAAACATCTCCCCCTAATAGACTGGATAATATCCATGGCAACTGGTAATGTCTCATGACAGTTGTTCCTCTATTGGTGAAAAGTAGGAGTGATAAAGCCAGAGCGGTTACAAAAATTACACATCAGATTTTATACAAGCAACTTTAAGGTTGCATAAGTGGATTCATGAATAAATAAGACGACCAGCGGATGAGCAGGTTCCTGATTTTTACGATGACAGAGGAATGTAAGACACACATAATGAGGAAGGAAAAGTGTTTGTCAGCAGAGAGCAATGTGACACAAGCTGAAAAATATGTATTAAATGTGTATTCAATGTGGACAACAAGTTTGTGAGAACTAGGTCGAATCGGTTATTCTTGACATGTGTGTACTGGCATGTCTGAAAGTAGGTCTTCCAACTACACAAGCTTCTCAAAAACAAATGCCTGTGGATTTAATCAATTATAGCTTCAGAGTATTCGAATCACTTGCCCAGAAGTGATGCAACACTTGACCAACATGAAGTTCCCTCCTCTGCAGTAAATTTCTCAATTTGTTTAGGTTTTTTTTTTCAGAACTTTTCTTTGCCCTTGTTTTCCCCATCTAAATTTAAAAAGCACGGACTACTTCTGAATAGCCTACTTTCTACTCTTACCAAGGAAAGGTTCAGTCTCAACCGAGAGCAGCGGTTACATGAAAAGAGAAAGAATGCTGATACTTAAAAGGCATGCTCACGCTCAAACACACTCACGAGGTGACATTAAGAGGAAGGATAGAGAAAGAGGAACGACATGCTGGTATGAATGGCCCTCATCTGTCAGTGGCACTCAGTGATGAGAGAAAGAGCAATAAAAAGGATATGAAAACAATGCCCGAATAAAGCAGAAACCTAACCTAACCTAACCTAAACCTAAGTGCAAACACTACAGGTGTCAGTATAGATTAGATGTATTCAAGAAAAGCATTTCCATTCTGTGTTGTCGTTTACCTGCAGCCCAGTGTGGTCTGCAGCAGGGTGGTGATCCCCACGCAGAAGAAGATGGTCCCTATGAGCTGACTGGTGGCCCACTGATCAAAGCCGACGCACATCGCTTCAACGAGGAGGAACGGCACCGCAATAGTTCCACTGAAACATGTCAAGTAGTGCTGGAAAGACAAGAGGCTTCAGAGTCAGAGTGCATATATGCATGTGTGTCTCTTGCTTTGGCATGGCACGATTCTACCGTCAAAACTTGACCCGACTGTAAACCACCTCAATGAAATTAGAATATGATAACACATTTTTTACTACATCTGATTGTCATTTAAAACTTTCTGCATCTTTTATTCTCTCGCCACAACATTAAAACCACTGACAGACACATGGGGTTTTACATAAATACTCGCAAACTAAAACATTTACTTTTATTAGAGTAACAGCCTCCCCCAGCAGGACAGCAGAGAGCCCTGCAAAGACTGCTTTGAAGGGCTTAAGAGTACCTTTTCAAGCAAAGCAGTGCCAAAGTCGATTTATGACTGGTACTAGAGTCCCTTCTAAGTTTGTTCTAGCCGGGAGCCACTCCATCGTTAGGTCAATCTAACAGTCTCTTAAATACATGTTTGGGCAGGCAGTCTACCTTCACAAAAACAGAAAGAGATTATAGTGTTTGTCACATTTTCCCAACATACTGATGCCTCAATATAATTAGTGTAGTTTATAAATGAGTGTTTTAAACAGTGGGTGGTAGTGAGCTTAGGAACAGTAATACAAGCAGGATTTATAAATCCCTTCTCCAGTGGGATCTATAAAACTGGTTTTATAAAAAAAAAAATACGGAAAGAACTAGTTCCCAGTTAGGCTCTGGGTGCGAACCTGAACTTGCACCACAAAAGTGAAAAAAAAACAGGTGTTCATACATCTTCCAAATTCCCCTGTTACTAATCTGATGGCATCTGTGGGAATCCACACACATTCCCAACCCACAACCCACAGGGCCCAAAGGATCTATTGCGAACATATTGCTACAAAAGGCATCAGGACACCTAAAGATGTTCTTTGTCCACGTCCCATATGAGCCGAGGTGTTCAGGCAACTAAGGAGGACCTCCTCAATATCAGGTATGTGGTCCTAATGTTATAACTGATCTGTGGATCTTTGCTTTTCCATTACTTTTTGCTGTTAAAGTCTGTCTGATGTAATAAAACACCTCTTGAGTAAACTCTTGAGTGCAAGCTAATTCACAAAAGCATCATGGAAATTTTGACAGCATTTCACCTTTAGATGAAATCACCTTTTAAATGGCTGTAACGGTCCCTAGACTCATTGTGCCTATAAGCCAAAGAGCAGCTATGGAAAATTAAGTCGCACTCTAACCTTGCAACACCTGGTTTGGATTTCTATCCCATGTGGGAGTAACTTCTGTTTCTATAGGAAGCCAAACCCTTTTTAAACAAAGAGAACAAAATCCTTCTTAAAGACTTGTGTATGTAGCTTAGATGTAAATGACGGTTTATCTTGCTTGGTGGTTTAGAGATTCATTTCTTCATCTTTACCCGGCAGCATTTGCCGTTTCCTCGACACAAATGTTTGTTTCTCCTCCACAGTTTTGATAAATTTATGCATTTAGCGTCAGGAACTGAGATAAAAGTTTAAATTACAGAGTGGCGTTTGTAGGGCTTTGTGTTTGCATCGTTTTTTAGACTTGATGACTTCTATAATACACTTTAGATATACGCTCTTTCATGCTGTGACTAAGGGATTGAGGGAGTTGACACATCTCAAAAGTCCAGTGTCAGACACAAACACAGAGTGTTTCACCATAATGACCACACAGTGAGGGCATTATCCTCAAGAACCACCAGCATGATGACTACTGGGAGCAAAATCCTATTTTTGTGTCTGCTGTCCATCTGTGTAAGGAGTACTGTGAATGATGGGAGGAAAAATACTGAACCGAGGGTGCATAGAAAACAACAATCTACACACCCGAGTTACAATGGACTTGTGTAGGTGGTCTTTTTTCAGTTAATCCATGTGTTGAATTACCTGTAAGCCTAAGAACACACACAGGTACCAGGGCGGGGTGTCCTCAATGGTATAGATCATATCCATCCTCCTTGCATCGATACTGTCTGTGCTGTCAAGCGTCTCAGATATTGAGCTCTATACACACAAAGACATTAAAAACAACACAAATTATATTTTTATCATTTTTTATAACTTGTTTATCTTGTCTTGTACACTTTGCTTTGTGTAAACAGTAAGGCATCACAGACGGATTAAATCATAGAAAGAAATCAAAGTAGGAAAAGAATGTTAAATACGCATGTTGGAACGACATGTTTGAGCTGTCGTGATGAGGCCTGAATTCAAGGAATGAATAGATAGAAGATTATAAGTTAAGAAAGAAAAATGCACCGTCATAGTGACAGCGAGAAAAGAGCACAAAAGAGGAAGATTGTTCAGTCAGTCTCCGACTCACAGCTCATCAGCACCTTTCTGCACACGTTTCTTGTCTTTTCAAATAGAGAGAATGAGGCGAGCTGAGAGACCATGAACAAAAACCACCTCATAAAAATCTGGGATTTCTTTTGTGGCCAAAAGCTTCATGATGTTACCAACTGGATGTGGTGAAATTTTACTGCTAATTTACAAACCCACTCATAAACATACTGACTAAGTCACTGCACATCTACTTAAACTATGCTCGACACCTTTGTGGCTTTGTCCGTACCCTGCTGTAGCTCCAACATGTACCCCCCATGTCTTTTTTTTAATTTACCCAGTTTAACAGACCGTGATTGGTATTTTTAAACTGTTGTGGTTAATCATCAGAACCAGTTAATCAGTGGGCAAAATATTTCAAACAAGCTTGAACAAAGGAAACGAACGACTGGAAGAGTTGCGTTTAACCCTGTAAGACCCACCATTGCAAATTTACAACATCACTTTTAACAATTCTGAAAAAAGGTCTGCAAATGTTTTTTTTTCTTTTCTCAAGACCACATTTCCATAGTCAGCTGGGTCCTATTGTTTGTCCTCACAACGCTATTGGACAGAAGAAGTGTTTACGCACGACTGAATTTATCTGGATTAAAGTAAGTAAAATTCTTTACATTTTTTTTGTGTTTATTACAGTGTGTAGAACATGTACACATTTAATTATCTTGAAAAACGTTCATCAAACTTGATTTAGAGCTTGTTATGTCTATGTTGTAATTCTACAACGTTGGGCCAGAGTGGTAGTCAAAACGGCCTGTGCTCCGTACAAATTGCATAAGGACACTTCTCACATGATCACAGATTGAAAAAAGTAGAAATTTAAAGTGATGATTCATTGTAACTGTGGTATCATCTGCTGGGTTTCGACTCCTTACATAAAATTAAAAAGAAATAGTGCAGCATGGCAGCGTAGTTCACTTTTAAACGTCAATGACTCATTTCACAGAGGCACATTTTATGCTCCCTCTCAGCTGGGAACATACAGGGTGGCTTTTCTTGTCATAGGGGAGAGCCAAGACCACATCTGACACAATCATTTGAGACAACATGCTTTGACAAATTGTTATGGTACCAAACCACTCTTAAATAAGTTAAAGGATGTGGGGAAAAGGCAAAAAGAAAAGAAGAAAAAAAAGACACTTAAAGTATTGCGAAGACTGCGGTTTACGACATAAGTGTCATAACAAGTACAAGCCTGTAAATATGGGCTTAAGCATTTTTAACCATGTGACTTTGTCTCAGTCAGTTCTTTTTAAACTTTGAAACCAACACTTGTCTGGTCACTTTGGATTGTGTTTCACTTCCATGTTTTTACTCTGACGTTACCTTTTCAGCAACTTGATTTTCCTTAGTGTAGATGGCCATCAGCTCGGTGTTCTCAGTGTCTTGGTCTCCACTGGCACTGCTAACTCCATTTACTACCACCTAAAGACACACAATTCAGATTTTTAAAGTTGGCAGTTTGTGCAATTACAGCTACCACTGTGAGCACCTGTAGGGCAGAATGAGGATGTAAGCTCTGACAAGTTATCAGCTGACAAAGCCAGAAGAAAAGGCAGACATGCTGACAGCATCTAAAAGTGTACAAGTCTAAGCAGAATGCTGTGTGAAAGAACAAATACAATGCCAAATCTAAGACAATTTGTTAAAAAAAAAAAAGTAAACACCCTGGACATGAACATGTGCTTCCTGATATATGCAAACTTGTCACCAAGCAAACAAATTTCTTTGCGAGTGTAAGCATGGGCCACGTGCGAGTGTGTGTTTCTCCAAAATGTGTTTTCAGAAAGAGAAGCCCACCATGGAAAAAAACTGATGATAGCACAGTCATCCATCCGCCCACCCGACTCTGCCGCTACGCTGCAGTTCAGAAGAGGGTTTCGAAGACAAATCTTTGCAGCTCAGTCCCGCAGTTACCTCTACGCAAAACACTTTTCGCACGGAAACAAACAAACTGATTCCAATCGTTTAGCAAAAGTAAAAGCAGCAGAGAAGGCACGTCTCAGCAGGGAAACAAGTATAGCCTCACAATGACTTAATGGGACAATTAAATTCAAAGGAAATTTTTGACTCATAATCTAATTTCTTTTGTGTTCAACTAAACTGCATAAAATCTGTAACTTTGCCATTTATGTTTCTAAAGGAAACCAGCAGACTTTAAAAGATCAGCATCTTTTGAAAACAGTGCCGTAGGCATATTCTTTACTTCGGTTTGCATTCACGTAGTCTGTGTTTCCAGAAGGCTGATGAGTGCAAGTTAGCTGGCTTGTTGGATCTGTTTGGATGTACATCAGCCTCTGAGGATGTTCTCAGGCTCTTAGGCTGCTAAATGTCCCACTGTGTCAATCATTTGGTTGTGAGTGACGTTCTTAAGAGTGGCGACAGTGACAAAACGGAAATTGCGACTCCAGAAAAATCCAGCTGATGAGCCTTGTAAAACTGCAGGACCCAGATTTGTTTTCTCTGTGGATTCACTGCTTTGATAAAAATCAATAATAGCACCTCAACCTGACATAATTATAAAACAGGACACATATTTGGCATCTAAAACATTAATCTGCAAAGTACCATAAATTAGAGCACTTCACTTCTTTAATGTTGTACAACTTCACTAGCAGGTCACAACTTCTCTTGGGAAGTCACAAGGTGTTTCCTGGCCAGATGAGATCTATAATCTACCCCTATTGGCAAGTACTACCTCAGAAATCTTCCATAATGGAAGATGTTCAGGTGCCTAAACAAATTCTGTTTTAAACAACAAGGACCAGCAGTTCTACTCGCAGATCCCTCTCAATACTATCCTGCTCTAGGAGAGAGCCCCACCATCCTCTCCGCTGCTGCAGCGATCCTGCTTGTGCTCCATTTCCTCCCTAATACCTCAGCTCATTTGCACCACTGGATTTGTAAAAAAATAAATCAGAGCTGTGTGTTTGTGTGATTTGACTCAGATAAGTTAGCTCTGTTACCAACCTGCCTATTGAGCCACATGAAGCAGCAGCCTAGTGTCAAGAAGACAAACAAAGGAAATGGACGGGACACTAAATGTGTATGTAGAGGACCGCTCGGTGTGGTGGACTCAAACAAATACAGTAACAAAGGCAACGAAAATCCGGTTCAAGTATGTGCACATGAGTCAAAGATCAGAAGAGGGTTTCTGAGCGTTGGGAAAAGAGGACAGTTATTAGGCTGTGTACAAACCTGTCTTTGTCATTTCTCTTGTACGAGCTTGTTGTTTTTAATTGTCTGGTTTCATCTCTATTACAGCTTTCTTCAAATGTGAAAGAGGACATCAAACAGAGCTACGTACCGGAATAGGGTAGAAGTCTGCGCCATGTTTGCTCTCCTCCTCATACTTTCCACCCTCGCTGCTGCTGTCCATTGATTTGGTGGTGGTGTTCTTCCCCACGCCCATCTTTGCGTCTGTAATGTCGTCCTCTTGCTCAGTCCCTCCTGGGTCTTGCTCTGATGTTAACACTGCAGATGAATCCTTCAGTCCAATGACATCATCCAGGAGTGTCTCACCTGCTTAGAGAAAAATAAACACACAGACAAACAGATTCATATATTGACCCTTGTAAAGGCTTCCAATATCCTAATCTCACTGTGAAGGTCTGAGAACATCAGAGAGGCAGCCAGGTCGTACTTCTTGTTGATCAGTGCACACAAGAACTTATTTATCAGCTAAAAAAAAAAAAAAAAAAAAAAAGTATTCAATGTGTGGAATAGGATTGTACAAATAGCTACATTTGCCTTTTTATTCCACACCACACGCTTTCAGTTCTCTTTTCAGCAGATGCAGGTGTTCTTGGTTGCTATAGATAAAAAAAAATCCCCTTGAAAGAGTCTTGATCAGCTAATCACGTAGTCATTGAGTATCCTAATTTCTGCCCAACTGCTCAAGTCGTTTTTCAGATGAAAATGTCAGGAAAGAACAGATTCCAACATTTTAATTATGAGGATTTGCTGATTTTCTTTGTCTATATGCTTCTTTCGACCGTCAGTCAGACAAAAACAACAGTCAAAAGATGCTACAACGATATTAAAGGTCATCTAACATTATCTGTGAACTAACTGTCCAGACTGTTAAGAAATTGTTCAAGATATGAATCAGTGAATAAAATGATCATTTGTTGCAACGTGAACCATTTGAGAAATGATTTGGGCACTAAAATGAGCTCAGCTGGGAAGTTCAACACTGTTGCCAACCGATCACTGACTGATAGACACAAAAAGAGGGGAAGGCATAGAGAGAGGAGAGATTATGAAAAGGGTCGTGAGAGAGGAGGGTCTGAGAGAAAGAAAGCAAAGAGAAATAACAGTTGGGAGATGATTTAAAAAAAAAAAAAAAAAAAAAAAGCAGCAGAGGCAGAAAGAGGAATGTCAGTTTGTTCTATCAGGCGTGGGGAGGTTGTTTCTAAGTCCTGGAGTTGTGTCAACTTCAGTGAAGTTCATCCACCACCCTTTTTCTCACCGTTTTGACTCACGCTCACATACCTCAGTCGGTTTCTTCTGTTAAATTTGCCGTCATTTGACCAAAGTCATAAACGGTTCGTTTCTGTTGGACTATCTATTCAACCAATTCGAATGGCATACAAATATTCAGCGTTTTCAACTGAAGTTCATTGTATATCTTATAAAAAAAGATCTTGAGGTTCTTGTTCATGATCAAATAAAGCTGGACTTGTATCAAAGCGAGAGATTCTTTTGTGCACATTATGTGAAAAGAAAACACTTTCCCTACAAATGATGGACAGTAAATGGAGCTCTGGGCTTCAGATAAACACGATACTGCAAGAGAAATCTTCAATCCTACTGTTGGCATTTCAGAAAACTGGTTTAAACTTGTTTACAAAAACTAGCAGCATCTTCGCGTTGAACTCATTAACCAAATAGAGCGAGTATACAAACCACATCCCATGGAATTAAACTGCATAATGCATGAATGCTCGGGGTCAGCTGAGTGCTGCAACACTCCTTTGGAGCCACCTATAAATATTGATCCAGGCCTCCAAACAAATTATAGTCAGAGGATTGTGTTTCCTTCTTCTCGCTCAACTCCAACACAAAGCTGCTTTATCATTCAAAGGGTTATTCAATTCACTTCACTTTGAAAACAAGTTACCATACCAACTTTGCCCTTCTTGATAAAAACATTGTTTTACCATTACAGCAAATTAACCCAAATCCATTTAAAAACGTT
Source organism: Leuresthes tenuis (assembly GCF_036924035.1). Taxonomy (NCBI): domain Eukaryota; kingdom Metazoa; phylum Chordata; class Actinopteri; order Atheriniformes; family Atherinopsidae; genus Leuresthes; species Leuresthes tenuis. The sequence continues at coordinate 11,776,156 of NW_027325360.1, forward strand.
TCATCCTTTCCTATGACTGATATTTTCCATGAGGGGTCGAGAGGCTGATGCTCTTCGTACTCACAGACCCAAACGCTCCAATTTATAAGGTAAATCAAGACTATCCTTTGGACAAGTTTTCTCACAAACTTAACATTCAAAACTACGGTAAGCCTGAGAGTTTACAGTCCTGTATTAAATCTACACAGAGCCTACATTAATGCAGGTGTAATGGTTTGTCTGTGTTGCTCATGCAACCATTTAAGTGCCATTTGGCAGCGAGACAAACAAAGGTGAAACCATTCATTAAAGGATGCAGCTCCTTTTTTTTTTTTTTCCTGTCTTACATGAGTCACTTCGAGTTACTTTAACTAGAAATTACTCCTATGTGCCGTTTGACTTTATTGACTATGAGCTGCACGCTCATAATACTGGTTACTGAGTTTGTACTATGAGCAAGACGAATAAAATACAGCCCATTTTAGATGACTTTAGTATCATCTTTACACGAAAAACACGTTTTCTGCTGCGTTTAAACAGCATACCAAGCAGAAATAAAAGATGATGATCTCATGGCCAATTCATGTCGACCTGGGGAACGCTGCATCCTCCATCTCTCTACACGTTTCATGCCAGCTCTCCCCTGCCAACAAATATAAAAGACTTTCTAAAATTCTAGACCCCCCTGCACCCTCCTAAGCCACTATCCTTGCTTGCAGTGTAAGATGTTGGGACAGGTGTAATACCTAGTTGACACATCCCATCACTCCTGTCAAGCTGGGCGGCTGGGAGCATCTGTGTGGAAGGAGCAAGAGAGAGGGAAAGAAGGAGGCAGTAGAAGAAGAGAGGACGAGAGCAAAGAGAAGAAGAGAAGGGGGAGGAGGCACAGAGGAGAAACACAGAGGGGGGTCAAGGATAAGGAGGGAGGTGAGACAAAAGTTAATTTGACAGATAGCATTTAATCACAAACAAAACGTATTAGTGTGACTGACGTGCTGATTAGAATTCAGATTATAAGGTGGAATCTGGCTGGAGACACCTGTATCAGACAAGTGCCAGACATAAAATAGAGCCTTTCATAAGCGTTAAAGGAGAGAGGACGAGATCCAGGAACGGGCTTCATTTTTTGAGCTGATGTGAGAAATTGATGGATAGACTCATAGCATCAACTTACATTTAACATTTTTTTAGAGCACCAGCTTAACAATAAAAAATAAATCCTCTTTGTAGGGAGATTTGACCAATCAGATGTCATACAGTGATTTAAACAGCAGCTACTCAAATGCAAACTACCAAAGGGCCAGTAGCTGGGCTTTTCTCTAATACTACCAACTCGCATCTTCTTATTTCTTCCTGATAAAACCCTTTTGCATCAGTGGATAATGCCAATGACAGTAGCTGTTACTAAGCTGAAGATGAAACAACTGTCAGGCATCTTAGACAAAATACTTGTTACTCACAAACCTTAAGACCTCACTTAAGAATTCAATCATATTCTGTATACTTTTCTGAAGTATTGTACATGCCGTTTAATCACATCCTGTGGGCTGAATCTGGCCTGAATCCACTCATTTCTTGACTTTTGATCCCAACACACTCCCAAATAATTAACCATTGTCAAATATAATGTTCACGTGTGATAGAAATGATGGCCAGAACTACAAAAATAAGACCCATGTGATAATAAACCACACTCTGTTTATAATGCCATATAATGACAAGTCATCTGTTATACCATTAAAGGAGAAGTTCACCCAAAATCAAACATTTATTCCTCTAGCCTGCCAATAATCCATCTACATTGTTTAGGCGCCAATTGTTTCGTTTTGGAGATTATCGACTGAACTGAACATGATGAACCTGGCTGGTACTTCACTTATGGAGCACTAAAAACAACATTAACATTTACAAAAGTTGTGGTGACCAGTTTTATGAAACATCCATTTTATTTCTACCTGCAAGAAAACAATTTAGCATGAACCACTTTAAAAAAAGGAATTGAACAGTTTTAAAGTATTTCAGCCCCTTCATCACACCACCTTAAAACCATCCTTTTTAGACTTCTGTTACACTTTCATCAACTCAAATTCTTGGCGCTTACACGATCAGGGAAACATCTTTTGTGCCCGACAAAATTTAATAAACAAATCCTATAAGTTTGAGGGCAAAGTCACAACAATATTAGCCATCGAAATCAGTTATTTGTGCATCCCCTGTGAATCACATCTGAAAGAGTACCTTTGTTACTGTTATCTGTAGAGCAGAGGAACATCTCTGGCTGTACTGATGTGACATTTTGCGACATTTGAGTTACTTCACTGCCCTTTTGGAATCGTGGGAGCTTTCTTCTACATAACGAAAAATAGAAAAAAAACAAAACAAAGCAAGTAAATCCTGCAGGACCAATTGGTCAAATATCCACTGATGGAGGAAACACCATCCTGATCGGCAGCTGACAGAAAACAGTCCAAAGGGACAGAAGTCACAGCGACGTTTGTAATTGTTCTTTGACGAGCTGAAACAAAAGAAACTGATGACTCCCCCCCGCCCAATTTTTTTTTGGGACCTTTAAGCACCACCAGAGCCACCGTGTTCAAGTGTATAGGCAAAGGTAGAAATTTCGACTGGTGAATCATCCAAAATGATGGAATTAAAAAATGGTACGGTGCGCCAGAGGAAAAAAGCATATGTCTGATTTGGGTTGAACATTCCCTCTCAGTCGCATTTTAACTGGCAGAATCTGCACAGAGCACATGAAAACTGAGCGAATAATTGACCTCCGTGCTGACCAGCCTCTGGCTCTCACAGCACTGTGCATCAGCTGTGAGATGTGGAGTGTGACAGAAAGTATCCCCGCAGCCTCTGGGTGACTTAAGGTCTGATGAGGCGTGCGCTAACGCCAGAAGAGCAATGCTATTGTAGCATGAAATCCTCAAAGGCCCAGCGTCACTGTTGCCCAAGAGACAAAAACAAAAAACAAAAAAAACACTCACTTTGACTCGTGTGTGATTTCTGTCTGCTGGTGTTGGCTGGGAATACGTCCACATACATAGACACAAACAAAACATCAGACAACCAGCAGAAAACAAGGGAGACATTGGGAACTGGAGCGAGAGAAGGGAGGGTGGAACGTGGTTATGTAACAGAAGAGAAATCTGCAGTTTCATCAAAAATAACTTCACATGTGCGAAAGAAAATGTAGATAAGAAGCAGAGAAGGTGTGTTCGCGTGTAAGAGACAGGAATGAAGAAAGATGGGGGGGGGGGAGGGGGGAAAGCCGTGAAGAAAAAGGAGGAGAAGAGGAACAACGATAACTGCTGTGGTAATTTTAACTCATCCCGGAATACACAGCCTGGTGGACACTTACCGCCTGGATCTATAACCATGGTAACCTGATCTGTGGCTCATTCGCAGGCTTGAGCTGTGATGTGTGGGATTCCACCAGAGAAGGACAAGCCAGATGTTTGCGTTACTGGTTTAATCTAGTACTAAAACACCTTGAGAGTGTGCATCAACGTTTAGACTGTACTGTGCTATCCCTGCAGCGTGACTCCATTCTGCTTCGGGACAAAGATTTACAACAGCTCATTATAAAAAAAGGCATAAGACAGGGATATTTTTTTCAGTTGTAAATCTTCATCACGGACTAAAATCACAGTTGGATAGAAAAGCATATTTGGACAAAGGCTGCGACAAATTAATTTTATTCCATTACAGATTCATCTGCCAATCACCAAAGTGATTGTTTTGTGTCACCACAACCAGATAATATGAACTTTGCTTTGAGCTTCCAACAGAGATTGAGATAAAAATGTAGAAAATAAAATGGTCAATGGACTGTACTTGTATAGCACCACTCATAGCGCTTTCACACTACATGTCACATATTCGCCCAGTCACTGCTTTTTTGTTCATTCACACACATTCATACACCACTGAACACATCGGAAGGCAACGTGGGGTTCATTGTCTTGCCCAAGGACACTTTGACATGCGACCGGAGAAGCCTGGAGTCGAACCACCGACACTTCCGATTGGCAGCTGTAAAAATCAGTTACAGGTTTGAGCTCCTTTTAACAGATTTAAGATTTCAGGCTTTTTAGGATTTCATTTGTCAAACATCAGCTTCTATGCTGCTACTCTTGTGATTTCCTCCAACTTAAGCTAAGTTTATCGTGTATTACTAAAAGCTGTGCAGTTAAAAACAAAAAAAAAACACTGTCCAGGGCTCTAGACTTTAAACTTTTTGCACCGATGAGCCCAAATTTTTTTCTAATTTTTGACTGCATCGCATTCAACACCGCAGTTTTACAAATTCACTCTTTTTTAAAAAACAGCTGCCTGTCTTTTTAGGCAATATTGACTGTTAAATGATTAACGAACAATCTGGTCAACGTAAAGTTCTTTATTTGAAGCACAATTCCACAAGACGGGTAACTAACTGAAAAGTGTTGGTGCTTAAAGTGCTTCACTGAGCTGAAATTCAAACTGAAAACATCTCAAGATAAATGAAATTAAAAAATTGAAAGTGTTTTAAGGACTCCAGTCAGTTACTACACTGGTCACCAAGAGCAGCAAATGCTTTATTTGAGGCAGCATAAATTCCTAAAACAAATACAAAGATAATACCATTTACTTCCCAGATCAAGAGTCTATAATGCTACTTTTTAACCCTTTTTTAAGACTTCAGAACCCTGTTTATGACTTTCGCACGAATCAGGCCTTAATTTAAAATTCTTCACGAAGAAGTTGTCAATCGTTCTTTTCATCTCATCATCTGTAGCTATTTCCACTCTAAAATCTGATGGATCTAGGCCACTCACCTCTCTCTATCTGACCGCAGCACACACATTTTCAAACGTACAGGAATATCCGGACTGCGGCCAATCAGAGGGGGTCCCGTCCTTCACTATCTCTGATTGGTTTAAACCACGTTTTAAGCCTAACGTGTGTCTGTTGTTGAACTAAAGGGAGGCTTTCAGAGACTTTTCTAAAAAATTTTTTTTACTTCAAATGGCTGGTCTCACCAGTGCAACCTCAGATTTTTTTTTTTTTTAATTTTTTGTTTTTTTTAGTCGCACCGTTGAGAAATTAGGTCGCACTCTAGAGCCCTCCTGTGTGAAGTAGTGAAAATTTCCACCATGGACTGAGAGTTAATAAGAACCTAAACTGACAAAACAGCCAAATTAAAAAAAAAAAAAAAAAAAAAAAAAGAAAGACTGAAGACCATAAATTAACTTTATGAATCACTGTACTCTTTGACCTGGACGGATAAAAAAAACAAAACAAACATAGTATAGCGTCTAACATTCTTCTAATCTATAAAATGTTAATAGCTGACGGGTCACATCCTGCTACGAATGCAGTTTATCGGGTTTTGAACGGTTTCACGGATGTCACGTGATGCATACAAACATCCTTTTTAGGATAAGCTGCTTTAAAGTTTCACAATTTACATGTGCTGAACTGCACAATCTGTATTATTCAACCTTGTAAAAGCAGTTACCTTCCTCTGAAGTTTAACAAGCAAATAAATGTCAAGTGACCCGTTACAGTTCAGCTGCAACATCTGACCAAAGGAAATAAAGATAATGCCCTTCAAAGACACGGGCCTATAGTTAAAGGTGTATGAATGTGCAGGTCGCGTGAGACAGCGGGGGGGCAGCGGGAGACACCTTATATGACAGAGTACACGTGAGAGGTTTCCATTTCACCACAGAGGGGAGAGAATGTAAAGCAGCAGCAAGGTCATGTTTACACTGGTGAGCTCCCCGCCAGTCACATAGATAAGATGGGTTTGTCTTAACAGATGTTTCGATACAGAAGGAATGAGAAGGCCCGCCGACCCATATGTGCAGAGTGCGACTGTAAATACTTCTAAATGTGCCAAAGATAGCAACAAATATGCCACCATCACCTTCCAGCTGATTTTTATGAATGAATTCATAAGGAAAACACAAAACAATAAATCAAAAATATAAAATGGTTGTTTTAAAAGCAGTTTTTTCCCCAGTTTTTTTAAATAATTGGAAAAAAGTTATGAATGTGCATTTTCTAATCTGGAAACGGCAAACTGACTTGACTAATGAACAACTATGACCATTATTGCAGATTAATTTTGTTCCTAATTTGAGCTACCACAACAGCGTGAATCATCAGAGTGAAACTAAAATGCTTTTAAAAGGACAAAATTAGTAGCCAAGTAAGCAAAAACACCACAATTCAACCTTAAACTTGGACAGATTTTCTTTTCCCCAGTCGATTTGAATGCTTTGCTTCCATAGTAACCAGCATCCAAACATTCAAATGTTTCAAATCAAATGCAAACCTTTCCTTGACAGCAGTCTGTCTTCAGACCAAACTCACTCCTGACAAAGCAGCAGAATGTTTAGTTCAGCTTCAACCAATTTCATCAACATTGTCTATTCTTATAAAAAAAAAAAAAAGGTCCCTCAGTGACTGAGCAGCCTTATTTTTCAGCATAAAGTATGATTTACCACTACTTCATATAATTTGCTATTCATTTCTGCATAGGCTCTATTAAAAGAAGTGAAGCACTGATGCAGTTTCCACTAAATTTATCAACACTTTCAGAGCAGCATGGTTTTTAGGAGCACATTTTGTGGTTCTAGGGCATAACCCGTCAGCACTACTTTTAAACAGACCAAACTAATCCAAAAAGCTCAGTTGAAACAACCATTTCCTTCTACTTTCCCCTTTGACAAGCCTGTCGGGCCGATGCTGTATTCATTTCAAGGAGAGCATACTTGCTGTGTCATGCTGGCTCTCTGTTGCAAAAACAATTCATTCTTATCAGCCACACACAGATCCTGCCATTGCGTTTGATAACACATGATCAATTACGAAACTTACAAGAAGAATCAAATGTCAGAATGGACATTTTCCAAAAAAAAGAAGAAAAAAAAGAAGAAAAAAAAAGCCCCCTCACATAACCACACGAGCACGTGTTGTGTGAGCTATTCTTGTTTTGTAACCTGAACATGTAATCCAAAGACTTCATTGACTTGCATGTGCAGAGGCACCTCGACTGCTGGACGATTTGTTTTGACGTGTGCTGCTCAAATGTAGGTTAGAACTATAAAAACAGGAATATTTGCCTTTTGGTTTAGCAGCATTTGAGCAGCCAGAAGTGCTGCATCACTTCAGGACTTCTGGGGATCCACTTCAACTCTCTGCCTTCTTTTCCCAATTATGAAGCCCAGAGAGCGATCGGGTCCGGACTATTCAATACACATTTCAAATAGACCACAGCTGCACAAAATTAACTGTGAAAAACTGTTCTTCATCAACAACTTCCAGACTTGGTGTATGTGCAGATACGTTATTCAACATTATGACCGTTCTGAAGCCTTTTAAGGGTTATACACCAAGGAGACGCCCATGGTGGGTTGGACAAACACAGTTCTCAACTAGTGAAACCAAAGAGGACAGAGACTCTCAGCTTTTGGCTGCATTTCCATCCTGTCCTCAAACGGCACCCCCAGACTCGCACAGCGTGCCATCAGCAGCACATGAAAGAGAGAAGTTTCTCACAGTTGTTCTCAGACAAGTTATACTGGAACTGTACACTTTGTATAGGTTGTTCAACCTCCCACAGCCTCAGGCATTTTTCCATTAAGCCCTGCAGGGATATAAGTTGAAAGTATCCATTGTTGCTTGAGGTTGATTGAATCTTTTAAGCCAACGTGAGCCAGACTCCTGCGGCTACTCGCTGTCGAGCAACCAGTTTCACTAATTCGTACAGTTACCGTAGAAACTTCGCTCAGTCCCTTCAACGGTTGGAATTATCAACTGAAAATGCCCAACCCGAGACATCAAACAGACAGAGATTTCAAACAAATAGTTGGAAATTACATAAAAAGTGGGTCACCACAGAGGAAACGTTGCGATTGCACTGCATTACAACACAAGTTAAAGGCTGCATGTGTGCCGACACATTTCAAACGGCAAAACTGGGTTACCTTTCAGTGATGCTCAGCAGCCTGTAATACAGAGTTAAGATACTACACGGTGTAGTGTGCACCTCCAATTCCAGCCGATGTTCACAAACATAATGCAGAGATGCAGCTTCATTTCGTTATTGATTAATCCACAGGTTAGGGTTCATTGGCTTTGTCAGCTCGATGCCAGAAAATATTAGGAAACAGCTCTCAGACGTCTGGACTCTTCCTGGAACACGGGCTGCTAACAGAGGCATTCGGTTTACAAAAAGACAATGTCATACTGGTGAGGCTGCAGTAACCATAGAAAACTTCATGCATAACGGCTCCTCGAATGCTTCAAAGCTTTGACTGTTGCCATGGTAATCAACATTTTGAATCAGAATTTAAATGCTTTGTTTTATAAATGGCGAACAAAATGCAGTAACTAAAATGATTAGCTATACGTCACTATTAATCATTAATCAGGAGTTGTTGTCAGAGGACGTTTAATCTTCGTGTCACAGCTCTTATCCAACGTTCGCAGCACTGACACCATTATGGTGCCAAGTGAGCAACTCAGAAGCAACAGCTGCTCGAGAAAGATGGTAAAAAAGTCAAGCATTTGGATCGAGACAATCATCTGACATAACTCTGAAATATACGAGGTGAAGCCCACAAAGTGGAGGGTCAGACATCCAAACTCAAACACGGTTGCATTTAATGCTGTTGCATTAATGTTGGAGCTATAGAATAAAACACACACACACACACTCTACAGGAGAAGTTTTCAGCCTGACATGAAGCATGAAGGTGTAACAAGGGAGAGGACTGACAAAACAAATAAGGCCAGGAAAGATAAGGAGAGGCACGATATGACGACCATCACCGAGACCCGGGTGGACAGAGCACAGAAACCAGTGACTGACTCACTGAACACAGTCCTCAAACACAAAGTGAGATCATGCTGCTCTACAATGAGGGTGACCACAAGGGACTGGGTTTCCAGACTGACCAAAGAAAAACGACTTAGACAGGACAGCTCTGTGATAATAAATTCAGCGTTTTGGTTTACAGCCTCTTGACCTGGTAACATTAATGTGGACGTACATCATTTTTAACATTAGAGCTCCTAATGAGGATATAGGAGCAGACCTCACGTGGTACACTTCCAGCAGAACGAGACACAGAAAGCCAATTAGTAATCCTCTTTAGTGTGCTGCTACCAGTCCATACATCATCTGTCAGGCTGCTGATTAAATTTTGATGAAACTTAGACATGATGTGGGTCACTGGACGGTTCTGTTTTTTTAACATGTATATATGAATGGCACCAACTGACCTGAAGAAATGTCACGTGACTTAAAAAAAGCTTCAGATGACGCACATTTTTCTTATTACATCATTTATTCAAAAACCAGGCTGCAGCTATTCATCCTGTTCGTCATAAATGCTTTGCGGCATCGATTTCTCGATAACACAGTGAGTCATAGGTGGGCAAGGTCAGAAAAGCTAAAAGATCAGATTTGTTTTCGCTGGCCAACACTTTCTGGCATTTCAAATGTGACGGAGAAACATTGCTGAGAATCTTCCTCAAATTGGCTTGAAGGAAAAAAAAAAAACGCTTTAATCATAACTAATGAACAAAATAGTCACCAAATGCTTTAATCAACAAATCAGTTCAAAGGCTAACTGGTTCAGTTGTGTTGGATCAACTTCTTCTACGAGATGAAGCTTCAGAGTACATAAACAAGTTTATTCTGGATTACTGCCCAATCACCTGTGGTAGATCCACTTGGGTACCTTCAGATAATGCAGACCAGGAGTTAAAAGGTCTTTATGGATCCAGTCGGCGTGACGACCACATTCTGAGACGGGTCTCGCTGTGCTGAAGTCTCCCTCAGATGGGGGAAGTCTTTATTCATGCAGCTTTTCAGGCCTGGGGAAGTCTTCCAGGAGTCTCTTAGGACTTGTGAGAATCACTACAGAAAAAAAAAACTTGAGTGTGCTTCAGAGTGTTTGAGTCTCACTCTGACATAAATGCAAGGTCTTTGAATACTAAGTGAATGAGTAAGAGCGACACAAAGAACCTCTCCTGCACATGTGAAACCAACCAGATTAAAACGACTTGAAATTTACACGGCAAACATTGACGTAAGCACAAAAGTGTGGTTAAGTTGAAATCAACAATAACTCAATGAGTGACCTTTATGGCTTTGTCCACCCACATGTACAGAAACTCTATTAAAAGCTAATTTCGTCCTCTAATGTATTACACCAGGGGAGCCAGATGTGAACCACTAAATCTTAAGTATGTCTTCTCCATTTTAAGAGCGCAGGTTGCCGTAGACAGTAACGGGCAACAGTGACACGATCAAACAGACAGTGGCATTACATTTTTTTTCCTTTGTTAAGCATGGCTGTTTGATATAACAAAGGAGTAATCAGAGAGCATCACCTCACAACCACCACTCACTGGTGCTGAGGGGAATAAATGACTCGATGTTGATTCACAGCTGATTTTAGCTTATGAGGTTAATACAGCTGGACAGTCTGCGTTATGCAACAATCATATGGCATGCTATGCTGCCTTTGGCCCCAAAATCTCCATCTTACTCCATTTCTTTCATCACACAAGCACAACCCGACGCCCAGGAAGAGTGGACGTGCAGTCGCTGATAGTGAAAGTTTCCTTTTCTTTACTCAGCAGCGTGATTGACTAAAACAATGACTTCAAAACAGAAGTGAAAGTTATTTTTGTACAGATGGTTTTTTTTTTCAATAAAAAAAAAAAAAACACCCACATGCTGAACTGTTTACCACACACACACACACACACACACACACCTGCATAGCATGACCCAACACCACAGTGTGATCTTAGTCACGTGTTGCCTACTGCAAACAGGGCAAAGAATGATTTCTACGGCCCTGTTCACCTTAGCTTGGCCCGTCATCCTGTGACGTGAGCCTCTCCTCAAAATGCCTGAGTCAGGGTGACTAGAAGGAATTGTGAAGGATTAAACGTGAAACAATGGCAGTGACGACAGCGGTATTGTGGACAAGACGAACTGATGCTATCTGTCAACCCTCTGATTGCATATTTACGGTCACTATCCATTGAATTTTGTTTTTGTGTCAAACGCCTTTAATGTGTACAAATACCTAGCCAGACATGCCGATTCTAAAGAACTGTAGCAAAGCCTGAGCAGACTGTCGCGTGCACATATAGCTTCTAACTTGTTCTGTGGGAGATCACAGCACATGTTAGTGTAGCTGAACTCATAGCACAGACGGCTTTATGTGACTTGATTGATGCAGATGATGCTGTAGTTGTAAAATCAGGATTTTATTAGAGTTGACTGAGCAACAGTCTTGTGCAGTACAGGCTTAATACAGGCTTAAGTGGAGTCTTAACTGGCTGATTTGCAGTCATAATTCCTGGTACATTAAGAAATAATATATGTGAATGAAACAAGTTTCACTGGCAATTTAGCTGTAATAATATCATACACTACACTATTGTTTTTACAAAATGTTGGACATTTGCATCACCTGAGTGCGTTAGTCTGGTTTTGAGAAATTTGATTTTGAATGATTTAAGTCAGGCTTATATACTGATAACTAGATGTTTTTATACTTTTCTCCTAGTTTCATGAAAACATGCCACTGGAAAAGATACATTTTTCTATCCAATTTTTTATTTTTTATTTTCCGGTTTATGCACAACACTTTTCCTCTTGCAGTTGACAAGGCTGGTTCTAAACCATCTATCCTCCGTGTGACAGTCAGACCACGGGGCTTCGTTGTTTTCGTCATCTGAAATGTTTTGAGGCAAAAAAAAAAAAAAACACATATGTTCAAGAGATCTTCAGATTTAACTCACAACTAAGATGCCCCAATCCACCTTGCAGTCAACCTGTCATTATGACCTCACATCCAGCTCCTGTATAGTCAGCGCTCCCCTCACAGTGATGTGAACTTCGCCAACAGCTCCTCCATTTCTTAGCGATGACACACTTGGGTGGTTTATTGGACAATCCTAAAAACCTGGACATCCTCGATTAGCAAAAGGATTTACCTATCATGGGATTGTACAGGGTGTGTGATTAAATGCACTTTTACAAAAGTTGAGTTACTGCTAACCTGCTAGGGCCACCCTCTCTTTCTAATGTTTCCCCATCCGCAGGCTGGCTATGCCACGGTCATAGTGCTCCTTGATAGTTAAATACACCACCTCCACTGTCCCGGACAGCAGCAAATGACTGTGGTCCTTGTTCTTCTAATGAGCCCAGAGGGTTTCTCCAACCAGAAGCTGCAGCAGGTAAAGATGTGGGTCATGTGCTCAGTGTGGCTGCAGAAGGACACTGCAACAGTCCAATCTGTGGGGAAATCGGTCATCCCCTTCTGCACAAGACGCTGGAGTCCAATCGCAAAAGGAGAGACCACCACAACAGTGACCTGGCAACTTTTTCTGTAAACAGAAGCCCGAGTGGTCAAATGGACAAACATCCTGAAAGAAGCGTCAAAGCAGAGGAAATACACTATTTCCGATCACAAAGCTGCACAAAAACAGGATGCAGAAATCTGTGAGTTGAGCCTTTAGCCTTGAGTTTAAGTGACAGGCGGTGTATCCATGCAAAAATATCCACAACTCATCATGTGATCCCTCAAGTTTACTCTAAAAAGCCTGCTGGAAAACTATGATTCACGCTGAAGATTGTGACTCCCCCTTAATAGATCATGTGCCTGTCTTTAAGTTATACAACAACTTGACTTGTGGCTCGCAATGTAAAAGTAGAGACCCACCGCAGACTGAAATTAAACATCAAATTCCCCTCAGTAAGATAGCTGGACTTGAAATCTTGGAGATGAAATGGTAGTGGTTGAATTCCAACAACAAAAAGGCAAAAAACATCTGTTCAGGTGTGGAAACCAAGATAAAGACTACTGCACAGCCACTGAAAAGATATAAGAGGTGCGGAGGGGGCGTGTTAGCTTGTAAAAAAAACATCTGTCACATCTGAAATGAAAAAGTGAGGAGTCGGAGTACAGAAGAAGATTAGCAGCAGTTGTACTGGGCTATCTGGAGATTATTACCAAGTAAAATCCCAGACCCTCTTATTATGCAGCTGATTACAGTTTGGCTTCATTACAATGTTGTTTTAGTTTTTTTCTTTTTCTATATGAATTTATATTAGTAAACGTTCAGATTTTTATGCCTTTGTTTGTTTTGACTCTCATTTGTATTTAGACCAAAATCAATTGCTTGTGATCTAAAACATCAAAATACCACTTACCCATTCTCAATTTAAAAGAAATAAATTAAATAAAATAATCAGGTTGTAGACATTTGTGGACAGGACATAAAAAATGTGCCACAACCCAGCAGCTTTATAGTTTAAACTAAAACCAAGCACATAGATATTTGCTTATCACACTGCAAAAGGAACTATCACACATTTATTTGAGTATCGTGTCCAACTGATCAGGGATCTTACAGTTTCCTCAGTTTTATGTATGCTGAAGTAAAGGAGAACAAAAAGCCAGTCTTTGGATATAAAAGCCAGTCTTTGGAGTATAATAAATAGCTTTAACGTGCCCTTTCTCTTGTTTCTCATGGTTTAATGACCCTAATTATAAAAGAGACAAAATGAAAAACATCAGTCTCACTATAAAGACGTTTTGTTTCAGCCAGGAATGTGCCATTCATTCCCACACCGAACACACTGAGAATAGCAGTGTCATCCATAAGCTGGTTATATTGAGATCTGTTGGATCTCTCAACAGCTGGGCCCACATCCAAACTTCATAAGGATGCAGCATCTTCAAACACATTTTAGGTGCTGCTACCACAATCTGTTCATTTTACTTTTTTTTTTTTTTTTTTTTTTTGTACCTCATTAGAAATTTGTGTTTAGAGTAACATATACAAACATTACATATTAATTAAGCACAAACTCTAAGCATACATTTGCATTTATCTAACCCCGTCTCCAGGACACTATCATCACCAGGAAACAATAAATCTTAATGGGTAAGTAAGCCTTAATGTCCCAGTCAGTGCCGCCTGGAGACGGTTGTTTCTCAGCAGCTCTACCCTTTCACGTCTGGTTAATCCAAACAAATCATGAAAATGATTTTTACTGGTACATATTTAGCTTTTCAAGACGTGTTTGGCGTTTCAGAGTCACAATAAAGCCCTCCTTATCTGGAAACCTTGAGGCTTCAGGCCTCCGTAACACAGATAAGTGATGGTTCCTGCGTGGAAATTCATTTTCACAATTATTTATCGGGCAGGAGATGAAGGACGAGCTTGACTAATTTGGCCTTGATTTTCACGGTCACGCTAAGAGCATCAGCAGACCCACGGTCACGCCGGCCCACGAAGTCATGTAATCAGCCGGATGAGAGACCCTAAAATCTTTAAGCGTTACGCACTGCCAACCTGACCTCCGGCTGCGACGACGCTCTGACGGCATCCAAAACAAAAGTTTCCAGCCCGCCAGCCTAAAATCCCCATGAATGGAAATTATGTCACCTAGGATTAAAAATGGCACGTTTTGTACTCACCTGCCCGATGAAAGAGAAGACGGAGCCCACTTCCCCTCTTGGGTAACGTTACGTCCGCTGGCTCGTCCCCGTGGTTTGTGTTGCTGAAGCAGGAGGCAGAGACACCTTAAGGCGGAAGGGAGCTCTCACACAACCGCCAGAGATGACGAGAAAAGATCGTCTGCAAGAACCGTTCGTTCAAGGCGAGCTCCTTCCCTTCGGCTATATATTACCTCAATCGTTTTGAAACAGCTGCCAGGCGCGCTATCCAGGGAGTGATATCGGCTTTCATAAAGCCACGGGGGTTGAGCGTCGTCAACACGCATGCCCAAATAACCCGTGACGCTAAGAGCCTGCCTCTTGCCCCGCCTTGGATTCGAGGATCAGCCAATCAAAATTGGCCTTGCCTATGACGCAGTACAGCCTCCCTTCCCAGCAAGATGTGAGGAACAGAGCCTGGAACGGTTTCTGTAATAATAACCTTCCTTGCATAAGCTATTTTTTTAATTTTTTATTTTTAATGCTGGTCCTACAGTTGCTTAACAAGTGAGTTCACTGTATCTTTAACTTATAAAAGAGTGCCTTTCTGTCGGCCTTCTGCTGGGATTTGGGGCATTGTTTTCCACCACAGTGCCACCCGATGGTTATTTATCTGCACTGCCTTGACTGGCCTGCATGCACACGTTTTGGATCAAGTCATTACTGTGGCATAACCTAGTTGAATAACATGGCTCATGCTGCAACCAGTGGTGGAAAGATATAAAGCACGTTTTGTCCAGATTTGCCCTTTTTTAAAATTTAATTTTGTTTATCCATTAATTAATTTATTTAAAATGTTGCATATTTTTTATTATAAGACTTATGCATCTTATAAGGCCGTTTTTTTTCTTATGGTCTTATAAAGCTTGCATATTAAGATGTATTAATGACCAAATACTTTCAAATTTGATTCTTCACATACATTTACTGCTAATATTTACACATTTAACTTTAGCACACATATATTATAACATGAAAAGGGTGTGTGCAAACGCATTGGTTTTTTTTCCACCTCTGTTGAAAGTGATAAACTCATACCACCTGATCTTTAAGAATTTAGAGAAAACATTGCTAGTGATTTCAGGCTAACAGGAGTTACCATATATTCATAAATCGTTCTTTGGTATTTTGAGATGTGATGTCAAATGAACTGAAGTCATACGACAGGTCAACAGCGACCTGCAGGCACATAATCTCCCAACACCACAATTTTTCAGTAAGTGATTAGAAATCAATTTGTTCTGATTCAACAAAGTGCTATCTTCATGTAAGCACAACTGAAACCCAAGTAGTTAAAGCTGTAAGCCCAGAGCGGTTTCTAACTCCTTCATCAACAATTACTATCACTTCTATTTAAATACAGTTCAGTAGTTAATATTGTTGCCACACAGTAGTTTGACACATATGCTGCATACAGTTTGATAATTTATTCACATGTTTAAATAGTCCCCAAGTGAGAGATCATTAATAATAATAATCATTAATAAACACAGGCATCATTTCATGTCATCTCACCTGACCCTCTAAGATCATGACATACATTTTCTTAAAAAAAACTACAACAAAACAGATGTTTAAAATGCCATTAAGTTCAGAGGATCTGGCAAGACTTGTAAGGTCCTCTCTGAATCCTTTGCAGTCATGAAGTTGACTCTTAATGTTAAATTTCATATTTTTGAAAAGCCTCAGAAGTCGCTTCTTCTTTTATTTTTTTTTTAGCTATAAATAAGGTTTTACCTTACAGATGTTATTTGGTTCTTGCTTATCTTTAATATTGTCAATCATTGCTCAGTTGTTCTGTACATTATTTCGCAACTTTAGACTTCCCTGAACTTAGTTCTGATATCATTAGCTGGTAACTTTAGAAGCACTTGTTGTTTTCTTATTATTGTAAAAGTTTAAACTGAAGACAGGACAAATATTTTACCAAGACACATGACGCAGATGCTTTCCTATGGTATGCAACAGGCTCAGTAGGTATCACACAGATAAAAAAAAGCCTTTTACTTAGTACAGTTCAAATAACTTGCTATGAAATTCAGCTCATAAAAAGAGTAAAATTTACCTTATTTTGAAAAAATTACTGCATGATGAATGGGCATATTAACATCTATATTTTTTCTTCTTTTATTTGCAATCAACACTTTTACATAAAGTTTAAAGGAAATTAATACAAACTCTCTAAGAAACTAAGAAGTTCAATACCTATAAAATGTTGGTATTTAAACTTTGGAGCTTTATTTAGGACATTAACGTGAACGTTTTTGCATACAATGCAAAAATGATAGAAGTATATCAAAACAAAGAAAAAATTAACACTAACACTGAAGTTTTTATTTTGGGTAGAAAGTCATCTGTCGTTATTTGTTTAATAACTGCTAAATTTTCAGTAGCATTTGTTCAGTTGCAAATCATTTTTAGGGTGTAATGGCGGTTCCTGCTGGTGGACTCGCTGGTGGAGGCCTCAGACTTTGCAATGATTTCTGCACCAACCACAGGCATAAATACCATGTATACAACTAACTTAACTGCATTAGGCCAGTTACAGGTACATCATGTTTGGTGACAGCCGTGTAGAACCAAACAGCAACCACAGCAGACTGCACAACAGAAACTTACAAAAGTTGTGTGCCAAAGCAAAAGGTTTCAGAAGACGGTTGTAAAGGAGTGAAAAAAGAGTGAGGCCTGCCAACAGGATATCATAGATTTAATAGATGGCTTAGCATTGTAGAAAGCTAGAGGGTAGCACCTGTTATGTACAGTAAGTTTAACTTTTGTTTTGGCCTTGACACAGACAGTTTCACCTGTGTCATGCACTGTCTCTGAGTATGATTTTATCTGCTGCTGCGCTCCCACACCAGATTTTGTCACACAGTTGCTGTTGTTTCCCCTCATTCCTTAAGTTATAGGAAAGAGGCCTCTGCTGACTCATACTTTC
Source organism: Leuresthes tenuis (assembly GCF_036924035.1). Lineage (NCBI taxonomy): Eukaryota > Metazoa > Chordata > Actinopteri > Atheriniformes > Atherinopsidae > Leuresthes > Leuresthes tenuis. The sequence continues at coordinate 11,793,604 of NW_027325360.1, forward strand.
AATGGTGTGTGAAAAGGATCCAATAAAGCAGGCACGAGAACATATGTTCTTAATCATACTTTAATTAATTAGGTTTATAATAAAATAGATACATGTAGATATGTGTGTGTATCTGCTCAGATGGCCCATCTTCCAGTAATCCATAACACTATGTACCAAGATTATTTAGAAGCAGTCATAAGAAAGTGATATATTAACACAAACTAGCTAATTCTGAGACTTCAAATTGAACTTTTAACTACTTCTTGTAAAATGTGAACTTGCACAATACTGCTCACTGTGGTCTGAAGTTTGTTACCTGAATTTTGTTTTATTTTTATTCTATTTTGTTAGGTATCAATAAGAGGAACATATCTACAGCAGTTATTTCTATGACAGCAATATAATTTCCCCATAGTGGTTACTGTTGAACTTAACTGAATTTAACTGACTTGTTCACTCACAGTCGAAGATGCTTTGTCACAGAATGCAGAAATAGACACATTAAAAAGAAAAGTCAGGGCAGTTGACAACAACTTTAATGAACCGACATCACAAAGGTCCAGCTCTACTGCACATAATACTGTGGGACTTGAGTCAGCATGCTCACATACACTGAACCAACATGTTAAAGCCTTAATTCAGCATAGAAACACACTTTTAACAGTCCTTTTGCTTCTCCACAGCACTGTACAGATGCACAACTTTTCCAATCTGACCAGGTAACATAATCTTCCAAAACACACACAAAAAAAAGGAAATTTACTTGAACAATCTATTTAAATTACTAAACTTGATAAATATCAAACTGCTGAACACATAAACAAATATTCAGGTCTGGTCCTATTACATTAGTCAGTGCAGCACTGAGAAGACCAACACAATGCAGGATATAATATAACTAATAACTATACATATATACATACACACTGGTTCGCATCAGTAGTGTAACAGGTGCAAGTATCTACAGCGCATTTATTTCAGGCGTGTATAATACATAGTCATAAAATTGTAGTGCAAGCTAATTCACGCCACATATTTCATGACAAACATGCTTTAATTTTTTTTTGTCTTTGTTTGTACTTCATCCAGCGCTCTAAAAGCTCTTGAAGAGACTGCTGGTCCATGTGTGTGTTAGAGCACATTAGTGTTAAAGCTCGTATCCATGTGGGCTCAGGTCAAAGCGTTACTGCAAGCTTGATTCCTTGTTGGTTGCTGATCCTTTTTTCTCTGACTATAAAAGCACAAGGAGCTCTTCTGTTGCACTATCGTGGACACACAGTTTACCCAGGAAGCAGTCCTTTTAATCCACGTTGTAAGATACAGCTACCGGAGCATAGCGGGAAGTAGAAAAACGTCTTGTTTTCTGTATTTTTACAGTACCTACATTATGTACCAGCATGTCCTACAGTATACATTAATGTTAAGTTTGAGGTATGGGCAACGTGGATGAGTGTGCAGCGTTTGTATGTGAGTTGTGCTAATGAACAACTGAGAGCATCCACATTTTTTTATATCACATTTTCAAACAGCTGCATGGAGTTCATGATGTTCTCGTCCTGGAGATAAAGAATATGGAAAAACATCGATCAATGAAAAAGTCTAAAACAAACAAAAGTTCAGTTCACATCTTTTTTTTCTTCTAGTCGATACAGTGACAAAATTCAGGAAAAAACAATTGACTCAGTAATTGTAAATGGAACTATTACAACATGGCCTGTTGTTTGTTTACTGATGCATAAAGTGGTAAAACCCAACCTGATCTATTTCTTTAAAAAAAAAAAAACACACAACAAGAAATAACTTTAAAATGTTCTATTTGTGGCATCTAAATGTGGTGACATTCATTAAGGATTTAGCACACAGACACGATTTAACATTTAAAGAACATTTTACCATCAGTGACATCCTCACCTGAACTTCTTTTCAGCTTGCTCTTATGAGTCCGTTTTCACTGCCCAAAGCTATACTTATGCTCAATTATGTAGTGCTGAAGTCATGTAGTCTCACAAATATATTTTGTTGTTGTTGGGGTTTACTGGTGCCTTTTCTCGTGTATAATCCTTTATAAATGTCAAACTGGTTAAAAACAGCTTTAAAAGAGATAGTTGTGACTGAAGAAAACAGATCTATTAAATTACTTGATGCATGGAAAACAAAACATGCAGTTTGTGGTTTTCTCTTTATTCAAAGCTGTGCTCAAAACTATTTGTTCTGTATCACCTTACTATTTGGATGCATAGATACACTATTATATATACACATATTATACTTTAAGGGCTTTCCTTTTTTAGGAATAGTTTTCTGGTATTGTTACGAAAGAAAAAGCGAATATTAAAGGGAGTTCTTATTCCCTACAGATGATGCTCCTCCCAAACTGCTTGAAACACCTCGTTTGAAGTCCAGACTTCACGTTCAGACGTGCCAAAGTCACTGTGAAACGTGTATTCTCTACCTGGTGTAATATTGGGCACAAAGGAAGAGCACCTGCCTCACACCATCATTTTTTGATCAGTCCGCTGAAAACAAGGCATTATAACCAGAAGGTGAGGCAGCTATGTTTGCCATTTAGAAGACAGTGTTTTATTTTTTTACATAAAGGCATGTAAAACTTTTTTAGTAAATGCTCAAAATAAAACCTGTAACTGAGCCTGATATTGGCTCTTTAAAGTTTTGTTAGTTCTTAAAGGCTAAATTCACTTTATTATCCATATTTTTATTGAAAGATTCTCCAAAATTGCATCAGAGTTATTCAATAATGTTTAGGACTGTGGTAAGTTAGACACACAGACGAATAAACAGAAAATCAGTAATTTACTCATCTACTCATGTATTAAGTGGAAATAAGAGGTGAAAAAGCAGATTTGTTATCTTGTAAAAAATCAACTTGGATCCTTTTTTTTTTTTAAAGTTGTTTCCCAATTTCATCATGAATGATTGATAGCATTTGTGCTGGGGAACTGTTTTCTTTTTCAGTTTCTAAGCAGATGCATGCCAGAGGAAGTTTGAGACCCACTCTACTAATGCCATGTGAGTCAGAGCTCTACGGATGTTTACAGAACAAGCAAACACAACACGAATGAGCCCACATAGTTTAATCTAATCATGAAATGAGGAAGAAAAGTGGTAATCAGAAAATCCTACACAATATGATTCACTTTTTGTGGCCAACAAAAAAAGCCAGTAATCAAACTTCTCTTGTTCTCAATGATAACATCTTCTCCCAGCCTTTCCACCTTTGTCCTCCACTGAGAACCAGTTAACATTTTATAGCTTTCTGCGCTGTAAAAAAATGGTTTTATTATGCTTTTGTTTTTCATCTGCTGCGAAAGACCAGAGACATGATTGCATCAGTGTAGATTCATTGAAGCGACATCAACTGACCTATTAAAAAAAAAAACATCGTGCAGGTTGCATCACTAATGAGCACATCACAAGGAAACGTTGTATTATATAATGACAGCTTATTTGGAGAAGCTGCTAAAACAGCATACGGCACTGTGTAATAACCTTGAGCCACGTCCTCATTTCTTTACATTTTGCTTCCAAGGAGCCAGACTTTATTTGTAGATTTTTAAAGTGATCATGAGCAATAGTTCTCCAGACTTTCTGTGGGTCTTTTCAAGTTTTTCTTTGGATATTGGCTGCCCTACTTTTGAGCACATGGTTTCACTCATTTTCAGTCCAGAGCTTGTATCTGGCCATTTCAAAGGAATAGGTCTTTGATTTTTTTTTAAGACACTTAACTGCAAACTATGAATCATTCAAGCATAAAAAGGCATCTAACTCAACGGATGAACCAGTGTGGTGTCTATACATAGCAGACAACTTAGCAAAGAACCAATTTTGAACTGTATCCTTAGGCACTGTGTTACTAGCAGCCTCTTGCAAAAACACATCGTTTTGTTTTAGTCACACTTATAAAAAATTAAAAGGATAACACAGTTTGACAAATATGAAATATTACTTTTGCACCAACAAGATGATTCCCAAAGAGCTGTTTGCCATAAAGTTGGCATATCTCAGCACAGTGTGCAGTGCATCCTTAAAAATAAGAAGAAACTGGACAAGTGGATGAAAGAAGAAACCTCATCAGAAAGGGTCTCCATGTAAGGGTGGCTGTCAGGAAGCCATTCTTTAGGACGAGAAACAGGGTAAAAAAGGCTGAGGTATGCCCAATGACACAAGAACTGGACCTCAACCTCATTAACAACCTCAACAGATGAATCAGAAATCTTTGAAAAGGCGAACACTGAAGCTGACTGACCATAAAAGGTTATGACTGATACATTTCTGCTTTAACACAGAAAATAGTTTACTTGATAATGTGACGAGTGGAGGTTTACTCTCTTTTCCTTCATGTTGTAGAAATTGTCTTAAAGCACTTCCAGTCTCTCTGGTTTTGGGTCTTGACACAGTACAATGAAAATGACATATTTGGTTTTCATCACTGCCTCGAAAATGGACAGGAATTAATGTTTGCCTGCAGCTGGAGGAAGGGCGTATACAACATGACTGACATATGACAGGTTTTTTTTCCCCTCTGGTGTAGGTGGTTCTGTGTTTAACATACTTTCTGATAAAGTTTATTAGATTTTCTGTCAATCAGTACTGCACAGGCTGTATTTGTCTGGCACATTTTGTGCTTTTTAGAAGCTTTCTGTGTCGTTCTGAGGGGGGGGGGGGGGGGGGGGGTGCTTTTCCCGGACAAGTCTGTGTAGTGTCTGATTAACTACATAAATCCTGCTGTCACTGACACTGAATCAGGGACCCTGAGCTGTTATACACTATTTGTGTTGCTGAGTAACTGTGAGGTGACTTTGATAGTGCAGCAAAGGGCATCTGTTTGTGCGTGGGACTGAGTGAAAAAGCATGAATCACCTTCTGACAAGTCTCTATGAACTCTTCGATAGTCACTACACCATCTCTGTTTCTGTCCATTTTCTGTTGGAAAAAGAAACATCACACGCGTCAGTCAGAGCCTTTTTTCAGAGAAGATGTCTTGTGTATTTGTTGTTGTTTTGTGTGTGTGTGCGCATGTGTGTGTGTGTGTGTGTGTGCATTCGAAACCTGGAAGAACTTGTCAACATGCTCAGAAGGTGCTTCATCCCGCACACAAGGGTAGGTGTACCTCCCCATCATGTCATAGATTGACTTCATGATGGTAAGCATCTCCTGAGGAGAAAAGACAGAAGCAAGTGAAAAAACAATCCGTTTTCATCCACTTTGTCTACCTCGTATCTGACAGACCTCGAGCGAAGTTATGTTTTTCTGGTTTCCCAGTTTGTTTTCCCAAAAATCTCTTGTGATTTGTTGTGTACTCAAATAATCAAACATTATGGCGTCACCTCCTGAGATGGGATAGGTTCAGTTTGAGACTTGTTATCCATTCAACATCTGAGTTTTGAGACTTTTTGCAGACTTTAGTTTGAGAAATATGAACACGTTTTTCAGTTATATCCATTGTAAATTCAACAAGAATTTCCAAAATGTTTGACAGTAAAAAGTTATGTAATAGCAGCTGTGGCACGAAAAAAGTATTCTATTAAAGTTCAATATTGAAATAATAATTTGTTTTATTCTATCAAAGCCATCCACAAGCCCAACCTGGGATAAAGGTGAGGTTATATCAGGGTACCTCAGATGGAGGCAAATATGGAGTGATTCATTAATCAAACCTACATGTCGCTGCACTGCGCAGGAAAACCCACATCAAAGACAAACACTGTCTTCTTAGATATAACAAATGTTTGCACAAAATTGCAACACATCACTTTTAAAAATGGTAGTAGTTTGAATATTGCTATGATCAGAACAAATAAAGAAATTAAATGAAAATCAAATGAAAATCATGGAATGCAAAATCATGAAAAATGATAATCAGCCTTATTCAACATAGAGTGCCCTCTTGTTACCTTGATGTACAGCAAATGCAGAGACTGATAAAGGCATTCACATCACTAACAATGACCAGTAAGTTATTGGTGTCCTGTAAAGTACTGCTGCTACTCACAGCAGGAGTGAAATAAGAGTTATATTAGCTATTAAACATTCTTTTTGAGTCTTTTGAACCGATCGAAACCAAAACTATAATAATGACCAACTTTTTGATTCAGTCAGCAACAGGAACAACACTTTACTGAAGCACTAGTTTTTTTCTGGTGGGGTTTAAACAATGATATTTCTTGGTTGGGTGTATAAAACGATGATGTTTGGGTCTAGAATATATTCTCACTACAATGTAACCATCACCCTCATGGATGGCATTTTGCTAGTTTCCTCACAACAACATTTTGTCACTTTGGTTTGTCTTTAGGCATTAACATAATTTTGTCAAGTTTAGAAATTAAAAAACACTTGGGCTGGTTTAAAAAAATAATTGTGGGTAAGGCTCAAATATGCAGCTGCTAGCACAACCACTAGAGGTCTCAAATATTTTTCAACATGATTAAAGGTCATATCCGACTGCAAGAACAGACAACTCCTGAGCGCGTTTAGGCACGGTGAAAGTCTGCTCAGTTTTCAGGGTCCCTTCAGGCATGGGCAATATGGTAAAAAGCTTTTTTTTTTCTTTTTTTTTTACATGTGTAGCTCGTACTCTAAAAGTAAAACAGTTTAGCATGCCATTCTCCATAAAAGCTTAAAAGCAATGTGTGTGTGTAAGAAGTATAGCTACACTTGGTCTCACAGCTCTGAAGGGTCTCGCAATTCATTTCTTTATTCCCTTCATGGTTACGACCCCAGATGACTCCATGTCAGGCAAGTAAGGAAGAAAGATGACTTCCATGACAGACATGAAAGAGCTTCTGAAATTGCTGTCCAATTGAAATGTATAAAAATGTACTTTTGTTTGCTTTAAATCAACAAGATATAATGTGACTATCATAAAAAAATATTTTTGGTGTCTAAAACTGTTAAAGTTGAGCACAATCTAGTTGGTTGTACATGCTAAATGCAATGAAAGTTTAAACTAGATTGACTAAAACTACTGCACTGTAGTAATGATCAGGGTGTCCTGTCCAAACCTATAGTTTCAGTCAGGAATGAAAACAGAAAGGGGATATCATCTGAATATATTTCAATGGTAATTTTTCATTAACTTTTCATTGTAAAAAGTTATGTGGCCCACTTTCACACACCTCTTTGGTGATGTAGCCATCTTTATTAATGTCGTAGAGGTTAAAGGCCCAGTTGAGCTTCTCTGTGACTGAACCTCTGAGCAACACCGACAGGCCAATGACAAAGTCCTCAAAGCGGATTGAACCATTTCTGTCAATGTCGAAAGCATTGAACAGGAAGTGAGCGTAGGTGGTTGCATCTATGGAAAAAGAAACAGAACATTGATTTAGTCTGCTGCTGAGAAGACAGAGTGAAAGATGCCCTTTACAGCAATCAGCCCCAACATTAAAAGCACTGACAGGTAAAGTGAGTAACACTGCTCGTTGTGTTGCAATGCAATTTTCTTTGGGGAAAACCTGCCCTGGCATTCGCATGGATGTAACTTTGACACTTGCCACCAACCTAAACATTTTTGTAGACCAGTCATTCCCATGACATTGTAATACCTCTCTACTATAACAGCAGGACAGCAGTAAGATGCACAGAAGCTACACTAGGAAGGACCCAGTCTCTGCAGAATTCCATCTGATAGGATTTAATCTGTGTCTGTATCTGTGAGAAGTCCAATTCACAAAGACCCACCCCACAGCCCTCAGGATACTAAGGATCTATTGTTAATGTCTCTGTGTCAGACTCTCCAGCATCCACGATGGTACGCAGGTCTCATAATATGGTTAAAATGCATAATTGTAAAGGTGCCATTATTGCTGAACCGTGCATACAGGTGTTTGAGCATCATATGCTGCCACTCACACCTTCTTTTTTTCAAAGATGGCCTTGTTTAGGTCAATAAGACAAATGACATTCTGCAATGAATATGAAAGCAGACATGAAATAATTAAAGATCTTCCCTTGCACTACTAAATATTTCCCACCAACATCTCTAAGAAAATTAAATGCATCCCTTTATGGTAATCCTTTATGGTAGTCCCTTAAAATACAAGGAAGACAGGAGAGATTGTTTTAATGTCTAACCTCCTTGGGGAAAGAACTGAGAATAGATGGACTTGAATGTCTCCTCATCAACCAGTCCACTGGGACACTCCTGCTCAAGACAGGAAGAGATACATATATATCAGAATAATTCACCTTACAATGGCAATTAAAAGCATCTAGGCAGCATCCACACATACGTTCTTGAAGCCTCGATACAGAGACTGAAGCTCCTTCCTGGTGAACTTGGTCTGTGCCTGCAGCTGATCCAGACCCTCTGGCTGATGACGCACCGTCGACAGTTCCAAATCACTGTCACTGCTATCTGTAGGAGGAAGAGACGGAGCCAGAGAGGGATGTATAGACAGACAGGAAGGGGGGAAGAAAGGAGAGAAAGAGAAATAATGTAGAGAGGGAAAGATAGAGAGAGAAAAAGGAAGGACGAGGCAGACACCGAGTGAATGGTTGCAGGCCAACATTTGGGGGGTGAGGGTGGGTTTACACATTCATCAGGACGGCAGGTGGGGAAAACGTAAGAGTTCAAGAAAAAGAATTTGGAAAACTGTGTGGAAGATCAAAGGGCAGGTGACAAGGAAGTAAAGAAAGAGGAGGGGGTACTTTCTTTAAGGCGGCGGTGTCACCAAACTAGAATCTTTTAATGCATCCTTATTCAAAAAGGCCACTGCAGAAAATCTAAATGTGAGAAGCTCATTTCAATCTGCTTTTAAAATCACAAAGTAATTGTTGCAGCAGTATTGGCCAGCAGTTCACACACGCTAAGAGAAAGCACTGCATAACTGGTAAAAGAAAACTAAAAAAAAAAAAGAGGGGGGCTGTTTTCTCAAAGTAAGCTTGGTTTCTGTTGTTCCATACTCACCATCTTTAGACAAAGAGAACAGAGGAGGAGGGGTGTTGACACCGAGATGAGGTGAAAGAGAGTAAATGGAGAACAGTGGGAGAGTGACAGTAAGAGAAAGAAAGAACAAAAGAAAACAAGTCAAGGCATGTTGGACGCCGAGAGGTTTTTATATTGGTACTGGGGAGTTGAGGGGAAAAGACTGTTGTTATCCAGCAGAGCAGTGAAACATAATTTACACTGGAATGTCAACCAAAAAGCAGCAAGACTGGAACTGAAGCTGGGAGGGGATCCAGTCCGAGGTCACATTATTCCATTAATTTCAGGTTTGTTGACTCCAGTGAAAATTAAGAAAGAGATTACTTCTGAACTCCTAAAACCAGATGATGAAGCTCCTATGACGCTCAACCAATAATTCTGGTTTATTTTCAAAGTAACAAACATTTTTCCTTGAAGCATATAAATGAATTATTAATCTCGGTTCCAGAGTTTCAGCATTAACAACTTTTATCTTTTTCTTCAGAACTTTTGACAACTGCAGACAAAAAAACTAAAGTATGTGGAGACATTTAAATAAATTTTTCATTAACTAAACATTCGTCATCTTGCACTAAAATAATTTGTCCGTTGATCAAAACTCATTACTTTTGATTTATCGTGATTCTGCCTTTTTTTTGCATCTTGGACTTTCCTGTCATGTACATTCTTGTACCAGAATTTTGCCAAGACTTGTGACTCTAAATCTCTTATTTCACTAAAACAGAAATGCCTGAAAACAAACCAAAATAATCCCACACAGCACAATATGTCCACAGATATCAAACATAAACTCAGCAAACACGGTTTATGGTTAATCTTCACAGTCGGTTTCTAAACACTGCTGTGAGCTCTGGGATTACATGATTTTATTCTCTGTTTGCTTGAGCACCGCTGGACTCCAAGCCATAGCTATACTTTGGGAAAACCTTTGGGGAACAGCACCAGACCCTCTCAATTTTAATTTTTTAGTGAAAAAGATTCAAACATAAGAAAGGGTTTGACTAAGTGTTATATTCTACCTAAGATCACAGGAGGGGTGATCCTGTATTTGTATTGCACATGAATTTACTTACAGACTGCACACTACAGACCTGTAAGTTATTGTGTTGTAAGATACATCCACTGACAGTATGGGTTGCATCTGCAAGGATGGTCATGCTCATGTGCCCTGTAATATTAGCTTATAGTAGTAGTTGGAAATAATCACAGTTCAAAAGATCTCAAAATTGTTGCTTACTCCTTCCCCAACTTAACATCTTTCTTGTTGAGTGTGCAAATGCACCATCATCAAATTCCCCTGTATAATGCAGGTTCAGTCAAAGGTTTGAGAAGATATACCCATACCTCCAAAAGAACTTGGGCAGAGCCAAGAGGATCCTACATAAAACCCTGTTGTATGCAAGTCTGTCTCCATTTTATTGTCACGTTTATCAGCCTTTTTTATTTGAACTACAGAATGATTTGATTAGAATCAAGCTTTTCTTTGGCACAAATGATGAGATACTGTCATAAACATGTTTGTATAAGAGTAAAGATAGTCTATAGTCTTTGATAACACAACAGAGAACTGATCACACTATTCATCTTTGAGAAAAGATCCCAGATGCTGTTGTTATCATGAACACAAAAATTTCTTTGGAGTTGATCAATTTCCCACATATTCAGCTTTAGTGCTTTTAAATAATAACTAAAGCAACAAAAGTGTCTTTTTGCACAGCTAAAAACAGACTGCAAGTAATACTCCATTAACTTCTGTTGTGTTCAATCCTAAACATGATCAGCATCTCTGCTTACTTTCATGCTTACTATCATGAATCTTAGTAAGGCAAATGTTTTTTTCTGGCTCAAAATGGCAGTAATTAGCTACAAACAGTTTAAAGACTCCGTGTCATAGGAATGTTACCTGTCTTCTGTTCACTTTTAACATTACTGTCAAAAATGATTGATCACTCTTCTCTGTAACTGCTGGTTATTCAAAATGTTTGTATTTTGAATACAGCTATCAGTATTCAAACAAACTTTCTAATTCTCCCTAATTGGAATCTTAACCTCTGCCAGCATGTGATAATCTACAGCTTTATGAAGTTGCAGGGCTTCTTAAAAAAAACCATTTATTTCTTGCACAGATGGAGCATTCTTGGATTCTGGTTGGTCCACTCCAAAATCCTGTTGCTCTACTTTGTGAATCTTTGTTTTGATTGCACTGACTGTTGGTTTCAGGCCACTGCTACTTGTTATTTTTCTGATATTTTACTCAAAAATCTTACAATAATTCTCTTTTCAAAGGATCAAGGTCCAGTTATCACCACCAAAGCCATCCTGCACAGTAATCTTCACCATATTATATTATATCTTAAGTCTGATAATCCAGTGGACTGTGCACAAGGCAGGTCTTTGAGCAAGGAGGACTCACCTAAACAACTCAGACACACAAAAACTTACCTAGACTAAAAAGACAGGTTTGAGTCATCAGTTCTGTGGACAGATGTGATAAAACAGAGATGGGTGGACACTAGGATGTGGCTATTACTCGTTGAAAGAAACAAAGACCATTCAATTATCATCACAGTTAATCATGGAGATAGGAATGTGATGCTTTGGGCTATTTTCAGCCAGCAGCCTACGCACCCTATATGACGAAAACAGCACCTTGAGGAATGACAGTCCGCAGTAAAAACTGTCCTTGGACAGTTCTGACCAGACAACAATATGATACATAAAGTTAAGAATTGGTAAATATCAACAAATTATGGGTGGTCCATTCAGAGTGCAGACCTGAATTCCATCCAGAATCGGTGGAAGTAACTAAAGACCAGACTGACTGTCTTTACACTTGTAAATCATTACAGAAGTGGTTTCAAAATCCCACCAGAGAAATGCAAAAATGAATAAATAAATTGTTAGCAATTATAACAACAATTTGACGTCTGTGATGGCAAATAAAGTCGAAGAAGAGGTGATTGATAAAACCGTGTGTGACATTTTTAGTAAGACATTTTTATTCAAAGTTTTTCATTTATATTTTAGCTCAGGGTTTTACTGCAATTTCCAGCCAGAAATAGCTCGTTATGCAAATATTTTCACTGTAAATTAAAACTTTGCATGGGGTTAACTCAGTGATCTCAGGGATCACAGACAGGGGTTTTCAATTCTGACACTGCTGGTGTTTTCATGGGATCTGCTGACACCGCAAACTAAAATTAATTTAACCCTTAAAATGACCCTAACGTCAAATCCCACATTATTACTTATCCTTTGTATCCTTCTCATGTCTTTAAAAAAATATCTCTGGGTGGAATAAAATAATCTCTCCAGGCTCTCTCCAGCCCTCTCATTTGACGTCATTCCTCCTTATCCTTACTACCCCGTCCCGTGTTGTCTCACCGGTTTCAGTGATGTCGATCAGGCCCAGCAGGTGCATCAGCTTAAGGAACATGATCACAAGGCAGACGATACCAACTGTCTGAAGTCCCTCCGTCTCCCATCTCACACTCATCTTCACCTCTGCTTCGAGCTTATCTTCCCCGGTCCTTTTCTTTCTTTCTGTCTTCTACATAACTGGACTTAATCTACGCATTCATTGAATCCATTGGTGTCTTCCAGTCTCTCACAGTCTGTTCCTCTTCTTTATCTTTTCTGTCTCTGAAACAGTGTCACTCACTCATCGCTCCTTTTCTGTCACATTTCTATCCCCTGCTAACTCTGTTACTCTATTTAGCCCTCCCCTTCTGCCTTTTTAATTGAGTGTATTTTTTTCTCTGTGCTCTCTTGTGCTCCAAATGGAGCTCACCGGATAACTCCACAACTAAGAGGAAAGTGTGATTGTCCGCCTCCTTCGGTAAGGCCAATTTGTTCAGACGATTGCTGTAAAAATGTCTCAAGGAAGACAGAAAAATTCACCCCAAAATCTAGGAAATCCACAAGAAATGCAAAAAACTCAACCACAAATGTTTTCCTTTCTTTAGTTTGTAGAAGGTAGTTTTGATTCCTCCAAAAGTATCCCTCTTCTGCAGTTGCACACAAAACTCATATCAAAGAGTTCTGTGAGCCATCACAGACCGAACAACTGATCATTTGCTATTTCCTCCCTCCATCACATTAATTTTTCTCGCCTGAAAATTAACCTGTGAACTCCTGCGGAACAGTAGAGAATTCACTCTCATTTTCATCACAAGAACAAAAAACAGACAACAATACCATAACATCACTCTGTATCAGAGCTTTGACAGGTCAAGATGAACAAAGCTTTGAGTTCATTATGCAAAACATGTTATAGAAAATGATCATTTGTCTTTAAGGAACCAGAGAGGGTGCTGACAAAAGGTTAACAGGTGTCCTGAATCTCATTTTCCCTCTCAGCTCCGCGATCCACTTTCTAATTGTTCCCGCATCTCTCTTGGGGTCTGTAGCACAGATATAACGAGTGGAGTCCTGCAACACAGTCATGTAATAAAGAGAGATGGTGAGGAAACGCTCCCTCGGGCCTTGTGACGCTTCTTCAGATCCTATCTCACTGTCTGCCTCCCCCTAGTGGAAACTAATGAAACAGCAGGAACATCTCACATAAACTGAAACAAGAGGCTGTTGTTTAAGGAGGAAACCTCAACCTCCAAAGTGATAGTTTCTCTTTTTATTCATTAAAAATAAAACAGCCAGACTATAGATAGACAACAAACTTCCCTACAGTTAGAATAACTTCAGACTTCTGTAGAAGATCACTGCTGTGAATAAAGTAGTAGAATTCAGGCAAGGCTATCAACATTTCTGTTATCCGGTCTTTGAGCCTCGAGAACACAGAAACTGAAGTAAGCAAATTATATTGCAACAATGAAATAGAAGAAAAAATATAAAAACAGTATTTTAAAAGTTTGAACAAATATGCATTCTATGTCTTATGTTATTTCCTAATAATGATAATAAAAAAAGAGTGACTTTGGAGGCCAGTTTTAATATGCAGCCTTAACTCAGATACCGCCTTATGGAAAATTTTACAAATAACTAGTTTGGCTACAGTTTGGTAATGAGATTAGATTTCTTTAAAAGGAAAAGCATCTTGAAGGGTCTGTCAGACCTAAACGAACAAATGATCGTGTTGGCACGTACTTCAAAGAGTTTAAGATTAAAGAATCTTGACTTATTGCAAACATATAATATTATTAAAAGATTGAGGCTGTCAGGCGACATGGCGAACAAACGCGATTCTGAATTAACTGCAGAGGCTCAGAAACACCAGAAACAAACAGAAACAAAATAATGTAAAAAGTAATAAAATGGATTTGCAAACCACTACATTCTGTTTTTATTTACTTTCCCACAGCATCCAAACTCTATTGGAAGGGATGTTATGCTTAAATGTTTATGTTGAACTGCTGCATCTTTATTTTTGAGTAGAATTAGTAAAATTGTAAGCTTCAATATAAAGTGTTTGTACTGTGTTAAAGAAGCTAAAAGCTATCTAACAGCTGTAAGCAAATTAAACTCATCCCGTTCCTCATTTCTTCTCAGTCTTTCCTTTCAGAGTAGTGATATGACTCATTATTTAAAATATCCACACCCAGAATCAATTGCGGAGTAGAAAATACCAGACATTGGTATCAGAAAGTCTCAAAATAATGCTTGTACATCTCTAATGAGAAGGCTTCCTCTGGCATTGATGTCATCCCAAAATAAACCTGAGCTGGACTGAATCCAAAATCGACATCAGACTGAGACAGCCATCAGCCAGCCAGCAGTTTTGTTTAAGATTAGGTCCCATAAATGGACTTAAAGTATACATACACATACATGCTTAAACATAAACAAGAGTTGATGTGTGCATTTCTAATGGGGCAAATTTAAAAGGATCTTTTGTTTTCATGTTGATAATATGAATATTTTTAAGAAATAATGACCGCAAATGATTAATCTGCTGATTAGTACAATATCTAACCCTACAGCTGATGCTTCCTGTCATTATCAAACATATAATAATGCTTAAATGATCAATCTTCCTGGCATAGAGACTTCACGTGAGTGAGGGGGAACTTTCTCCTTTTGGTGTCCCTCTTTACACAAACTTCCCTCTGCACAGTGAAGCCCAAACCAGGATGTTCAAGAGGGAATCGCTTTGCCTGCATTTTTACCTAAAATGGACTAAAATGTTCTCCAAACACACAGACAGGAAATGAGACAGAGTGAAGCTGATGAAATCTTTGCTTGAATTCCATTAAAAAAATGTTGTTTAGACAAGAACGAACTAAGAATTTTTTTTAAGGAAATAATAACATTTAGTGCTGTAACCATGATGGCAGGAAGGAGCAGAAACCATCTATTAAGTCATAAACTAAACTCTTTTTGCTGTATATTACTATATTATTCTCACATTTCACATTTAAACAAGCAATCGGTGCTTTGAATTCTTCCACAGTGTTACAGCAGGTAAACTGAGAATAAGAAGCCATTTGTTCCCTGTTGAGTTCCTTCCTTCTTTTTTCCTAAAGCAACCACCAGATTTGGACACTACCTTTTAACAGGTCTTATATTCACACATCAGGAACTTTCACACGATTTAAAAGATAAATTTCGAAGCAGTTAAACTTTCCTATGAACATGTGAGTGCAAGTAATATGAAACTAAAGTTATTCAAATTACTAGATCAATGAAAAATGAATCTGTAATTATTCTCAGTGAACTTTAACACCCTACATTTAAAGGTTCCAGTATTTCACTTTCAGCTTTAATTATCTTATATTTTTACACAATAGTAAAATATAACATAAAAAGACTCTTCTTCAGATATATAAGAAACTATTCTTTGATGGAAAAGCTTTCATTAATCAGTAGAAAAATTATTTAAAAAAAAAAAGTGAGATAAAGTGGTAAAATACTTTAAATCTTGAGCTTTGAAAGTTTTTTCTTTTATTAAAGGGAAATTAAATGAAAAGGACAATATATATTGGCTATTGGCCAAATGTTTTTCTTCAACTTTGTTATTGGTTTTGGCTCAGAATGATGTTAATGATACAGTCTCATGATGCTGTAACTTTAATAAAATTCTGTCTCACAGGCTTGTAGGATGAGATAATAGTTATTATCGACTACTTAATTCGCACGTTTGACTAGTGTGAATTTCCTAATGTCCTTACTCCTTCAAGTCAGGGAAAATTTAGTGTAAGTTACAATTTGTTGATAAATTAAAATAGTCCAAGTAGTAGTTTTGGTAGCTTTACACGTCACTGTTTATCTAAAATATAAAAAAATCAGGCAGAAATTACGAGCATATCTAGTACTCGCGGCACCACTACACCTCCCAAATATAAACAATGATGCAAGATGCATAATTCAATATAGCAAAGAATAACCCTAAAAGTCCGAACACAAATTGATTGTGCACAAGAGTGTGACTGTCATCTTTAACAGATCAAAAAATTTTTTAGAACAAAAGTAAATCTGGACCACAATGAGTCTGATAAATCTGTTTCTATCATAAGTCAGTCATCAAGGAGAAAATATCTGCGCCTGTGGATTCTAAAAAGTCAAATGACGCACATGTATAGTGTAATCTTTTTCCTAAATAAAATGCATGTGCATGTAAATCATCAATTCAGTCAGAACCCCTTTCATCAAAAAGATCACTCTAACCATGTATAAGGTAGCAATGTATAGAATTGAATACACTATGTATTTAGTGGTGTGACGTTCCGAAGTACAGTAAGGAGCAGCATCAGTGACGGATGTGCAGGAGCTGTCAGAAGACTCAAAAAAGTACGAGCAACAGCTGGTCAACTACTTGGACTGCCTGAACTATAATGACTCTGGATCTTCCAAACAGTTAAACACGGTGAAGATGATGACCCTGCAGCTGGTAAATTAGTCCCTCTGGGAGATGATGAGGAAAGTGATGAAGAGGCTGGAATGAGGATGAAGAAATATGACGAGAATTTTGGAGGCAACAGACGGATTGCCAGTGTCCTTCAGGATCCTGGAGGAGTAATCTAGGCTCCACATTTAGGTGGCCTCAGAGAAAGCCTGTTCGATACTGCATGTATAATTAATGGGAAGTAATGCTAAACCAGGGTTTAGACAGAGCCACAGTGGGAGGAGGAGGAGGAGGAGGAGAGAGGGGGGAGCTATTGGAAGAATTAAAGATTGGAGAGACTAAGAGGACTGATAAATTATGAAAAGACATTACTGGTGTTTTTGTTGAATTTCTTACTTTATGAAGCAGGGCCAAATAAGAAGCACTAATGTGCTGACTGGAGCCTTCCGGCTGTAATTGTCTTGGCATGCTCACAGCAGGGCACTCTGATTCCCTGGCCCTCAATGTAAAAGTCTAAATCATTCAAAGTATCTGATTTCTCAGATACAGTCAAATGTACACAGACCATCCAGGTTTTTATGCTTATGTTTAAGCAGACTAAAACAACCCATGAACCTTTTCTACACTCTGATGTTGACAGGACAAGGACTGATGCAAAATATTAAGTTTAGAGGTATAAAAACCATACAATTGAAAGGGACTAAACTACAGCTCTGTTTTTATAGAACATTTTTAGAACTTAAAACAAGGATTGAAGGGTAAGACACAGCAGTGATGCCTCTTTTTCTCTTAATAATTGTTATGTTTGTCAGAGCAACTGTACATTGATTGAAATCACTGTAAAAAAACGGTTAGTTGTTCAGATACAAACGATAAGTCTTGTCTTTATCTATTACTATGATTTATCTATCATTGTTGATGGGTTAATGCATAAGCTAAAGTAGTATCAATGAATGTATATTTAAACTTCCTTCTATACATTACTCTGTAATTACAACTAAATTAATAATTGTCTTTCACTATAAAACTTGTATGACTTAAATAGCTTAAAGTAAAACAATGAGGGGTTTTTAAATACTTTATTAAATGTTAAAAACGCAAATGTTGTGTTTTCCACCAAAATTGTGCTAATTTGCACACAATTTCAAGACAAGTATCTGAGCACTGGATCAAACCCGGTTCAAAATTCTTGCTTCATTTTCTTTTAAATTATGCTATAAAAGTTTTTACTATGGGGTTTTTGAAATGTTCTCTTTTACTTTATATTTCAGAAATTACAGGGCAAAGAAATAAGTATCTATTTAAGCATACTGAGTATATCAATATAAAACTGTGATGTTTGGTGAAAATAGATAAATAAATATCTACTGAGGTAAATATTATATTTCTGGGCAAATGAATTTCCGAGACAACAGTCTTTGAAAATACAGATAATAAAAGTCAACATAATTTCACTGGGAAGCTTTATTTTCATGGGAAATGAACTTTAACTAATAGATGTTAACATGAAACATCCCCGGTTGATTTCTTACACTTGAAAGTAATATGTCAAAGGTTTTCAGAAATTATGTGTTTTCATATGAAAATGAGTTATGGTATCATATGCGCACTGATTTCCAAAACAGTGCGATTAACAAAAATCATGTCAATAATTCACTTTCATTAGTCAGAAGAAATCTACAAAGCAAATTAATCCATATCTTAGAGATGATAGGAATAAATACAACAATTACGATTTGATACAATCTCATCATGTATAAAGACGGATCAACCATTTTCAGGTATTATCAGCTAAAATAACATTGAATTTGACCTAGTTTAGAGGTATAAAGCAGATACTGCTTCATTGTCCTTTTTATAAATAATCAGTTTAATTAATATACACCTCCAGCTGTGTTTACTACACTGAGATGTCGGCCATTTTGATAACAGACTTCATCCCAAAAATAACTACGATTTTCCTGACTTTAAAAGCTTACCATAAGGGAACATTTTAGCTGTAATTTTTTTTACTAAATTCAGAAACACAGCAGCATCACTAAATAATTTCTCAGTATTTCCTAAAATTACATGGAACTTTAGAGTTTACAGGAACATTACTTAACACTTTAAAATGTTTCTATATTATCGTGTGGTGCAGAGTATTTATCCCATACATGTGTGGTGTTAAAATGTGGGTTAAAGTGCTGCCCTCGGATGACAATTATCATCAATTATGTGTTGGCCCTTACCTTCAATGGAAATGGGTTCCAGGATGCCAAACTGCTTGAGAACGGCCATAAAAATGATGACAACGACGCCGATGGCAAACAGCTCCATGCCCTGGATCCCCATGACTTCAGTAACCACTTAAGGCCAAGCGTGATCGAGATTATCTAGGACCTGGGCTGGCCCAAGTCACACCGGGTCGTACCAGACAGCAGCAAGTGTTTTCAAAAGAGGTGAGCCAAGAAGTGACAGCAATCAGTCTGGTCGATGGGTGACAGCATGAGTTTGTTTCCAGGCCCAGGACACAGCATGAGAACCAGGCCAGTGAGCTGGACGAAAGCTGTGCTAATGTCAACACTGATGCTGACGTGGAAAATATGTGGAAGCTGACATATATGGAAAATCTCCCCCCGTAGACCCATGAGGGAGAACGGAGGCTGTGTCACAAGCCATTTATCACAGTGGATTAAAGGAGGCGTTTAGAGTCACTTTCCAAATTTTCTTCCTGGACACAAGTTACAGCTCAGCTTTGAATCCAAACAACCACTATCAGTCCTCACAGCATAGTTTGCACTAATAAATCACCCCACAATGTTGGATGAAACCGTCATTAAGAAAGAGAAAAGAATGCAGAGGAGCCTTTGTGTCCATTTCTATGATTTTACTACATGTTATCTGCATGGAGGTCCGAGTAAATGCAAGTGTATCCTTTAACATGAATTACCCAAATCTTTTCATCTTTCATGCCTTATGACAATAAAACAATGCGAACATTCAGAAATAAAGTACCCCATTATAACCACAAACCACATGAGTAACTCATTAAACCTCTGATCTGGAGCAAAAACATTCAGCAAATGCTTCATCTGCAAGCTGAGTGCAGTCGGACTGTTTAGTGTCAGCAGCACTCAATAAAAACACTCTTCTCCACTCTGCTCTGTCCATGCAATCAGTCAAGCTGATCATCAGGCTTACTTTTGAGAGTTGTGATGATCTAAATCATGCACGCAACCATGTTTGCGTCTGTTTTTCTTTCACAGTGAACCTCAGGTAGACCTTTTCAGGATGAACTTGATTGTTCATGATTCAGTTCAGGCTCGGCGCTGCTGTCCAAGTCAAGGTTTACATACGAAAGCTCTGAAGAGAAGACACCTAGTAGCATCCAGGGAAGAAAATCCTGAGAAACTGAGTAAGGAGCTGTAGAGAATAAAACCTCCTCCCTCGGAGTCAACCTCCTCTGCACGTACTTTTCCTCCACTCCCACCTCTCTCTGCAGATTCCTGAATTTTATCTGTTGCTACTTCCAGATAAAACTTCCCCTCGCATTCAGTAAGTGAAGTTTAAAACAGAAGCGCCCTTTCCACATGGAACCTAACATCCATCCTTTTCTTGGTCTCTCTATACTCCACTGCACTTCTCTCTCTTTACCTACTCTGTATCTGATTCGCATCCTGGAGCTTACCCCCTCCTCTTCCTTCCTACACCTCCTCTGTCATAAGTTTGGCCAACCGCAGACTTTCTCTCCTCTTCCTTGCAGCTTGGTCTTTTCATTTTAAACTTTCCCCTCAGTTCTCACATCCACCTCTTAAATTCTTTTACAACCAGAGGCAGCTTAAGAAATATTTATGGTCACTCTGCGGCACAGTTTTAAAGATAGACTCAAATCTGCATAATGAGCAAAAATGGGTGCAAGACTCACATTTTTCCTGCTTTAGAGGAAACCTTTTTTTCTTCTTTTTTACTCTATTTACTGACATATAACTACCAATAAACAGCTGCTACTGACAGCTTGCTGTCGGTCATCTTTTTAAGGTTATTTTGTACCTTTGTTGTTTCATATGTTTTAGCAGTAATCTAAATCTAAATTTAATTGTTGTTTTGCATTTCTTTTAATCAGTTTTGCACCCCTTTGGGGGTCACACTGCGTCTCTGCAATAAATTCACAAAGTCTGAAATAATCTTCCTGACATTTGAAGTCTGTTTGCAACTTTTAGTCATTGTTTTGCAATTTTTAGTGGTCATTTTTGTCATTTTGTTATCTGACCCTGTGATGGGCCACCTCACCTATCATTATCAAAATACATTACTATATTACCTTAATGGTCCCTGAAACATGTGCCACAGGTTCACTACAGACAACTTAGAGAATAACACGCGTGTGCGTTTAACAGGTCAAAAGAGGATACAGTGACTGATGACACAGCATTTTCTAATGCATCAGGTTACAGTGTGTGAATGCATGTTTATAAATTGGCTTGGCCCAAGACAAAGATGGGAGGCCAGAGTGAGAGCGATCAATATCTCTGTGGCGAGGTAGCAGTGGAGCTCCTCCCGCTTCTTCCTCCAAGTTTGTAGACTCTTATTTAGAAATATTGAGGCCACACGCTTAAATCCCAACTCCATCGTTCCCATCACAATGAATTCCTGTGGCTTTCATGTATGTGATCTTCAAATGCTGACTTATGTTTGCATGAGAAATAACTTTGTGTGTGTGTGTGTTTGGTTTATTTTTAGCGTTTAGGTTCATTCTCCTGTATATTGATGCTGTTGACTTTGCATGGTCTTTTGAGTGGGAGTGTTTCTCTGACCAGGCTTCTTTTTTTTTTTAACAGATAGTGCCTGGTGCTGCCTGCTGACACAACAGACTGTAAATAGGGAAAGAGGATCAAGACGGTTTCCTCTCAATCAGACACATCAACAAAGGCCTTCACAGAGAGGAAGAAGACTCTTCTTCACAAGCCACACACACACCTGTGATTTAAACATCATCCCTATGAATCAAATGAATCAGGTGATCTAAAAAATGTTTTGTGGGTAGTTTCTAATACTTAGGGTCTATGAATGTATATATTTTTCAGATAAAATGTTGATATATAGTTAATAATACACGTCATACAAGTTATTGTTTTAGATTACTGAGCGGTGTCACATGGGGATCCTTTAAACAAAACTTTTGTTCATGAAATGCAGTTTCTCATTTAATCTGGTTGCCTTTTCAAAATCTTAAAGTTCGTGGTTACAGAATTATCTCTATATATTTATGTTTGAATGTGGTTCATTTTGTCAAAAGGAGACAAAACACATTCAAAATGTAATATTGCTCAACCTTTAGCTCCAACCCCATAACAAAGTTTAACTTAAAGATCATTTTTCATATAAAACAACAGTCTGCTCATTATAAAGTACTGCTCACACTCGTGAAAATGAGAAATACTTTTGAATCTACAATTATGCTCATGTGATTAAGATTTTTAAAAGAATATTTATTTAATTCTTTTTTTTCTAATATATTTTCTTTAACTATTGATTTTTCCATATGGGAAATGTTTTGTATTTAAAAATTAAATTATTGTCACACTGATTGATATACAATAACTTATCATGATAAAATTTTCGCTTTAAATTGAAAACAGTTACACATCAGTCGATTAAAAGTATTTGTTTTTATCAACAACATGATGTGATGATGCTGCTTTGATAATAATAGACTAGAAGTTGATAAGATAAGAGAATAAGAGAAAGTCACATCCAGTCCAGCCTCTATTAAAGATGAGAAAGCATGAAGAAGTTTTTGACAAACAGATGGGTTGATAAATGATTGTGTAGTTGAAAATGTGGAGACAAAGTAATAACCTGGAGGTGTAACCTAGTGGGCCTACCTGAACGATGGTACCTGGCTGCGCTGTGACCGCAGTGTGAGAGGCAGCTGGGCCGAGAGAGGCGCCTCCTGGCCTCTACAGACAGAGCTGCCATCACAGCTCCCATCCTGCAGCTGAACTACCTCAAGAGAGCCAAATAGGTCTAACAAGGCAACATCCAAACTTTACAGGACTAAATGTAAAAACTTGATGCTTACAAGAGGTTTTAAACAGAAAAGTTCCCCAAGTTTCACACGGAGAACAAAAAAATCTCAGCTGAGGGTAAAAGAAGAGAAGTGAGCGAAGCCGAGAAGTCTGACTCTGACAAACTCTAATAGGCAACTGCTGGCACCGTAAAAGAGGCGACAGCTGAGGGAGAGTTTAGCTGTTGGTGTGTATGTGTGCGAGTGTGTGCATGAGCTTTTATGAGAGGCCACATTTCAAAATCTCTTTGAGTTTGTGACACCACATCAGAGGGTGAGAGAGGGAGGTAAAAAAGAAAAAAATGGACAGGATCAAAAAGCACCTCAGAGCTTCTGACCTTTCACATCACACACGTCGCACACCTCCACATTTCTCTCTTTTTCTGCCCGTCTCACTCCCTTCCTCCCTTCTGATCAAAATACAGAAACATAAATGGGACAACGTCTCCATCTGACAAACCCAGAACAAACAAATTGTTTCACCCCAGACATGTGGATACACTACACTTCAGTAAACTCCATTTATTTCATATGATGTGTATTACAACTTACAGTTAAATGTTGCATTGTTTGCCTTAAAGCTTGCTGGGTGTAATCATTCTCTTTTCTGTCTTTTCAGACTGAAATACTTGTATGATTAACAAACTTTCTGCTGGTGATATTGCCTGAAACTACTATAGCATCAAAATGTAGCCACGAGGTAATGAATTGCAGCAGGATTTTTAGGAGGCAACACGGTACTTCTAACCATCTTGCCTACACTGAGATCTCCCTACATTTTGCTCAAGGCTAAAACTGCAGACTGTGACTCCTTGTTTTGCTTGGATACTTCACAGAACCCAGATTAGGTTAATGCCGCATTTGATTCGCCTTGGAAGTGGGAAGCCACACCTCAAAATTGCATAATTTTTGACCTTTTAATGTTCAATACACAAAGTGTGAAACCATAGCTGCCTCCAGGCTTTGTTGCCTTTTTTATGAACAACAAACACTCAGAGGAGCTTAAGAGGGACAGAAGTTACATTTTTTTATGTTATATTACATAAAGCACATTACCAGAAAGTCTTTGGTTTACTGCCTTCTCTGCCTTTTTGTTTATGGCAGTGATGTTAATGTGTTAGTTAGGAACTCTGACTTGTCATGTCGCTTGCTTTTCTTCATTTCCCTTCGCCAGTTGATAACTTAAAAAACAAAAAACCTGTAGCTTTCTGTCTTGTAAACAAGAACAGATGAAACAGCTAACAACATAAACCATAAATAGACCATATGTATTGTGTATGTATGGTTCAGCTCATGTGATCCAACATTACTATAAAACAGCACCTCTGTATCCAAATGAAAAGTTAATTACATGACTAGAACATAAAAGAAGGCAAAGTTTTTATATGTACTCCTGTGGATTTTGTTTCCTCCTCACATCATGGACATTGCAACTACTTTAAAAAGCCATCTTTATGTTTTTTAAAGCCTGTGCGGTTAATGTAAGATTTAATTTCTGGTCAAACTATTACTCATAATAATGATTCTACTGTAATTCTCTGATCTGTATGATCTAATTTGTTGTCCGATGGTTTTTGCCTATTCATAACTCTTTTGGGCACATTTATTAAAAAAAAAACTGTTCTAAACCTTAGGAGATCAAGGGTAATTCAAGTGTCACTTATTTCACTCATATATTTAAAGAAATAGCAAATTTTCTATATAATGACATGAATTCAGAGCCGTTGCCTCACAGCGAGAAGGTTCCAGCTTCAACTCCCGGCTGGGGCCTTTCTGTGTTGAGTTTGCATATTCTCCCCATGTATGCATGGGTTCTCTCTGGGTACCCCGGCTTCCTCCCACTGCCCAAAAACATGCATGTTAGGTTAATTGGTGACTCTAAATTGTCCCTAGAAGTGAGTGTGAGCGTGCATGGTTGTGTGTCTCGTTGTCTGTGTGGCCCTGTGATGGACTGGTGACTTGTTCAGGGTGTACCCCGCCTCTCGCCCAATGACAGCTGAGATAGACTCCAGCCCCCCTGCGACCCCGAGTTGGATTAAGCGGGTATAGAAAATGGATGAATGAATGATATGAATTCATTGTGGGAACTCCAAAGATTGACGGCAGGGAGCACAGCTGGACATACTACACAAAGCTGGCACCACGCAGCCAGACGCAGAGGAAGACGTCATGTGACACAGAGTGTCCAACGTGTCCTAAGGCGAGCTCAGGGAGGACAGAAACCTCCCGTGGAGCAGAAGGGCAAAAGCTCGCTTGATCTTGATTTTCAGTGTGAATACAGACCGTGAAAGCAGAATTCACCAAGTGTTGGATTGTTCACCCACTAATAGGGAACGTGAGCTGGGATTAGACCGTCGTGAGACAGGTTAGTCTAGGGTCTTCTAGGTCAACAACAGTGACAATAAACCACCAAAAATGAGCTTTTAGTTGTTACAATCTGGTTCTGCATTAAACTGAGAGGGTGGCGATGATCACCGTCGTCGGTACATATCACTTATTGTGATAGAGATGCCTAACTTTGATCTTGAAATAAGTCAAGCTTTAGTCACAAGGACAAATTACTCTGATTATGTGTTGTTAGTTATCAAGTTTAAGTAATTTGTGTGAATTCACACAACAGGAAGAGTCTCGTGCAAACTGCACCATCAGCACTAAAACTAATACACAATTCTGTGCTATGTTTGGTTGAAATCACTGAATGATTTCCCGCTGTGCTTAGCTCACGCACTGCTGCAGTTTTTGATAAAGTGGGAATTAATTCATCTAATTTCCCACATATCCTGCTGTGATCACAACACAAAATGGATGTTGAGGGTTTACTGGATTGCAGTGTGCATTTACAGTAAATCCTACTCAAGTTAATGGAGCATTTATTCCTGGACGGCACAAGCAAAACAACAGCGGACAGAATCTGATTAATATAAAGAGGTTGACAACAGCTCTTCTGCAAGTTAATGTTATCACAAAAGGAAACTTGCTGTGAATGAAGACACCAGTTTATAACACAAAATTAAATTAATTGATAAATTTAGATTTTTAATGGGTTTGAAAACACTTAAAAATCTCTATATCCTTAAACCTAAACCTTAATGATATTATGATTGTATTCATGATGAGTGACAGCTGTTTGGATACAGAAGTCCCTGAATGTCAGATGAAGAATTTTTAGTTTACCCAATACTTTGTTGGTTTTTGAAAACAAGACATCAGTTCAGACATTTACAGGTCACATGGTCAAGTATTATCCTGTCTGTCCACTAGAGGACGTTAGAAACCATACAACATAAAGCCCTGCAGCAGAGCTCTTTGCTAAAGCAATCAGTGAAGAGAGGAAATGTAACATGAGAGAGTGCAGATTATTCTAGGATCAAGTTCACTCTGCTGCAAACCAGTAGGTGGATATTTTATGGAGACAGTTTCTGTGTTTCACAAGAATGTTGTATCAGGAGCAACCAAAGCATACAAGGAAAGACCAAACCATGAAGAATTCTGTGCTAAAAAAGAGGTTCAGAAATGAAAGTTGTGCATGCCAGTGGAAATCTGCTCACTGAGAGTGGATACAGAACCAGCTGCGACTTTAAACACACTGCTGCTACTCCACAGATTAAACTGTCCAACTCTCCCGAACAGCCTACTCCAGGGAATGAAGTGAAGAAGAAAAAAGTGTCTCTATGTTGCATCTGATCTTGACAAGAACTGCCTTCTCCCCACTCAGTAAACAACATCCCAGACCTTAAATCCAGCTCCACAGCAGCTCAAAGCTGTAGAAATAATAATCAGGGAAGAGATGAAAGTGTTTTCAGGCTTTTCTAGCCTCTCCCTCAGCTTATACTGCTCGATGTGTTCCAATTAAAACACAGGCCGGTACCACTTCTATAAGATCTAATCTCCATTTCATGAAATCACCTGATCCAAGGATGTGCAAAGCCTGCCATAGCTGTGTAATTAAAACACAGACTTCATAAGCAAAGCTTATTCCTTCTCTTCTCCCTCTACCAGCTTGTTTTTAACTCATCTGATTTTCTCTTTATTCAGCACCCAAGTATTTATATATTTTTTTCTTTCCTGCTGGGGGAGGAATTAGAATGAATCATCGGAGACCTGAAGCTATCTGAGCTGGGCTCAATTATGACAATTAAAGTGAGGAACTTTCAAAAGGAATAACGATGCAGAGAGGCTAAACAAAGCGGGTAGCAAAATAAAGCCATATTTTGCTAAGCAGGGAGCATCCATCATCAACTCCTGTCTCCCTAAAGAGGATGAGTAAAAACTGCACCCTGAGGTGTGCTCACCTGTCTCCTGCACACACTGCAGGAGAGTCTCTAGAACAAGGGGAACAGCAGGACATTTCCAGCAGACTGGGACACAAGATCAATGTTTAAAAAAAGATAATGAGAAGAAAAATGAGTGTGGATAAGGAGAAGTTTTGATGAAGAGCAAGGGATAACAAGTGCTTATTCAGCTGCTGGTGATATGATGGAGCAGCATGTTTGTTGAACAAAAGGACAAAAGAGGACAAAGAGGTCTTTTGTCTGATCACTGTTGAACAGAAGGACATGAAGATTAACTCGAGAAGGACAGAGTGGAAAAAAGATTAAGAGAACAGTGATAAGACTGCAGGTGCCACTGATTACACACTCCTTTAACTTTAAAATAAAAAGAACCTCCCTGCAGTTAAGAAACAAAATGACTGCGCATCACTTCTTTTAAGTGTCATCTTAACATTTTTGGAGTCCGGCAGGCTCCAAACATTGATGCAGGCAGACATGCAAATTAAGGCAAACTCCAATCACACACTTCAAAATGAACATACTTTACAAGACAAATTGGTCTTCAGTGGAGTGGGTGAAGGACTCAAAAGTTAAGGTTTGTGAAAGTACCAACACATCAGCGTGAAATACTCCATGAAAAGTAAAAGCTGCATGCAAACATGGACTCAAGTACATAAGAATCAGCAGAATGTGCTAAAACGTAAAAGGATATGATGTCTATATGGATATATGAAAGAATATGAATCTCAAGGTTACTACAGGTGCAGGTAGTTTTAACTGCTTATGATCCCAAACTACAGTTCAAAGAAATTTGTCTTTGTTTAGGATAATTTGACATCTTAGGACTTTCTGAGGGGTTCAGAGGAGCAGCGTGTCTTTTAACCCCAAATAGACAATATTTTTGCGTAATGAGTATTGTATATATTTTATAAACTTCACAAGTTATTTAATGTACGCTCTGATAGTAACTTGTAGCCACACATATGAAATAAATCTATGTAGAAGAGTAAAAGCACCATTCTGACAGAGAAAAGCTGAAAGTGTAAAGTAGCATGCGACAGAAATATTCGAGAAAATAACCTAAAATTGAATTTACAGTGAATAAAGGAACTGTACTCTCTACTTTTTAGTGAATACATTCAGCCAACTATTTTTAGAAACATAAATAAAGAGCTTTTACAATGACAGCTATTTGAATTATTTAAAAAATGGTTCAAAGAAAGTACAACAAGCATCAGAATAAAAAGGGAAAATACCTTGAACTACCCTCCCAGTGATGAAGCCAAAGAGGCAACGCAGCAGCTTGCTGATTTCGTTTTCACACTCCGTCCTGCATGAAGTCATCATCTAAAGTTCACCTGCGCCAAAGAGTCTCCAAGAACAATGACAAAAAAACACCCTGAAAATAATATTCAACAAAAAGAACAAAGAGGTCCAAGTTTTAAAACAGGCCAAAAAAAATACTCCTGTTCAATGTTAACTATTAAGGTTGTTGCCTCAGTGTGACGTAGTCCTCTCTGCTTTAGATAAGGGACCTTTTCAAACTGACCTCCCAGTTTGCTAACAGGTGAGGTTCCCTCTGTCTTACTGCTCTTCTTCTTCACCTTTTTCTCCCTCCACTAAACTTGTCCCAGAAGTGGTGACTCACATGAGGCTGCGATGGTCCTGTTGATTCATTTGACCGCAGCAGACAAACCACAACACACTGACACTCATCGACACTTCTGTTCCTGGGGTCATTAGGCCGCAGCGCCGCAGCGGTCACTGTAAAAACGCTTCCCCTTCAAAGTTCATTTCACTTTCTGCTGCAGACAGACGTCATGCAGGCAGAGGCTGGTGTTGTTCAATGAAGAAATCAAATATCTTCTTTGCTCCCTCCCATCTTCTCTCTGCTCCATATCTGACCCAGCTCATATTACACTTTTCATATTACAGTCACTGATATCTCCTTGGTTCATCTCTCGGTTTACTTCATTATCGGACTCTTCTGTTATGCTCTGTGAGTTATTTATGATGCAGACTGAACTTCATGTCTAATTTCAAAAACAAAAAGCACACTGAGCATCTACAGATTTCTGGGTTTGAAGTGAAATCATTAGTGCATGGAAATATAGTTGATAACAGATACAGTTGAAAACTTAATCATTGCAACTATTTTGTTGGCAATCAGTTTGCTAAGTCAACAAACAAATTCAACACGCACAAACAGTACTGACTCTATCACCAAGTGCTGTTCATACTGTATCATATATGTTTACAACTGTTGAGGATATATATATATATATATATATATATATATATATATATATATATATATATATATATATATATATATATATATAATATTTACTGTCCTATTATAGGAAAAAGCTAGGAGACAGCTAAGATCACACCTTCACTCACAGTCAACACCCATTTGAGAGCATCAAGAATGCTGACATGTCCAAATTGACTGCTAAAAGCTTCTTCCACTTAAAGAAGCTGCTGTGCAAACCAGGAGGTCAACTGAGGAGCACAACTCTGTGCTAAAAGACAGTTAACTACCAACGATTGTCTACTACTGTTTGAAAGAACATTAGGAAAACTTTCCTGTGTTTTATTCATATCGTATATATACAGATCATTTAGTAAATATTTGTTACCAGTCAAGAAAGTGAAATTAAATGGTTTTCACAATGAGGTTTCTCAGTTAGTAAAACTGACGGTTAAATCTAACAAATGGAAACAGAAACAGAAACTTGAGAAGGAGGTTATTAGAACAAAACT
The DNA here is from genome assembly GCF_036924035.1 of Leuresthes tenuis. NCBI lineage: Eukaryota > Metazoa > Chordata > Actinopteri > Atheriniformes > Atherinopsidae > Leuresthes > Leuresthes tenuis. Next base: position 11,823,414 of record NW_027325360.1, read on the forward strand.
AATGAAAAAAACAGAACAAACTTAAACCTTCAGACATCCTGCTGAAGATATCTGGTGAGAAGGGTTGAGACAAAGATCTATAAACAACAATGGCTGAAGAACAAGTCCAAATTCTTTCACCCTCTATCATCCCAGTCTTCTAAACATTTTGTCAGAGATTAAAAAAAGGTTTTGCAACATTGAGATTAGGGCATTCATGGAGAACTTCTGGTAGAAGGTATTTCAAGTTCCCTCTCACAGTTTTGGAACATCCTGAATCACTACCATTAATCTCTTTATTTGTCTATTTCCATGTATATAGATAGAAAGAAAAGAAAATTACCGACAGGCACTCTGCATGTATGCACAATGGGAATGTAAGTCCATTAAACCAACATGATTTTTCAATTAACTGAAAAAAAGACTAATTGATTGATATCATCCTTGGCCCAGCCCACAGTTGCAGCCTCCCCATGCTCAGTTTCTCCTTGTGGTTTCTTCACCACATCTATTCTCCACAAACCGTCAGCTGTCGTACTTCCAATCCAGTAGTCCATCAGAGCTGCTCAAACACTGCTCACTGCTCTCAACCTTTTCACACACAAACCAGCACCCACCACCACCCCTACTCTTGCTTGATCACATCCCCATCTCTGTGCTGCTATTTTTAGCTGCTGGCCATTATCGAGGTGAGGGTTTGCCCACTGCCAGTGCTCAATCTCTCTTTCCTCTGCATTGCTGCAATGACACAGATCCCATCGCAAGTATTGTCTTTATTTATCTCCTTCTGACTGCTTGTCTTTTTAAAATTTCTTTATCACTGTTTCATTGTTTTACCCTCCAGAGATATTTCACTGATTCTGCAGGCGGACACATGGGGAAAAAAGGATTACATGAATATATCAAAGACTGAGTATGTGTATTAGGCCACCTTTAAACTGCATTCACACCTTTAAAACAGCACCCCAACCCTCTATGATAAGAAAGTCTGTTTGTAACCAGTTTTTCACATTGTACGACACACGTACCTGACACAAAGTGTGTGTGTGTGTGTGTGTGTGTGTGTGTGTTAAAGATTTTGGTCTGAGTGGAGGCCTCAGATTTAAGTGACCTGTTGTATGATACTCTACATGAGGGTGAAGCTATCCCAGACAGCACACATTCAAGGAAACAAAGGACATAAAATAGATGACAAAGGCAAGAATGGAAAGTAACAAGAAAGGAAAAAAATAAGTGATAATGGGAAGAACGGGTTGGACAGGAAAGGAAAGACTATGCTGGTGAGACTTATAAAGCCAAAAAGAAGTAAATGAACAGTTTGAGATAATACAAATTATACAAAAAAAACCCCACAGGTGAAGTGAAGAAAATGGCAGACAGAAATATACTAGATACAGAGATACATGCTAGGGGAAGAGAAGTAAGGAAATAAGGACACAACAAGAATTACTGAAGGAAACAGAGATGGTGACACAAAGGGGGGGGGGGGGTAGAGGGAAGAAGAAGAAGAGCATTGATTGAAGAACTATGGAAGAAGAGAGGAAAGCTTTTGCACATCTAATAAGTGATAACAAAATGAAAAATAGAATAGAATGAGACTCAGATATTTAACCTACAACTTCAAACCAACATGTGATGATACTGAGAGCAAGCAGGCTGAATATCTTTAGGCTTGAATCTTGTGGGTGAAAGATTAATCGTGTATAATCACACAACCACTAGATGGCGCACTAAGACCCCAAGTCCATGGACACACCAGGACTGGCGCCTCATCCAGGCAACACAATGAATCCACAGAGGTACGGAAAACATTCAAGAAGTCTCAATTAGTCTCTCAGCTGTGGTAATACTTTACAACACGTCGTGCGACTTACTGAGTAATTAGATATGACTGTTTGTTTTTTTTGTTCCTGTAGGCATGTTTGGCTCTGCAGTTGCACTTAACAGGTGTAGTCAAATACAAACACTCAAATACAGCAGTGTGCAGTGCTTCTATTGTCACCTGATGAGGAAAACAGTTTAATCATTTCATTTTCTGAAGCTGTAAGAATATAGTCTGTGGACTATTTAGTTAAGAATAAGTACTGGACCGGTGCCTGATTAATACAGAATGACAGCGTAAGTATGTAAATATGTGTCTGTGTTTGTCAAAGGTAGAAACAATCATTGGGCAGATAAGAAAGAAGCACAGAGGAACTAATGGGAAGAGCAATTTGTGTGAGTAGAGAATATCAATGCTGAACCAAGAGAGTGGACACATTTGATAAATGAGTGTATGTGGTTCAATGAGCTCTTGGTACCTGACCCTGAGGTCAACTGCCCAACATAATGAGTCAGCTGAGCCCTCAGGGACCTCCGCTGGCCAGGAGAGGCCCATCTATTCAAGTCAGCAATCAATTCAAAGATACTTGAGTCACTCGCTGTGGAATCAGACCTCTGGCAGTTTCACCAGCACACGTTACCTGATCCAGACCTCTTTGTTTCTCCTCTCACCTTTGTCCTGTGGCTGCGTGCTGGCGATGATCCATTTCACCAGGCAGCACTTCATCAGAGCTTTTCTTGAGAACCGTGGCTTTTGCCACTTCCCAGAATCCTTCACTCTGCCTGGTGCAGGCTCGACGCCGTTGGCATCTCCCAGCAGGCTGCCATCGACCACCTTGCCATCCGCCTGGAGTGAAGAGAGAGTTCAAGTCATTACGGACACAGGCTGAGATCTTCAAATGATCGAGGAAATTAAATGTGTGCCTGGAAAACACAACTCAGCTTTTGATGTGGAAGTGAGGATGAAAAAGAGCAAAAAATATTGTTTTAATCCAAGTTTTTTGAGCGCTTAGATGCAGGTATCAATCAAAATCCATCAGGATACAAAGAAAGGATGGGAAATATGTGACAGAAACTGAGGAGCTTTGTAAACATTACTCCATCTGTTATTGTCAAATATTGATTCAAGTAGTTGAACTATTGCTTTGTAGTGTCAGATGAGGAAGCCCAATAGATGTTGACAATGTTACTGATGCTATAATTTAGTGTTTGACTGATTATTATAAGTAAATATCATTCCTAATAAAACAAATTACTTTCAAACATGCTGCATTGGCTCTGATGTTATCTCTCCATCAATGTCATACCCAAAGCGTTATTGGATTGGACCTCTTACAAGAAATAACCCATCAACTCTGAAACAAGCTCTGGCACAAATGGGCACATATGAGCAAATCTGCAGACTGAATCGGCTCTAATGGGCAAGGAAAGCTTTGAGAGGAAGGTTATTAGATATCACCAAGGTTGCAAGAAACATCACAATTGCTTGATCTATTTTTGTGATGACAGGCATAAAAAAAGAGCTAGTTACACCCACATCTCATGAATAATATTGCAGGGCAGTAGAAAATTTGAACAAATAGAAGGAAATGCTCACACATTTGCCTCATGATGCAGAGATTTTTTAATGACAAGCCTGGGTTGGGAAACAGGTATCAGTATCAGCCATGAAGAAAAATCAAGTAGGGATGAAACAATAACTGATGCTACAATACCAAGAAGCTCAATCAGAGGCTTACCTATTATATTATTTACAATTATATTTTTATTTGGAATAGAAAAAGTTTTTTTGTTGCTGTATTTGAGTAGGGATCAAACACTGTGTATTACTATTATTGAGGATGAGATACAACAATCTGGCTGCAAACAGCAGCTCCCAACAACCCTCTGACACTGAGTAGATACAGGAAAAAGTCAGGTCATCCAATTGATACAATTTTAAAGGTTATTTGTTCAAAATGTTCCAAAAAGTCATAAAATGCTCATAGGAAGTGGTTTGGATGGCGATTTAACACACAGTGCTTTCAGTCATTCATGTGTTTATAACTTAGTTCAATAAACATATAAAACATATAACAACGGCTTTTTCACCCCTCAGTTACATTCAGTTAAAAACACGACTTCACTTTTATCACTTCCTGGTTGGGTTTAAATAACTTTACTTGGTATGGGTTAGAAAACAGTCGTGGTTAACACAACATGAACAGTGACCCTCACCTTTATTGATGTAAGTCAATAATGCAGATCCAAACACGCAGATGCTCTAATGATCACTGGGGGTCGCATATTTGATAAACATCATTTTAAACCAATGACCTGCAAGAACAAACCAGGAAGGAGTCGCGATGAAGAAAAGAAGCAAGCATTCTCCACATGTATGTAAGTATGCAAGTCACCAGAATTAAGGAAGGGGAAAGCCACTTCTACATTTTGAAATGTCTTCTTTATTTCCAGCTTAACAAGAAGACTGACTCTGTTTGTTTCCATATCCAGCTTCAACTTATCCCCCTGACTCTTACTATGCAAGACCAGCCCCCTCCAACTGATTCACATTCAGCATTTATCCTCTTTCATCAGAGGAGATAAAGTTTTCTGCCCTGATATAATTTTTCATTTTCTCCCCTCCACATCTTGGTAACGCCTCAGTTTGTCATCCAGCAATTGCTGATTTGATTCGATGTGATCTGATTTAGCGAGAATGACTTTTCCTAAACTCTCTAGAAGCTCTATTATGCTGCTTATGCTGGATGCATGCAGAAAACACACAAACACATGTACACACACACAGTCACACGTGGGGAGGAAGATAAAAGAGGTGAACAGAGAACAAACAGCAGCTCTGTTTACTCTGTTGGAAGGAGAGGAGAGGAAAGGATGATGGAGGGGGGGGGGGGGGGGGGGGGTACATACAAACACACACTGTGATGTTTAATGGCTATTTGATCCCATGGGAATCTGATCATGCAAATCCCTCACTGTAAGGCAGAACTCTACCATAGACAGAGAGAAAAAGATGTGAGTAGAACATGGTCTGATCAGGTTCCTGGAAGAACTGAAGTCAATTAGCATAATGAATTGTGGCCTGTATGAGAAAAGGAGCAAAGGACAGCCAGAGGACGTAGGGAAGGAGGATGGGAAGACACAGGGGGGGGGATATATGAAAACGCTTTGCTGAGGAATACATTTGAGGCTATTTCTGTGCAGCTTCCATATGGACAGATGAATAAGAACAGCAAAAGACAAGAGAGGAAAAGGAAGCAAAGAAGACGGACTTCACAGAAAGACAGAACATCTGCAATGATGCAAAGAAACAGAAAGAGCTGAACTGACTTAGAATGTAATAACAGCACACCAAAATGGAAACAAATGACAGAAAAAATTTAATTTACCCCAATATCTATCATATCAAGAAAGGCACAGCAGAGAGGACTAATATGAAAATACCAAACAGCGACTCGTTTCTTTGGAGAAGTCAATTAGAGGTAAGAATGGTTTGCGATGTGGCAGACATAAACTGGAAATAGAGGGCCTCAAGACAAACAGATGCAGACAGACGCAATGTAAACAAAGGAAAATGCAGAGCTACATTAGCTGTTTATTCATGGGCTGCTGGACACACTGGCACGCTCACAATCACAACACATTTTCAACAATATATTCTGCTCCTTAACGCTTCAGCTAGCTTTGTCCTGGGGCAGCACTTCCCTCTGTACAACACCATGTGAAACACACACACACTCATGTCCTGTAAGGCATATTAAAGAGGCATAACTCTCAAAGCAAACACAGAGCAGGGACACTGCATATTACTATGCTCTGCCATAAATGATGAATTATCACTGTGTCACTGTGTCGTTGGTTCAGTGAATGTTGGTTTACACAAAGCATAAATTTTGGCCTCATTAGATGATGTTACCCAACACAGGGACAGTTTGGACAGATCTGTAACAAAAAAAGTTGATTTGTACATCAAAAAAGCCTTCTAAGCAATTTAGCCCCAACAGAAAATAGAAAGAGCCAGATTATCAAAGCTGGCAGAAAATGAGAGAGACATTAACCTCAACTCGCTCATCGAGCTGGATGAAAGCAGACTGGAAGCACAGAGAAAACAGATTTCTGCCAACAACCACGGACGGAGAAAAAGCAACATTTCCTACTATAACCTGTGCAAAGACGGATACATCCTTTACTGAACTATAATTCAAATACCAGGAGTTCAACACACTCTCTGACCAAACCAAAATTCAATATTTACTGAGGGAAAACAGTGATTTGCCACGAGAGCTGCGCAATGTGTCAGAGCCTGAGGGAACGCCACTGGAATAATCCGATAAACCAAATTTGAGCCACTTTTAATTTCTTTGAACTCTTTTTGGCTTCTTTTTTCTTACTATTCCATTCAACTTGTTGCCACCTTGTCAGGCGGCTTCTTTCCTCTTCTCAAAGACAAGTGCCAAAGTATCAAACAACAGTATCAAGCCCAACAGTGTGATGGGAATAGCGCAATGGGGGCTGAAAAAATATGTATTCATAATATTTGCATAGTAAATTAGGCAAAGGAGTAGAGTTAAAGTACATTGGCCACATTGAGGCATCACTGGACTGAATATTTGGATGTATACCAAGAAATGTTTTGAAGTTGTTTTGCTTTGCAAAGTCACTTTTAGTTTCGGTCACGGTAAAAATGTCTTGTTTGAGGTTAAGAAAACATCATGGCTTGTTCCTAATCAGACACTGTAATAACAGGTCACATCAAAATATCCTTTCTCTGGGTTAATGAGTAACAAGTCTCTGTACCCTCAAAAAATGCACAAAAAAAAGGCATAAACAGGTGTCCCCCTGGGGTTAGCTCAATGGCTTGAGCAGGCGTCCCATAAACAGAGGCTTAAGCTCCTCGGCATAGCCGTCCCGCCTCGGGGCCCTTTGCTGCATGTCCGTCAACTTTTTCTCGCTCTCTGTCCCATTAGCTGTCAAGCAACTTTCCAATAAAGGCCACTCATGCTGAAAAAATCAGCTGAAACAGGTTTCCCCTCAAATACATGACTTTAAAAGTGGTACACCACAGTGTCACCAAATGTAGACCATTTAACTAAATTTAATCTTCTAACCTAAAAAAATTACTCAGTGCTTGACCCTTACAGTGAAAGGTTCAAGTGTGCGTTCCTATGATCAGCAGAAATGGTAAGAAACAGCAGTTTTGAACAATAATATTACATGGTAATCAGCCACCACTGCAGCAGCTGCTATGGAATTAGTAACTTTAGAGGTTTTGTGTTCATCCACGTGTAACTGAGTCTGATATCATTCAAAACATAAAGGGATAATTTTCACTCGAGCCTTTGAGTGTCAAAATGTTCTTAATGATGGTTATAATGGGCAATATGGTACGCATACTCCTGGCATACAGCAAGGCTTTACTTCTTGTTTATTTATTGAACCAACAACATCACATTTCATGCATCACTGCTCTCAACATTCTGGTCATTAAAATAAATCTGGGAGAATTAAAGAGGCTCATGAATATATGAAGACACTGATGAAGAGACAACTGACAGAGAGAGAGAGGTGCAATCTTGTAATGTTATACTAGTGAAAGGGAGTCTTCATTAATAAGTGAACAGAGATTAACCAGGCCACAGCAGAGATACATTTATGTCTCTCTCTGATGCTCTGCTTTGATGGCCCTGATCACACGTTCTTGGGTGTTCTCTCTGTAGGAGACAAACTCACCACACAGAGATCCATATGTTCCACGTGGCTACATTTTTCAAGGTCAAAAAGTATTTACAAAACCTGCTTTGCAACTGACAAAAAACCCAAACAAAAAAAAACACTCTGCTCTGATTAAGATAGCTTAAACTTTTGTTGCATGACATCAGTGAACATATGTCAGCATAATACAAGACAACAATCACTGTGTCTGGTCAGAATGATTTTACAGTTATGTACTGTGTGTTTGACTGAGAGGTCAGACTGAGTCTCTGGTACAGATCAAAATGTATCGATCATCAAATGATGTCTCACTCTTATCATTGTATCAGTTTCAGATTGAAACTTTAAACAATTTACTTGCAAATTTAGGGGTTCCAAATGATGGAATATCTTATCCCATCTGGCAAAGAACTGCTTCTATATCAAATGTTTCAAAAGATGTTTAAAAGTCCATTTAACTGCTGTTTTGGAATTCTAATTCATACATGAAACACACTTTTTATCATTACTTATATTTTGGTCTTTACATTGCTATTTTTGTTATTGTCATTATAACTTGTTGTTGATGTTATACATATGATTTTTTTTTCTATTTTCAGTTCGTTATTACTTTATGAAGTTATAATATTCTCTGTATGTTCAATTACTATTCCTTATAATTATGAAATTTTGACTATAGGTGGAGGCTTTGAATAAGCCCATCTGGTTTTTCTGCCTCTCTCTGCACTTTACATTATTTGCTATCTTTGTTATTTCTTTATGTAATTTTAACTGCGCAAAAATGAATAAATGAATAAAAAAAATAAACTGAAATTTTGTTTTAGCCACATATGGTGCCAAGTCCCGTCTACAGATAAAGTAATGAGCACATTATTGATTCTGTAATCAGCCTAATGCCTGACACCTAAAATTAAATCTGTAAATTATGTAAATGATTACTTTAAGTTATTGAGGCTAAAGTTGGTTCAACAGGTTACTGAATCATGGGGAGAGCTCATTTTTTGAAATCCTGTTTTTGACTTTTATTTAATTTATTTGTGGTAGTATTTAATTAATCATGAGTCCTGGTATGAACAACATGTTTTTTTTATTCATTCCTAATACATATCACCTTAGAATTGAAAGAAGGTTTACTTTCTCTTTCATATGACACCTAAACAGGTGACACAACAGGCATGCGCCCACAGTGCTTCAATAGAAAAACATGAAGACAAATATAAAAGTTGACAGAAGAGCACAGACTATGAATACACTAAGATCCAAACACACACACACAATTTCTCTTGTTACGCATATAACAACCACCCACGTATCCATGCTGCAGCTCAGAGATACCATGTTCACACAACAACCCTCAGGGTTGATAACCCCGTGAATCCACAAATATTGGCTAAACTTCCCCCACGAACATCGACTGTCTAATCACATCTTTACTAGATACAAAATATGGTTTCCAATTCAGATTGAATATTTCATTAAAGCAATGTAAAACTGTGTAAGGCTGTGCCACAGATGTTACCTGTCATACGCTGTGTCGGAAATTGTGTAGACATGTTGTGATTACCGCCAATACCCGCCTCTGTAGTAACCATTTATACTGGGGTAGCTTTACAAAGCTTTACCTCATCAAACGGACTCTTAAAAGCGCCACCAGCTGGTGCAGCATCATCAGCAGTACATACCTTCCAATAAGTATCAATTGCCTTGTGTGCTTAGTTTACTATGGTAAGAAATTTAGTCCAAAGCAGTTATGTGACTGAAATATTTCATATCTATAGTGTGAGCACCTGACGCCACATCTAAGCTGTTTTGTTTTGTTAAGATAAGCTGATGAGAGAGCAGTCTCCGAGTGGCAAATTTTATCTTACAAAAACACTTTTTTATGCTTGCATATTTTCTAAAGAATTTAAATTTTGCTTGTTAGTCACAAATTATCCATCACTGCTTTGCAGGCAGATAGATGTTAAAAGTGAAAACACAATGTTTGAAAATGATTTCACAGCTCGAAGCTTCCAAACAATGTTGCACTGAACGTAATATAATAGCCTTCATAATTAAGCATTTACAATAATAAGAATTCATTTTTATTCCGATTCATTGACGTGTGACATGGATCTGTGGACAATATGGATGTTGACCTTTTTATGCCACGGACATGCAGCATTAGCTTCTGTTTCAAGATGTTCTCACAATGTTGCACATGAATATCACACCATTTCTCACACATCTTGTGTGGCAGTTTTCATCATTAATGCGACATATCAGATGGATAAGGAAAGGGTAAAGTACAGGGCAAGGTGCCATCCCTTCACAGCGTGCAATGACACACAAAAAACAAAATGCACAACCATAACACATATGACCTGTTGTGTTACTGGTACAGTGTTTCATGAGACATGGCTGTTTATTCTAAGCAGATGATCATGTATTATCTGCAGTTTATGTCCTCATAAGATTGTTTAAATAACCCACAACACCAAACATTCTTGCTATGCGACTGTTACACATGTCGCTATGTGATGATGCATACTAAGTCTGGGTGTTATATTGATTTTTTAGTTTACTACAACATTGTTTTTGAACTATATGATATCAGATAATCAGATAATACAATTAGACAACTTGTTCTCCCTGAGAGACAGGCCAGTACGTATTTTACCCGCACTCTCAGCGTAGCTACCTCCATACTGGCAACACAGAGAGTTGCAAACTTAACTTCTCCAGATACTTACTGACTTTGCATATTTTGTAAAAAAAAAAAAGGCAGCTAGCCTTAAATCTTGTGACTTGTTGAGCAAACTGTGGATACTTCTTTCTTTGAGAGGTTTGCCGGAACAGCAGGAACACTCACTTATCAAAGCAGCTGCAGGATGATCTCAGCTGTGAGCTGCACATCTAAACAAACTGCTGTTAAGTCAAGCTATCAGTCAAGCTACCACAATCTAAAAATTAAGAATACGAGAGAAGGATTTTGAGTCCAAATTGCATCAAAGAGTTTGAACTATAAATATAAATTCTGAAAGCTATCTTTCTTTGTATGCTAAAGACTGCAAGACTTCATTATGCATTCAGGTGCACCTCATAGACAGAAATGTACACCTAAAAAGCCACGACTGTTGCTCACAACACTGAAATGTATTTCATTAGAAATTTTGTTCTCTTGTTGTTTAAACATTCATTCAGATGAGACATCAAAGGAGTGTTTAAACTGATATGTTTTTTTCACAACTGAAATGATATTTTTGCTACTACAGAGACTGTACACACAAAAAGGACCTGAATGATGGTAAAAATATGTATGAAATATAAAGATTTCTATTATGTACAGCCATTCTGTCTAAAAATACAGAAGTACCTTTTTTTTTGGACATATCACCAAGCTCTAAAGCATAACGTCAGTGTCTTTATCTCACAATTTCAAACTATGGATTGTGATACACCTATGTTTTCGAGATTTGCACCAATGTAACTACAATATGTTGATCTATAAGACATAACAAAACATTTTCTTCTCTCGTCAATCATATCAGATTAACAACACAAGCTTAATATTTCTTTCTGTATTATTTTACTAGTTGCTATTGTTCTTGACTCTTTCATAAGACTCTGATAAGATCTAAATGATCCACAGGGCTACATTTCAAAGACATAACCTGATTTATTTTTATTTGAAACTGAGACTGCATACACAGATACACACACATATGCATAAAACATATGTAACATATGCATGGAAAACAACAGCCATGTCATTAGCCGCTCACATTAGTATTTATGGTGTCTCTTCACCCTGGATGTCTGTCTAAGTCTGTCCTTCACTGCACCATCTTATCACCTCAGCATTCACTTTATTTCACCGTCAATCACTCCTTCTCCATCTCGTCTCCTCAAGCTGAAGCACCTCACCCAACTCTCTCACCATTATGTCCCCTGTCAACCAGCTTCTCTTTAGGTGAGGCATAGCTGCAAACTGGGATCTACTCAGAAAGGAGGTAGATTTAGCCTCTGCAACCCTTTGTGTGCTTGTGCAAAAGAGGAAAATGAGATGAGATACAGAAAGAGAAGCACAGAGACAAGGACTGACAGCGCAAAAGAAGAAGATCACTAAATACCAAACAGATAAATAAACAACAGGATTTCCAGCAGAGTGAAGAGATCACAAATCCCTGTGTTTGCGGGGAGTTTTCTTATTTTGTTTGCATATTGTGCTGACAAGTAACGTGGCAAAGACTTGTTCCTAAGCGAACAACACCTGGAGTTATCAAATAATTGGCAGCGCAAAAATAAAAAAGTGGTGTGCATCTTTAAAAAGATATTCCATAAACTTACTAACGAGTCAGACAGTGAAAACTGTCTTTTATTTGTTTATTCTTTTATTTGTTTATTCCATCAGAGTTTGGTAATAGCGGATTTGTACACACACTCTATGTGGACGTTGAGCATGTGAGTGTTTTGGTCTAATGAGAGTAATCGTCCCAGTTGCATGATGAAAAATGGATCCAAAGAGCCGACCCATAGCAGGGGACAAAAGCTGAACTGTGATTCTTCCAACTCCTTGCAGTGGGATTATCATTTCTTTTGTCAGGATTCATGGAAGAAGTGGACCAAACTACAGACAGCAGGCAGGAGCAAGGCTGATATGGTAACTAACTCTATTCTAATAGATAACAACCGAAGGCGCTGCAGAGCAGGGACACCAAAACAGGACCAAGCAGTAATCCAAAAGACAGGTGAAGAATGTAAATCAAAATGAGATACAAGACCAAACCTGGAGGGAATCTCAGAGACAAAAACAACACGCAATGATCTGGCAACAAAAAAAAAACAATAAATCTAATCAGCAACAGAAACCATGTGCAACACAAGAAGTAAACTAGTAAGCAGGGTAACTAATCTACTGGTCATTGTATATAGATAAAAAGCACTTAACTCACCCATTCAGACAAACACTCACACAGTACTTCTTACATACAAACACACATATATATGTATTTATACATTGATACATATATTTTTATATATATATGCACTCTATATACAGTTCGACTGATGTACATATAGGAGCAATATGGGGCTCAAGGTCTTGCCCAAAGACACTTCAACAAGCATAACTGGAGACTGACCCAGTACGATATAGACAGAGACAGTGTGTCCACTATTCTAGCAAGAACTCGAAACAGTGTTTTGTAATGTGGAAAAATTACCTATATAAAGTCAACTGAAAAAAGTAAGCAGTGATGGAAAACAACAGAATGTATGAACATTTTACGAAAAAATAACAACGTACACAGCAACTGGAAAAGAATTAGGAGCAGAATTACTCATGGCGTCATTAGATTTCCATGTTCTGTGGTCCCATCAACTCAACTTCCTGTTTTATTTTGTAGGTGCTTGTTCAATTTTGCTTGACGCTCTTGTTGCACACCTGGTTTTAGTTACTAATTGCCGCACATCTGTCACACCTGGCTTTCTAGTTGTATTTGCCAGATCACTTTGTGATTTCAAAGTTCTTACTCATCTGTTTCCTGTCCGTTTCAGCATTAAACAAACCTGAAGCCCAGTCATAGGTTGGTGCCTGAACAGTGCAAACACTCACTTTCGCAGCTGGCACTGTTGCAAATGTGTTTTTCAAATGACCTCTTTGAGAGCACATCATTTTGGGAGGAAAATATTGAAATTTATCATACAAAGTAGCTTACAGTAAGCAATTTACTGCAGATTCCACTATTATTTTGCTGCTCCAAAAGAAAAAAAAGTGTTAGATTTTGCTTTTCACATGAGTCAGCAGATCTGGTCCTTCATCTAAAAAAATAATCGTACCAGGAGGGACACAAACCTCTGTTTCCTGTATGAAAGTGCTGAGACTTACTGTACCACCAGTCCTTATCAGTGTTCTTCTACTCTGGTCCTCAGCGGCCGCTGTCTCCTCAACAGCTTGTCCTCAAGTTCTGCACAAGCCTGTCAATGACCCATGAATTTGAGCCCAGTGTATTGAAGCAGAGAAGCATTTAAACATGCAAGGCAGTGATCCCAGAGGACCACAGTCGAGGAACACTGCTGGACTCTTAATGCAGACAAAAACTCCTAGTTTAACAGTAGTTCTGTCACAGCCCATGGTGTGAGGAAGAAGACCCAGGAGGAGAATACAGGACTAAACAGGTAGGAGGCACACAGGTGTCCAAGCTAAAATACTTTATTTTAAACAAACCAAAACCACTGCCATAATAGGAAACCCAAGAAACTGTACTCAAGACAAAGAAAAAACAGAGCTAAGGTGAAACACAAGACCAGCTGACGAGGAGAGATCAAGCAAAGACCAATGAAAACCAAGAAGGGATATACCATGAGAGATGTAAAAACTACTGCAGAGCCGGTGGAGCAAAACAGAAACCAGGTGTGACTCGAAAGCAGGAAGCAAAACTTGGTGCAATGAAAGAAAACAGAAGCACAGACGAATAAAACAGGACATAAACTTAACCAAAACTCAGAACGTGGCAAAAGCTTGAACACAGACAGGAGAAAGGGAAGAGCAAAAACATTTAAATACAACCAAGTCTTATCTATTTAGAAGATATTAACAGAACATGGCATGAATCCAAGAAACCAAAGCATATTAAAACCAAAACTCAATAAAACCCACAGATCGTGACAAAGTTAATTGTGTATCTAGCACATTCTGTTATGAGAATCAGTTGGTGGCAAAGCCTGGTTATTACCTTATTGTGATCAAATGAAACCAAAACCAATCAGTTATACGGTTCACCATCATAAATGTCATGTGGAATGTGTTTGGCACCAACAATGTTGTCATGCCAGTAGAGCTAAAAAAAAATGGTCCAATGTAACATTCTGTTGGGAAATTACTTGATTGTAGTCATTAAAATGTTTGTTTTATTTTCTCTCTTTGTGATTTAAAAACAGCTATATGAGGAGACCCTATTTTTGTGAAGTGCAGTAATATACTTTGCTTAGATTGAAAGAAAAAAATCAAACTCAACAAGTGCGACGTAAAACTGCAAAAACAAACTGCATCCGAAGCAAATCAAGTTTTTTTTTTATGGAAAACAACAACAAATCTGTCACTTGACACCAGAAAAACAGACTCACAGATGCTGGATGGTAGTTAGAGAGCGAGACTGCTAAAGTGTTGGAAATGAGCCACTGTTTGGTTTCAGTCAGCTGAATAAAATCACAATCAGAAATGTCAACTTTACTGTAAAATGATACAAAATATCAGCATAATTGTATGTTCCTGTGACATGGCTCAGTGGGGCTCTACATGTGTAGTCAGCTGCATGACGGTAAAAACATGTGAGCAAGCTGATGGTCGAAAGCTGATACTATTTGTGTCCTGAGAGCTTGAGCCTCTCAGTATGGCTGTCAGTGCAAATCAGTGTGTCTGTGGGAGGATAACACATCCATATGGACTGCTTGCCATGTGTGTATTTGTGTGCGCGTGTGACAGAGAGAGAAAAAGAGAGTGTGTATTATATTGATGTGTGAGCCTTCATGTGGACACAGAATTAATACTCGAGGGAGGCTCTGAGCAATAGAGGAGCTATGTTTCGATTAACAACTCATTCTCCTCCTCTCTCTAACACATGTAGATACACACATCAGATCTTTCTAGCAAGTTTTCCTCTTATATTTAATGTAAATATATAAATGTAGCTGTGTGTGTCTTCGTGCTCACGTCACACTATGTTTTCAACTTGAACAAATAACACTTTTTCTTAAATCAGTGTCTCCACTGTCCGTAATTTCAATCACGTAAATAACTATTCATTGTTAAAATAACCAGCAATAATTGTGTTGCTGCCAACTATCTTTTGGGTTTCATGGATGATTGGGGCAGTTTTCAAAAACCCAACTGGCGTGGATTCTGCCCAGATTATGCACAGCACGTTGGTTATTGCTTGAACGAATTATCACATCCACACAGTGTTATAAATGTTTATACTGCTACTTGAGGCATACTGGACTGAATGCAGTGTTGCATATGAAATTATAATAATAACTTTTTGGTTTCAGTTTTTTGCCATTTCCCTGACCTTTTTCCTCAGTTCCCTCCTGCCTGGTCATCAGCTCCACTCTGTTCACCTGTGTTCAGTTATCCTCAGCTGCTGTCATTCACTAATCACTCTCCCCACAGTATTTTTCGGCACTCTTTGTCAGATCCTCGTCGTCGTTTCATCCATAGTTTCCCTCGGCAGTTCTTGTTCCAGCTCCTGCTTGTTGTTATAGTCTGGTTTGTTATTTATAAGGTGTTTTTGTTTGTACAAATTAAGTTTATGGTGATTTCTTTTGTTTCTCTCCAAACAAACTGAGTTTAGTTTTTTGTTACCTCCTGGCTCCTGCACCGTGTCTGCATTTGGATCCATCTTCCTCACCTCCACAACCGAACCGTGACATTTTGATGAGTCTTATGGTGACAGACCTGCTCGCACACTCTTCCCGACAGCTTTTCCAGTTGATCAAATACAGCACTCGTACAATCTGCATCAGAGATGTGCATGACAGGCTAAAACGACAGTGATGCACCTGATGCACCTGGTATCCTGACTTCAGTTTTGGCACATGCTGCTGTCACAAGGCTGAGGATGGCAAGCGTAAATGAGCCATTAGAAAGAATTGAAAAAAATATGTTTTGCAATGATGAGAGCCCTCTGTTTCACACCCATATCTTGAGAAAATTAAATCATCATAGATATAATGAAAACTCATTTTTTTCTGCAGAACTGTGACGCAAACATCTTTTTCTGTGCTCAGTTTGGAAGTTAGATCAGAAGTGTTCAGTGTCCATCCCTGTTCCCATTTAAGAGGATACAGTTACCAAAACTGTTCAATTATTTAGTGAGTCTTCATCTACCAATCCCTCTACCTAGTTAACAGGTGGGTCCAGACACAATATCAGGTGGAGAACAATGCATGGTGTATGTGTGTGTGTGTTTTTGTGTATGTGTGTGTGTGTGCTGCTGACAGCCTGTCTGGCGTGGCGTCACTGATCCATGGAGGTTGACTGTGTGCAACTGTCCTGGTTGACATGCTGCCCTGTGGAAACCTGTGACATGTATCTTAAAGGAAATGTCATGTAATCTTTAACTTCAGCACAGTCATGAGTGAGATTTATGTTAGATATCCGGAAGTACTGATTAAAGTACAATTATGTAATTGCACAATAAGGCAACATTTCAATCTAACACCAGCTCAATAACTGAATGAATGAAAAAAATCCCATTTGAAAGCCAGTATCAGTTATGCAACAAAGCTACTGCAAGAATTATGACTGTGGTTTTTTCAGAGCAGATAATTCAGCCAGGTAATGTATGTGTGATAGGTAGGATCTCTGGGTGGATGGCTGGCTCAACTAAAACATGGGACTAGACAAAGACTGGAGAAATGTTTCTGACAGACAGCGTTAGAACCAGACTAAAGCCTTTTTTACACTTGTCAAAAAACATGCTCACACCTATTAAATTATGACTTTTGAGTGCAATGAGAGACTTTTTAATCAGCATAAGGTCTTGCATCACATCAAATACTTCTGCAGTAGTCGTGGGTATTGAAGCATCACTAAAGAAGTTATTAATGTAAAATATATGAAGGTTCGTCAACCTATGTTACGCACATTACTGGGCCTGAAACTGCCCTGGACTGCCTAGAAGCTGAGAAACCACAGCCACGACCACACACTTTGGTTTCCTGCCCACAAAAACATTCTTTGGCTTTACAGAACCACCTCACACACCAGCAACTGTATGTATACTTTTTAATGATTTTTTTTTAATTTTCAGACTAAAATCTTGGTAATTTGCAGCCTTTCCAACTGTTCTCTGTTATCCTGTGCATTCTGTTGCACATCACACATACACCATATTCAGATCCTTTAAAAATGTAAATCAGACAAAGTTAACTATGGTAATAACTTATCTATTTGTTTGGTCTTTTTGTGAGCATGTCTGTTAATCACATCAATCATAATACACTAAAATATGCTGTCTTATTCTTGTTAAGTCCTGAAACATTACACTACATTGCCTTTTGACATTTCAGGTAGCTTCTGGAGGTTTTTTTGTCAGCCTCTAAAGCATGACAACAAATTCTCGTGTACAGCTGTGCTTATACAAGGTTCAGACGAAGGCTTCATTTCATGACAATGGTGTTACATGCCACAACTGTAGGGGAGGCCAAAGAGCAAGGGAAAAAAAAGCCAATTTCTGGAGAGATGCTTTAATTGGATTTGGCCACATGCAAATTTTTGCTTGGATTGCTGTACTCAGGGATGCAAGATTAGGCACAGCTTATTTGTTCTTTATAAAAACACGTGTTTACCAACTGCAACGTTTCATATTGATGCTCTTAAGCTAACATCAATAGCCTGCGAAAAGATTGACCAATTTTACTTTTCTGTAGGACAGCTGGCAGCTCGCTCTGAGTCCTTTTGTATGGGATTAACGTTTGTGGTCCACATAATAAATTAGCTTAATCATCTCAGAAAGTTGTGCTCATTAGAAACTGTGGTCCAACAAAGCCTTATTCTGAATGCGCTCTCGACCCCAGAGCTCTGAGCGGAAACGTTACTATTCGCAGTGGGAGAGGATTTGATTGGATTAAAAAAACACACTATTTTAAGTAAAAACATCATTAGCCTGCGTGCACCTTTTTTTTTGTCCAGGTAAACAGTTTTAGCAAATTTAATGTAAATTGCATGGAAACACGCCAATCCAACTGAAATCCTACTAATTTGAACTTTTATCTGGGATTTACATTACTATTGCATGTATATATACTCAGTAGGAGTCGAATGGGCCTTTATGCATCTATTCAAAGAACAGTGAAGTGTAAGCATATCATATCAGTTGGATCTCAACTTTGTATGTTGCCATACAGTAAATGAGTGTAACAGTATTAATTACACTTCCTTAACGCTGGTTTAATACTTCTCTGCCATTAAAAACTGCAGAAGAAAACAGCCAGTTCCCTGCCAAAGCTGCTGCTATCATCATGTGTGGTAACATTTACAGTATGAGGAGGTTCATGTAGCTCAGGTGTCTGCATGTGTATTAAATGCAATTTAATACACACGTGCAAATCAACTTTTAGTCCATCACTCAATATTTGTCAAGTTCCCCAGCCTGTTTGACTGAGGGGTGACTATAACAACAACTACAGCGAGCATGTTCATCATGATGAAGAGTCATTCACACATTGTGGTTCATTGTGTTTCCAACAGTTGTAGAACAACAGATGTTGGTTGGATCATCTTTCTGCTTTTTGTTCTTTCTGTAAAATCTATTGACAACAATAAAAACACTGAACAGAGAGGTGGTTGACATTTGATTTAGTTGTTCAACACAAAGAATTTATGGAAAGAACTGAGTAATCTGCTCTGTAATGATGTTATGAGCTATAAGAGAACACATCAGAGCAGATTCAGCTTCACTTTTTCAGGCAGTCACTCCGATCCTGCCGAACATGACTCAGAGAGGGAAAACAACTAAAAACCCTATTGATCATACAGTCATTCTAGAACAAAATATAAAAAGTGAGTCATCCACTGAAACATCAGGTAACAAGATGCCAGACTGAATTCAAACACCTGCATGTTGATAATCAGAGAAAGGGGGGGAAAGAAATAAATCTATATGTTGAAGGAGAGGTGCTGCAGCAGTCAGCACGATACCAAAGTGATGCTATGAATGATTTCAAACGGAAATAGTTTAATCTGACTTGGATTTAATGTTTCTACTAATGTTGAATTCGACTGCTAAGACAAATCAAAACTAAAGCTCAAATCTATCAGATTAGCTCATTGATAGTAAATGAGTCATTGTGATTTAGCTGTTGGGATTTGTCGCTTTAATCTCTGTCAGCAAATTTGATTATTTGCATTTTCATTCACTTGTTTGCATCATGCAATGAGTTAAGTGGTTTTAGGAGAATTATGTGCATATATTTTTTAACCATTCTCTGAAACCGTCTGCACTGAGTAATTACATGATAAAAATAACATGAAACAACAATTCCAACTCAAAACATCATTGCCATCATGCACGTATATCATTAGAGCTAGATGGAACCACATGAGAAGCTAATATAAAAACAAAAATGCATCCATGGACACTCCAAAAGCCCACAGACCTCAGCCAGCTATTTGAATATGTTTGCCTGATTGATCAACCAGTTTAGTGACTGACTGACTGACCCAAAAATTATTTATGTTGAGCCTAATCAATTTAAAGGAGATTCTGCCTCACTCCTCTTACAGCAACAAACTAGTAAGAACTGTACATGTTCATTCTAATATGAGATAGTTACTTGAACTGAACAGGGCAACTGTGCACAGGGGGCATGAACAACAAAAACAACAATAAAAGAGAGAAGTTAAAGGATCAAAAAAGGGCCATAAAACAGTTATAAAGAGATGCAGAAGGCCCACAAAGACACAAAATTATGTCAAACATCTTTATGACTCAAGTTGGAACTGTGCAACAACCTCAAACTGGCTGTCTTTTTCAGTATGGGTGTCAGTCTCTGGTGAAATTGGGAAGCTTTTTACATGTGTGTCCCCTGGGTTCCTTTTCCTTCGGGAAAACCAACCCCAGGATGTTTGTGTACATCCAGATCACAACCAGTTAATTCAACTGTGGATTTGGAAAAAAGTTTAAGCTTTCAGGGGCTTCTGATGCATTTGTTACAAAAAGGGATTGCCCTGCTTCCTTAAAGGACTTAGTTTGCGTCAGGCCGCCCTTTATTTCAGCCCACCATGAGACAAATTCACACAGAGGGGAATCCATCTGAGAGCATGAATGAGTGAGTCTTTTAAGGTGCTGGGAGTCACTTTATGTTTGCAGGGTTTTCCCTTTCCAGTCTATCACATGCAGACTCAGATGGTGCATGCAATTGATGACTAATCTTTTGAAGTGTTTCTAAGGAAAACACATAGAGGCGCAATCTCAAACATAATCTCACTGCTATTGTTTGGGATGAGAATTTGAGACAAACTGTGAGAATCCGGGGTATTACCAAAACAGAAGTCAAGAGTCAATCACTGAATCACGCACACACGGACAAAAAAAGAGAGAAAAAAATCCCAACGATTGCCTAAAAACCCTGCGCTGAAAACTGATACAACAATAGGGAGGAAAAGTCACGGTGGAGGACGTGATACCCAGTGACACTCGCTGTCGGCAGGATTCCTGCTGCGCGCTAAAAGCGACGCGTCTCATCCATATAGGCAGCTTCCAGCAGAGCTGCAATTACGTAACTTGGGTCCGAAACTCAGCTTTGGGCAAAAGTGGAAGCAAATAAGTCGATAGGGCGCACATAGAAATGTAAAAATAAGCTAAATAAAAATAAAAATAGCAAGTCAGCCAACAAGTCGCCCGACGAGCAGATCCAAGCTTCTTCACTTAACGCCTGTTCGCTTTTTCCACCGGCAATAGTCATCATTTCACTTGTCTGATAAATAAATGTTCGTGTCTTACCTGCATGACTCCCTGTGTTGTAACGGTGATAATGCTGGCTGAGCTCTGCAGAGTGTGTCTTCACTGCGCGGACCCTCAACCTCCGACTGAAGCTTCTCTGGATGCGAAGGAATGTGTGCGCACACACATCCACACACACGGTGACACGGAGGGGTGGGGTGGAGGGAGGGGTGTGCGGCGACCGAGGAAACAAGTAGACATCCATATCTTACAGCCTAATGACACGAGGCTGACGGTGGATTTAATTTGGCTAATGTATTGGTCTGGAACACCCTGACAGATGTTGATGTGAGTTATCAAAAAGCCTCGCAGCTGGTTTTACACATCAGCTCAACGCAATCTGCTGGCTGCGAATAATTCTAACTTATTAGATTGTCATTTTTATTTCTGTGTTTCTGACTTCTCCTCTTAGGAAATGTTAGCTATTCTGATAGTCATTTTCACACTCTCAGCAGCGCCACTTAGTTTAATAAGCTCTCTCTAATGACTTCATTAAGGCTTTTCACAGCTGAGCGGTTTTAAATAATTTTTCAGCTTTTTAGTTTCCCGGCCGTAAAAAATCAGTCAGAAGTGTAAATCCACTTTAGTATAAACGCTAATACAGACCCAACATTTTGTATTTGGACTCATTCGGGTTTTTGTTGTTGTTGTTGTTCCTAGCCTATGATGTGATGTCTCCGTTGTGGAGTTACATAATTGTTTTTTTTCTGAAATGTGATTTCTGTTGTGCTGATATCTTTTCACACCGTTAGCTGTACTGACACTCTTGAAACTAATCAGGAAGACATAGGGTTTTACAACAAAGGGAATAACTAATTATACACAACAGCTGCAGTCATATAAAATGTGTATAATGGTGTCTATCAGTGTGCCAGACTTTGATTTGATTGTTCATATGCTGCTTGTAAATGAGAAATTGGGGTGAATTATTGATTAGAATGCATCTAATAACAACTTAAAGCTGCAGAAGTGGTTAATTATTATAGAACTCTTCATTAACAATTCGTCAATGTCCATAACTGCAGAAAACTCATCAACTTTGCTGATAATTTAAAGAGCTGCCCTGTGACTTGTTGATCCTTTGTAAACAATGTCAAATTTAATCAATATCTGTTCATTAATGCCATATTTCAAACAGCTCCCAGTGTTTGTATATGCATTAAGAGATATTAACAGGATGATAATTCTGGAATATATTAATATGATATAGGTTTTAGATTTACAACTGGGCAAAAATGCAGAATTCAAGCTGCAACATCTGCATTTTTCTTCCACGTTTCATTCATTTCGTTCCTCCTCCATCATCACAGTAGCCAATTAAAACATGTCAAGCCAACAGAGGGAGGTACTTCCTTATGTGTGTATGTGTGAGGGTGAGCAGTGATCATCATGAGAATTATTGATACAGAAATGCAATTAAAGCCCCGCTGGTCAATTCATATGCGCTCCGAGAAGAACTGAATCAACCTTGGCTTTCTGTGAAGCTGCCCGGTGCAGCGAGAAAGAGACTGCAGCATCTTGCCAAATAGCAATCAAGCCAGGTCAAGCATCCTCACACATCACGTTGATTGCATAACGAACAGCCAAGAAACGTAAACAGCCTGTAGGATATATGAGGGTAAGCCATCTGTCCAATTAAACTGACACCTATTAGTCACCAAAGCTGAAGACACATTTCCACGTTTTCACAGGTTCCTGATGGCATCAGAGCTTACATGGAGTTTAATTCTTTACATAACCTACTGTGTATTCACTACTCTTCGAAGAATTTAACCCATGCTTACAGATAATGACCAGTTGGTACAAGTGGTAAAAAGAAAAGCAGCTAATCATCACCAGACAAACTGTGTGGACAAAAATGACTGCCTGCCACTTCTTGAATTCACAAAGATGAGTGAATTTTGTCTTCAAAGCTCAGCCTTATAATTATGTTTTGTTCTTGGTTAGAATTTTGCATCCTTGATACAAAGTATGATTCCACTCAACTCCAGTCTTAATCCAATCTTTTTCTTGTTTCATGTTTTTCCTCTCACCCTTTGTGAATTCATGGCTAACAAATTAAACACCAGATAAATATCCAGTGAGCTGCTGTTTTGTTGGGAAATGTTTGAGATTGTCCAATCAGTCTTTAT
The DNA here is from genome assembly GCF_036924035.1 of Leuresthes tenuis. Taxonomy (NCBI): domain Eukaryota; kingdom Metazoa; phylum Chordata; class Actinopteri; order Atheriniformes; family Atherinopsidae; genus Leuresthes; species Leuresthes tenuis. The sequence continues at coordinate 11,846,545 of NW_027325360.1, forward strand.
TTAGTCAGCTGGTAATTTGTACAACAGGTACAAGAAAGTTGTACAATAATTGAATTAAATTCAGAAGACGGTTAGGTATTGAATCTGTACTGTGAATTTCAGATTTCCTTAGCAGAATTGCAAATATTTGTCTGTTTTTGATGTCCTTTTCAGAATATCTCTCTGATCTAATGATGGGGACAAATATTCTTATTGAATTTCAAAATTCTCCCTTGTGTCCCCCATCCTTTTGGTCCCATGGTTGTTCAGTTTGGCCTTGTAACTGTGGCGCTGCACTGACTGATATTTGGGATGTTTTCACTGGGTGGAAGTTGTAAAAGCATGGTTTGATCATTGTATTAATAAAATATTGTAGTCAAAAACTTCAGCTCAGACTCTCTTTGACTCTTTAAATAACACAGAGAACCCCTCTGATTCCTTTTATCTGAGTAAGTATGACCCATGTGAGCTCTACCAGAATATCTTTACATGAAGAACTAAAACTACATCAACAGTTTGAAGGCTGGACTAAAACTGAGCCTGTAGTTAATAGAATTGAGATCCTCTTGTACCAAATTCTGAATCCCGTTACACAGTTCAATTTAACAGCAGGATTTAGTGTTGGCATGCGTCCCTGATCACCAACTCACTTTAAAGGTTTATTCTTGGCTAGTTGACAAAAGCCGTTACACATCGGCTGGACTGATGTGGAGCCTTCCTGTGAGTCACATGATCTTTTCCACTAAAGAAAGTTTTGTCTTCAAGGATTTCTCTCATATTTAAAGAACCCCTCGATTAGCACTCTACTTAAATACATTAATGGGGAATTGTGGAATTTCTTCTTTACAAGAAAATACCTAAACCCCCTACACTGTCAAATACATTTTAATGCATCGCTTACAATGATCCAGTTCTACATGAACTTCACACTGAAAGAGATGATGTGATGAAAGGGATGATGTCAAGGTCTTAACATGTATTTATCTCCAAAATGCAGAGTGATGGTAATAATAAGACATAGAGGGACTTTCTCACATTTTCTTTCAATGTGAAATATTAAAAAATTGTTCAGGGACCACTCATGGACACCTCATTATTTATTTGACTTTTCCTCTCTTGTTCCACTCACATCTCTGTGCAGTGTGTAATAAAGTGGTTTTATGTTATTAATGCTGAAAAATATTTTGAACTGTTCTTCTTTAAAGTGATTTGTTGGGTTTAACTCCTTCTCTCTTCCATAACGTCTCTGGAAAGCAAACCCTGCGAAAATACACATTTGACCATTCTCATTCAACACAACCAACGCTTCTTTTTGTCCATTCAAGAACAGAAACATCTGCGCATTTTCCTGCCGTTTGGTAAGAAAAAATACTCTGCTGACTGTAAATGTTCTCATGATGTCTAACACAGTGCAAATAGTCTGGACCAGAAAGGTCAGGAGAAAGTTATACTTCCTTTAACTGAAGCTCGTATCTCTAAAGTGACTTAAAGTGGATTATTTTTAAATAATCCGAAATCTCCATCTCCAACTCTCTTCTGCTTTATCGTTGCCTTGCTTGCTTTTCATAAATAACAAACAACTGCCCTATCTGTTCACAGCTGATGTCCAATGAATAAGTGCACTGGATGAGCACCATTTAGAGGCCAATGAGGGGTTAACCGTGTGTTAATAACACAAAACCTTTTCAATCTTTTTCACTGCTTTTTCTGTTCTTGTTATACTCAACTTTCTGAGTTGAATATTTTATTCTTTAAGCCTTCAACTTATCTATCAACACACACACACACATTGAGCATTTGTCTTTCTCACAGTGAGAAAGGATAACAGTTATCAGAGGGAACTGCTCAGTAGGACAAACAATCAGTCCAAAGGTCGGCTCCATCTAAACTCCACCAGCTCACACAGAATAAACATGATGAATACAGCTCATGAAGATTGGCAGCAGCCCTCTGATCCTGGTGAGGGGGTTGGGTTTTCCGATGGGTGAGTTGAGCTGTTGAGTTGAGCTGAAGATGTTGCTGATTCCCCCCCAAGAAGCTCTGCAGTCCTCGCTGAGCAGTACAGTTTACATCAGGTACACATGTTTTCATGCAGCACAGATGAGTGAGAGCATGGGATGTACATAAAAACATACACACCTCCTTACCAGGATTCTGAACATGAAATAGTTGTGCAACCAGACATCTCTGACAGTTTCATGTAATGCAAAACCTAAGCCTGTTAGAATTTGCAAAGGTAAATGTAGGTATATAATGTTTTTGGAACTTTATAAATGTAGTAGTTTAACATCTTTTGAGCCATTATTGTGAATATGCTACCATCTGTAGCTTTTACACATTCTTTTGTGAGCTTATACACACTGCGTCAATAAATTCCACTTTACAAGGCTAAAGTAAGAGTGTGTATTTATTAGCTGTTTTGTGAACATAAGAAAAACCTTCTATATCACAGTCAGCTTCTCAAACTGTAGGGCATCTCCATTGCCCTGTCTCACAGACTCTCTTGGGAAATATCAGGCCAGTAAAACAGCTTGTTTCCATCAGCTTCACCTCCATCAAACACTCTCCTTTTATTTCATAGATGACTTTTGACTCATTGTAAAGGTCATATCCATTTATCTCTGCTGCCAGTTTGATCTAAAATTGAGGTCTGCAGGGACCAGCTCACAGAGGGTGTTGGTTGCCTCATAGCATCACGCAGCGCAACTGTTGTAAAGCTAAAGGGTTTTAGAGGTAAAGCTTTTTCTTTTCTTTTTTGTCATCCATTCAGTTTGACAGGAAATGTCATACATGAATGTGTGCACTCATGGTTTTCTGGCAACACATAGTGGAAAGTTATATGCTATATGATATTTCAATCTGAGAAAAATGCAGTTCAAGGAATGACATATGGCACAATATGGCACATCTCACTCACTCCTAGGGTCAAATTTAGAGTCACCAATTAATCTAACATGCATTTTTTTGGGCGGTGGGGGGAAGCCGGAGTACCCACACATACATAAAATATTCACAGCGTAATAAAATATGTACATGTGCTTCCTTGGCAGTTTATTCTGCTTATCATAAATATCATTATTTATCATGTTTTGCAGTTTTGGAGTAAGTATTTTACAGGTGTAAGAGGTGTGAGAACAGCCTTTAGAGAATTAAGCTAGTCTGTTTCAACTGATTCTGAGTTTCGAGTGATCACATGAATGTCCTTAAAATGAACATCAGCCAGACAAGTAAAACACCTGGAATCAACATGACCAAGAGAAGCAGTAGAGATGCTGTGTTATGCAGTTTTACCAGCCCAAGGCTGCACCACAGCACTGGTGTACTGAGCAAAACAATCACCTAAAGAACACAACTCTTCCCAAAGGAAATGTCAGGCATTTTTTCAATGAACTAAAAATAGAAATGAATTCATATCATTGTGCCATTTTTTCCTTTCCACATAAACTAGACAATTGTTTCCTACGGCGGATTAGCCAAATAAAATCCAACAGGTTCCCACAAAACAAGAATCTTCATGAATCTACACCATGCACGGCAGCTTAAAGTCTGTCACCATGAAGGCAGAAAGGGATGGTGAATGTGGGTTGATCATCAAAGTAATGCAAATTTCTTTCAGCTGCAGGCGGAGATTCCCCAAGACAGAGCTTAACAGCTGGAATGACACAGTCAGTAATTTGCCTTCACCTATGGAAGAAACCGAAGAATGACAGAGATTGACACACACATACACATAACAGCAGCAGCTTGAGACTAATTCGTCCCTCTGGATTTCATGTTTCTATGGAGAAGAATGTCTATTTTTAGAAGCGATATAAATAGATTTATCTGTAGCTCCAAAGCTTGGAATCATATCTGATATATACCCAGCAGCCTTTACTAAATGTTTTTTTAGTCTCTGTTGACTTGTTCTTCAAAATCAGACATCAAAAGTTTAATCCGCTGTGATCCTGAGAGTCTATGTGAGTTACATTCAGAAGCATGAATGGTTTACTCTGAAAGTGAGGACAATGAAGTGTAATCTGTCTCAGTGACATTAGTGGTGAGCTGCGTGGTCTCAGAGCACACTGACACTCGAGATGGCTAGAACAACACAAACAAGAGCTTGGGCTCTAATGAGTAAGGAGCTGCGTCCTCCTCGGTCACATGAAACCACAAAAGCTTAGTGATAACAAACATATTTCCACACAGAGGATTAGTGTAGCCGGAGAACAAAGCCCAACCTGTTTTGTTTCCTAATATCTGGATCTTAGATAACTAAATGACAGTGATTAACAACAACCCCTTTAACACACTTTCTTTATCGCCAGGCTTCAGGAAGAGGACACAAAGCAACAGAGGGACACCAGCGACTTACTGTGGAGGCGATGTGGGGGTGACACAGGCACCAACTTTGTAGCCGTGGAAACAGTTGCTAAGTAGCAAACTAAGGCAACCCCAGACGAATGGGTACAAAGATCTGATTGTAATGGGAAGCAAGGAGCTGGAAAAGAGGAGAGAGGACGGTATTCCAACAAGGATGCTCAGAGTTACCGTCATGAACAAAACTCTGAGACTGAAGGAAGTCATAGAGGTGACTGTTTGTCTCTTGCTCAAATAGGAGGACAAAATCATTTGTCCAGCAGCAGTTAGAATGTAAGATAAGTACAGTCTGTCTTACAAAAGATTAATTTCACTTTCCATCACAAATTTTTTTATACAGAATTATTCAAAATGTTCATAAACAATGATGAAAAACAGCTAAATATCCCAGCTGATGCGACAGTATAACACTGTTTGTTTTGCCAAACAGCTTTATGTATCTATTTACAAGGAAGGATGAAACGTGTCTCAGTTTATCAGAAGAATTTTGCTGTCTGATATTTCAATGAGCAGTTCATTTGTGCTGTTAACATCTTTGGCTTTGGTGAGACTATTTGAAACCCTGACACTCAAAGCTGAACTTGTATAATCACAAAGACAAAAAGCTGGCTGTTTTCTTGCTTTGAAGATTGTTGATAATAAGGTGCAAAGCACTGTGAAATCTGGGGAGATGGGAAAAAAACACCAAAGAAAATATACCCAAAAAATGCGAGTTGTTGATGAGTTATATCTTACCAATGAATAATCAAATTTGTTCTTGTTTAAAGGAAACAAATTATGCCCCTATTTAACATGTTGCACAATTTCCTGAGGTCTTACTGAAACTTGTGAGACAGACCAAATTTCACTTGGTTGGAAGCACAGCAGCACTTCTCTCAAACCTCCTGAAGCACCTCTCCAGAGTTTGGCCAAGTGAGCAACTGCTCACCCCTTCTCATATCCTCCCTTCCTGGGGTTGCTCTTGAAAAAGTCACTTCTCCTTACCATGACCACTGCTGAGCAAGCAGCTGTATCAGTTTGAACCAGAGTCAGACCCTGAACATGAAGGAGCTCAACCATCAAGGTTTTAACAGGACGTCAGTGAAGGGTTAGTTTATGTATGACACAAGTTGACATCAGTGTGCTTATGTACCTTACCTGTCATCAATCCTGGGCATCCACAGTGCAATCTAATGCAGAATATGCAAACTCAATAAAGCTATTCCAGTCATGCCATAAACACACTAGCTCTCCATATAGATTATAGATATTTACACTATTGATCCGAGAGGGAACTAGTTTAGTAGTGTAGCAGTAAGTTAGCAATTAATGCTAGTAAACAATGCTTTCTTATCAATAGTAACGGAACAAGCCAGAGACCTACACAGCATAACTTGTGGTAATGTTTGTATACCGTTAATTACTACATTTCAACATTTTCCATAATCATTAAATAATTTACTTGGAGACCTATATCTTTATGAGGGACATGCTGAGGTGCAATGTTAACATACAAAGGGTGGCACATGGTGTTCAATGTAGCAAACGAGTGAGGAGAGGACTGATGTTGTTTCAGAAACACACCTTATTCACACAGCTGCAGGTTGTCTGAATTATAGAACGTCACCAATGAACTAGGACGCATTTACTTGACAAAGTAATGGTGCAACAATAATGTTAATCTTTCAAAAAGTAACACCAGAAGGTTGGTGTTCGTCATCCTCGGTACCTAAGCTGTTAGCATTAGCTACTGGTAAACGGAAAAAAAAGGGAATAAATAAACCCAGAGAAACTATTTCTGAAGTTTTTACATTTCCCTCATCTAAAGTTTGGGCAGTAAGAGTTGATCTGACTGATCCCTCTTTGCGGCACTATTTCTTCAGCCCAGCCTTGGGCTGGACCAAGTTGGTAAATCCATCCAATTAAAAGTGGCTGCTGCACATTCACAGTCTTTTGCTAACTTTTGTTGGAACATTGCCCTCAAATATAATTTATCCACTGGGCTCTTACATCCTCTGAGGCTGGTAGCAGATGTAAAATGCCTGCTCCTCAGTACAACTGAGAGCAGAACATTTCCAAGCAAAGCTGGTTTCTTTTGCCTCACAGGTTGAATACATGCTCTCAAGCACAGGAAAAAGGAACCTCTTTCAACAAAGCAGCCTGATTGTTACTAACCAAATAAAGACATGTATGAGGTGATGTGACACTGGTGTTTACGATTACCTTGATAGTTTCATTACATTATCCAGGGTGGCAAACTTTATCATGTCACCGAACAAACAACACCAAACGAAGGTCACAAAAAAAATGTTTAATAGATTTGTTGATCCACAATGCAAAGTGAATCTTATTATAATAAAGGCTGTAAAACTGTGGGGTGGCTGTGTTTCTTTGAGTGCACTCCTATAGGCCAAATAAAGAACTTTGTAATACACAATACAAGCAGTGAAAGAATATGCTTTCTTTTAACTTTTAAACTAATACTGTTTAAGTCTTACGTACGCCAAACATAATGGAACCACACAGGACACAATCTCTGTCTCCTGGATGAAACTCTGATGCAGTATATCACGACTGAGCATCCAGCCTCCTATTTATTTTGTGACTTTTTATAACTGCAAAGAGAAACTAACTTGACAGCTTGTGACATGAAGGCAGACGAATAGAAAACTAGAGCAAAAATCACAATCTGTTATAATAAAGTATTCATTTTTGTGCTGGAATAATCATAAAAAAGGAATGGCACATTTATTATGGATGTAGGTTGAAGCAAAAGATTTCTTTAAAACTGGACATAGCAGAGTGCTTCATTTGCCTTTATTTTAAAACAAGGAAATTAAACTAAACGTTAAAGTTAAATAAGAAAAAGTCGTGGGGACTGAGATTTAAGTCTCTTGCATCGCCCTTATTCTTTATTAACTCAGGTTTTTGTTTGTTCTTTACTCTCTTTCAGACTATGGGAGGTCTTTATTACCTGTTCCAGGTCTGAAATGAATCATAGGTTTTTAAAAAAAAAAGTATTTTCCTTCATTAACCCTGCACAGCATGCTGAAGGGTATCCAATGTGTTACTGTGTGATGCAAGAGAGCCCTGACAAAGCATTAGTATGTGATATGTTGGGAGTGAGACAGCACTCACCCCTCCATCTTCCTGCCCATATGCATTGCCTTGTCTTCTCCTTTGCTACTGTGAAATGTGAGTGACAGAAAACAGGGACAAGGAGGACATCCCATTAATATGCTAATCCATGCGGGGATGACTTCAACACACGGAGCAGAGTCAGAAATACATGTGTGTCGTCTGTGAGGCAAGCTGTGTAAAATCAAAGCTCAAGAGGAGGAGGAGGAGGAGGAGAGTGATATGAATGAACCTTGGAAAAGGAGCTGATAAAGCTGCATAAAAACTAAACCGGTAGATTTGTGGAGAGGGAATCCTCGCGTCTTGACATAAAAAAAAAAGAAAAGAAAAAGCATCATGCTGCCTCAAAATTTTTTAAATAGAAAGAAAAAATCTGACATATTGAAATAGTGGTTTAGTGTATCATGCACTGTATGTCATTGCCATGTGCGGCTTTGCTCGTTCTTTGCTGGCATCCATAATCTATGTGACCTGCTCTTGTGGGCAGACAGCAAAGCACTGAAGGCTTATATAAGAGTGTCAAGTCTTAGAGTTGGGATTTACCCTTCAGGACTACATTGACTGGCAACAGGAGAAAACCATCAGAAGATAAAGCTGTTTACAGAGAAGAAAACATACTGCTGCATCTATATACTGTACAACAGCTCAAAACAGACATATGATTCCAGTGTGGATGTACTGTAGGTTGGTGGCAGTATGACATGGTTTGGAAAGATGTTGCCGGTGTTTCCAGTCTCACTGACCCAGAGGGATTAACCAGAACAACTTACTCTTACCTCTCTGATGCATCGGTAGACTCCCCCTGCCTCTCAAAGTCAGAGATAGACAGCCAGAGAGACTGTTTCAACCCATTTCCCTTATCTCTCTGGCTAAAATCCCCTGCCTCCAGAAAGCAATTTAAAGCCCAGAGAGAGACAGAAGAGAGAGAGAGAGAGAGAGAGAGAGAGAGAGAGAGAGAGAGAGAGAGAGAGAGAGAGAGAGAGAGAGAGAGCCACAGAGATGCAGGAATGCAGCCTCATGATAACGCTGCAGAATTCAGGTTTAATTCAAATACAACAGGCTACATCCCATACAGATGCACATAACCTAAAGAAGAATGACACTATAAAAGAGGTACAATGGCCAGCACTATTTTGAGCATTTCACATTTATTCTTATTCTATCAACAACAGCAGATTATTTGAATGTATGACAATGGTTGGATGAATCATGGTTTACTTTTTAAGTGTATTATCATTTCCCCACAATCACAGACTAATCTAAAGATAAACCAAAAAGGGGTCTGGACCACCAAAAAACCACAGTCGTTTGTGAGCTGCAGTAAGTTTAAGTGGGCAGACTCTCTGTGACCTGATTTTGTCAAAACTTTCTCTAACCATCAAGTATGACTCAGAATTACAGCCTTAATAGTGTTATAAAGCATGTCTGAGTGTGAAATTGTGGCCAATTAAAAAGTGGAAACCCCAGTCAATTGGAACGCTCTTCACTCTGTTCCAGGGCGTAATTAATCTCAACCTGGATGGCAGTGGTTAATTAAATATTAAGGCATCTTAAATGGCTGCACTGTCTCGTGGCTTTATCGGTCACTTCCTAAGATGACAGTCCCCTCTTGTTTCCCTGCTCTCCATTTGGAGACTCACTCCCTTATCTAAAACAGTGGCTCTATCAGGTGAACCCATGCACAGCTGAATGAGACACATTGTACTTTAGAAAATAAAGTAAAAGAACAGCTTGAGAACATTTCAGTACACAGTAAAACGGTGGGTTGTGAACTGCTCTAAATTTAGACTACAGATATGCCAGTATAAGGAATTCTAAGTATTTATCATAAATAAATCCAAAAAAATAAAATCCTCTTTTCTTTCTGCTAGTGTAAGCTCAGCCCTTTCAGGAAATGTTCCAGAGGTGTCTGGGATTATAATGACGGGCAATCTACTGTGAAGTTCTAATCTGCTCTGCCAGTAGTCTCTATTCAACCTTTTACAACCACGGCCAAAAGGAGAATTTCTTTTCTTTATGGGACTATATTAAAAGAAACTAAATGCATCATCTAAAGGAAAATACTGAGGGATTATTTACCTTTTTGCAGACAGTTGTCGAAGGCTGATTTTTACTGTGAGGTGGCTGTGAAATATGAAACAACCACCTTGCCTGGATTGGCCTGCTTTCACCAGAGGTAAGAAAATCCCTCTATAAGCACCTCTAAAGCTCACTAATTAACACATGACATTTTGTGTAATCCATACAGAAACTGAAGCATAAAAAACAAACAATTTGCAAATGACCAGAAATGTCCTCCAAGCTTGTTGCCAAGCAACTGCCGAACGGGAACCTTCCATAAAATGTTGAATTGCCCTTTCTAAACGTATATTTAATGCACAGTTCTCTGTGTGAATTAAGGGGTGGGGGGTGGGACCATTACAATAAGATAAAACACTATAAGAAGTGAGCCTCAGAGATGTTGGCTTGTTTTTGTTGCATTTGAGTAGAGCAGGCAGCGACTTTAAACTGTTTTCTGTCTGTACGCCAGCTGGATTAAGCTAACTAAGCGTTAAACCTATTGTTTTCCATTCTATATGAAAGAATAAGATGAGTTTATCCTTATCTTCTACATCCCAAATGCAAGACTAAGAAGTTATTACAGCCTAATATTAGACAGTGTCAATGCTAAGTTCACTTTTTGGCCTTAATGTTGTCCTTTGTATATGTTTGGCTAAATTAACTTGTGTCCTTCTCTGGCCTCTCTGTATGTTAACTCTTCAGTGTCCTGCTCTAGTGTTTGGTAAATCACACTTTTCAGTGACTGTACTGTATCTTCATGAAAATTCAGGCGGTTAACCTGTCTGATCCATCTCCACCGCTCTGTTTAGATATGTAACTCTAAGAAACCTTTTTCCATTGCAAGGACACATCAAACTCCCATAAAAACAGTTTTGGACTTTATGACTCAGTTGGCTCATAACAGCAGTCAGTGTAATCTTATAAAAATTGCATTACTAAAGTGTGAGTAAGCAATGGAGGCCAGAGAAAAAACGATGTCTGCATTTAACCAGCAAGGAGGATATTTGTATATTCTTCTGTTTCCTAAAATTGGTGCTTTGCCTGCTTGTACAGCTTTTCTCTTAGGCTGTTTTCACAGATGCATTTCAGCGCTAAAATATTCCGCAGGGGCCTTGTTTGAAGACACAAACGTCTGCAACATCCACTCGTGACTTCTTACTCAGCCAGCCACCTCGTTAGTGTGAAAGGTTTGCGAGTTGGCCCATGTGAGAATATAGAAACATATTTTCCAGCACAGAAATAGTGCGTGAGTGTGCATGTTTTTAGGAGTTGCTGCTTCATACTGTTTTTTACTGACCTGAATTACTTCACAGTAACTCGTTGACATTGTACATATATATATATATATACATATAAGTGCTACTGATGATGAACAGGGATGATCAGGGAGCCTCAGTCACCATTCTCAAAGTGCAATGATGAAATACAAACCCTGGTCAAAATGATGGAAACTCCTGGAGGATGTTCATTCAACTTCTTTAATTAGTAAAAGTCTAAACAAACACAGACATAGCACAAAGCATTTGTATTTAATAGCTGAAAAATTAGGCTTTGTTAGACAAACTTCACAATTCTTTTTCTGTTTAAGTTCCTCCTGCTTTTATGACTGGATTCATGGAGGACTTCACTCTTCTTCACTCATGAAAATGATTATTCTTCATGAATCATGTTCCAACTTTCTTACAAAGTAGCGAACAGATCAGCTCTGCAGGATGAGCCTGCTGTCATGAACCTTTCTTTTTCTGTTTCCACTTAGGCTCGGATGGAGATGTGGACTGTGTGCTGGCCATGTCAATGAGACTTTCCTGAAGAATAGTTTGAATCCTCTTTGCTCTGTGGCAAGAGCCATTATCATCCTGAAAAATGGCTGACTTCCTTTCGATTGATGCAATGAAAAAAGTTTCAATGCTTGTGCATCTACTGCAGAGATAATGACTGCCATCTTCTTTATCTGACATCAACCCCATATCATCAGTGTTTGTGTAAATTTGCCTGTTTTCCCCAGGCAGTTCCGCCATCTTCTCCTCATCCAACAATGCGATTCATCGTTCAACATGTCTTCATCCACAGTCCATGGCTGTGCAAAAATGGTCAAATTAAAATTTTTGGTATGTTTTGCAAGCCAGAATGTTTAGCAATTTTATAACATAGTTTTATGTCATATCTGTTTTCTTTTTAACAAAATAAAAAACACTGAAAAAACATTGTCACAGTGGAGTGAAAGTAAAATCTAAATATATCATCCAAATATAATCTAAATGTAAGCATATTTCATTATTATCATACAAAATGGAACAAAACAATACTTTTATATGTCAACACAACATTAACAACACTTAACACAGTTTACGTCTTGTTAGCATATGAAGATATTCTTTAATCTGAGGTTTTTTTTGGCTTTAATCTTAAGAATCCAACATTTTAGCTGAGTGTACTGCTGCATTATTATTGTACAACCTGTATTATAGTTGATAGCCTCAATGGTGCCCAGTCTAGATGCAACTTAAACTTAAATCATCATTTTGATTATTTCCAGCAACATAGCAAATCTTTGCTTTCATCCATATAGTGACTTTTAAACCCACTAAACATTAAATCAACATACCATTGACTGTATTTGGAAGTATCAAAGTTAATTTTGTGTCATAGAAAAGGCAAATAAAGACAGTTGGATTATACGGAGGGATCAGATTTTGGCATTTCACCTGGTAAGGTCCATCCTTTTCGTGCCTCCTTCTATTTCCTTCATCATATCTGACCATTCTGACCGTCTTTTTACACAAATAAAACAAATCGTGGTCAGGCACAGGGTCGTGCCAGATGTGTCTGTCAGTAAGACTGAAGCTTTGGGAGGATTAAAACTGCCCGGCCAACATTACCCAACCTCCTGCCCTCCAGCATACTGATTAACAACTAGCTGCAGACAAACACATTTGCTTCAGTCAAGTATCTCCGACATTATGTGAGCTCTCAGATTACTCAAATGTTTGTTCATTTTGCTCACAGACCAGCACTGGCAGCCCGGGAACACTGAATGTACCCGACCCCGAGACCCATGGGAACTTTCGTGATGTAATCTCTGAAGCCAGGCTCGATGTCCAAATCCAGATTATTTGGTTGAATAAATGGACAATAGCAGAGCAGATTCTGTCATGAAGGACAGAGTTTACATAAATTCTACTTCAAGATCACGAATATTTTAAATTCGTATAGTTTGTTATACATTGTTTATAACGCAGTTTCACCCACAGAAAACCGAATGCAGGGAAAGATCACCATCTAGTGGCTTTTTTTCAGATTACCACACAAACACAAACCTCTATACATCTTTGCAATGAAAAGATTTCATCTGCTTGAATTCAAATCTAAACCCGGGTTTTGTGGTATATTAAGCACCTTTAGTTTACCCTCATCATAATCTTATAAGCCTCAAAGGAGAGTCACGATCATGTTTTGTAAAACTACATTTAGAAATTCAAACAGGCACTTTTATTGAGATATTTTCTGTTTCTCTCTAGTCGATTAAAATGTATTTTTCCAGCCTACGTCTTTTAGATGTGAATATTAATTATATAGATTAGATTTAAGTCACCTGAAATGGTCTCCTCAGCAGAACCTGGTGACACAAGTTTGGTAGAGATGGAATAGAGCAGGTGATTCTTTTATGTTGTATGTATTCGTGTCCACAAACGTCAAACACAAAAGAGACTTTCAAACAATTTGAATCATTTAATGTGGGCTGATCTCAGGAATACAAAAACATTTGGAGATGACTGACAGTGCGAAACCACAGGAATTATTTACAAATGTGTTATCTACAAAAAAAAAGAAAAAAAAAAAAAGAAAACGACTTGAAAACTGCTTCCAAAAACAGGCAAAAAGAGAGAAACTGAAGGAACAAGTGATCAAGTGCTGGATTTTACTGAGAATGTCGAGAGCAAAGCCAGGAGAACTGACGCTTCCTCGCATTATAACGACGACACAAACCGACTCGCACAAACTGCGATCGTCCTCATCGACAGAAGATCAGAAACCTCAGAGATGGCATCAGATCACTTCAGTTCCACAGTAACCCAGGAAGAGTCCCAGAACATCTGCTGCTCTCCACTCTCCCTTTTTGGTTTATTACAAAAAAAACTTAAGAAGTCTCCTCGTCGATCTTCGGGGCCAAGTAGTATTTGACGTGTCCCATGTCAGCAATCTTGTACTCCACCACTGAGGAAAGGCAAAACAGTTCAGTTTGGGTCTCAGCGGATAAAAATCAAGAACTTGACAGTTGTTCAAGAAGGGCACAAGCACTTACCAAGGGGAATATCAGCGGACATACTAAGGGTGACGGTTTTGGACAGAGGTGTGGCCTTTGTGAAGAAGTTCAGGTAATTCAGGGCAAAGATCAGCTGGACAGGTTCATTCATCTCAATAGTAACCTGCACAAGAGAAAGTGAACGATCAGACTCAACTATAAGCAGGTAAAAAGTTAAAAAAGTATAAATAAATAAATCTCACTGTCAGGTGTCATAAACTTTAACTGACGTTAATGTTGCCGGAAGTTGATGTAAACAATACAAAATAATTTCTACATCCAACATGTGAGCGAACAGTTTTCCTGTGATTTACCCCCAGAGTCTCCTCGACACATTGACAGAAACTTGAAGCTACACCAGTCAGATTGTATAAGATCTACAGCAGTTTCATCTAGTTTCTGTCAGGCTCTGACTAAGTGCTGGGTGCACATCACTGATTTAGTCTTTCATACTCACAGCCTCATCCTCTTTGTCCACGTTGCTGGTCTGGGACAGCTTGACGTTTCCTGTGCCCAGCTCTCCTGAAGCAGAGAACTTCACTCCATCCTTGGCACATGAGATCATGACAGTGTCGCCGATCTGAGACAGGTCACGGCAGATACGTGCGAACTCCCCAGAGGGCATCTTCACCACACAACTGTACTCCTGCTCCTGGTGGGACAGACGGGGGGACGGTCAGAAACAGCACACAGGATGAGCACGACGATCACAACGGTCAAGGGAACAGTCACTGATTACTTACTGGAATACCGAGTTGCTCCACATCCAGGTCCATGAGCTTCATCTCATAATCCGAGACCTTCTCCTGATCTACAGGAACAGAAGCAGAGGTGACGATAGAGCAGAGCAAAAAGCAGCCGAGGAGCGTCAATCAAGCAGAACACTTTTTACGGACTTACTGAGGGTCTCGAAAACGAGGGCGAGCGTGTCGGCGTTGTCTTCTGCCCTGAGAGTGATGATGTCCTCGTTTCCTGCACACTTCAGGATCTTCGACATACTGAAAGAGTCAAAAGTTGGTTACAAACGACAACAGGGGACCAAAACAAGAAATCAAACTTCAGTAGCAAAAGTGAACACTGAAACTTTCACATAAGTAACGGCTCAGTTAAGTTTGTGCAAAAAATACTTCAAAGACTAAAAACTGCATTTTTATGATTACAAAATGCATAAACATTTAGCCTGACATTTAACAGTTTTCTGACTAAATCAACTGATTAAATGTGTGAAAGAATTTACAAAATCATTTATTGTTCAAGTTATAAAACCGTGCAAAAGAGTTTTGGGGAAAACCTAAATTATTCTAAATTTATAAATGAATATTATCTAAACTCTGGACTTTTTAAAAAAAACAAACAACTATTTGAACACATTTGATTGGACATAATGATTATGAGAGGCTTTCATCTAATAAAGTGGTGTAATGTGTAATGTTACACCGCTTTAACGGAAGCGGAAGTGGAGGTTCCCGGGTTTAACAACAATTCCCGCCAAGGCGGCCGGCGCAGCAGTTGGCGCTCAAGTGACGTCACTACACACTTACAAAGTAGATGGTTTTCCAAAACTGCGCCAAATGTCATTTCACCGCTAATTCGTTCCCCTAGTTTGTCGTTCGTGAATAAAACCCATAGGCAGCCGAACTTTAGAAGCTGACAGTAAAGAGTAAATTTGTTTAGTGTTCAGCTCAGTGCAGAAACAAGCCCGGGCAACTCCGCCAAGATGGCCACCTTTTATTTGCTTTACTTTGATTACTATATGATCAAAAAAATTCTGCTGACCAAAGATACTGAGGTGAAGAGCAGATCAGGTGTTTGAAGTTTGTGATGTTTTTAAACAAACAAAGAAAAACTTTTCATAAGAGCCAATCTCGAATGTATTTCCCCTCCTCTTTACATCTGCTTATACAACCCCCAAACTTCAGCAAATCAACCTCCCAAATCAACTGCATCCGTCAGAACACGCGCAATTTGTCTGTCAACCAGCTAAAGATAGACTTTTTTTTCTTCCCCCCCCTATAAAACTGGAAGTTTAGCTGTTTCACCTGCTGAGGTTGACTCCCATGGCGAGGTTTCTGTCGCAGCGGTACGAGTCGAAGCCATCGTGCCGCAGGGTGAGCTGCACCAGAGAGACGTGAGACGAGTCCATGCTCTGCAGAGAGATGCCGGACGAGCTGACATCCCAGCAGGCTTCCGTGATCAGATCCTTCAGGGCTTCAAGCACCTTCTTCAGGATGGAGCCTTGGACCAGGCGAGCCTCAAACATGGTTGCTGTTGAGTGTTACGTCTGCGTAGACCGAAGAGAACAGTTTGCTTTCGACGTAGCGTCACTGCGTCAAAATGGAGGCAGCAAAGTGAAGTTATCACGAAGCAGAAGGGAAAACAAAGTCCTAAGAGTTCGGCCTTTGTCGGTCTTTGTTATACGCTGAAACAGCAGCAGCCTCAGGTTGGTGAGTCTTTCACGTCGGACTGGTCTTTTTGAGCTGTCAGCGCGCGCTAAAGTCCGCTTTTAATAAATTTGCGTCATTACGTCATTTCCGTACGCTTGTGCGTAACATCCAGTTTCTGAAGCGATTTTGGCCGTACAGAGCTCGAGTTTGCAAACCGGACAGAAATGGGCAAAGAGTCTCTTTTCGTACATTAAACAGTCAGGTAAAATTCCTTTTATTTTAAATTTGATTTTAAACAAACGAACAAATACTAAACAAATGAATGAATAAGCCTTAATAAATCTTGAAAAGCATAAATGAATGAACAAATGTCTATAAATGTGCTATAATTCAACAGAATGGTGATAAATGTTTATTGCAAATAAGGAAATGTTTCTATTGATAGTTTGGAACCTTTTCCAAGATATGTTATTTCAAAGGTTGAGGTCAAAACACAATTAAAATGATAATATTGTAGTTTCTTTTTCATGTTTTAACTGACTACAGTAGTGAGCTGGTAAATTGATCCCAGATAACAACCAAATTTGCCTGAAAAGAGCACTGATGGATTAAATATTTTCGGGATGCCATAGGGAAAGTTGTTGGGCCTTTTTTCCACTGAACCCTCATCAAGTAACATGAAATATAAAAAAAAAATAAGTCTCAGACGGAGGTTTATTTGTACGGCAGTAGCATTACATCCTACAACTGTCAATTGTAGCAAAAGCTACATGATGTGTCAGTTAGATTAAGATGAATATATTGTGTTGATTTAGCAGACACTGTCATCCAAAGTTGATTAGGTCTGTATAAAAGCTTTTAAAATGGCAAATTTTTCCTTTTAACACTTTAGTGTGAAAAAAAAAGAAGAAAAAGAAGCTATGTTGAGACAACCGAGTGACTGTAAATTGTTATTTTTTATTGATCAAAGAGCAGTACTCTGACAGACACACAGCCTAAAAATCACACAAACACGTCCCCAGTCTGTCGCACACACACGTAGTCAGCTATTATTTCCAATTCAGTGATTTAAGCCCTGAGAGTTTACTGATTCAGACCAACAAACAGGCTTGTTTGACACTTGATTTAGAATCTTACAAAAGAAAGTCTGACACAAAAGGAGCTGGAGGCATTAAGAAGTGACAGTATTACTTTGTTGTGGCAAGTATTTCACTTATACTTGGACATTTAGAAAGTAGTCTTGTTATGGTATTTCTTTAGAGACTTTCTGACAGGATGTAGTTGGCTGCCATGGCAATGATGGGGGCTCCGGTTGGAACACCAGGGAAAGGACCACTGGACCCAGCGATATCAATGTGGGAGTACGGCAGAGGGAGGTTGGAATCCACACCATGCTGCGATGAAATTTCAGGCAGAAGCGAACGACACAGATTAATCATTGCACTCCCTCCACGTTATAAACATGCAGAGGAAACCATCTGACAGTGTGCGAGCACCTTTTCGAGGCCAGATGCCATGATGAGGAACGCTGCAGGGGTCTGATGTCCTCGGGGCGTAGCGGAGGACGGCAGGTTGTTGCACTGCAGAATGTCCTCGTACTCAGACTTGCCCTTGTGGAAATCGTAGTCCTCTCTCCTGATACTGGACACCTCAAACAAATCTCCCAACACCTCTCCAGCTGTGAGAAAGGAGAGTAATATGGTGGAGATTAAGCACTGTCTGCGTGCACATGCACAGTTACAGTCAGACAATATTCAGGGGGGCTGTACCACAGGAGGTTGAGGGGTCGTTTGTTACTCAGAAGCTCATTGGTTTGACTAACTTCCCCACTCTACGATGTTGAAACCCACAATGCTCCAGTTGTATTTCTCGCTTATACGTTGCTTTGGGAAAAGATGCGTCGACTAAATGAATATAACAAATTCACCATATTCTAACTGAGAGAATGCTCCGTTTATGTTGTGGACATGTCGAGGGATCCCAGTTCGATAAATGAGTCCCACTCACATTTAACATTACATCTCACTGTGCAACTGGAATATTTGTGCCCACACAGTGTCTCCTTATCACTGAAAATGTGGACCATTACTGACATTTCTCCCTTGCCCAAAGAGTGTATTATTATAGCACCGATTCTGCTGCGGGAGCTGTTGTGTTGCCAGATCTTGTGACAGAAACAAGCAACCCAATCGAGGAAAATTTGCCCAAAACAAGTGAGTGGGTTCTGAAAAAATAAACCTGAAGATGGTTCTAATTAATGAAGCTAGCAACAGTGAAGGCAGCGAGATGCGTCGCCAGATGCTGTGAAATAGTACAGACGTAGAATAAATGGTTAAAATGCTTTAGATTTACAGACAATGCATGTCATTAATAATCATATCAAACTGACTGAAAGAAAAAAGCTGTTTGAATTCATTTGTCAACGAAACAAATAAAAAGCTGACTGAATGTGCAAACAATGAACACCAGTTACTACATTAACTGCTCCAGCGCCAGTTAAACTACAACTGAGATGAAGAGAATGATGATCAAACTGCGTCTCACCTTTCTGCCACCGAGCAGCATTCCCGCTGCGATGGGCCGGCCCGTTGTCCATGATGATCTGCAATGACAAGTTTCAAACTGTTCTTATGCGAGGATTCAGTTATGAACTGTAGATCTTTAATTGTCTCTGGTCAGTGAGTTCAAGTTCGTATTTCAGCAGGACTCACAGAGTAGTCGGGTCCCATGGCTCTGATGGCGTGACCCGTCAGAGTTGCAATGGTAAACAGCTGAGGATTAATCTCATTCATTGCCTGGAAAGAGATGGTCACACTCAAAAAAAGGATGCAAATGAGGACCAATCAGTGCAGAAGTGATTTTAATAAGTTGATGCTGACCCTCTCCTTCATCTCACAGAGCAGATCCACCATCACCATACGCCCCTCGGCATCAGTGTTTCCCACTCTCACTCTACGACCCGCACGGGAAACCACCAGTTCATCTGCCACATAGCAATCTAAGAAAACACAAGAGCAGCTGAGAGGAGGCGCAGAAACATGGACCACTCTGAGGGGCAGATACGAGGCGTTCCAAACTGACCTGCGCCCACGCTGTTCCTCACCATGGCCATCGAGCCGACAACCTTCAGATGTTTTGGCTTCAAATAGGCTAAAATCTGTACAGCGAGAGAGGGGAGTGAGAGGTGAGGGTCATTTTAAAATCAATCTTAAAACATCAAGTTGAACTATTCTGAATAAAATTCCCAATTTGCAAAGACAAAAACATTCCTCTCTTTGCACAAAAGAAGTTTTTTGTTCATCATGACACAGGAGCGTCCAGTGTTTCTGTCCTGATGACTCACAACTGTTGAATCTGCATTCCGAGTATGAGGCGTTCCTTGAGGATTTATTATTCAGGCGAGGGGGCGTGTGGGTCAGTTACCTGGAAGAATCCAGCAACAGCAGCAGCTCCGCACTTGTCTCTGTGCATTCCAGCCATGATGCCACCAGCCTTGATGTCTGCTCCACCGGTGTCGTAGGTGATGCCCTGAAATCATCACGCAAGAACCAACCTCAGTTTACAAAGTAGTGACACATGCAACACGTGTTAACAGTCCTTCCTCAAATGTATTCCTAATCGATCTAAAGGCAAGTTTCTTCATCTCATTTCTGTTTCTCTTGTTCTTCCAGAGGGAGCAAAGGAATCACAGACTCACGGAGCAGGCTGACATCCTCAAACAAATTAAGATGGATCGTCAAGATGAGACGGAATTTTACAAGCTTTCCCTTCATTCTGCCCAAGCTCTTTAATGACCTTTATGACACCTTTGATTTTAGTAACTTTTGTTGGCCGGTCTGACTGAAGCCTTTCACTTTTATTTCCCAGGCCTTGGCAGCAAGCTTTGCTTGTCTTTTTAGTTCATCTTTTGCATTAATGTCAGTACTTGAAGATACTCTACTTGGATCCTTTTTCTAGTGCTAAAATATCAAACGTAACGCAAAATCCAATTCATACAGCCCCTTTAACAAAATCACTTTTTAAAGAGTAGCCCAACAGATTTCAGTGCAGTTGCTTCCACGTGTGCAAAGGAAACTGCACAAACAAAAAGAAACATTACGCATGACTTACACTTCATTGCCGTTTATGTTCAACAGAACATTTCACTCCCGAGGTCACCCCACCCCTGCAATCATCAATGTCAGGTGAGGTGAACTGGTATGTGCAACCGTTTATAACCGCGGAGTCAACGCCCAAACTGACACGACCATCACCCGAGTGCCAGCAAACGTGGCTCCTCCACATACCTTTCCCACCAACATGAGGGTCTTTTGGATCGGTCCCTCTCCACAGTACTGCAGCTTTATGACTCGGGCCTGATGACGAGGTACACCTGAGGGAGGAGGAAATGAATATGACTTTTTTTTAAAGAAAAAAATAAATAAAAAAAACATTTGGCAGCATTGGAAATTCATGTTTGGGACAACAAGATGTTGTCTTACAGTTGGCACAGCGGTTGACTGCAGCCAGACAAGGATATTCTTTCTCCAGAGTCTTCAGGTTGCCCACCACTTCCACCTGGAAGTGAACACAGACATGAGGCTTGAAAAGCAACTAAAGAACCAAGTGCTTCTACATCTTGCTTTCTCTCTCTGTTTGCACACAGGATACAACAGCCCTCCTTACGTTTACAGGGCTGTTTTTGAACAGTTCCTGGACGTACTCGGCCACACGAGGAGCAGCCATACGTTCCGGGTCTGAGCCGCCAATGTCCCGACAGGCCAGTCTGAGGAGCAGAAACGAAGACATCCAGTGAGCAAGTGATCAACAACGCCTGAGAAAATTTGGGGAGTGAAGTGAAGTACAGTATTCGGCTCACCTCCCACTCTCTAGAGCATTTGTCAGCTCCACCAGCCTCCTTCCCTGAGCCTCCTGGGTTGCCCACAGCCCCAGAACACACACTTTGTAGTCGGAGGATTTTATCTTTGCCTCTCGGACTTCAAGTGGCTTTTTAGGGAGAATAAATGGAGTAAAAGTAAAAGTGAAAACATGCATTTTTCACGTTTGCAAGTAATTGACCCTGTTCAGACCAAAAAGACTATCTGATTCATGCAACTATGTTTAGTGTGAGCCTTTACAGGGCTATAAAATGTGTCTGGAGTGATCCCACGAATACATTTGATTCTACCAACCAATCAAAAAACACTGATAAACTGGCTAAAATGAGCCTATTTTAAACTGTGCTATTCTCATAAAAATGTATCCTTGTCAGCTTCAACGGTGGCAACGTCAATATATCTGTACCCAAACTAAAAGTGGTACTTCAGATATTCAGTATTGCACTTTCATGAATTTGGGGGACTAAACTTCATAAAACTGGTGCAGCAAAAAATGACACATCCAAACTTTTTGTTTGTAATATTCTCCAAATGTTATATTTCCTATAAAATAACCAAGATGCTCAACTTTTCTGCACAAGAGAATATTTTCTTACCATGTAGAGAGCATGAAGGCTCCCCAGAGCAGCCACCAAGGTGCTGTTCTTATAGTCCTTGTGTGGAGGGCACACCAGCAGGGGGCGCTGCATGCCGGCTTTCAAGGCCCTGAAAGGACAAAGCAGCAACGAAAGCTGGATGTTAAACAGCCATTAAAGACATAGAGATGGGATGTCCACATCTGGTCCTCGAAGGCCACCTTCCTGCAGGTTTTAGAAGTTTCCCCTGCTTCAACACACTTGATTCAGATCAATGTATCATTAGCAGACTTATGCAGAACGTAACAATCTTTTAAAGAGATCCATTTAATCTGAATCAGGTGTGTTGAGGCAGGGAAACATCCAAAAACTGCAGGACAGCAGCCCTGAAAATAATCAGCTTCTGTTAACGGACCGTTTCATGCCGTTGACTGCTGCATCGTTAAAACGTCTGATGTCATCGTAGTCGCGATTTACAGGGCCGGTGGAGGAAAACACCAGCCGGTTACCAGGGAGACCAGGAACCTTAAGGACCACCACCTCATCCCCCAGACCACTGTCCACCTAGATTGTAACGCATCATCACAAACCAAGACAACATCACCAAAGAGCACCAGCATCATCACGTTCAAGTCCTCTAATGCTGTTAGGATGAGGAAATGGCTATTTGATGAGTCAATGCACATTTCTAAATATATATACATTTAAAAAAACAAAACAACTTTATTACAAATGATAGACACTTTACACAATCTTAAAAACATCTTTCTTTAAAACTACAGCCTACATGTGCAACAAATGCACATATTTTTACTGATAGACTTCGCAATTGATAGTTAAAGGGGGGAAAAAGCAGAAGTAAAACTAAATTAAAAGAAGTAATATGAGTGCTTGATTTGTTGCACAAGAGCAGACACTTACAGAGCTGTAGTCCTCCAGTGGAGCTTTCAGACACTCGAGCTCGGGGGGCAGGGTGTCATGGCTCTGGGTCACTAATATGATGCCATCAAAGCTAGAAAGAAGACCAAGCAATCATCTAACGTGACTATATGCAAAGAAAACAACGTACCCACAAGCTGACAGCTACAGAGGAAGTGCAGCATTCCTCTTAATACTCACTTCTGGTTCTTGAGATCAGTAGTCCACTCGGTGGGTTGGACGCTGGACAGAGAAACAAAGTGAAGTGTCAGCAACAATGTTTAACAAACAGTTGACAACATCTCTCAGATCGAGTGATGAAACCAGACTCTTTATCTCTGACTAATGTAGGTTAATGATAAGAGTACATACAACCAGCAGGACCTTTGAGATCTACCCTATAAATAATTTTGAATAACTTCAAAGTCTGAGGTGAGGTTGTGGCAAAAATCTCTGCGTCTGGGTTTAATCTAGTGTCTTTTGACTTTGAACAGAGTATGCACTTTATAGGGTGCAATCACCTCTGAAGGAGATATTTGACAATAAAGCAGATTGGTTTCCCCAACAGGCAGGCGTTTTCGGAATCATATGACACAAAATCGAAAGCGTCGTCTCAGCAAATATGACTGCACTCTTGTACTGGAAACCGAATCCAGATTTGTATAAACCTCTAAAACAAGGAGGGAGATCAGATTCTCCCACTCTGATCTGTGAAAAACTAAACGTGTTGAGTTGGCTGCAGAGCAAGATACATTAAGTAACCCAATCAAAGAAAAACAAGACAAGGGGAAAAAGTAGCATGGACAATGGGAAAAAAATCCTTATTAGGACTCTTCGGTTGTTATTCATTAGCATTACAATCTCACCTAGCGGAAAGCTGCACGTGAGGTAACCGTTTAAACCTGACAAAAATCATTTACAATCGTTTACAATTAAGCAAAGCCGTTAATCCCACCTGGTGCACATCGTTGTCCCTCTTCTCCGGTGTCTTCGGGGTAAAAGAGACAGCAGATAACTGGTGACAACCGTTCTTCCGTTTACGGCTTCACAGTCAATCACGTGATCTAATAATCTAAAACTTGTGCTGCC
This sequence comes from Leuresthes tenuis, assembly GCF_036924035.1. Taxonomy (NCBI): domain Eukaryota; kingdom Metazoa; phylum Chordata; class Actinopteri; order Atheriniformes; family Atherinopsidae; genus Leuresthes; species Leuresthes tenuis. The sequence continues at coordinate 11,870,207 of NW_027325360.1, forward strand.
TTCACGACTAATGTAGATAGTTTTTTACGAGTCTCAGTCGGAAAATGCTGCTTTCGAACAATAATAGTTTTTAAAAATGCCATGCAGCGCGTTAAAAACGTCTTATCAAGAAGCCAAATGGTGCTTTAGAAATTAGTTTATTTAAAAGACGAAATTTTTGTCAGTAGTTTGGTCACGCAAGATGAAGTTCCCACTGCATTTTAATACACACCTAAAGGCATTGCAGGGAATTGTAGTTTCAAAAAAATGTTACACTATTAAAAGCGAGAGGCGGCGTTAAGAGGATTACAATAAAAATAAAGCAGCTATTGGATTGTGTACTTCATAATAATAATATCATAATGTGTTGTCGGTTGCGATATTTTTCTCACTTTTAAATAGAGCGACCGTACGGACTACAAACGCTAACCGGAAGTAGTTAAATGTAGCGTTGTCAGTGCAGAACCGATTCACAGGGGTGAGTATTGACAAGTAAAGTACAAAGGGCAGGCTAGGTGAATCAGGTGTGCTTGTTGGATAATGTGTTGCAGTGGCACATTCGTCTTGTCAGTTCGTTAATCTACAAATAAACTGCGAGTAGCAGGTAGGTCGAGTTTTGCAGCTACTGACACACTGTGGTTGGGATTTATAACATGAAGAGAGTTGTGACAGATGCTGACATTGTTTGCATGGACACCATTTTGGCAGTTTCTTCTTTGCAAACTAGTTTTGGTTCAGGCCACATGTTGCTCAATCTTGACTGATTGTTCTCATCAAAAAGTTTCTATGATTCTATGAGTTTGGCAGGAGTTTTTTTTTTTCTGCTGAAAGCACAATTCACATGTACATATATTACTTATTTATTTGAGCTGCTTTTAATTCACCTACTTCTTCAGCGGCTGCTGTATTTGGGGGGAGTGTGAAGGGGGGGCCCGACACACTGGAACAGAGATTTGTTAAACAGATCGTCTCCAGAGAGGCCGAGTTAAGAATGTATTCTCTGAAGATGTCATCTCAAACACAGGAGCCCCACAGGGCTGTGTTTTATCGCCCATTTTATTAGTAATTTACACAACTGAGATAACAATAATTATGTTGCTCCAGTTTCCAAACTGGAGCAGTGGTGCAAGGTAAGCTCTTTGCTAGATAATGTGGGTAAAAGTAGGGAACTCATTTAAAATCAAATGGATTCACTTTCATCATTGAAACTGTGTTGCCAAACTGGAAACTGTTAAGTGTTTTCAAAGTATTTAGGAAGACATTGAGCCTCACAAGTAGTATAGATGAAATATGTTAGAAAGCCAGCCAAAGGCAGTTTGTGTGAGCTTGAGACAAAGCATTCTAGCTTTGAATACGGACACCTGAAATGGTCAAACGGAAACAAGCTGAACACGATTGTAAAACAGGGGAAAAATAGTTGGCCTCCAGCAAAATACTTATTAACTTTGCTGTTCAGAGCAAAGCATAATGGATCAATAAAGATGACACACAACCCCCCGTCAGGAATTTGAGTTACTGCCTGCAGGGCGGCACTAAAGAGCACCCAGAAAAACGTATACAAAGGTTCTTTTACCTAAAAGATGTGAAACAAGTAACATCAAACACAAAGTGTAGGCTGTACGCATGGGATGGGACGTATGAGGGGACAAGTATGAGCACAAAGTGTGTTCTGTAGTTTTGTATTTATGGATCCATTTTTACAGGTGAGACCAAAGACACATTATCTGCCCTGGCTGGACAATCTAGTTCTTCTATTCTATTCAAGCACCTTAAGTTTGGAGATTTCTAACATTTTAGTTTACCGATTCAGCTCATTGAAGTTGTGGTCAACTGTCGGTAGAAATCTAACAGAAATGTGACATTTATCATATACACAATACGTAGCTCTGCAGGAAAGACAAAAAAAAAGGATTTGTTAAAAGCTGAAACGTGTCTCTTGAAGGTTTTGCTGTAACCCACTGAAACTAAAGCAGTAAACCATAATCTAATTAAACGTTTATCTCCTCTGTTTGTTCCCCTTCCTCCTCTTTTTCAACAGATGAGACTTCCTCTTCGCTCCTTTTGTGTCTTTGGGAATTTGATCACTCAGAAGAAAACAGCAGCGGTACAGTGGAGAGGCTTGAGTGGTGCAGCAATGCGTCTGGTGCAGTTTCGTCGCCTTGGTGATGGAGATGGCATCAGGGTGGGTGTGGAGCAAGGTGAGGGGCTGAGTGTGGTGGACCTAAAGGCCTTTGACCCCTCCATGCCATCGACAATGAGAGAACTACTGGAGCTGGGAGACAAGGGGCTGGAGTGTGCACAGAGGTTTCAAACACATTCCTACTAATTTCTCAAATTGATCTCAATCATCACTTGTCCTTATTATGCTAAATGCGTGTATAATTCCTGTTTCCTGCCTCAGAGCATTGGCTTCCGGTCAGTGTGTGGTGGACCGAACACACATCCAGCTGCTGTCCCCCATTTTGGCCCCTGAAAAAGTGGTGTGTGTGGGTATGAACTACAGGGACCACTGTTTGGAGCAGAACGCCCCCATCCCAGACGAGCCAATCATCTTCAGCAAGTTCCCCAGCGCCATCACTGGGCCATATGATGACATTACTCTGCCCTCAGAGAGCCAGGTGAGAGCAAGCAAGCCTCACATACTAACTGCATATTTTTTAGTATGACTGTATGAAAATAGTTGAGTGTTGTGGATGTTGGGCATTTTAAGATGGCACTTCCTCCCTTTCTAACGCATCGGCTGGCCGACTGCATCCAAACTAAAATCAGAACTGGGACCACTTAGCATTTAGAGAATCCAAGCAGCTCTGATCATGGCTGCCATTTACTTCTGGTCATCATTTCACTCAGTTAGGAACATCACAGGCTGTTACTGTTTGACCAAAGCTAAGGTTTATATTCCACAGGAATAGTAAAGAATAAACCTCTGAGGTCAGAGACCAAAGTAAGTATTCAGTGAAATATCATAATAACAGATGGCTTTTGGTATTTTAAGAACAATGCAGTTGTCTATGAATGAGGATGATAGCGGTTTTTTGTTGTTTTTAATTCCTCTGAATTCTCTCTGTTCAACTGGGAAAGTCTGAGCTACATCATGTGTTAGACTCGTTTGTTGTTGCCACAGCAAGAATCACTTCGCCCTCAGTTAATAACAACTTAGAAACTAAGTCTGGAAGGCTAAGTTTGGGAGGAAAAACTGAGAATCTGGTGCAAAAACAGTATTTTATTCAGCTAGGAAGTGGCAGACATGATGAGAGATGTTTGAGTTCTCTATGAACTTGGATGGAGGCTCAGTACCTCATTTGTTACTTTCTTTAGCACAGGAAACATTGAATCGTCCCTTATTAAGAAAGGAGATAATTCCGCCCCATAATTGGCAGTGATCTGGTTTAAGAAAATATTAGGGATTTCTTTCTTTTTTTTTTCTCACCATACATTGAATAAAATTGAACTAAACTGGATTTCACTCTGACATTAAAGGAAAATGATAAAAGAAGAATATAAGAAGTGATTTCTTAACAGTACCCTATTTAACATGGTAGTAATGCATGTGATTACACATTTGAAAAATGGAGAATTAAATGATTAATTTTCCAAATAAATGAGTAAAAACACGTCCATAACTTCTGATTTGGATACATTAAAACTGAGCGTCCTGCATTACCTTAAATTAAGCATCTAACATAGTCAAGGCCATGTTATATGTATTGATTATGCTGGACCACTAGATGGCACTGTGGTACAACGGCAGCTGGCTGAAGCTTCACATCAGCACGTTTAATAACTCAGTTGTTATCCCAGAACAAAGATGGGTCTATGATTCTACAGATTGACACTTGATTAATGTTACTTCATAATGATTTGAAATGTGTCAGATTCAGGAAAACTGTACGAGGAAATGTTTTCGTCTCTTTCATGGGAGGCTGGGGCAGGGTGTCGGAGAAACAAATGAGGGCAGAATAAGGTTTTGTCGGTGTGGTTGTGATGTGCTGCAGAGAGCATGAAGTACAGACCGTGTCCATAAGAGCCCCTAATTGATCAGTTACTTGGCACTCCGTTCTCTGTTCGAACAGCAAGTAAATGTGTCAAAGAGACAAGATTTCATTGTTTATCGTCCCCCTGTTGAAATCTTCAGCTGGGATGAATCGAAAGGTCATTAAGAGGTTTTGGTTCATTTATCACTCTTGTCAAAGCAGACACACTAGGCAGGACGAGAGATCTGTTTTATGTTTCATTCTGTCAATATAGGGTGATAGCCTGTCTGTAAATCCTGTGAATGTCTCGGTACTTCTTCTCCCTGCGGAGATAAAGTTTGTGGAAGAAAATCTAAAACCCACCCTCATGACTTTGATGAGATCAGACAGCAGAGGTCGAGATGAGGTCCCAGTGAGTGTTTTGTGTTGAAGCTACTGTATTAACAACACACCACATGGGTTCAGCATCACATCTATCAGCCAGCTCGCAGCCATTGGCCACAAACTGTTGGAGATCAGTCCTTTAAATTGGCGAATGAACAGAACGGTGACACATCACCTCTCCCTGTGGGTACAGACTGCTTTATTTTACTGGCAGCATCTTATAACTGGACCGGACACCAGCTGCTAACTTTTTTTTTTGTTTGTTTTGGAAGAAAAATGCAACCAAAAGTGCTTTAGAGGGGAAAATAAAATGGAGAAAACAAAAAAATAGAAGCTGATAAAAAGGATTAGCGAGTTAAACATAAGCTCTTTCAAACAGGTGCGTTCACATCCCAGTCCTGGAGGGAAAAAAATGAAATACCCTGAATGAATGGCTGCTGTGACGTTTAGGCGAGTCTGCCAAGTTGGCATCATTTGATAAATGGTTGCTTCTCTTCCTGGTGCTCTGTTCAGCATTTTTGATTTTTCAATCACAATTTTAGGAAGAGAGAAAAACAAAAAGCAAAGGCCCAATTTAAAAAAAACAGCGTCTCCCAGAGTCCCCGCACGCATGACATCACAGACGCACATTGAAACAGCGGCCAACGAAAGCTGCCCATTCAAACAGAACTTTGGTGTCTGTCAGCCTTACATGGAATTTTAACACATTTTTATGCGTTATACTGTTGCAGCATTTCTTTATTTAACAATAACTGTAATAATCAGCTGCCAGCAGGAATGACCTCTTTGTTGTAACAGAGCTGAAGAAATCTGACTGAAGACACTGATGTTTCAACACTGTTATGTAGTGGGTGGGCAGTATTCTCCAATATGTTAATCAACTTATGCAGCATTCTTCTTTGTACAACCAGGCCCAGGAGCTCTAGGGCAGTCCCCAGCACAGAGCCAACCTACTTTATCAGTTTGTTCAGTCGCTGGTTCTGATGCTGCTTCAAAGCAGACTGCTCTCTCCTCCACATAGATCGAGAGGCAATGCGGCGCCTCAGTGCAGACACTGAAGGAGCTTAAAAAAGTAGCCTGTTCTGTGCCTTGCAGTGTTGCTCTTTCAAACAGTGCCCAACATCAAAGTTCAAACGAATGAGAAACGTAAGAATTTTCATAATTGAAATGCTAACAAACAATGGAAGAAGAAAGCTCAAATGCATTCGTCATAACCAGTGACAGAAAGATTGAATTAAATTCTTTGAATTGGAATTACATGGCAGGATTATACAGCAAAACTGTGGCTGTAATTCAGTTGTGAAATCATTCCCTAATGATTTGCTCTCCAAGTTCAGAAAAAGCGTCCTGCAGAGGTTTGTAAATGTAAATGAGCATAAACGTCAGTTAGCTCACACAAAGACTCGTGGGCCGATCCTCAGTTTATCTGCAGCAGATGAACACGCATCCTGTAAGGTACACAGCTTTATTTGGAGATTATTGTGAAGGAGACAAAGATTTAGTTTCCCGTCGTGAGGATTAAATTGGTCTAAAACAATGTTTTACGACGGGCAGGTCGCCATCTCTGCATCACGTCAGTGTTTTTAGCTCTCAGCCATATGGTGCTCAGCCGCTTCTAATTGGTTGGTGAACGAGCTTAAAAGGCATAAAACAGAGATTATTAAGATGTTTCATTCTGTAAAAAAAGAAAAAGAAAAAGGGAACATTCTTGTTTTCCTTGCCGTATCCATCAGTAAATGCTGTTCAAATCCGTTAAAACCATCAGGCTCTTGCACTTACTTTTTCACAACTCAACCCAATTAAAGCCGGCTTAACGTTCGTTAAGTGTTGTGACACATTTGATGCTTCTGTTTGACCAAAGGAAGTGGACTGGGAGGTGGAGCTTGCCTTTGTGATTGGACGGAGGGGAAAACACATCAAGGTGAGCATCGCATCTCCAGGTCTGACGTGCTTTAGTGAGGACTCTGCTCCGCCTCCATTTATACTCTCTATTTGTGATTCAGGAGGAAGAGGCTCTCTCCTACGTGGCTGGGTTCACTGTGGCCAATGACGTCAGCGCACGCGACTGGCAGATGAGGCGCAACGGGAAGCAGTGGCTGCTGGGAAAGACATTTGACAGCTTCTGTCCGCTCGGCCCTGCCTTAGTAACAACTGATGCAGTGAACGGTGAGAGGAAGGAAGAAGGAGGTGTGAGGCAGAAAGGTGGAATTAACATCAGTCAGATGAGTCATGTAATTATCTCTCATTTCTGTGGTTGCGTTTACGTCTATGAAACCAAGACGATGATAGGACAATGCTGGAATACTCAATATACTTTAATCTGAATATGTCAGGCAATTAGTGATGACTAAGAGATGTCATCACAGAAATGCTAAACAAGGTTTTAAAGTTTTTAAACATTGCAACAACAGTGGACAGACCTAAACTGGTGATCGCAGACACAAAACTCACCTGTGAACTTACCTGTGAGCACCAGAACTGTCTGTTTTAGGCCTTTTCAATTCAATTCAGTTTTATTTATATAGCGCCAAATTACAACAATTGTCATCTCAAGGCACTGAAATAATAGTCCAATTCAAGCCAATCGGAATTCAATTCATTGTAATCATAATCCAATGAAATCCAATAAATTGATTTCAAAACAATCCAATTCATTCATATAGGGCCAATTAAAAAAACAATATCCTAGCTAAGGAAACCAACAGATTGCACCGAAACTTGTCTTCAGTCCAATCTCCCGTCCTGAGCATGCATGAGGCGACTGTGGAAAGGAACGACTCCCTTTTAACAGGAAGAAACCTCTGGCAGAACCAGACTCAGGAAGGGTGGCCATCCGCCTCGACCAGCTGGTGTTTGAGAAGACAGAAAAGAGGGGGAAAAAGTTAATAGCCACAATAATTTGAGCTGCGTTTCCATGCAGGCATTGTTTGTCTTGGCTTTAAATAGTTAATAAATACAACAAAAACATGGTCATCCTAAAAATGACCTCATCAATGATGTGCAATCTAACTTTCTAATCTGTCTGTGTGGCAGCTCTTACTTTCGGCCACTACAGGTGGCATCCATGAAAGAAACAAAACAAAACCAAACGCTGGCTGGACTTTTGGCACCAAACTGGAAAAATAAAGTAAAAACATTCAAAGAAGCCTGATGTTTTGTTTATTTCAAAGCTCAGATGGGGTCCAGCATGTTTGGCATGAGCCTGGCCAGGACCACCACCGACTTTGAATTCAATGTCCTGACAGTGAAGCATGGAGGTGGAAGTGTGGTGATATGTAAAAGCTGTGACCAGGATGATTCTAAAATACAGGCTGTAAAGGCAGCTCCCAGTGTCCTACAGCTTGGCAGTGGAGGAATATTCCAGCATAAGAACGACACATGGATAAAAGTGAAACTGTGAAACACATGACCCGGCCTCACGTGTCACCTGTTGAACATCCTTAGAAAAGTGAAGCAACGCAAAAATAACTGGTCAGACTTTTAGTATTGCAGGTTGAATGATACTGGACAGGGGTGGATACAAATATTTAAAAGGACTCTGGTCTTGTTTGCTCTTATTTATATTTGACATTCTATTCTTTTAATGAGGTATTTTCCAACCGCAAAAATAAACTTTTTTTTTTTAAATGGTAGCAGCACCCGTGCACTATTATCAGGGGTGATCGTCTAAAATAAAGACATCTTTTTTTTTTTAAACTATTGTCTTCCCTACTTCTTGTGACATTTTTCTTCCAGATCCTCACAATCTGGGCATCCGATGCCTGGTTAATGGAGACACAGTCCAGAGCAGCAACACTGATCAGATGATCTTTAAGACAGCAGCACTGGTCGCATGGGTCTCAAAGTAAGTCGACTTGGTGTAAGTGATTCCGAGAACTGTGTGCATGCGGGAGAACTTCTCAGACGTCGCCAGTTTACACAAAAAGGCAAAACTCCCATTTTCAGTAACACAACTTCAGCTGAATTCCTATGAAGGGAAAGTTAAAAATCAAATCATGTCAGAAACAAACACAAAAAAGGAGCAGAATGTGATCGAATGATCATTGTTGATCTCAGACTGAGTTTAAAAATGATCGTCTGGAGCCTTCCTCAGCTGGTTTGAAATGTCAGACTCTGGTCTTTTTCTGCTGCTCCACACTGTTTTTTTCCCTTCTTCTTCTCAGGTTTGTGACGTTAACTCCAGGAGACGTGTTCCTGACAGGCACTCCTCCAGGCGTGGGCGTGTTCAGAAATCCGCCCGCGTTTCTTAAGGTGATTCATGCACGACGAAAACAACAGAACACAGAGCCAACAGAAAGTTCTCCGAAACTGATCCCATGAAACAAAGATTGAATTACTTGGTAACGCATCCTGATTGTGTTAGAGGAGGAAAACAGACACTGATTAACAGTATCTCAGGGGCAAAGATGGTGATTACAGCATCATTCTGTGGAGATGTTTCTCAGTGACAGGGTCTATTTAGGATGTTGGAAAGATGCATGTGGAAAAATGTAGAGCAAAGCTGGGGGTAAAAGCGTTTGCAGACCACTCAGGATTTCAGATGAAGGTGAGATCTACATTTAAACAAAAGTGATCAAGAAAATACATGAGTGCCTTTAGTAAAAGGCTTTCAGTCTGGATCCATTACCTGAAGACTTCTGACAGCAGCTGCGCACCCAACATGGTGGAGCTCGAGCGTTATAACCATAACAATTAGGGGACATTTCCAGAAGAAAAGACGTGGTCATTAATGACTCCAAAAAAATTCCGTTCTTGTTTTGTAATTGTGGAGAAATGCGTCATCTGACTTTCTTTACTGCATAGATTTACAGTAGCTGAGCTACCGTTAGGTCAATTTGGGTAAATCGGGTTCATTTACATTTTCTTTTCAACATTGTGATCGAGATGTTTTTGGGTTTTCTTGTATTGAAGAATTTTAGAGTGGATAAATGAGAAAAAAGAAGCACTGGACACCTTCAAGTAGCTGCGCAGCAGTCTCAATATTCATGCCCAAAGAGCTTAAATTATTCAAATCAAAGCTCCTTCTTTACTGCAAAAGACCTTCAGGAAGACCCAGCACACTTTGTAGAGCGGGTGTGCTGTTTTACTGCTCCCCCCCCACTCGTATGTATATACCAACTTTGAGAAAGAGAAATCAAAGACGACCTTTCCTGCGTCCTTACTTTAAAATTTGTCATCTTTAGTTTGCTAGCGAAACACGTAGAGTCCTGTGAAATGATGAAGATGGAACTTCAAGGTTGCAATCAGCAAAAACCAACTCTTCATCAACTTTGGGACGGGACTGAACATCCTTTTGGATGCAAGGGGGGACAGTTTTCTGGTAAAGGGAAAATTGGAGTGTGTTAAGTAGCAACCCATTCTAAAAGCCAACCTTCAAGCTTTGATCAGGGGTGCTAAGACTTTTGAATGTCACTGTAATAAGGCAGTAGTAAATGCATATTTTAATTAGGTGCTTGTTTTTTTCCCTTTTCCTTTCAGAAAGGAGACGTGGTGGAGTGCCACATAGACCAGTTGGGCTCTATCATCAACAGAGTGATCTAAACCCTGATCCAGAAAGCTATGAAGGAACGTCAGCTGTTCAATCATCTCGTTACTGATCACATGCTTCTCATGATTGCCAAAAGCAGCAGCTAATGTATGAAAATATACGTTGCTTGATAACTGCTATATATGTAATAGTAAGGAGGGAAAACGTGGTATTTTCACTACATGCAACTGTGCAATTAAGTGACTCAACCACTGAGTCAGTGATCACCAGCTGTAAAAGTGTCCATCAGCAGCCACCCACTGGTGCCACACAGCAGAAACTGTGAACCTCCTGACTTATTTCAACATGCTGAAAATAAAATAAAGAGCGATTCTAGTCATGTTTAATATTCAGGAATTTCACGTAAATGTTTAATAACTAAAGAGAGCTCACATGGAAACTTTCTCATAAAAAGACAGCAGATACTAGAATGTCATTAAAATCGGCCACAATCAGAATTTGCCCTTCATATATTACCTTAGGGAAAATTCCCAATAATTACTTTTATTTATGTTTCTGTGTGCTTTGTTTTCTTCTTGCTGAAATCACATTAGTGTCTTTATTTAAATGACCGAAAGCTTTATGGAAATTCTCAGAATGAATGCATCTGTTTACTTTTTCTGTGGCGTGATGAGGTGGAATCTGGTAATTGAGTTTGACCATTGAGTCGGCAGTAATTTGTGGAACGTTAAAAGTGGATGAAGTTGAAGGCAACTGCTGTGCTGAATATGAATTTAAAAAAAAAAAACAAATTGAGGAAATTATAACGGCCACTGCCACAGTAGCAGATTTTTTTAAGTTGCAAAATTCTAATTACTTGTGTCAGAAATGTTTTTCAGCTTTTGCAAAGGACACTAGAAGTAATGGCCTGACAATCATTACAAGGAAATTGTTTTTTCTATTAGGTACTCTTGAAGCTGTTAACCATAGAAACTTTTTTTTTAAAACTATATATTCTTTCCTTTTTGGAGAAAAATATCCATCAACACATGATCTGATTTCTTAAGATGCACACTGATCGTTTTAGTACATTTTAGACCAATTAGCTTTGAAACTATTCAAACTCAAACCCGTCTCAAATGTAGCCCATGGCTTGGATTTGGGTGATAGTTCCAGTCAGTGAAAACCATCTGCAGGTTTCCTCAGTTTGAACACTGGGTGGCAGTAAAGTGTTGCAGTCGCTGATGGCAGCGGAGCTGCTGCGGCTTCATTTTGTGCAGGAGACAGAAAGAGCTGCACTCACTGCTAACTGTACAAACAGTTGGGCTGTAAACAGCAAAATATTAATGCTTGGCAGAAAATGTCCCCATCAAAGTGAGGCATCGATCGGTCTCGCCTTCGTGATGTCCAACGGTTCATGTCAAATGCTTTCCAGGTCTGACTCAGCAGAAAGTGATCTACATTCAGGACGAGAGCCACTGAAAATGATGAGCAGTGTGGAGAGAAGCACATTTAATGTACAACTGTAAAGAGTTAAGACAAAGTTCGAACTCTTGTTTACTGTCAGTTTGATTATTCTTTAACTTGACATTTTCAGGTGCAACAAACAAAAATGTGAGCAGCTTTTATCAAAACGGAAACATATTCAAAACACAAGGTGCGCTGGGCAGCATCGTCAAACAGCCCTCAGCTGATTACAGGGACTTCATAATCCTCGTCTCCTGCGGCTTTATGCTAATGCTATTACTGGGGATGAACTTAAAATCAATGCCTCGTGGAAGAAATCAAAAATGCAATTACCTTAAGACATGCTTATTTCAGCGTGTCTTTGGGTTCTTTTTTAAACTGAACAGAGGCTCCCTGACAATAAAACAAGATGAGGTTAGATTCTCCAACAGAACAAAGCTGAGTGAAGGTCTTGAGTCGCGCTGCACACTTAAACGCATTAATTGTAGAGGTACTGTGAGATGAAGCGGTGCAGTTTCTGCCTGTTCTCTGACAGCTGGAACAAAGGACTGACACCCAGGAAGATGCCTCCCGTCTGACGCTCCTCCAAAAGGACCTGAATTGAAAATAATGATCATAAACACAGGTTAGAGGACACTGCAACCACAGTCCTTTCTGTTTAATAACCTTTATTTGAACAGTATGAGGGCTCAGCTTTTTAACTCGAGAAGTGTGCTTTCCACACAATCAAAAAGTCTAGTAAGAGAGGAGATGAAAACAAAACCCTTCATTACACTCAAGAGTAGAAAAAACAAAGCTCAAGATGTTACATAAAAAACCCTTATTATTCACTGAGCTAGGTCTGAAATAATGAGGCCAACTTCTTTCACAGTTGCCTCAACATTAGAGACACATTTCCTCTTTATTTGACCTGTAGGTCCATCACGCCTCTGATGTCAGGCAGAATTAATGTCAGACAGTAAAGACAAGGATGATAACGACCAGTCCTCACTGATAACCTCGATAATAAACTTAACAACTGCCACAGGGGATCTTGGCAGATATATGGGTCAATGATGCTCTATTTTTAAAGGAAGTGACTCCAAACCTGCAGAGGAAACCGAAGGGAACAATTGTCTACTGATCTGAAAGGCTGAGTACTGAATTACTTATTCATTCCAGCAGAAATTTATATATATATATACAGAAGGATACGTTCATAAAAAATATTGCATCTTTTCAGTCTGTCCTCTACAGTGGATATTTTCCCTCCAGATGCCAGTGTTAAGCCAAGCACCTGGGGTACAATACTCGTTCATTATTTTCTGCTGCTGTTTGCAGAATCTGCAGATGGCAGAGACAACACATGCTTGTATTCTTATCTGTACAACAAACCATTTCCTACCTCTGTTCCATCAACTGTATGAAATACAACTTTCACAGACGTCGAAAGTGCCACCGTGTGATAATCCTTCACAATAAACAGGCAGACTTTGCGGTCTAATCAAAGTTTCCGTGGTCCTGCATGTTTTCATATCAGACCATCGCACCACCCACAAGAAAAACAGGAAACACACAAGCGAGCAGTCCTAACAAATAACTTTCCATACTTGTCAAAGTCCAGACAAGAATGCAGATAACTTCCTTCAGTCATCTCAGCAAAACTCAAACTTCTATGTAAAACAAACAAAAAACCCAAACTTTTCTTACAAATAAATCCTGAGAGCTCTTACTGATGTGTTATTTCTTCTAAAATTATATTAGAAAGTATTTCTAAGGCAGGAAATCCATCCTTTTGTAGAGTTATACTACTAATACTGAAGTAAGTTGTAATTAGGTTTAAATTTTAGGAGGTTGATTATAAATAAATAGACTATTTGTTTAAAATATATTTTACTATGGCTGTCATATAAATGCAGAGAGTTGAAAAGTCTCGATAATGTGCAAATTTCTTGAGCCAAAACTCACTTCTTTCAACAAAACATGTAAAAGCATAAATGTGAACAGTTTATGAGGCAAAATCCTTGCTGGAACAATTCCAATTAACTTGAAAGTCAATACTTGCTTCGACCACTTTTATCCTTTAACACAGCCTGAACCCTCTCAGACGAGCGTTCCATCATTTCTTTAAGTAGCCTTCAGGACTCCTTCTCCAGGCTTCTTGAAGGACTTCCCAAAGCTCTTCTTTGGATGTCGGCTGCCTTTTGTTCCATTCTCTGTCAAGATGATCCCACACTGCTTCAGTCCACTTCTTGTGTCATCTGGCATTCCTAGCCTTTTCTCCCCATTTCCTTTCATTAAGAACGGCTTCTTGACAGCCACCCTTCCATGGAGGCCATTTCTGATGAGGCTTGGGCCAACAGTAGATGGATCAACTGAAGGTCCAGATGCATCTCTCAGGTTCTGTGTCACGTTTTCACTGGATTTTTTCCTATTTTCTTTCTAGGACATCACTTTCAGATACTGTCCATCTGCTGTAGATAGTTTTATCAGGTGTGACATTTCTTCTTTTCTCCTCCACTTGTCCAGTTTCTTCATACTTTTAAGGTCACGCTGCACATTGCGCGGAGACGTGCCAAGTTTTCAGCTAATGGCCCTTTGTGAATCATCTTGCTGGTGTGAAAGTACCATCTGTTTGTCTGTCAAACTGCTATCAAATGATGTCTTTGCAAAAGGCTACTAAAAACTTCTTTTTTTAAGCTTGAATAACAAAAAAAACAACAAAAGCAGGAAATGTTAGAATAAAAAAAACTTAGATCTACAGAAAGTCAGGAGAACTATTGCTCATGTCCAATAGAAAAGATATGAAAGTCTGGCTCCTTGGAAGCAAAATGTAAAGAAATGAGGCTCAAGACTTCTACACAATACTGTTCAAAATAAAAATGAAGCATTGAGAGTAATACATCACTGATTACAACCATTTTCATTTGAGGAGGTTTTGTTACGCTACACAAGGACAATAAATCACTTGTGTCCCTGGCCTCGTGAATTCTTTTACGATTGAATATTTCTGCCAACAACAAGACTGGATATGGCTGGCTTCTATTTTTACAGCATTAAAATCAGGTTGAATACATGCTTGTGCAAAGCTCCAGGCTCCAGAATATATTGCTTAAAAGATTATTAGTTTATCAGAGAAGATGCAGCATTTCAGGTCACCAGGGAACAGAATCATTTTAGAACTGAACTTCTGGACGGCTCGATTGGTGCCCTAACTTTCAGTTCTGAGTGAAGCTCTAATTCTCAGCTGATTTAATAGACTGACATAAACACACACGCAGACACACACAGTTTGTCACTCACCCCGAGGTCTATTAGTGTTCTAACTGCAGTGTGTGCTGCCTCCTCTGAGCAGCTCTCTGTGAGATACAGCACAAAGGCACACATGAATCAAAAGAACAGGCAGATAACCAATATAGAAATCCAGGTCGGGATAACAGAACAAAGCCACTACCAGTGGGACTGTAATTTTCATAGATGTATTATTGGGGGGTGCCATTTGGGAAGATTCTCACTGTCTTTTGTGTTATTTCAGCAATGTGAGAGCATGTGATGTGAGTGTGGGAGCCGCTCTGTGTTTCCTCTTTAGTCTGTGCAGATTTGTTACAACACACACTGAATCAGTGGGAAAAGACAAGGTGATAGGCTTTTAAAGTTACGACACAAAGAAACCTTTGTGTGAGTGTGTGTATTCGGGGAGAGAGATGTCAGGTCGAGCTCACCGTAGTGCTGTTTCTTCTGATTTGCTGTATCACGGAGGTAGGAGTGTATCTGAGACACAAACTCTGCTTCTGCAGCAAGACAGACAGGAAAATGAAGGCATTACTCCAGCAAAGTGTCTGCTGAGATAGTGGATGGAGTGTTTATGCTCCAGTGATGTGCTACCAGGCTGTAAATTTGTTGCTGGTTCAGTCGGTCACTGCAGATAGTTTAGGGTGAAAGTAAGAAAATCTGAGCAACGTCGGCATTCAGTCCAACTCCAATACTTTGGTTTAAAAGAGAACATTAAATTAAAAACCCTTTCATTTTCTTTTTGTCTAAACCTTAAAATAAATGTGTCAATTTTAAAGCAAAGTCTCTTACCAGCTAGAGAAGTGCCTATGAGGTCCAGAGCAGCAGTGGTCCAGCACAGCGCCCTCAGATGTCCAGCTAGCATACTGCAGAGGAAGAACAGCATCTCTGGACACTGACTTGGCTGGCTTATCTATAAAATTAGGCAGCGAGGCACAGCAGAATAGGTTACAAATGGTAAAGTCTGAGTGAGGGAGTGTAGCAATGAAATCATTTCTCCAATAAAAAGAGTTGACAGTTCAAATTTGCCATCAGGAGGATTAAGTATGTCTGCAGGATGCAGAGGTATCACACTCCGGGACTGCAGCATTTTAAAAGGGAGTCCCGCTGTAAATCTTTTTGAACTGCTGCAGGCTAAAAGAAAATTCTCACCGTAGCAACTACACTGCACAACAAGATGGCAAAAGTATTCGGACACGTGTGATTTTTAGGTCCATCTCATACTCAAACCCTGTGCAATCTATGATATCAGTCAAATGCTCGGACAAGACTACTCATTTGAAGGTTGTTTTCTTTACTTTCACACTCACTTGGCTCTTGTTTATCTGTTGAACTCTGTCCTTTAAATACCAAGATTCATGATTATGCCAACTATGTGTTGTTCTACATTTGTAGATCGCTTTGGATAAAAGTGTCTGCTAAAAGACAATGTACTGGAAATGTAAAAAGTGTAAATAAAGTAAAAAAAAATCCTTAGTAGGAATTTACATTCAGTCTAACTGACCACAATATGACAAATTATTGTTCATCGATTAGTGTCTAATGTGTCTAAAGCTTCAAATAGATGTGTTTAATTTATTTACCACAGTAATTATTTCACTGCAGGGGAGCTGGATGCTAACCTGAC
This sequence comes from Leuresthes tenuis, assembly GCF_036924035.1. NCBI lineage: Eukaryota > Metazoa > Chordata > Actinopteri > Atheriniformes > Atherinopsidae > Leuresthes > Leuresthes tenuis. Next base: position 11,886,375 of record NW_027325360.1, read on the forward strand.
AGCTGCCTTAACACTCCACAGTGTCAAAGTGTTTTAAGGACACTATGGATTTTATTCCGAACCCAGGATGAATCCACCTGATACTGGTGACAGATCTGTCGTTAAAGCAGTTGCTATAAAGTCGTCAGATAAACTACCCCTTCTAGTCCAATAGACGAAAGCTTAATAAAGTCTCTAACAGTGAAAGTTGAAAACATCACATTAAAATGTGCTTATTTAGAGTTTCCACAAACATTTCTCTCAGGATTTCTCTCATTTCTCAGTGGTGTTGATTAAGTCTGGTGAGGTTAACTTCTGGATAAAAGTAAAACAGTCTCCACAGCGCATACCATCACAGATCCTCCACCTTCCATTTAAATTCAGACTCAATTTTCATGGATTTAAAGTAAATTAGTTGTGTTTCTTGGTCTAAGCAGTTCTCTTCCTCTTCCTAATCGTCCTCAGGAGTGGCAGCTTTTCAGCAGCTCGACAGGGAAGGCCTGACTCACACAGTCTCCTCTGAACACTTGATGTTAAGAAGTATCTGCCATTTGAACTGTGGGAAGCATTGATGTGGGCTAATCTACCGCAGGGGAACTCCTGGTCTACTTCTCCTGAAGCGGGCTGCTTGAGAGCAAGTTTTATCATGTTTTTTTAATGGTTTGTGTGACTGCACTCGAATGAGACATTTTTTTATTTTATTTTCTGAGCTGACTGACACTCAAGTCTTAATGTAACAATAAAACATCACTTGAAAGAGTGTTCACATCCTTTTTCCTACTTGTGTAAACGTCTTTATCTTTCAGTCCACATTGCGCTCCTTTCTGAGAGTGCTCCAGCTATTTTGAGATGGGTGTTGTCAAGGTCGCTTTTTTCAGGCAACCAATCATAGGGGCAGAAAGTACAATCAGAAGTGTCCCAGAATGATCAACTTGTTCTCGCTGGGTCTAACGATCTGGTGGGCTTGACATAGGCTACAATGTGTCAGACAGAAATTATGACAACAAAAGAAACTCTCATTTACGGCACCTGATTGGTCAACACTAAATATCTATGCTGGTAATGTTCATAATTTGATGGTGATGAGCCTTAAACAAAATGCAGGTGCAGCAGATCACACGCACTCTCTGGGGTTATTCCTCTCTGAAAGGAGTCTTAATTAAAGTTGTTCCAAGTTCAACCTTAAACAGGACTAGATCTGGGCTCCTTTAAAATGGCAGCACTTACACAAGACTATGATATTTACTGTACTGTGTCTCTGACGCATTGTGTCATACACCGACCTTAACCTGCACTGCGGCTGTCAGAATGAGTTGCGACGAGCTCATCCACTGGCAACAGGAGCACAAGCGTCCACCCTTTGGTGCACATGGTGGAAAAATATACAAACAGCAGGCTGACAAATAGATCATTCGAAGCCAAGTGGGGAAACTGCTTCATCATAAACAGCCAAGTGCCAGAGTCTTTGTTTTAAAGATTGAGTTAAAAGTTACATTTGGCAATGAGCAAGGTATTTAAACTGGGGATTTAATGAAAGCACTGCCATTATAATAATTTAACAGAGAAATAAAAGAGAGCAGAGATTACATCTAAAGTGCAGCTGGTTCTGTAAAACTGTGCTGTATACCTTCGGTATCACACAGCCATATTAGAGAAGTCTCCTCAGGGATGATTGCAGCAGGTATCATAATCTGCTTCTGTCATATCCACATGTGAACTTGGTCTAGATGTTGGAAGCTGTATTTTTTGTATTCGTACTCGTTAACAAATTTTTTTCTTTCACAAAATGTGCTTAAAAAGGCATGAATCAAAGTGATATTTCACTCAGCCTTTCACTGTAAATGGAGCTCCTCCAGTTAATGAGCAGGTGCCATTTAGCAGATAAGGCAAATTCAAGCTGTGCTTAAACAGTAATTATGTGAAAATGTAACATTTAAAATCCTATGAGCACAATACAATCTAAAATCTTAAAAAAATAAGCTGAGCAAAATCAAAGTGACAGTTATTAGTGGAGCTGAAAATGCTTTGAAATGAAAACTTTCTGTTCGAGACAAAAAAAACAAGGTGAGACAGGTTGCTTTCTAAAAAGAAAACATCCTACAATCCTTATTCTAAAACATCAATAAAAACAGAAGGTCACAATTTGCAAATACAATAAACCAAAGTTTTAATCGCAATAGAAAATAGAACAGACCAAACAAAAGTTGGGGCAGGGAAAACAAAAGGGTGGAAAAACATGATATGACTAATGAGACAAGAGCACCTCAGAGAGGCAGAGTCTCTCAGGACTAAAGCTAGGCAAAAGTTAAAAAAAAAATAAAATAAACTGAGGACGAACATCAAAAAGATGTTCCTCAATGTAAATTTGTGAAGACTTTGATTATTCTATCATCTACAGTACATCGTCAAAAGATTCAGAGAATCTCAAAACATCTATGGGCATTTTTCTACCGCAGCAACGGTTCGGAGGCAGAATCCAACTTAGAACAAGTTCTGTTTCCACCACCAAACATTTTCTCCAGCACCAAAATACTGGTGTTACACAAGCAACTCTTTGCTGGGCTACAACAAAGAACTGCTTATGCCAGGGGCTGAGGGCAGGATTACTGACCCCAACCAGAACAACTAAAATATTGTGAATGCCATATTTAAAAATTGAGTCGATGAAAAAACTATTAGGCACTGAAGCAGCAGTGAGTGAACATGAGCAGTGTTCCTCTCATTTTCCTCCTGTACAAAGTTTTATATCGCTAGTCGCATGCAGAGAGCTGCATTCACAATCACCGCTTGCAGCTACATTTATTAAGCTTGTAGAGAGTTTTTATGAAGTGAGCTGGTATTTACAGATCCCACTTGAAGTACCATGCATTATTCCTGCTTGTATTGCCATTCATAAATACCAGCTGCTTACTGAAGAAGACTTGTGATATCAAGACACCAGTTTGCTGGGAAAACAAGACGAGCATTGTTATCCGTTGTTTTGGTTTTTTTTGTGAAGATGTAATGACACGGCCTGATTGTGGAAAACTCAACCCGTTCTTAGCTAGAGCCAACCTATAACGTGTTCTATTATCAGCCGTGCATCTGCTTTGGTCATAAAGGGGGGACCTGGACACCTCCTTTTGCTTCTTGAAGATCATTTAATTCTCATCTGAAAAGCTTCCTTGATGCTAACCAGCTGGTGGGGAGTTTCAGGCGTATAAGCTCAAATTGGGACATTAGGAGAGTTGTTAAAGTGACACAAGAGAAACTCAAGCTGTTTTATCACATAGACACCAGAGATGCTCAGGAGAATGTGGGGACAGTTTGGTTTGGATTCTTTTGAGAGTTGCTGTTCACACAGTGGGAGGCTTTCTGCTCGAGACGTGTTCTCGGGGCTGGAAATGTGAGGGAGGGGGTGCTTCTGGATGCTTATGTTCTGGAGATTGTCTAAAGGGGCTGGATGGAAAATCTCCACAAGAAGTCACCCGTAAAACATTTCATGACTCTAGTGTTTGTGAGTAAAAATGGTTTTAGACACCCACCCAACCTCTGGGTCTTTCAGATAATTGTCAGCTGTGAGTTGTTGACCAACTTGTTCAGGTCCAAGGCACGAATGGTTGTGAAACTGCCTGGAGAGGAAAGTCAAGGTTTCTTTGTACTGCTGGTCAGGTGATACCTGAGGCCACCTCTGTTTAAATTAGATTTTTCTCATCTCACATGAATAGTTTCATGAATAGTAATCCTCTTTCAGACTGTCTTTTCTGTCCACAATATGTACATTACTGGCCTCCAAAGAGTGTCTCCTCTCCTTGACATGTAGCAGCACCGCTGTCTTGACCTGGAGCTGGTTTTCCAGTTTCAGCTGAGGGTATTGTTGGGTTGTGCACCAGGATATTGTGTTTTGAGAAAGTCCTAAGTTATAAAATGACTCCCCATAATAGTCAAGACCTCTCTGCTAGATGCTGTGCTGCTCTGTCAAGATTACTCAGCTGACTTGACAATGGCCCAGTTCGGGTATTGGCAAGTTTAAAATGTTTCCTTGATGTTTTTTTGCTCCTTGTCCCTCAAACAGTCAGCCCAGTGTTGAAGAGTTCCAATGACAGCTGCCGGTGTGAGTGAAAAAGGGGGGTACCTGATATAGATATGTGACAACACCGTGGTCAAAATCCAAACTCATGAAGTAGAGGCCTTCACTGATTAGATCAGCTTAGTAGACAGAAGACGAAAGCCTCAACACTGAGGTACATTCTGCAGCTACACAAACATATTGGTGCCTATGAGACTGGTAGCCTTCAGATCTTGTAAGGCACCATCAGTGAGAGAAGACCTAGGACTGTGAATGAGTTAGTCTCCAAAAGGTCTAACAAATAGTCTACTTGGTTCCTTGGCATTGGTCGACTGTTGTTAAAAGAAGAAGGGAAGATGCATAGTGGTTAACAAGGCCCTCTTCCAATAAATGTTGCTGCCATCAAACTAAAGCCGAGCTAAGATTTTTCATGAAATAGTAAGTTAAACATTTGATATGTTTTCCTGTGTTCCAGCATGATTTTAATTTGGGTTAATGAGATTTGCAAAGACTGCTGGGTCCAACACCACTACAACCACCATCCTTCAATATTAGGTCATCAGAAGGGTGCTTCTGTTTTGTTAGCCATTGCATCATTTATCCAGCAGAGAGTTACTTGAGCTGTTAACCGTCTTTATTTGAGTTTCTCTGTCTGTTCAAATTAGACACATCATGAATTATTTACTTAATTTACACATAGAAAATGCAAGTGCGTTTGGAAAAACACAAATATGTTTGTGAATAAAATAAATCCCTCAAAGTTTGGGTGTTTGGGAGTAAAACTAATCTTTGAGCCTCCACAAAAGCAGGTTTTTCCTGAGAGTTAAGCACTGACTTAACTTGGACTACTGCCAGGCTGCTGTGAAAGACCACCTGAACTGAATTCATCCAGGCAAAAGTGGGGGTGGTTAGGGAATATCTTCTATCACTCGGTACGGAGGTGTTTGTTGTTCTCATTCAGAACCTGATCAGAGGGCAGCGGAGCAGAGGCGTAGAGTGAGAGCAGAGTGTAAAAAGAGTGTAAAAAGACTTTGAAATATTGCGTAAACTTTGGCAGGGATCTTTGTTCGGTGGACAAAGATAAAGTCAGACACATGTTTGTTTACCAGTGTGGGTGGCAGTGGTTTTACTGGACAGCTCAAGTCAACCATCAACTTTCCTGTGGCAAAAGCAGTAATAAATGTTTTTGAATGGATCCGTTTTAATAATTGACAAGCTATTCATGATGCTCTGTATATTCCGTTTTAAATAAAGGTCAATAATGTATCTCCACAAACCAATATTATAGATTGTGTTTGAAGTACAAAAGAAACAACAGAAGAGATGCTGCCTCTTTTTCAGCGCACAGGCTTCCGGGAGAACTGATAAATGATTCAGAGCTTTCAGTTTTTCAGCTTTAAAGGTCTCTACTGGACAAATATTCGCATGAAATGCAGGCAATATAAAGAAGAAAACAGGTCTGTTTTTAAATAAATAGGTAATCCAGGAGGCTGGTGACTCAACATTAGACTTCTCCTGTCAACAAGTTGAAGTCTCCTTGAATAACACCTCAAATATCTACCACTGCTGAACTAGTGCCTTACAGGACAGTGTTATACACGTGTTATACATCAGCTTGTTTTATCTTGTATCACGGTGTGGGGAGAGTAATCCGTTTCTACATCCCTCAATGAGCACTCGCCTGTCTATCAAGGACAAAAAGCAAGTGTCGCTTTCAATTTCAGGGCAAACACAAGACTTCTTCTTTACAGGTAGGAGTGCTTTTTATGAAAGTAATACCACCATATGATGTTGTTGCAGATCTCAAAGCCAACAGACACACTTTTTGAGCTAGAACCCTCCAAATGACAGGAAAATGCCCAATAGTGCCTTAGATTTTGAGGGAAAACCAAAAGGTAGTCGGCCTTTAACTTGCCTGTTGGTTCACATATTTTACAGTGGAAACACAAACGCCACATCGATGTGCACAAGAAAGCTTTGTAGCACCAAATCCGTGTCATTAGTATTTAGGGTTTCTTTCCAAATAACAGGTTTTTGTTATTTGGAAAGAGTTTTACCTAATTTGCCTTCAAAGAAAAATTCACAGCTAATAGACATTTATTAATAAGCAGCATACTGTGATAAATTCAGCTTACGCTTTTAAGGAGTTAGCGGGAGACAAAAGGATGGTCAGACTCAGCAATCCTACCTCAGTTTCTCTGGAACCTGCACAGTAGTCTAGTTTAGGGTTACACAAGTTTCAGTTATATTCAGGATTAGTAATAGGTTTTCAATATTCTCGGAGGTAATGGAAACACAGTTTTGTGTATGTGTGAATAGGTGAGTGGGAAGCAGATTGTAAAGCGCTTTGGATAAAAGGCCTATATAACTGCAGTCCATTTCCCAGAATGATCTAATAACACCTGAGGCCAGAATGTCCCATCATTTGTAATTTTTGAGAGCTTGCAAAATGCTGCAAGTGCATGACCTCTTTTTTTTCTCATTTTGGATGACAAGCTCCATTTTAGTCCAAGACAATTCACACTTTACCCATTTATTAAATATATACACAATGTTGTTGAAAACCCTGAAAAGCAATATAAATACAGGGGTGTCGGGATTTAAACACAACTTTAAAAAAAATAGCACCAAATGTTAACAACTATGACCTCGTAAGACAGGGAGGTCACAGGTAGTAAGACTGGCTGCTGTCCACTTTAAAGTAACTTCTGTTCCTGCCTGCAGATTATATAGAACAAGTTTACAAAGAAGGAATTTCAGGATAGTAAAAGCTGATCATGTTGGAAGTGCACTCAGCACATTTAACACTCATTGACTATTGACGTTGCTGTTGGTTTCAAATCAAAACTCTTTAGTGAACTTTAACCTCAACGCTGGCGACAATGTGTGGAAATTCACTTTGTGTTATTCTTGAATGGTATCAGCACATTCTAATTATACAAACAAGTGCTGGACACATTGTTCGACAGTACGAAGCCTCTTCATTTTAAAACAATACCCACAGCATCAACAGTTCCTTACTTTGTAACCAGAGGGCTGAACGGAGCAACAGCAGGTTTACTTTTTCTGCCAATCAGCACGACAAAAAAAAAAAAAAATCTTTCAAGGTTTTGATCTTTTAATGTGGAAAGAAATTGAGAGGGGATTGAATAACGGTTCTACAGACGTTATCCTAAAGTCACTTGACAGTTTAAAAGACTTACACTCCAAAGCCCTGTGGAGCAGTGGTTGTTTGGTCCCTTTGAAAGAAACCTGGCTTTGAAAAACATCACATGTGACAACAGTTAGGCTTCTTTCAAAGATGACTCGCACCACTAATTTGCATTCAAACTATGCGATTCATCTGTGCAGGAGCTTTTGTAATGTATATTAAGTTACTTCAAAGTTCTTTTTCATGTTGTGTTTCTGGTATTTTTGTGTCCTGTTGGCAGTTGCTCAAAGGGTTTGAAACATTTGTCCCATCTTATAACCTCGTGTTTCCTTGTGGCATATCAAAAAGCTAAAGTGGCCCAGAAAAGCTGTGTATCTACCTTGTACGAGCGCAGGTCCTGATCCTCGCAGTCAGAGTCGCTGTGATAAGGGTCGTCACTGGTCGCCCAGGTCAGAGTACCTTCCCTCTTCCAGAAATCACAGATGGGAACGTCTCTGGCCATCTACGTAAGATGAAGTACAAAACAGACTACTAATGGAGGCGTCCTACACATATAAAATACAGCAAAACAAAAAAAGTCTGAATAGGGTAAAGAGCACTTTTATGCATGTCTGTGGGCTTTTTTTCTCAGACAACCTAAATGGACTACGTCATATCTAACGAAAGGGACAGCTCCTTCTCCTCACTTTTTGTCCTTTCCTTGCACAGACTTGCTCTAATAATACTCTTGAGTTATTTTAGTAAGACTCCAAGCTGAAGTTTTTAAGTTCCCTTAGTCAATTCTTGGAAGCTTTTTGAAAACAGTCCCTGGGGTGATTTTGTGATTTTCCATTTCAAAATAATTTTGCATTTGCTGTAAACTCCCCCTGAACTCACTCCGCACCTTTGTGGACTATATATACTCCACCACAAACACTGGACTAATGGCTATTTGGAAACATTTCACATATAACAGTGAGCTAACGTAAGATTAAAATAGGCCCGTTTTGTGAATATGACCCTCCGTCATGCTGCGGGGCATCAAGAATGGCAAGTTCATCTATGAAAACCCTGCCAGAGGGTTCTCTCGAAAAGACCAGAGTTATCTGCCGTTACTGTTGACGTGATTGCGTTGTCACAGGAGGACGTCAAGTCTTAAATATCACTTGCTAGCAAAACAAATGGCTGATGTAGAGATCCCCATTCCCTCGCACCAAAGGCAGATCCCACGGAGTAGTTTGGACAACTCTAGCTGCGGTAAGGTTAAGCAAAGTTACAATGTGTAAGATTAGTTTCTTAATGTGTGAATGTTATTCATGTGAAAGAATGTTGCATTCGGGTCAATACGCCCTACTGTTATTGCGTGTTGGATCTGAGGAATGCTGCAGGTTTATATTCAACACACATCAGATCAGATGTTTGAATAATGAAATGAACTGAAGGCAACACAAACAGAGCACAACTTTTAGAAATCTGTAAAGTTTCTTACTTCTTCCATGATCAAGATGCCACAGCGGACCAGACTATCAACAGCGTCCAGAGCAAAACTCTGGGACGACTGACAGGGCTGGAGAGAGCAAGAATGGGTTAGCTCGATGTGAAACACAGTTCAGGTGTGAAACACAAGGCAAAAAAACAGCTTCAGCCCATCACCTGTCTGAGAAATACAGTGAGAGACAACTGGCAGAGAGCATAAGGTGCACGGTAGAGACGTAGCTGAGATCATAGAGGGAGAAAGAGAGGTGCCCGGCAGGGGGATGAGAGCGGGGGAGATAATTTAATGTGAGAAATGGGGTGAGAAACAAAGCTACAAGCAAAGGAGACAAGAAAGAGCAGCTGCTGAAATGAAAGGTGGGCAAACAGAAGGAAAAAGTATTACCAGCTCAGATTCTGAGCCCTTGAAGTCAGTCTGATGACGCACGTATATACACAACCGCGCACACACACCCACACGTGCACACAAGAATACAATCTAAAACCTCTCTCTGCCTGAGATAGAGGCAGCAGAGCAGGATGAATGGCTGTTCAGCTCCATTAAACATCCATTGAATGAGACACACTGGGTGTGTATTTGTGTGATATGAATACAAACTCACTGGCATGACGCCCGGAGGCAGGAGATGGCAAAGCTGCAAGGCTCTCTCCGTCAGCTCAGCCTGGCAGAGCACCACATCAAACTCCATGTCACCTTTGACCTCCTCTCCCTCCACACCGTCAGTCCTCACTTTGCTGCTGACACCACTGAAAACCACCTCGCAGAGCATGGCTGACACCGCACACGCTACAAAGAAAAACACCTGGCTGTTAGGTCAGGGACATACAGGTGTTTGGCATTATCCAAGCTAAAACAGGCCTGTAGATTACAACTTAACATGACAAGATTTGGTTGAAATATCTCAGTTAGTGACTGCTGCCTCAGTCCTGCTCCACCAACAGACTCAAGAACTCTTTTGTCCTATCTAACACAGTCCTGAGATAAAGAATTGGTCAATGAGGTTTCCACAATTCATTTATGCCACTAGTCCTTATTATCCAATTTTTTGTTGTGCTGGTGGGAAAATCCTAACCAGACTGTTTACATCCCTAAACCTTGCCGCCTTCCTATGTTACAAAAATTAAATCGAGGCAGTTTTAGTTATACATAAACCATTTTTAAGGCTGAGTTTGGCATTTATAAGAAGGCTCTTAAATCTGCCAAAAATATCCAAACAAGTTGTATTTATATAGCGCCAAAACGCAACAAATGTCATCTTGAGGCACTTCAATAACACCGTCCAATTCAAACCAATTAGAGTCCAATTCACTGTAATTATAATCATAATCCAAGCAAATCCTATTTGTTAAATTCAAAATGAGTCCATTTCATAGATACAGAGCCAATTCAAAAACAATTTCGTAGCTAAGGAACCCAACAGATTGCACCAAAACTTCTCTTCAGTTCAATCTCCCGTCCTGAGCATGCATGAGGCGACTGTAGAGAGAAACAACTCCCTTTTAACAGGAAGAAACCTCTGGCAGAACCAGTCTCAGGAAGGGTGGCCATCCGCCTCAACCAGCTGGGGTTAGAGAAGACAAAAAGAATAGGGGACAAGAAACACTGTAACACCATTCAAAGGATACCTGCTGAGACAAGTTAATGACAACAATAATCCCAAATGTACATAATGTCATAGGAGGACATAAAAGGGGGAGAGTAAAGTGAGGTGTGACATAAGAGGTCCCCAGCAGTCTAGGCCTATAGCAGCTTAACTATGGGATGTTTCAGGGTCACCTGAGCCATCCCTAACTATAAGCTTTATCAAAGTTTTAAGCCTAGTCTTAAAAGTGGAAAGGGTGTCTGCTTCCCGGACAGTTACTGGCAGCTTGGGAGGCAGACCCTTAACTGAAGGGTTATCATACTCTTAGAAACTCTGGAAACCACAAGTAAACCTGCAGTTTGGGAGCGAAGTGCTCCGTTAGGAAAATACGTAACAATGAGCTCTTTAAGATGTGATGGAGCTCAGTCATTAAGAGCTTTATATGTGAGGATAAGAATCTTAAAAGTCTATTCTGAATTTAACAATTCAGAGCCAATGAAGAGAAGCTAAATCTGGAGAAACATGATCTCTCCTGTTAGTTCTCATCAGAACTCTGGCTGCAGCATTTTGGATCAGCTGGAGGCTTTTCAGAGAATTTGTGGGACTGCCAAATAATAAAGAATTACAGTGGTCCAATCTGGAAGTAACAAATGCATGAACTAGTTTTTCTGCACCACTCTGCGACAAGATGTTCCTGATTTTTACAATATTACGAAGGTGAAAGAAGGCAGTCCTGGGAACCTGTTTTAGCTGAGTGTCTTCAGCATAGCAATGAAAATTTAAGCCATGCTTTCTAATAATGTTACCTAATGGGAGCATGTTTAAAGTGAAAAAAGTTAGCCCAAGCACAGAACCCTGTGGAACTCCATAACTTACTGTGGTGTGTGAGGAAGATTCTTTGTTTACAAGAACAAGCTGTAAATGTCTTGAGTGCCTTTTAGACATGTCCCATTAGTACATTTGCATGCACTGTTATGGTGACTAATTCAATGACACTGCTGTGCTCGTCCCAGTACACAAACACAGGTGGGAAACAATAACCGACCTAAATGTGTCCTGAGTCTGCTACAACAGGCGGCAACATGCCCCTTTTCATCCTGTTGGTCTTTTTCCAGTTGACCTATGACAATAAAGACTAAAAAAAAAACAATTAAAAATGAAAAGAAATGAGCAAACAAACAACTTAAAAGATGGCAAATTAGTACCATATCGATCTGTGAGTTGGACAGCTTTACAGATGTGTACATCTCATACACGCTGTGTGACTTATATTTTTATTTATATATATAAGTAGCTTTGGATAAAAGCGTCTGCCAAATGCATAAACATATTTGTTTTATCTAAAAAAATGAGTTGCATGTTAGCGGCTTCATCTGTTATTCACAGAGTGCCGAGGCTTTAGGTAAAACAAGACTCCCTGCCGGAGTGACAGGGTGCGCTACAATGACTTTGAAAAACTTGATTTCATTTGCCCTGAGGTGTAAATATATTCTAAAAGCCCAAGTTTTAGTTGGCCCAACACAAAAAGTAAATGTTAATTAAACGCACCAATGTGGTGCTAATGGGGGAATTCGTTAAAAATTGCAAACATAACTGAGGGAGAGTAGGTAAAAAGAAAGATTTAGTTAAGATGATGCCACACAATATCCATCGGCTGTGTGTTAGCTCATGATACAGTCTCTGAAATACATTTCTTAACACATCGGCCAAGGTTACCAACAGCTTCAGTATTTTTGAGATGATAAGGTGTTACCTTGAATACAATCTTTAAGAGGCCAGAGAAAACTTTGAAGGTAAATGCTTGATCTGAAAAATTCAACAGGATTCAAGGCAAATATGAAGATTTAGGACATTTTCCAAACGTTTCAACCAACTGAAATCTCATCAGACTCCTCACTTCGCTCTCTCCACAGTCCATTAAGTCTAACTCCTACTTTGCCAAAGATTGTTTCGTGTTTGTGCATCATTTGAGCAACTGTAACAGTTTGGTTGGACGATTAGAGTGAATTTCAGGCTCTGAGCCAGTCACAGGCAGAGCATGGTGGGAGACAGTTTGCTCGTTGAATGACAAAACAATGCAGCAGAGATTCTCAACACAGTTTAGGAAGTCATAAAAGTGAAAATGTACCTGCATTTAGCACTTAGCAGGTGTTCATTTCAAACCTTGACACACTGCAGCCAATTTCCAGCTCTAGTCAGCCTTGTGAAGACATATTCATACAAAGGCCTGCGTGGGTGCAAGTGACATAGGGAGACTTGTTTTTTTGTCATCAAGTTTGCATCATTTCCTAAATTTTAAGAACCAGAGGCAAGTGGTTGTAAAATATGGACAGCGTGTAATTGGACTTCTGTGAGCTTTGAGCTATTTGGCCACAGGCAGAGCTGTAGATCACCGTAGTTGTGCTGCACAGGAATGTTTGTTAGGCTGCAATTATCCTTTCAGGTCAATGTGTGTTGGCTGTACGCAGAAACAAAAGAGGTTTTCCATCTCTCATGATGCACATCAACTGTTTGCATAAAAAAAAAAAAGTGAAAGCTACATCAAGCAATTTTAAACATTTTCTCATGAAACAAAGTTAATCTGAAATCTGCCTTTCACATCAACGGCTTGTAATGCTCGACTCTGAAATGTAAGAGAGCACTGATGGAAACAAGTCCACTCCTGTCCTCGTGTCACTTTTAGAAGAATAAGTAAAATAAATAATTCTAATTCAAAATGTCATCTCCCAAATTGCTATTCCACACTGACATGCCAACACTCAGAGTAACTGCCAAGGCCTCCCACGGAAAATAAGGAGCCTGGAGAACATTTGGATCTCGAGATGTTATTTAAGCTCATGTAATAAAGAATTCTGTTAACTACACAAAATACATGAACTAAAAGTCGCTGACCTCCAACCGCTTCTGATATGAAGGTGTGTGTCACCGTCTGGGCCTGGAGAGAGAGGTGAAGCGTGGCAGCGGGAGACGGGCGGGGCACAATAAGAGGGTCGGACCTAACAGAGACGGAGCTTTCAGCGACAGAATATATAGGAATTTTCCTTTTATGTTTATTGGCATGTTTCTTCTTCCTTTGATAGTAAACCAACCTTGATGGTGCTGCAGCAATGATGAGGTGAGGGGCGAGCAGAAAGAGGGAATAGTGGACAACCTCCACTAAACTCCCCCCAAAGCCTACATCTCGATTTCTGAACAAGAGCTCCTCCGTGAGCCAAGCAACGTCACGACACAGCGTGGACGCTCTCACGCCCTGTGGAGCGGAGGAAGAGGGGAACATTTCATGTCGAAAATCAAACAGAAACATTAACCATCTGGTGACGTTAGTTATAGACCTGTGGGTACGACTCAAAAATCACTGTCACACTCTACCACCAGCTCAAAAATCAATTTTGCTTATGAGCCTCTCGGAGAATTTATGTATACTTAGAGGGGCAGAGGCAGAATTCAGTTCATAAAGCACCAAAGGGGAGCTTAGGGGACACCAACACAGGAATTAAACATGTACCTTGCGGTGTCTGTACAGCAAAAGACTGGACACAAGGCTGGTGGACATGACAGCTGCGCAGGAAGTTGCCGCTAAACAGACATACAAACATAAGGTTTGCATAAGATTAAAACAAAAGGCTGTAAAGATTAATTTATGATTCAGTTATGTAATGCTGGACTTACAGAAGATGAGGTGGAGGATGACAGCAACACTGAGGTCTCTCTCTGGATGACTCTGTTCGGACACATAAGAAGGCAGGAGCCACGACATCCGCCTCTTACCAAACACACTTTTAGCTCTTAAAAGGAAAAAGTGAGAAGAAAAGGGAGGATGTTTGTACTATTTTCCAAGTCTCCGTTAACATTTCAGAAATTATTTAATAATGTCTTTTTTTTTTTTTTTTTTTTTTAACTACGAAGGCCCAAAAAGTGAGTTAACCACAGGAAATGCTGTTTATTTGTCACCGCACTTAATATTAGCCGGCGTTCTCAAACATATGTCCGGAAAACAAAAATAACGATCGCGTAAGTCATGAGTCTTTTAATAAAAAGCAGCAACAAATAAATATCCAAATAAAACACGTTTTCATCAGAACAATAAGGTTTTTTTATGTCACTATCATCACTACATCAGTGGCTATGCGGCCGCATTTCTCATAAAGCAGCTGTTCAATGTTTGTTGGACTGCACTTGCTGTTACCAAGGTAACCACAGTTTTCATGAAGCAAGGCAGAAATCTGAGGGATTATAATTTCATATAAAACCAACAATATGCGAGTTTATAGAAAAGACCCACTGTAGGCCTTTAGCCATTAGAGAGTGTTGCAGTGAATCGCAGTCATTGGCGAGGCAGTCGCAGAAAAAGATCAAACAAATCAGTGTTTCCAAGCATTATTTCCTCCAACTGAGGGGAAAAAATACGGAAAAGCAATATTCCATGTAAAATCTGATAAACCAATCAGTGAATGAGTGAAAGCCGAATTAATCAGAAATTTACGCATTTTACTTGTTTTTTTTAAGCCTTTTTATGTGAGGCAACGCCAGCTCAACATGACTATTATATAGGCATCTTAGCTCTGTGTGTGTGCGTGTGTGAGATACGCAGAAGAGTATCAGAGTGTGTGTCTAATCTTGGTTTGATGATGTATAAGACTTACTGACTATGACACTGTTCATCCCAGCCAAGAATAGATAAACTGCTCTGACTTTGTGCACATTAGTCAATAAATATTCATATGTGAGGACTTTTCATTTCTCCTGAGCCACTCAAACGTCCCCAATGCAAAAACTGCACAGGAAAAGAATAAAAGTGCTTCAAAAAGTGAAACCTCAACAGCCAGCAGTAGGTAGCACAGCATGATTACTGCGCGGACATGCACAGAGAACTAAAAGTGTGCACGTGCTGATAACAATTTAACTTAACCACAGCTCTTTTCCTCTACTCATCCGCCTTATTTTTCCATTCAAGCCATTTTTTCGGCAACGCCCTCTCTTAGAAGAATTAAACACATAATGGAAGAAGCAACTCCGCTCATTAGACGCTGAGCAGAGATTGAGCGGGGATGTTATTTTCTACTTGTTATCTTTTTTGCTGGCAGACTGTGTAATGCTGATGGTAATTGGATCGGGTCTAAGTGGATGAAACTCTGATCAGAGGTTGCATCATATCTGTGCCAGATTCAAGGTTCAGAGGAGAGTTCTTCAAAGTTTAAGATAAAGAAACTTCAAAGATGTCAGATAAAACTAAATCCCACTGTGGTTTGTTCACATACAGTATTAACACGCACTCGTGTATGCAGGTGGGGGTTTCATTACCTGTAGTTGAGGATAACAGGCAGCAACAGGTCCTGTAGAGGGAGCCATTCATCTACTCTGCACCTCCCAGACTCGCACATCTCCTACACACCAAAAGGATGACGTACACACACATGCACTCTCAAAGATCTGGAAAATAATGGCTATAAATCATTTAATACTGATGTTCTAGTCAACTAAATTCAGAAAAGTAGGAGAAGTCTGTATTCCATAACTTTTTGCTGCATCTCATTCTTCCAATATTAACAAAATATATGTTTCCAGATTATTAGATATACGGCGCAAAAACTAATACTGCCCGATAAAGCTACCCTGTAATTAATCCTTCTTTCAGGAAAGTTAGAATATCCATGTGGCCAGAGACGCATTAATTTGGATTTTAATCACTTTGGAGGCAGCAGTTTGTGGGATACTGACTTATGTTGCATAAAATGAGACGGTTCTAATATGCTTAATATGATATTGCTCCGTTCAGGTGAGTCTACATTTCTTTTTATGCCTCAAAGAAGCATCTGCTGAGGATAGAGTTTAAACAAAATAACATTTTCCACACTCATTTGCAAAAGCAAATTTTACTTGAAAGGCCGGCAGGGTTTACAATGAGGCGTACTGTTTGGCAGTTCAAGTATGAGTAAATCAATGGCACTCTGTCATGGGGGGAGCCAAGACGAGCATATAGAAATCTTTATGCTCGGAGATGATTCTTTTGTCTATCTTGTCTGGCACTGAATGTGAATAATCACTGAGTAAAAGAACTGTCAAGGTGCTGTTAAAACCCTAACTCATGTCTGCACTGATATCTGTGATATTCTAAAGACTCGAGACAAAAACAACACTTTGCACATCTATCACCAGAAACAGGCACAGTAAAGGATAAATCAATCAAAGATGGCGGAACTGACTCGCCAAAAATGATTCATTTTCAGCATTTAGGCATTGGACCTTCTTTAGGGTCTCAAACCTAAAAGTTTGGGAACAAGTAGTTCTTTAAGGATATGATCCTTCTGCTTCACACCTTGAGAGAAAAAGGCTGGGCCAGATGGATCCTCACACTTCCGTTTGGTTTCTTCCACAAAAGAGACCACAGCCACTGCAATGCAGATCTTAAATCCACCTGTGTGGACACATTGTTACGTACAGAAAGTTAGTCAGTATGTCATAATGAAGTCTTTGTCTTTAGGAGGGATGTTCCAACAGCAATAAAGCTAATGAGCAGGATGTAGTGCATGAGAGGCACTAAGATAAACAGCCTGTCTATGAGTGTGTGAAAGAACTGTGTGCACGGTACTTTATTTGTGTCATGTCTGAATAACAGAAGAGAATTATGGGGCAAGGTCCTTATTATTGCAATTAACACAGAGCGACACCCACTCTTTAGTGAAGTCTCAAAGTGCAGATAACAGAGGGCAGGTTTAATGGAGACTAATAGCCATCGCCATTTCCTTGAAAAAATTAACCGCAAACCTCAGCTCATCAACGAACGCTGGCCTGAGAGAAATTAGAGAGCAAAGTTGTGAGAGGCTCTAAAAGCTGGATCATCACTGAAATGTTTTTTCCTCTAGACCTTAGGTGGGACACTGTGAGCCACACTGATATTCTGAGCCTTAGTGAGAAATATTGATTGTGTGGTACGAAATGACTACATTATAACGGCCTGGTTTGTTTCCGTTATGGAGAGCCAACAGACTTTTGTGGTGGGGGTGTGATGATACAGAGGGCCTGTACTTTTACTAACCTGTTGTGTGCCTGCAGTGCACTAAGCAGGTGGAGTCTGCACACAGCTGAAAAAGTGGCTCAACTCAGGCGGTGTGTATGCCTAGATTCAGATGGTGTATACAAACAACCACAGGGAAGCCTCAATGCCAAGCAACCATATAATCCTACACTGACGGCTCTGTCAGATCAGTGTTCCACGTAAGTCCAAGTCTCAGATACAGAGACTGGGGTAAGAATGAAACATTTTCTGTTTGCAGGACAGCTTTCACTCCTGACAGTAATCTAATCATTTTGATACTCAACATGAACTCAAACTGGGTGATTTTTAAGCAAGTCATATGAAGCCTTTTCAAAGGATTTTGTTTAGCAGATTTAGGGATTTTTTTTAAAGGTGGGCCAAGGGGAAACACAGGAAAAGTGAGACATACTAAATTTTAAAACAACCAGGAACTATGTCTCATTGTTCAAATTCAAATGAGTTATGACTCTGCAATTTTCAATTCAAACTGCTACATTAACTGACCCCATGAGCTACATGTTATACCAAATCCTACCACCACAACTGCTTCTTTGGATGATAAACAACCCAAATCATTTAACCAAACTACTTTAACTTCCTGTTTGTCGTCAAACACCAGTATGCACTTGTTCCTTTTGCCTCACACAGCATCTCTGCCCCATATGTCTTTCTCTAGAAGTCTGAAAAACCCTGTTCAGTTACAGATGGCTCTTATTAAGTGTGTGTGCTTGGAAGTGTGTGTTTACACGCATGGACCTTTATGTTGGTCTTGGTAACGCAGTCATACGAGATGCCCACAGGGACCAGGCTGATATCGGGGACAGATCCCTCTTTGATGAGCTGCCTGATGCGAGCCAGCCACTGGCCACCCTGACCAGACTCTGCTGACACACCAACACTTAACGCCTGATCCTCATGTAGCAGCTCACGTAGCAGCTGAGGAGGCAGAACAGAAGGGAGGAGGAGAGAGAATGATGACAAAGAAAAAGGTCTGAAAAGTCCTGGCAGGGATGGAGCTATTAGCATACAATAGCTGCCACACATTTTAAAAAATATATATTTGCCGTTTAGCGAACCAGACCTTGAAGGCAATACAAAGACACACGGTCAGAGAATGGAGGGCGGCTGAGGGATGACAAGTCAAAACAGAGGGAGCAGGATAAAGTGCAGAAATAAAGAGGGACTGCGGGGAACACTTTATGACATTCAGAGATACTTCCCTTGCCTCAAGTACTGTTTTCCCCTTACAGACAAGGAAAATTCAATTACCATTGAACAGCAGCTAAGCAGACCCACACTCAATAAACAATAAAGGTCTATTAACACTGAAATACAACCGATAAACAAGCCTGCCCTCTCACGCAAAGCCAATATGCTTACTCACATAAATGGTCAATGAAAAAACCAATAAACTAAATAAAAATAAAAAAAACTACTGCGTCACTAATAAACAACCTTCTTATGCGCCACTGTGGCCGCTGCCTTGGATATTAATGTCAGATTGGTTTATTTTATTGAGCTTTGTAGTCCAATATTGATCTTCATAAAGTCTGTTACTCCTCCAAATGAAATGTGCCATTAGGACAATTGATACAAAGCACCAACGGCTTCTTTGCTTATCACAAACACAACGAGTTACAAATGACTATCAGATGTTATCATCATCATCGTTTTCAAAAAGAAATGCAGGCACCTGAGCAAAGAGGAGTAAGAAGGTGCGTGAATCTATAAAAGATGTGAGTGAGAGGGTGCAGCAAGAAATGCAGACTATGAAAAAGAGAAAAACTTTCCATCGGAGACAAACAACTCGTGCAGACCTGTCGTGTGCTCACAATCCCACCAGCCACCATGGTGTTTTTTTTACATTTCCCCACCCTCTGCTTATTGCATTCTCACTCCAGCCAACTCCGAAGCTGAAATCTCTGCAGCACAACTCAAGCCCCCTGTGGTAATTTCAAGAATGAATAGAAACTGGGATGAGGCTAAGGAGTGAGGAAGAGAAGGAGAAGACAGGTTGTATTCTGATTGAGGAGTTGGCTGTGAAAACACTGCACCCTGGAGAGCAATGTAGAGTATCTGTGAGAGAGCATGAATTGAACCGAATGCACAAAAACTAACAGCTAAATTATATTGACAGGTAGCATTTTTACTGCTTCGCCTGCAATTTCATATAGTTACCTGCTCTCTGGATCTCCTTTTAAGCACAAACCTCATGAGCTTTCTCTCTGAATAAGGGCCCTGTGCCAAGTTCCTGGTCTCACATTCACAACCAATAAGCACCTTGAACCAAGAGGGCTATTAAGATAATGTGCTAACTTGTATCAACAGTTTAAGAGTTCAATTAAATATCATACTTTGCAGACATAAGTAAAAATAACCCTAACTGTAAATCGTCATTTACCAAAGCATTTAGGTTATAGTTCAACATTAACTTTGAGCGATAATTCCATGCTTTGATATCAGGGCATTCACATCCAAACTGGAGGAAGGATTTAAACTCATTGATAAGCATAACCCTCGTTTTCAGGGAGATCCCATGTAAGTGAATAATTGACCAAATCACGACAGACCTTGTGGGAACATCAGGAGCAGCCAAATAAACTGTTTGGTATATTGTGAGTGAAAAATAAAGGATCAGAATCACCGATCAGAATGCACAAAGGCTCAAATATCACAGAAATAACTAATTATTATCCACGTCTACCTCAAAGAAAAGACACTCGTAAGCCCAAAGCATGATGCAAGGCATAAATCATCATCTGTTACACAGGTACAGGTGATGTGATGGAGTCAACATGCACAGTTTCCGTCGGCACAGAGACATTTGTTGTTGTTTTTTAACAATGTGACAGAAAACGCTTTGATCAAAGCTGATTGGAAAGTGCAATGAAACAGATGAACACCGATCCAAAAACCTGCAGTTTTTGAGTGTACGGAAGTTGAATATTGGGCCAACTGAGCTGCATTTCACTTGCCGAAGATAAAACTAACTGAGGGCAGCGTAAACTAGACAAAGCATCACATCAGGCAGTTTTTTCCTAAAAACAACTCTTTAAAAATCAACATTTTATTCAAAGACATGTTCATTTGTTTAACTGCATTTGGGCACCTAACAGAGGGCTCCGCATATAAAAAGAAATTCCAATTATTAAACCATCCTTTGGATCTCAGACACCTCAATTCAAAGAGCCTTTAATTTTCCTGTTTTATTTGGAGTCTTTATATTCAAAATGTAACAGGAACTTGAATGGTAAATTGCTGGAAATAGATAAAACATTTTCTGTCATGACAGTGGCTTTCTTGACTCAAAAATAGCGATGCTGCTTTGTCAGTTGGTCCAAGATTTTGCCTGAAACTGAAAGATCTCAGCAGCTATTCCTCTGATGTTTGAGGAACAAAAATGTCACTGTTTCTGTGAGGATGATTCCTGTTGACTGCTTCTATACTGCTTTCTGTCTCTTGAGGCACTGTGAGCTTTGCAATCAGTTCAGTGTACGTTTATGTCTCCAGGATGACTGCACAGACTGGCAGTAAACAGTTACAGGGGAGAGTAGGTAGAACAAATCATTACTGATGACTAAGTGATTTGCATGATTCTATACGCTGACAAATCAAACAGAACAAGTAACAAATCATTTCAGACCTGTATAAACTGGCAGGGATGTACCAGCAGCCACATCTCACGTATGGAATTGTCAATGGAAAATGGTACTCATCACTCCTCCCATGCATTTCTTCTTTTTACAGTTTACAGTGGCAGAAATGACGGATGCTTCCAGAATGAATGGTTACATGACATTAGCATGGGTCAGTTTACCTACTGGTTCATCTTACCTCACACTCTCCCACATAACTTCGAGAATTTCAGACTCAATGACTTCTCATTGAGTGACTTGTGGATGTCAGACACTTAAATAAGCTCATAATGCAGCTGGGAACTGCAGCTTGTGTGCGACGCCGTACTAAAGCAAGATTAAAACACACCAACTGTCTGTTTGCATGTCTGTGCAGCCTTTCACAGGCATGAGTAGGGCTTCTCCGTGTTTTTGTCTAGATTCCTCAAACACTTGTGAACTTCTACAGAAAGAAAAACAAACACAAAAGCACAACTACATGTACCTTTACCCACTGCTTAGACCAGGTGTTCATGTAGAAAACACAAGCAGTCGGTAGTCAGCAAACCTGAAGACAATTAGCTCACAATTATCCAGGTTAAAATGCCAAGAGTCAGGATTGTTCATGCATCAATTAGACCGTTCAATAGATAGATAAACGGGCCTTGGGTCTTTTCACTTTGGAGCAATGGTTCCAGAAAGTCATGAAGAAAGAGGAAGAAAACAACAGTGAAACGGTGCAGGAGGAGGAAGAGGAGAAAGGCTAAGCTGACAAGATCAAGACCACAATTGCAGTGTATCTTTTTTGTACCTTACAGTACATTGGTTTGAAGTAGCACCGTATTTTGGGATAACCGAAGAAATAAAAAAGAAAATTGTACTCTTATAGAGGTTTTATAGAGGGCAAATCCATAAGAAGCTTCAGTCACGCCTGATTTTTGGTGTTTTGAATCAATTCTGCCGCCACGCAAGAATATGCTGTAATGTATGTGTTTGAGAACTTTTCTGCTGTCTGAGGATAAAAGTTTGATTTTTAACAAGCTTGAATGATTTCAGTGGAGAAGTTAGTGTTGACATGGAGGTTGAACATTTTGGAAGCTGAGAGTGCAGCCACGGAGAATCATATCAAGATTTTTACAACTGAGAACAACTGAAAAATAAATGACGACAAATTCTTCAAACTCTGATTTCAGGTATCAAATCGTAAAAATCAACAGAAATATCAAAAGGTACCTGCACCTTCTACTCCATCCCATTCATGAAAACAAAGCGTTGGACTTACAGAAGTCATGAGTGGAGAGTACAGCGGGTCCATCTCAGCTTCCAGCTCAGTTACTGCAGAGGATGGCAGGAGGATCACACCTACTGCCTGCAAGACTGATCTGTGGAATAAAGGAAGGACACGTATGCCATTTCAGATGCTTGAAGTAATTCTGCATTTCTTTCTGTGTTTAAAATTTATTTGTGAAGCCTAAATATGGGACTGTAATAAACTCAGCATCTAATTTCTGGTCTAAAAAGGTGTCTGCAGGATTTGTGGGAGAAAACAATGTGCTGCATTGTTAGTAGCTTGTTCCTGCAGCTCAACTTGCAGTGTTTGTGTGTGTGTGTGTGTGTGTGTGTGTGTGTGTGTGTGAATATACCTTAGGAAGGAGCTGGAAATGCGAAGAGGACAAACAGTGTATGGAATTCTCAGATTGTGACAGAAGAGCACGAGAGGGATAAGAGCGCAGTCCATGGCGCTCTGACGCACATACACATAAACCAGTGGAGAGCTCTGAATTAGAGAACAGAAGCAGCCTCAGACAGGCAGAATTCCTCACATTTTCATTCATTATGTCACACAAAGATCGGCTGTGCAGAGGTGACTAACTGTGAGCTCATGTTTAATCAGTGTGGCGATCAAACACCGAAAGCTTCAGATAGCATCAGACAAAAGGAATGTCAAGAAAACGCTTTTACCGTCGGATGACAATCTTCAAACGAGTTTTACTCAACAGCGAGGTGATGGAGGCTCAGATCAAGCATATATGTGCATAAATTGCTTCATGAACTGAACAGCACGCCATCTAAAGTGATGTTTTCTTCAACTAACAACTCAAGAGTATCTCAAGTAGCAGTTTTTCTGGTGGAAATAAAAAGCTGCTATTGCAAACTTAATCATTGTGAAGTTGTTGCTGAGATAAAGTATCGTTGTGCTTCAAGGACGATGGTGAGGGTTCAAAAAACCATGCAACCACAAATGTTGCTGTGTTCTCCAAACCTGTAGGACAACTACTCCACTGCTTTGTTTTTGAAAATCTGACAAAACCAAAACATTCTCACTAAACCGACTTCTAAATAACTGCACGAGCCTCCAGGCATCTAGATCAAGGCAGGCGAGTCATGGCCACATGATCATCAAACACTCTGAAGTCCCCTATTTGATTACTTCTGGTAAATGATTGTGAAATTTCCAGCGGAAAGAAGAAAAAAAAATCGACAATCTGAACACACACTGGAAAATAAACAAAGATGCACTGAATCAATAATTCAGAAAGGAGGACAGTCTTCTTGGGACAAATCCCAAATATATAATAAGTACCTGGCAATGTGTTTGGTCTTCATTTTCCCCAATGCTACATTTCAGCGAGATCAATGCAGAAGAGATATCTGAATGAAATGCGCTCATCCAACACCACTCCTTTTTTTTTTAAAAACCATTATCTATTAAGGCAAGCGTGAAATTAGAGTTGTGTAGTACTCAGAAAATAATTAAGTATAGGGAACAAAAGACACACTTTTAAAACTTTGATGTCCCCTTACTGAAAATATTCACACATTTCTTGTTTATCCTGCTTTGTGGCAGATGAGCACAAACAAGCCTGCAGCTTTTTGCCATCCCAGTAGATGACTGAACATAGCTTCATGTTCCACTTTGACCTTGTGAATAAAAAGAGTACCGTCCACATTTTGATAAATGAATCGACACCTATCGAGGCAGCAGTTTGAGACACATTTGATCAACAGCAAATAAAAGTGACAGTTTCTTATCTAAAGATGCGTGTGTGGATTTATGGGTGCTCATACCGCTTGTGAGGCTTTGTGTAAAGCTGACAGATGGCTGAGGTTAACTTGAACGCTGCCAAACACTGAAGCAAACATCTTCAACATCGCCCAGCACATGAATCTAGTTAACAGGGGATGGTGTGTAGGGGTGTTTAGAGAAAAAAAAAGAAAGAAGAGGAGACAAAAAATTAATGACTGGAGATAAGGAACACGGAGCACATGGCATACAAGAGAATAATGGACAGACTGCAGCGAATCTAAGAGAAACAGCTGCCAATAATGTGAGTAAGCAAAAAGTAGCTTTAATAAGAGAAGTGAGGATGGCTGCTGAGTGTGACAACATGTAAATGAAATGGAAGGGAGTGAGACGGCGTAGGGAGAGTAGGGATGAGTGATGACTCGGGGAGGAGAAAAAGCGGAAAGTGATAAAGAGGAAGGGGTGTAAGGGTGACAGCTGCAGATAGGGACAAAGGCAGGGGATGTAAATGAGAAAGGAGAAACGGGAAGAAGAGGAGATTTTTCAAACGAGATTCCTTCGACCACAGGACAGTCAAAAGAGTTTCTTCCAGTGGGGGAGCCAGAAATTTCAACTCAGTTTCATCAGACAATAAGAGAATTTTTAACACCGTCTACTGTGGCGATAGGAACAGCATCTTAGGAGCTGACAGATTCATAGCACCTTATTCCGCCTTAAAATGCGACAGAGGGCGACTGGAGTGGTTGCACGTCCTCACGGACACGTTTACGCTTCACCAACTGTCAGTGAGAAGCATGATGAATGACCGATGGACTGGATCAGTGGTCCTACTGGAAGCACAGCAGTCTCACCAGCATCTTACATGTTTAGCAGTCAGTTTTGTCCATGTCTTTGAGGGGCCAACGTTCTGTTTATCCAGAATGTAGCAAAAAGTGTGGGCATCTCTTCCACGTCCAGGGATTTGAATCTGAAAGCTAATTTCCTGCAGTCGCATTACAGGACTCTGGAGCAGGTTTTGACAAGACATGAAACTCTCTCAGTGTAATCATTTGTAAAACTGTTTCTACAAATAAGAATATGGGGGAAAAAAAACCCACAAATGAATAAATAACATTTTGGTTTGAGAGAAAACAAATTCAACCTTCCTGAAATTATGAAGCTCTTATTTAGATAGTGGAAAAAAAACCCACAGTGGTTTAAATTTTTCATCTTCTTGTTCATTTTCCTTTTTTTTTTTTTTTTTTTTTTTGCAATTACGGTGCACCGTTTTGTTCCTATTTCTATCCCTCAGAGCACTGACTCCCCCACTGAGTGGCCTCTTCTCCATAGCAACTACAGCTGCAGCCGATGGCCGTCACCAATAAATATGGCAAAAAGCACAAAAAACAACGGCACGATTGTCAACGTCTAAACCCACTTTTTTTTTTTTTTTTTTTTAAGAGGGCAAAAACAAAACATCAATCTGTTCCTAAAATTGTTTTAAAATTTGTGCTTTTGTTAGGGCTATTTTCCAACACATCCGGAGCTCTGGTAGGTGTTCACAAGGACAGATTAGATTCAGATTTATTCAACTGTGTTCTTGTAAATTGTAATAAAACAAGCAACATTTGTTGATGGAATGTTATTCATTGTTTTTTTTTTCCAGTATTTTCAGAGGATTTAATGCTGGTAATAACAAAGATCACTCGCCCTCAGTCATAAATATATTGAAGAAGTTTCACAAGATTCTTCTTTAGGATCATCGTTTCGAGGAAAATAATTAGAAATGTTTGTACAGGTCAGTCAAACTAATACTGAATTTAATGCAGTATTTTCTAGCAAATCATATGCAAATCATCGTTTCAAATAAATTAACAATTTAAAAAACATTTCTGAGCCTCACCCCGTTTGTTTACAGACGCACACGGACATACGCACAAACCTTAAGAGGCCAGAGGAAATGCAGGTGTTAATGAGGGGGAGGAATGGTGGGAGACAGCTAAGCTGCCCCTGGCCGTCCTCCCCCTCGGGTGCTTTATGGTCTGCTGCGAGCACCTCCTTCAACCTGAAACACATGGTCACAGGACAGCTGGGTTGAAACAGCACAAAGCCTCGTTTGTGCTGCACTTACACAAACATCCGCCTTCCAGTAAGACGACAAAAACAACAGCATCCCTGAGTGACACGGTTACATAAAGCTTAAACTCAATTACACAGGAGGAGGGCAAACAACAGATACCAACTGAGAACTCAGTGACAAAGATAGGGAACGTGTGAACAATGTCCCAAGTTATCCCATTTCTCTTCATTCACCCTGCACAGAACCCGTGATAGGCTCCATTTTCTGTATCTTTGTTTGTGTTTCTTATCTGCTTTCGTCTTTTCTCTTCCTGTCACCCCAGAGCTGTAGCAGCCCGTTTCATTTTCTGTATCTCTGCCCATCATTTATTTACACTCCTGTGGCATCTCTCCTCCTATCGTCCCTCTGTTTCCTCCCCTCAGGTACCTGTTGCTCTGACAGACTCTCTCCAGCCTGTTGTTAACAGGACTCCCATAAACCTTGCACCCACTCACAAACAGGGCACAGCACACCCTCCGCACCAACCAGCCTCGATATCTGCAAGAAAAGAAAAAAAACAGATGAGTCAGAGAACCGTCCATGAGTCAAAGTGCTTGAAGAGGAAAGATTTGTACGGGTTAACCCGAGTACCGTTGATACCGTCACTACCTGGTTTGCGTCTCGTCGACACTCAGCAGGTTGTGGAAGCCAAGAAAAGAGTTTTGTCCAAGCTTCTTGCGCTAAGCAATGACAAACAAAAAAAAAACAACAGACAAATGGTCTGGGTGTCACGATCAAGCCCAGGTATTCAATGGCTGAGAAAGCTCAACGGAGGTGATGAAATAATATCAGTTTGACAATTCCTGCTCCGCACAACATGACACAACATGCAAAATGAATGAGCAGCAAATTATTCACAGACACAGGCTGCAACACAGAAGAGTCCCACAGCAGTCAGACAGAGCTTGTTGCTGTGGAAGGTCCCCCACTACGTCAAACAACTCTGAAGTACCAAAGTGGCAGCGGTGATAGGAGACGCTTTCTGATCTCTTTAAGCACAGAATACACCGGACACTCTTTTGTCAAAGGATAGAAGATAATGCCAACGCTCTTTACAACTGCAATTTTCAAAGTACTGCTCAGTTATTTTCATACAATCAAATCCTTATGAGAGGGAAATTTGATGGCTCAAACTACAGCTTTTGTGGCTTTTTATACCACATTTGTCTTTTTCTTTGATCTCCAATCTTGGTTGTCAAGTGACATTCTCACTGGGCTTTTGTTGTTCATGTACAATGCCTTTTGTCTCATATTCTCTCTCGAGTCCTTATAAACTCTCCGTCGTACCTTACGATGCCAGTTTTGCTGACTTGCAGCTGTACGCCTCGGACGTCCCAGTCTTATCCATCACTCTTTTGCATCTCCTCAAACAATTCTGTTGCTAAATGTTCTGTATTCCTCCACTTTTAAGTCCTTTTGCCTGATCTGTAAAGATGCTTCACTGTTTCGCTTGCTTTTTTCTTCTGTTTGCAAATATTTTTAAGCCGCAGCTGGATGAGCTTTCGCAGCCACCGCATGAACAGGCCCAGACAAAAAAACATTTAATTGTATTAATAACATTAATAACAGCGGCTTAAGGTTTCCATCTAAATTAAAACATCTATGGGAACATCATTAAATTCAGCAAACCTAGCCCAGCATGCAAAGTCAGTATCTTAGTAGTCATTACAGGAAAGTAATCTTTTAAGATAATATCAATTTTATTGTGTTTTTTTTATTTTTATTTAGTTGGTGTAGTTATGTTTTCTTACCAGACTGTCCGGGGTACACTGGTGGCAGCACTGGCCCACGGCTGGTCTAAACTTGCCAAGACAAGGAGGCACAGTCCTCACCTTCTTCTTGATCTTCAGTTCCCATGACAGCTGAAAAATAGGGGAAACAATATGTTGTCATTTATTTATATTTGGCACCAAAAGAGCAAGACCTTCCTGTAATGTTTTTTTGTGATTTTCTAGAACAATAGCTACATATTTTCAAAGTATTTCTTTGGATAGTGGCTCCTTTTTCCACTCAAATCCAGTTCAGTCTCTTTGTTTGTAAAGACACTGACCCAACTCCAAGAACGAACCGGTGTTGTGTCTAAACCAGGCAAAAAATATACCTGCCAGTTGATTCCGCCTGTTGTTGCCCTTTAATTGTTAGCAGATATCTACGGTCGGTAGGACAGAGAGCAGAGCTAACTGGGAGCTCTCGTCAGCACTACCACAGGTTGGATAAACGCATAAACGCATCCTGCCACACTCTTGCTCTAGAGCTACCGTTGATTTTTCACAATAAAAGATCATTAATGACCTCTACATCCCCGCAGGACCACATTTCTGATAAAGTCGGGACGAGGAATGTCGCACAGCAACGTGTTCACATGGTAAAATGGACAAATAGCCCACCGCTTTCAACACTTTTCTCTGGTCATTTTACGCCATTCAAGCAACATATCAAATGGTTAGGATAGAGTATGGTGGAGGGTCTCCTCCTATCACACTATATACCATCAAAATGACATGGTTAAGCTTAGGGCAATGGGACAGGGCAGGAAGTCATTTCCTCAAAATATGTTATGTAAAATGACACGCCAAAGTACATAAAAAGCATTGCAATAACACACCAAATGACCTATTGGGGAGATGGTTTGCAGACTCGACCACGAGGTTTAAACATTGCACATTTTCAGAGACAGATGCACTGAATGCATGCAGCCTTGTACATAAATGTACAAATCACAGTCTGCAGAAGGCAGTGAAACAACTATTTAAATCACTATATTCCAACGTAATGTGAAGAAAGAGCTGCCGTTCGCTTCATTGGTCACATTTAGGGGACGAGAACCAAAAAAATTGACATTTTTTCACCTAAAATGTACTGGCCATTCACACAAATACTGGTTTAATTTGATTATGTTTTACTGCTCATCTGTGTTCATATTTATTGACAGTTTATTACAACCTATACAGCACTTTGGTCATCTGAGGTTGTTTTGATGTGCTACAGAGAAAGTTTGACATCACTTGACTTGAGTGAATGATTTTTTTTTTTTCTCTTTAAATTTCTACTTCACTGCACAAGGTTTTTCAATTTCAAGTAAAATGGTAGTTTGGTAATTATTGAACCTGTCAAAAAGCAATGCATCTTCAGTAAAGCAGTTCAGATGAAAAAAAAAAAATCTAAAAATGTTGCCTTCAAGCCTAAATTTTGTGCTGGCGGCGCTGCTGCTGCTGGCTACACATAACAGGCATCTTAGAAAAGAACCACTTTGTTACCAGCAGCCAGTCACAAGGAATCAGCATTCATTCCCATTCTGTAGTTCTACTATTGATAACGCAAAAGATACAGAACAGCATCTGAAGAATCCAGCAAAGACCTAATACAGGACCTGAGAGATGCATCTGGACCTCCGGTTGGTCCATCTATTGTTCACTGACTCATCAGAAATGGTCTCCATGGATTGGTGGCTGTGACTCTGTAAGAAGCCATTCTTAAGGAAGGGAAACAAGGAGAATAAGCTGAGGTATGCTCGATGACACAAGAAGTGGACTGAAAGTCAGTGACGAGTTTTATGAAGGACTTAATCCTCCCCAGAGCCCGATCTCAACATTATTGAAGAAGTGTGGGATCATCTTGACAGAAAACGGAACAAAAGGCAGCTGACAACCAAAGAAGAGCTTTGGGAAGTCCTCCAAGGAGCCTGGAGAACTATTCCTGAAGGCTACTTAAAGAAATGACAGAAAGCTTTTCTAAGAGGGTTCAGAAAGTGTTGAAAAAGAAAGGTCCTCATACCACATATTGACTTTTAAGCTTGTCAATAGTTGTACAATCTCTGTTTTTCCCTCATACACTGTATTTAGATTTGTATTTACAAGTTTTGATTCATTTAAGAACGCAATATGTTTTGGTTTTGATGTCCATTGTACATTTTATAAGCGTTTTTTTCACTTTAAAAGAGAGCTTTAACGTTAGCCTGACAAATATTTTTAAATTAAATGCATGCAGTCCGAAGAATAGAGCCACCATGCACCCCTTTCTGCAAAAGAAGCAGATGTGCAACAGGCGACTGCCCTCACTGAGTCAGTATAATAATTGGTTTTAGATTGGTTTTAGATTTTTTTCATTTACTTTTTGTATGAATCAGCAGCAAAGTTGAATAAAAGATGCATTTTTCATTGAAGTACCCATCTTTCTTGAGTTTATTATCATTTGCCACATAATTAAAGCAACTTCATGCTAAATTTAAGAAAAAAATTATAATTATCCGATTAGTCGACGAATCGTTTCAATAGTCGGTGACTAGTCAACTATTAAAATAGTTGTTAGTTGCAGCCCTACTGGCAATACATAAAAAACGAGGGCTGGCTCAACATTTTCGCACAGTACTGTGCATTGGATTGCAACAACACCCATCTATACCCAAATGTCAGTTCAGGAACACAACAGTCCTGCAATACGATCCTCCAGGTAACAACGTAATTTCTATTTAAACTACTTTATAGGTGTTGATATAGCGGCTCTGTCATTGTGGAGGCTGCAGTCTGTGCAGCTTTTGGACTATATTACATTATACCGATGGTTTTTCTTATATTTTCTGGAACAAATAGCAGGGTGGTACCACCAATAACATAAGTCATGAACACGAACACTTCGATTCTCTGATGTAATTTTGAGTTTATTAGAATTTCTTTGATGCTGTGGATTGGTTATAAGCTGGACCCACGTCAGCATGCAATAACATGGCAGTGTAGTAAATATCAACATAAATCCTATATGAGAACCAGCACCGTGCACTCAGTGCTCATCAAACAACCAGGCCACGCACCCAACGGGCCAGAATCTGTACCGTTTACTAATTAAGAGACTTCAAGTCTCGTCTCGACTTGACTGCTTGTCAGTACGAATATTTGATTTACAGTATGATCACAAACACTAACGGATTGATGATCAGGCTCTGTGTGTGGTGTTGTGTGGTTGGCGAGGATTCAGAGTGATCTCCACATTTCGACAAGATGAGCTAATGAATCAATGATGGCTTGAATGATGATAGATTTCAGAAGACTGAGTCAAATGCCACGAAAAAGCCGATTTAAAGACAAAACATGACACCAAAGACAAAGCTTAGATTGAAATATCAATAATGCAAATAGCCATACTAGCTTACAGGGACAGTGTGAAAAGGAGGGCGGGCGAGAGAAACAGTGACAGTTCTAGTATTCATGAGGTGCTTAGTAAACCTTTGAACATTTCAGCTAATTTTCTGACGGGCCGACATGACTCACTGATGCATCACATTCTGGAATTTGGTAAACATCAAAAAGAATTAAGAATATTGGGCCGTGCGTGTTCGCTAGCGATTGCGAAGAACAAAGCGTTTGAGATTAGTGCACACTGGGTAGGATGGAGAGAACAGTGAGAGAGAGGCATGCGAGCAGATTTCTTACAGCCGGTCTATTCTGCTGAATTGGTAGAAGGCCCAGGTCTTTGTTTATCTCGTCATTCTTCTCCTGCACCATGGTGAGGCTCCTGCAGATTTAGGCCTTGAAACCTATCAAGAAAAAGATTGGGAGAAAAGAGGATAATAATGGGGGTCATTTTTAACACTGTGCGTCGTCACAATGTGATGGAGTCACATGGTGGGAGAGGACACAAACATGTCTTTTTTTGGGAAGTGGACCTTGAAAATACAAGAACTAATTCTGCAAATTTACAGATGGCTCGGAGAAATGACTTCAATCATCCAATTTAAGAAAATGAAGACACAACCACACACAAGCTCAGTGCAAACATTCACTCAGGTTTCTGTGTCCTGGCAGGGGAGTGTTGGCCACACTCCAATCTATCACCCAATGCCCCTAGCTACAATTTCATCCCTCTAACCAACACATTTCCCCCCCGGTACCATTTTAAATTCTCTAGAATTCCAAACCTTCCTTTCATTCTTCTCAAGTTAAGGGAAAGCTGAATCTTGCTGATGGTTTCATTGAATTGGTTTCTCATTGTGTTGTTTTATTAGACTCGTGGCGAACTTTAGCTTAAAGCTTTTGTGCTTACTTGTGTATGCAGGTAGGAATAAAACAAAAGAATCGTCATTAAAGAGGTTTGACTTGGAGAAGAACTTGAGGCTGTCTTTGCTCAGCAAAGTCCAGGTGAAGCAGGGGAGACACGTGGGTTATAAATCATTAAAAGCAAGGCACATAGCCATAAGCTGAAAACAGCGCTTCTGTAACTGATGCTGGCCCCATGCTCATTCAGAAATGCATTAATGAGTGTTTGCAACATTAGCTCTAAGTTACTTAATTGATAGCACTGACTGTGCTGGTCCTCGAGAGAGTAATCATCTGAAATTAAGGTACAGTTACTGCAGATCGGTAAGAGTTCTTCACACTTCAAGGAAAAAGCAGTCAGAAGAAAACCACCATCCTGAGAGAGACTTCCTTTGGATTATTTAAGGCTTGTTTTCTACTACAAAAGGGTTAGGACGTGTTCTCATGTTATCAACTCCTTTCAAATATATCTTTCTGTGCTATATCCATCCGATTCAGAAGTCTCATTAGGCTCAGGGAGAGTTTTCAAGGGAGCATCTCTGTCTCCTGCTCCGTTGACCCCACATTGCCTCATTAAGTCTGCTAATTAAAACCTAAGCCTATCCAGTTTGGGAGATGCTCCATTTCAACTAGCTCCAAGTTCTCACATTCATTACCAACTCCAGTGGGAACAAAGACATTGATAAGAGCTAACCAGGGCTGTGTGATGCTTCACAGGTACAGCGGTTAATGGAGGAGACGAGGCAGTAAAATGGGGAGTAAAGGGTGTAAAATGGTGAATTAAAAAGGCAGAGAATCAGCCAAGGCTCCAGTGGGGTTATATAAGCCAGCCTGAAGGGAATACAAGACCAAGTGGATAGTCTTGTATTCCCTTTAGACTAAAATGTTGGGAAAA
Organism: Leuresthes tenuis; assembly: GCF_036924035.1. Classification (NCBI taxonomy): domain Eukaryota; kingdom Metazoa; phylum Chordata; class Actinopteri; order Atheriniformes; family Atherinopsidae; genus Leuresthes; species Leuresthes tenuis. Next base: position 11,919,306 of record NW_027325360.1, read on the forward strand.
TGAAGGAGTTCATTTTACTTTTCAAAACCCACCGTTTCGCAAACCAATACACAAGGCTGGAGCAGTATTCAGCTCTCGCACTAATGCCAGCTTGACTCTTGCTCTTGTTGAAGTTCATCAATCAATTACAGTCTTTAATTAATATGCTGCGGTTTACTAGAATGATAGCCATGATATAACTTAAGTGGGCCCATGATGGAAAAAAAGGGAGTGAAAATCAGGGGCCATTACGAAATGCCATGTCAGATTAGAGAAAAGATTTCATTTCACAGACACAACTGTACTGAGTTGGTGAAGTAAAGCCTTTCAAAACTGTTCAGTGATCAGCTGGGCATTTGAACACACTTAGCATATATTTGAAAAAGGAGTCCCATTCGAAAAGTAAATGACTAAAAATTAATCATGTCTTTGGCAGTTTGTGGGTGGGCTGCCAAGTGGATACCCATGCAAGTATGAGTGATAAAGGAAAACCGCTCATATAGAACAAAAAACAGGCTGAAGAGATAAATACCAGAGCAGTCAACAAGCCCAGTCTCAAGGAAATACAGAAAACTACGTATTTGTGCTGGCATGCACTAAATCTGAATTATCTGCATGCTACCAAGCTCAAATTTTAACAAATGTATTTCAATGGGGCGTCTGGTTTGGGTATCAAAACCTCTGGAGGGAATCCGATCTTGACCCTTCCACTTGGCAGTCGGATCCGTTGCGCCATCCTCTGATCCCTCCGGCCTCCATATGCAGACTTTTCCCCCCTCTTAAAGGTGATACAGGAGTCAACGTGTGACTATTTCACAAAATGCTATGACACTGTTTTACTCACTGTCGCACAAAAAAAAAAAAAACAGCTGAACTCATGTCTGTGGACATGAATCCATAGATTCAATTTACATAACCGGTTCAACTGCTTAAGACAGGCTGTAACCAACTTAAAATTAATTCTATTATTAATGCTTCTAGAGTGATGCACCAAAGACCTGTGACCACATCAAATATACCTGATTTAATCCTGCAGTTACACTCATTGTAAACCAGTTTCAGTTCCTCACCGACAGTGAATGATCAAGAACATGCTAGCCATATGTTAGCTAGCTACAGCACTTTCAAGAAAGAAGTAAATAAATTTAAAAAAAATTAAATAAAAAATGTTTTGTATGCAGACAAATGAGCGGTACCTGCCTCTGGAAACAGACCGGCAATGTTGAACACAAAAGTCAGCGAGTGGCCAAATTACAGCTGCAGCTAGCTAATTAGCCTGATGACCTGTCAATCAAATCTCAAAGGCAACTCGCAGGAAAGAGTCATAATCCATTGTTTTGATATTTTTATTAAAGCCTTTTAGACTCAATCTATTCAGGAAGTGACACATTTTAATTCAAATTAAAGCGATCTATGTAACACTTTTTCCTGTGGGCTCGCAACAGCTTTTTAAAAGTAAATACACAATCTTTCCATAACTTTCAGGAGTATCTGACAAGAATGAGTTGCGTGATATTAGTCAGCTTATACTAATCTATCTTCTGCAGACACAAAAGTAATATAAATGAAGTGAGGGTCTATTAAAGCAGTGCCATTAAGATGTCTGCATCCGTGGCAAAAATCCCCAATACACTGCAGACTAAAGCCATTTTCACAGGTGAGCACCGGAGATAATTTGACTTTTTCCACATTTGCATTTCACAAACATCTCTCCATGGTGAGTTTTTCCTGTTCTGGCGATGCGCAGCATCACAGGTGGATATACAAGTGGGGGGGTTGTCTGTCTGGATTGCATGAAAAGATCTTTGACTGTGGCTAAAAATGGTGGTCTTACATAGTAGAGTGAGAGAGGTTAGAAGACTTGTGACCAAAGCCAAACAAAAACGCACCACAGAAATAAAAAAAAATTTTTAAAAAAGGAATTACAACATTGAAGTGAGCGGCAAACAATATTAAATCTCAGCAGTAAATAGGTCATTTTTCAGTCCTTCAGCCCATTAAGCATCAAATAAAAGCCACTATGTTCTCATACATATGCAGCCTCCCACTATCAGCTGGTATCATCATCATAGGGTCTCCCTCACTCAGTGATTGTAAAACCTAAAGTGTGGAAGTTTTACCAGAGATAATGATCCTGCAAATGGCGGGAGAATCCAGCTGCTTCACAAAGCACGGAATCAGACAGAAGCAAGATTAATGTGTTGGCAGATGCTGCAACTCATCTGTGTAAAATTTGAGCAGCTTGGTTGGGATGATGATTAAGTCCACCTCCACGTATGGATCAGAATATTCAGATGTGATCCAGAGGAAAGAGAGTAAGAACCTCATAATCTCAATGTGAAGATCACAGACGGACTCGGGATGTGAATTACAGACCAGAGAGGATCTAATTGGACAGAAAGCAGCTTGTGTCTGAACTAGAGAAGCCTCAATCCTATAGAGAAAGGAGGGATGGTCAAGTCATACATCCTGTGAAGAACTGCAGTTCATTTAAATGAATGATCAACTTTGCTTCAAATAACCACTCAATTAGTTCCATTATTTGGTGTAAAACGTCTTAAGCAATCCGTGACAACAATAATCGAGACTAATGTTTACTGCAGGCAGAGAATATTAACCTTAAGAAAGGGATAAATGGATAAAAAAATATATTTAATGGTATATTATGTACACAGAGTTGGCATTAACAGCTCATCTTTGATGTGCTTATGCTCCCTCTTAGACAAACCAATGGAGTGTGAAGATTCTGCTGAGCAGGCAAAAAGAAAATGCCACAGGGACAACAACGTAATTGGCTTATATTTACAGTCTGCGAGTAGACCAGGCAAGTGAAAAAGAATGCTAATATGGTAAAAGTACACAGCTGTGTGCACCTGGCTGGGGCCGCACCACTGCACACACACACAGAAAATCAATTTGTGAATCAGCGCTTGTGCGTCATGGAGCCCGCGAGTTCCATTGATTTCTGAGAACAAAAGGAATTCTATAACTTTACTCGGCTCTCCTTCTGCCTGTAGCGGCACGAAGGTTTCACTTAATGTCAGTGGTCCAGCGCTTCAGAAAATGCACATACAAACATGCCGGCAAGCGTCTACAAACCTTTTTAAGTTGATTAAACAGTTGCATAACAGCAGCTCATTGAACCCATCTGATTAGATTCGACCCTTTTCTATATTTATGGGGTAGCTTTTTAAGTTGGTTTGCTTTCTTTTCTTAATTTAAATTTAAATGCATGGCTGGCTCACAATACATTGATGCAAGATCCCCTTTGAAATCTATCTAAATGACCACATAACCCTCTTTTAGAATGAAAATCACCGCCTACACAGTGCGAGAGTTTATGGCTTTATATAAATAACTGCATTTTGGATCAGTCACAGGATTTTCATTTCATTCTCACGAACCCAAACGAAGCTATTCGGCAAATTTTATTATTTTATTAACTTTCTCTGCTAGCAGGTGTGCCGAGATCATCTTTCTGCATCACATCATTAGTTACCGTTGACATTCACTCTCTTGTTCAGTGCATCCAGAATTAAGCTAGACATGAAAAATGTGTCTTTTTGCCCTGATACAGCAGGTGTTTGTTTATTTCAGCTGTCATATGGGCACCAAGTTAATCCCCATCATTAAATTATGTGACTTCAACAAACCCACAGCCAAACGACTGAAAGCTTTAATCTAAAATGAATTACTTGAGAAGTGCAGCAGTGTACAGACTGAGCCTGACTCACATCTCCCCGGGTCTCATTGGTTCTGTTGTGAACTGTCACGACAAGGAAATTTGCGCCTTTATGGAATAAGCTGCACATGATGAAGCAGGTGAGGTGTCGGCTGACATATCGTACAGTGGCGGGTTGTGGACATGCAACGGTAAACCTTAATGTCCTTTTTAAAGAGCTTCAAAGTGCGAGAACAGACAGAACATTATCTTTATGTATGGGCTCAGTCGCTACAAATTCAGGCAATATGCATTCGGATGTTTGTATCAGGTACAGTGCTGTTGGTAGACTTTCTTCATGTGCTACAGAAATGCATCGTGGCACACACCTCCAACAGTCTTTGTGGCCCTGCCTGTCTTGTTTCCAAACGCACTCTCCTTAGCTCATAAAGTTTGGAGCGTTCCTTTTTTTCTTTGGCTAGTTAGCGAAAATAATTGATAACACTATTCAGTGATATGTGGACGCGAGGGGGGCTATTTTACATTTCAAAGTATTCCAAACCAATTTTGGGACAAGCCAACGTCCCCTGAGAATGTGCACATAACGCCCCGACACTGTAAATGAGAGGGGAAGAAAATTAAGAAGGCAAACGTGGTCGAGATAAGAAAACAAACCAGGTAGAAAAGACTTATGAGTAACAGAGAAAGTGTTAATGACTGGAACTGAGCTACATTTCAGCAAGTATATGCCCTTTTTTTATTTAGTTTTAAAATAGTTTCTAAAGTTAGTCTATAGTTTTTAAAAGTAGAAGCGTTAATAAACTACTGTATAATTTCCATTTAGCCAAATCATTGACTACATTCAGACTGCATGTCCAATGCGGCCCAAAACATGTGAATTGAGCATAAAGACCTGCAGTCTGAACGTAGTAATTATCAGGTTCCTGAGGCCAGATGTGTACACACAAAAATGATGTAAAGACCTTTTCCCACACATAAACGGGTCTTTATCAAGCAGGAATATGCAATGAGAATGGAGTGAGCCTCACACACGTTTCAGACCATGCCTGTACATCATTTGAGTAAATTAGGCCTCATGTGTTCTGGTGAAAATGAAAAGAGAAGTGATATTTCAACATAAAACAAAAGAGGCCATTTCAACGAGCTCAGACAGGGTTTCTTTTTTTATCGTTTGATTTTATAATACAATCGTATTAAGCTGTGGGTGCGTGTAATGGAACATTTAGCCTTATGCTTGTGTCTCATCGTGTTTACCTGGTCTTATTTTCGCAGGCACAAGATACTCCAGTAAATCATTTATTTTATTCATTGTTCATTCTGTTTTGCACACTCCACACGGCAGGAGTGGAGCTGCAGCTGCAGAAACCAGAGATGAGAAGAAGTTGCTTGCATGGCCTGATACATGGACAGTTTCCTGTGTTCGGGTATAATACGACATGCACTAAAATCGTAGTTCAGAGCTACACTCTCTGAAGTCTTGCTCTCTCGTACAAAAACTATTCAATAAACCTGCCTGAGTGCTTTTTCCCTTTAACAGTGCTTGGATCATTATTATTTTTTCCACCATAGTGCTGTAAAGATGGTGCACCAGGAAGGATGCTCTCACGTCATTGCAGGGCCTCCTTAATGTAACTTTAAAGAGAACGAATATCTTTTCTGGTACAGAATTTCCTCATGTGCTGCTTTAAGCATTCGAATGTCGTGTAAAAAAACAAACAAAAACACCCAGCAGATATATCACGCTCCTTCTTCGCATCCATCTCAACCCCTGATCATCTCCCATCCTTCCAATGCCATCCCTGCGTGAACCCATGCGCCTTTTGGCCACTTGTTTGCTTTTCGATCATTTCTCTTTTCCCTCTTCAGGGTCTTTTGCTCTCAGCACTCAGAGCCGATTGTTTCTCTCATTGTTTTGTTCTCATTCCAGCAGCTTTTATTCTGGTTGCTATTCCAGAACTGAGACAAACTCCACTGATGGGTGTCTCAAATGAGGCAACGTCGCGCTTCTTTGTCGCCGCTTTCAACGTCGTGTCTGTTAAAACAATGTTTCCATACGTGCAAATCGTAAATCAAAGGAGCGTCCAAATCCATCCAAGGTTAGAAATGAAAGCAGAGATAAGGCGCACCTGCAGAACGTTTGCGATGACTGAGATTTGTGAAAAAAGAACCATAAGTACATATGATTTAAAATCTTCCTTTGTGAGGACTCTCAGCTAAAGTCATTAAATCAGACAGACTCGTACATCTGGGCCCTGGAATTGTGCAGAATTGCCGTTTTTTTCTGATACTTGAACAGAATAAAACACAATCAACAGTGGGAAGACAAAATGTCATTTAAAAAAAAAAAAGAGGCCAGCTTCTGCTTTTAACATGGCTTCCACATCGTTTCATTAATAACTTTGTATTCTCTTTGGGTGACCCCGCTGTTCATGTCCCTAAAGAGAAAGGCAAAACAGATTGTCCCTCACACGTCTTTTCAGCAGAGAGAAACGGAGCCATTTTCTGTGACTTTTGAGGTTTACTCAGAGGAAAAACATCAAAGCGTTCACAAGACTGTCCAACACATGTCTAAGAGGAAAAAAGGGAGATGCTGTAGGCTTGGAAAAACAGAGATGAGATTGTTTAATACAAGCAGGATTGGATAATTACACTGATCAACATGTGTTTAACTAATAGGATCTGATGATGATTATCGAGTCATTTTCTATCTGATGCTGTCAGATAAAAAGGATCCTGCCTCGCTTTGGGTTTTTCAAAAAAAAAAAAAAGAAGCCCTAATTACATGTCAAAACACATCTCTTATTTTTTCACTCCTTCTCCCCAAGCTTTAAACAGGTGTTCATCTCTCCTCCACAGCCGCAATGTTTTATCAACTACTGAGAGATACGAGACACCTGCGCCAACATATCAGATGGTGAAAGTTGAAAACCCCGCAGCAAAGCTTCTTCTACGCTTCAAACGCACACAAATATGCAAGTTTATGCCACACGATCGCCTTCGTGCATTCTCTCAAAGATGTGCAAACCTCAGAAGCTTAAATTCAACTTAAAAATGTAATCTGCAAACACTATTACGCAACGCCGTGTGTTATGCAACTGGCCGAGCTGGTAATTAATTTACAAATATTGAAGAAGGGTTGACAGCTTTTACGCAACAGAATGAAATGTAAGAAATGCATTTATGTGCAAAGGCGAACATCAGACTTCTCAAGAGGCTCGATAACAAACACTGCAACCGCGTCTGATCACCAGTTACTGCCTGATAACACCCGTCGTGTTGGATTCCCAACAACCTTAAATACGTCTCCATTTAATCTTTGATCTGTAGTTATTCCCAGCCGCTGTCCACGAGGAGTAGAAACAAGATGGAGAGCATACACTGATCTGAGCGATAACTGCATGACTCGCAGGAAAGCCTTGATGAATGTGTAGCATAACTAGCATTCCTAAGCGAGTGTAAATAACTCACTTACAGGAGCAATCCACGGATGCAGGCGCTCTGAGTGACCCAAACGAGACTGATAGGTTTAAAAGACAGATTCATCACAAGTGGACGCACCTAAATAACAACTCCTAACTTCTCCAACAGCATGGAGTCATTTTCTTGAGCAGATTTCTTGGGAGACTTCTCCTGCATAAGCCAAGAACAAGCAGCACAGTGTGATTTGTTTGGTGTCCAGCTCTGCTTTTCTTTGAGCCACTTCACAACATTTCACAGTAGTTATAGTTTGCAGATATCTATTAAAGCATAAAGCTACAGGAGGAGGGGGTGTAACCAGCATATATTTCAGTTATCAACTAATTAGCCAATCATCTCGTCATTCAACATGAATGGAACCAATGATTCTCAAGAAACCCAGTTTACTTATCATTTTTGTGATCAACTTTGTTACGAATCGTTTTACATGTATATTTAAAGTTAAATTTAATTCTATCATATCTCAGGGGCATTTACTGTTTTAGCACAAGTCATATCTTTCTAATTAAAAAAGATCACAAGTTAAAGGCAGACAAAACAGCAACTGTTTGAGAGCGCAGCATTCAAGCTTGGCCACGGGCCTCTGCTCGACAAGTCCGAGTGCGTTTAGAAAGTGAAAGACTGCAGTCAGACGCAGAAGAAAGCAAGTTAATCAGAGAAACAAAATTTATTCTATCAATTTGTTTGTCAAATGTTACTTTCGAAGGGCTCTTTTACTTCAAATCACCGCCAAGAACAAGTGATGACGGCCCATAGTCCTGCTGTGTCTCCTGTTGTCAGCAGCATCGGGGGGGGGGGGACTGCTTCACAGCAAAGCAACCTCCAACTGTTACAATGTATGCGTGCGCAAGAGGACACAACTCTGCAGTGCAGAAAGGAGCAGGGCTCTGTAAATGATTCGGAAAGGTAAAAAAAAAAAAAAGTTATAGGCTGGTTTTATTGATTTTTGACCCAAAACCCTGAATTTCAATGTGAGCTAACTGTTTAGAACTATGTGTGCATATTGGATAATCATGATTAAGGTTGAAAGCTTATAGAAAGTTAGAGTTATTCATTCCAAATACCAATCTGCAGAGAGGAAGGAAGAAGAGGGTCAGCTGGCTCACCGTGACGCACGCCTCACATCAACTACAAGATTCCAGTGACACTCCCAAAAACATGTGTTTTACCTGGAGACAGTTAAGGCCTTGCAAACGTCAAATACCTCAAAAAATCTGCAACAACTTTGACTTGAGAGGTTACTACGCTAACTCACTGACTTTCAAGGCTTTTGCAAACTGCTGAAACTAAACTAACCAGTTCTGCATATCAACAACATTCCCTGCTCGCATGCAAGTATTCCGTTTAAACAGCTACTGCAAGGTTGTGGCAAAAAATTTAAATCGATCAATTAATCGACCGGTTTCCCCGTATAGTAAAGGTATGTTTATCATACTTAATGGATCCATCGAGTTAAAAACCCAAAGGTGTTCCATTTACAAACACAATAAATCCATTTCTGGACTGGGTCAGTAAACAGGGAAGTTGTGTAGCAACTTCATTGATGATGTCTGTAATTCAATAACAGTCTCATTATCCAAACGTACATCCAGGAGATCTGGATGATTAAAGGTAATTCAATAGAAGCACTTCACTACCGCACCCATCATTTCTTTAAGGCTGGAAGCATCGATCACACTCACACACACACACACACAAGGGTGACCAAACTGTACGGAATCATGCATTTGCAGATGCAAACTCAAGTAACTCTTGTCAGATGAGACAAAAACAATAAGCTTTGACATACAATCACGAGTTTTACTTCAGTCAGAGAGCAAGGACATCTGCATCTGTGTGCCCAAGCTTTTTTTCTTCAGTGGTGTCCAAGTAAGACATGAATAATGGGTGACGGAGTGCCGTATAATTATCTGTATTTGTATTCATGGTCGCAGGAGTTAGAGTGATAGCATACCAAGAGGTTGACAGCAATGGTAAATCAGAACAGAAATACAGACCTGCAAAAGGCTCAGACAAGCTAATAGTCTTCGTGAAATAGGAATTACTTCTAAAACAGCACAACGAAGCAATAAGACATGTGAGTAAAATGCTAAGCATTGGACACCGAGACCAGCAGCGCAGAACGTGATGGAAATCTGGTGACCGGGTCGACTAATGGAGCAGGAAGACCCAGATGTCTTATAGCAGAAAACACTCATTGAAACTCCATCCACGCGATGAGAGAGGTGCAGAAAACGCACTGAAACAGAGCCACGCCATCGAAATTCTGAAGGTGTTTCTCTGCTCAGGGTGTATTGGAACATAAAGTGCTACATGTGCACATTGAGACGCACACGTGCGCGCTCGCAGAACAGAAGACGGTGTGAGGAGGAAAGAAGAATGCAGAGAAAGCAAAGTCTCTCCGCTAAACGTGGGTGAGTGTCCAAGACGAGCTGGAGTCAGTACTTTCTGAGAGTGACGGGTAACTGACCTCCGCAAATAAGTTCTTTCAGAATTTGGACTGAATTAGTCCAGATATCTGTATTTGAGTCTGAAGAGTGGTGTAGAAAGTAACGACACTGCACAGACGGTGTGGGTTCAGCTATGTACACATTGTGGTTAGTTTTGGGCAAATGAAGCAAAAAATGAAAGCAGAGTTACTCAAGTTTCCCTCAAAAATCCTGGTGTATCATCAGGTTCCCAACGTTAGTAACTCAGCTAAATTATTTTCTTTTATACATCAACAATTATCTTCCACTTACGGCTCTGAGGGAAACGCAGCCATCCCTCTCCTAGGTTCTTCCACACATTATGAAGAAGAGGCTGAGGTACAACTTTAGCGCTAAACGTTGCAAAATCCTCTAAAATCTAAATCACTAAGTGCTGCTTTTAAAGGAGAAGTCCCGTCAAAGTTCAGTCATCGCTTCAATGACGGGAAGGTTTGGTGCGAGTTGGTTTCTTATTTGTGAAATACACACTTTTATCGCGACATTGTTCCATTGTAAAGACGTCAGTCTAAGCAGGAACAGGAGAAACACTGAGGCTCAGATTCTGGTAGACTTAAGTTGCCTGGACTCTACACTTGTTGTAAAGCAATTATATCAACAAGGCAATTATCTCAGTCTTCAGACAGCTCCGTGTAGAGCCGGAAAAGACAAACGGCTGTGAGCTCGCCACAGTGCGAGGTACAGCTTTATCATGAAGGCAAACGCAATAAATATTCAGAATATTGAGCACTGAGCACAAAATTAATTATTAGATGAAGGAACTTCCATGAAAGGAGTCGCCGCATTTCCACGCAAACATCTCCTCTTCTTCAGAGGAAGATGTGCAGCGTAATCAAACGCTTTATAAAAACTATCGAGGGAACATGTGACCAGATTGTTTCTGTCAGCTAATGGTTTCAGCGCAGAGAATGAAGTTTTGATGTAACTTGTTTTGTCTGCATAGACGAAACTCTGAAGTTCTCAGACTGGAAACTTGTTCAGTTTCATGATGACAAAGCAAGTCCATCTGCTGTGGAAGATAATGTTTTACATCATAACGTCATTATCAAAAACTAGTATCACTGACCTGCGGTTCAACAGCATTAGCTTTACTGCTCAATCACAGCGCTTTATTGAATTAGTTATTCCATCTCTAGATTTCAGATAGCGATGATTTTGTGACCTAAAGTAGATCATCTTTTCATTTGTCCGTCATCGGTGACGTTTGAAATGTCTGTTGTTAGCCAACAGTTGCAGAGAGAGAAGCCCTCTTCAACTACGGGGCTTTTGAAACATTGAACATTTACTATGTAAACCTACCGATACCCATCACATCAAAACAAAGTCAATTTCCTTTACAAAGGTTGATTTCGCAAATCAAATTTTCCTCAGGAGCAAATTAACTGCAGGACGGAAAGTACCTCAATTCCGAGCGGTTTGTAACATTAAACTGCGCCTCTCTCCTGTGTGCAGCATCTAAAAGGGTAACGTGAATGTGTGCGCAGCTCTGCCAAACGGCTCAGAAGCTTCCCGAGTAACACAGAAAGAAGGCAATTTCGTGATGTCTCATGATCACATCTTTAACAGCAAATTAATCTAATACAATCAGGGCTGCGGGATCTGTGGTTACTTCTCAGAGTGAGATAGGGAGACATGTGAGGGTCATTAGGTGGGCTCAATGAGGAGCCTGTGGGCTGGCAAGGGTGGGTATCTTACATGAATTCCTCCCCTCCACATTCTCCCTCTTACTGTGGGTATATGGTTTGAAGAAGACAGTGGTGTCACTGTTTACCTTTTTGCCGAGCTGTATCACTTCTACACAGAGGGGGGAAAAAAAATACCAAAACCTTCTCTGAGGCGAATTCTCCGAACAGTGGACAAGTTATTCAGTCTTGTGAAAACAAGACAGCAAACATCCAGCAGAAACATCTTTAATCCAGAGGAGACGGGGCGAAAGTTAGAATGATGTTTTTCATTCAGTTTCAAACGGTCTTGTCCTGAGAGTTATGGGGACCAGATTCCAGCAGAGGAAAACCAAAGCAAACAAACAAAGAAACACAGCTTCCTTTGTGGATATACTGTTCGTTGCAATAAAGACAAAATCAAAGGCTTAAGAGTTACTTAAGAGCATGCCATGAAAACCGAGGACATGTGACAAGTTGCGTTTGCTATTGATGCAAATAGATTACTGCAGCAAACCATGAAGTGTTTACGGGAGAGGTACACAGGAAAAACAAGCAGTGGTGTTACAACATTCAACCTGCCATGTATTTAGTGAATTAGCCAGTTGTTTAGTTCTCATTTAGTAACTAGACTGGAACAAATGGAACGTGTCGTGTTGTGTCTGAATAAGCTTGGCAACTAACTGACAGGTCACATATCGTCTAATGTCTAATACATGAAAGCTAGGGTACAGATTATATGATCTGTAATGGAAAATAGAGACGAGATTGAGAGATTCACTCCTGCCCTTTACGCCCACATCATCCGCACACTGAGATAAATGCTAACACCGGTGTTTGATCATGCCAGAAACCTTTATATTACAATACAAGTTTTCAGCCATATTGTGAAAAGGTGGCAACTCAACCCCTGCATCTTTTCTAAAAGGCATCACATGTACCAGCAGTAGAGTTATTCAGAGGAGCCACAATGGTAGCTGTGACAGATATCGCTACTCCAAACTGACCTCAATTCTCTCTGGTTCCTGAAACCAGTGTATCGTGAAATCCACTTTTTCGTATCCAAAAATGTTCCAAACCATTCTAATCAAATTCATATTTAAGATAAGTTCTGATGACTTAGTTCTCATGGGACAGGTTTAGATCTGTGACCAGCTGGATAAGTAGCCATAAATACATCTGTAAAGAGCGGTGGAAACCAAATCAGTAGACAATGACATCAGTTATACTACACTCCTAATTCCCACAATTCAAAAGCACGCTGCTCACAGCTTACTGTCTGCTTCCACTGGACACCTTTTGGTGTTTTCTAGAGTCTGAGTTGACTATGACGAGCAGAAAAATGAGCGGTTACTGTGCCGACTCCTAATTTGTCGTTCATTATCGCAGTTATGGGATTATTGAACACAGCAGCGTCCGTTTAACCGACGCCGTTTCAGTTTACATTCATGCAGTTTCCCTGATTCTAGTGACAGGAAAACAAACTGTACAAGGCTGAACTAAACCGGCCCTTTTATCTAGAGATAAAGACATAAAACGCATTCATTATCAAAACAAAATCAGCTTCATTATCTCGAGATAATGAGATAATTAGCATGTGATCTTTGGAATAACAATATGTAAAAAAAACCCTTTCAAGCACGGCCTTCTCTCTCAGTTTCTGAACTCTGAGCTCTTTAACAGTAAAATCCAGTCTCTGCTCTTCTCCTATGTCTTGCTCGTATACTCAATCTCTTCTCGAGCTCTTTCAGGCTCCAAAATGTGCCTCACGAAAGGAGGTGTACTTGAAAACAATAAAGAGGCCCAACGTTTTAATGGTTCACAAACTTCTCTGGTGATGTTTCAAAGTGAACGCACTGGGTCTACGTTTCGATGACCTAAAAGCGCTTTGTCTCCATCCCTGTTCTTCATTATCTGGTGCGTCGGTTTTCATTTCCAGTAGCACAAACACGGCACTTCATTTTAAGTTCAAGGTTTTTGAAAAAAGAAAAAATAGGTTAAGGGCCTGTAATCTGGTGCAAAAAAAAGGAAAAAAAAAGAAGAGGATTTCTGTTGGATTTTGGACAAATACCTCTTTTCTGGAACTTGGAGCTCTTCATTTTCTTTGGATTTCGAGGGACAGAGAGAGCAGGCCTCGTGGCCAAGTGGAGTTTTGAGAGAGAGAAAGTAAAATAAAGTGATGTATGATGAACATGCTTTTAAAAGTTGAAGGTTCAATTAAAATAAAAGGTACAAAACTGTACAAAGCTCTTAAAAGGAAAGCCAAAATCGACCAGTCGGGACTGAAAATAATCTGACAGTCTGTCAAGAAGCTGTCTCAGTTTTGCTCTCCTTTGCTCCACAAATTGCAGATTAACGACAAAAAGAAGCCTCGGCACAGCTGCCCCATCACAGTGTCAACACTGTGAGAAGGCGAAGTCACGGAGCCGGTTTGACACTTGCAGCCCCCATTCTGACACGAGGAAGGTGTGAGCATAGCAGATGCTGTCGAGTCACCCGACGAACGGCGAGGATGTAGAATGGCGCTTTGCTTACGGCCCTACAGATGCACACACAGTCCTGTAAACGGCATATGAATAGATTCCCCATGTGCAAACGGTAATAGATTTGGGTGTCTGATGCTCGTGGACATTAACAGCTGAAAATCTCTCAAAAGGGTGCTTGTGGAGAGAGAAAAAACAAAAAAAAAAACAAAAACAAAAAACAAACGATAATAACACATTATGAAAATAAATTTTCCCCAGGGCGAGCAACAATGAATGAATGAATAAGAGTCACACTTATGTTGCATAACGCTCAATAGCGCCTCTCTCTCATGTGATTTCATGAAAAAGAAGAAAGAAAAAAAAAAACAACCTAAAGGGTATTTATTACAAGAGCTTTGCAGAACAAAGAGTGCTCACATTTCAAGCTCTTCCGTCTCAGTTTCAAGGACAAGCAGCCCGGTTTAAAACAAGAATTAAACTAAATAAAAAAAATAAGAATCTAAAAAGTAAAGGAAGTACAGTTTGAGAGAAACACAATTCAAACCATGGATGAAAAACGGTGTCTCGCTGGGTGACAAAATTCATCAGGAGAACCTTGATGTTTCATCTGGTAAATAAAAAAGAGCCGCATCTTTAACTCAGGCAGAGGTCATCTGGACTTTTTTCATGTTGCCTCCAAACAACTTTAGAAAGTGTACAGAAAAGAAAAAAAAATCAAAAAGAAAGAAAATCACTCGCCTCACGGAGGTTTCTGTTCAGCATTCAGTCACCTGTGAGATCGATTAGCCACAGATTGCGATGCAGGGATGGTTTGGCTGGCCTGCTGTCTTCTGTAAGAGGCGTGAGAAGTTTAAAACTCACCAGGGTCAGCAGATTCTCAGCTTCAGCACTACTCGTTTTCTTTCCGAGGGTAACCTTGTTTTTCCTCCTCCACGCTCTCCTCGCGGGCCTTTGGCACCGGCACTATTTGTGATCGCATCCTGTAGATACGCAGCTGATATAAAGTAAGAGAAACCTATTCGGGGAGCTCTGTAAAACACAGGCAATCAACATCCTTCTTACCTGGGTGGGGGTTTCATTTTGGCAGCTCATCTCGTCTGCTGGATGTGGGAATTGCTTCTGGTAGAACCTTCCAGAGAAATCCAGTCTGCAGTGCAACATGCTACACATAAACGCAACAAACTCGGATATCTTCGTGGCCGTGGTTTATTTGGTCTGGGCTCACGCCGGCTTGGATTTGCATGTTTCCTGAAATCCACCAAACCAATTAGAAGTCGAGGGCAAAGTCCAAATCCTTACGAACCATCTATGCAAGTTTTTTAATGAAAATTAGCACAAGAGGGAGTTACAGGCGTCTCATTACCTCGGTGGGCCTTTGTGAAAATGTAACCTGACCCGCAGCAGCATTTAATGAGCATCCCTCAGGTCAAACGCCAAGTTATTTGCAAGAACATACTTTTTCAGGGTTTTTTTGTGTGAGTGTTAGTGTGTTCGTGTCACTTGACATGATGAACAGTCGTACAGCTTTGCCTCTTAGATAATTAAATGCGTCGTGCTATTTTAA
The DNA here is from genome assembly GCF_036924035.1 of Leuresthes tenuis. Taxonomy (NCBI): domain Eukaryota; kingdom Metazoa; phylum Chordata; class Actinopteri; order Atheriniformes; family Atherinopsidae; genus Leuresthes; species Leuresthes tenuis. The sequence continues at coordinate 11,934,641 of NW_027325360.1, forward strand.
AGGCAATTTGGGGGTCATTATGAACACTTACTCGTGAGCTCTGAAGTCAGTGAAGATAATTCTGAGGATTCACAGTATCAATAAGCCTCCTATTGTTATGAATCGTTGCAAAACTGTTAAGTGTACTAAGTGCATTTTAGATGCACCGCAGGTATACAATTACTTAAAAAAAAAACAAATAAAACAAAGATAAGTGCTTTTTAATAAAAGAATCGTCTCCTAAGCCCACGTCTGCTCAAAATACTTCAAAAATGTATCCGCTGCATTTTCTCTGTTTTCATCCTCTTGCTGGAGTGGAGGTGTGGGATAGTGGGTGTACGCCGCGCGCCAACATTATTCCACAGAAGGCAGGAGCAGGTACAACAATATTTCTGTTTACTCCTTCAATACCTCGAGCAAAAAAACACACCAGATTGTGTGAAACAGAAGAGACTCTGAAAACTGGAGTTTGGATTTTTCCTGCGGTAGGCATCAGATGAACCCACACTGCCACAGAGTATTCCACAGTATGTATGGCCTTGCATTCAAATACGCAAGAATTTTCACAAAATGATTGATTTTGGTCATTGTAGGTGGGGGTGGGTGACTTATAGACTTCCTGCATAGAAAGCATTCCTGAAACGATGCTTATTGCTTTGACCTTTATTCGTCTATCGTTGGTTTCAAAGCACCAGGCAGTAGAGAAGAATTCCCTCCGTTTCTCTTACCGAGGGGCCGTTATTATTGCTCTCATAATCACGAATGATTCCATCTCCTTTTCCATTGTTGCGCACTCAGGAGCATCAAGGCCAGCAGAACTTAAACAGGAAGGAAGACCGCTGCAGAGACATTCTTCATTTGTTTAAACGCCCCCTGAAAGATAGATGCTCGTGTTTTTTTCATAAGCTATATGGATTTTTTCTTCTTCGAGCGTCTCCCCCTTAATCTGAGCTACATTCATTTGGGCACTGGCAAAAGCCATGAGTTGTGCTGCTATTGCTCCAGCAGGACGGATAGGTAAACTGATAGAAGTGATTAATAAGAGGAAGGAAGAAAGATGTGATTGTGTGACTTCAGTTTCCAGTGAAGAGGGCTCATCTCCTGAACAACTTGACACTTATATCGCACCCTTTTGCTGGTTTCTTTATGAATAGACCTTTTTTCTTTTCTCACTTTCACCGCAACTGTACAAATCTTAGTAGCCACAACAGACAGAGCTTTGGGAATACTGACTTTCTTTTTATCTTCTAATGGCTGAATTTAAAGCAAAAGCTAAGCAGAGACTAAAAAAAAAAGTCTATCTTTAAATGAAGTGGTCTCGGTTTTAGGGTTTATACAAATTCAAATGACTAAGCCGAAGAAACTCAGGGATGAATTATTAAAATCGCAACAGTCCAACACAGATTTAGAGGTTTTCCTGCCAAGTCACAAGGTTACCCCACGACATGAGGTCTAAATCACCTAAATGGACCGGACAATTTCATGCATGGTAGGCAATTTGCAATAATCACAAACCACCCATGACTTCTGCTAAAGCAGCTGCATAATTTATACATTTACAATATCACAATAGTTTTAGCAGAAGGAGCAGACGCATTCTGCACCTATATGCAGTCAAATTCAATTTTAATCCAAGCATTAACGTTAATCAGTGATGATTGGGGGCAAAGAGAGGCTGTAAAGAATGCAGTGCATTGATGCTAGCCTCCTTGTGCAATTAGTGCTTCAGATATGGCATAATATGGATGCCGACATAACCATCTGGTAACTTAGTCAGCTCAAATAAAAGAGGGACACAAAAGCAGCTCCTGATCCTTCACAGTTAATCAAAAATATCTGCAAGGCTAATGTGATGGTTGTTGTGACGAACCGAGAACATAGAGCTTAACAAGCTCATAATTTAGTCGAATTGGGACGCGCACACGCACACACACACGCACACACACACACACACACACACACACACACAACACTTGAGAATGCGTGTGCATACTGTAGCTCTGTGAGTGTGTGCGTATTCTCACCAAACACACGAAACCCTGAGGCTTCTGGTCCTCCACTTCCAACTTCAACTGTTAGTCTTGATTCCACACCCTCCCTTTTTTCCCCTCGACCAGCTGTGCAGATGAACAACCAGGAGCTCAAGAGGAGAACCGAAGCGTCTCCCAATGGGTAGAAGCACTTCTAATTACACTACAAAACACTGCTTTAGCCTCTTCTGTCTCACTGTCACGCCCGTCTTTACTCTTCTTCTTCGGCTCCCCAGTCACTGCACCACTCCTTGCTTCTCTTTAATTTTTAACCACCACGACAAGAAGCCAAAGTCTCCTTTTTCCCCCCATTCGCTGTTATAATACGACACACGGACTTTCAGCGATTTTCTGTGACATTTCCTTCTCACCATCATCTGTCTTTTCTTTTTTCCTGTCTTGCCTCTGCCGTCATGGGCTGCCTTCCTTTTCATTACTCTTTCCTTCATTTCTTTTCATCTTTTCCCTTCTGTGCACACATCCTCCTCTGTCTGGTAATAACGTTTGCCTTCTCTTGCTCATCACCTCAAGCTTGCTTCTCATATCGCAACAACTCAACACGGCAGTGGTTGTAATATCTAGAATCTTTGAAACGAGGGCTGTTTAACCTGAGGCTTTCAGTGCATATCAACAGGTTCATGTCATGGATGCTGTGACTCAGCATCTCATTATCCCATTTCTGGCCCTGTGCGTTTTCCAAAAGGATAATGAAACTTTGCACGGCACAGACGCATTCTGAGGTATCTTTGAGGTTCAACACAAGCACCTGTCAAATCAATTTGTTGACTGACAGAAAGTGAATCAGCAACTACGAATTTTGGTCGTTTTTAATTCAAAACTGTCAATCATTTTCCTGGCTTCAAGCTTTCAAACGTGAGGGTTTGATGCTTTTTTTAAATTTTATTGATAACATTATATAACCTTTATTTAGTCTTCCTTATTTTTTTATTGATTCATCATGAAAACACACGGTAAATGAATAAATGATGACTTTTTTTCTCTTTTTTTTTAAGGTGGAAAATGTATTATTTAGTTACCGTTTACTTTCAGGCAGCTGCTGCGTCCTCACTGTAAAAAACGCTGGTCGGGTTGCGTGTCCAAGGTCACAGATTTTAGAAATCTTGCTTTCACAGACCTGAAGAAAAATAAAGAAACTTTAAAAGGAAAATACGAAGCCATTTTCTTCTCCCATCGGTCACTGTGGTTGGGGTTTCATTCACAACACCGGTCTGGTTTGTGATCCAGTAGTTCTTCAAATTGAACATCCAAAAACCTTTATTCTCAAAAGGCTGTTTTCATTCTTAAAGAAAACAACTCGACTACTATTTGCCAACAACTCTCCGATCTCGAGCACCTTTTTGACACAAGGCCCAAACCTGGTGAGAGCACAAGAACAATGTCCTGATCCGGTGGCATTTTGACACTGGCACAAACGCTAAGAACTACGTATTTAAGCTACTACTGAAATAAGAGTCATTTAATACAACTGGTCACTAGCGTTCATCTTTTGGAATCTAATTATTTGTCTTTTTATTGCCAGATTTAATGGAGTGTGCCTTTGAGATGAAAACTTCAACAAAAGGCTCATCAAACCTGAGCTTGTAGATGAAGAAGCAGCACTCTTCGTATATAATTTGTAGCTTCTGTGCGGTGTTCCTACGCACCGCAGCTGGCTGAACTTTGTTAGATTATGTGCTGGATTCAGGTCCTATCATAGGAATGGAAAACAAGTGTGAACAAATTAAAAGAATAAATAATGATACTAAAGACGAAACGTCAAAGACGCAAGTTCCTCAAATGACCAAACAGACGACCACATTAAAATATCGAACTTCCCTGCAGAAAGTTCACCGCCTGGTACATAAAACCTGTTTTCCCGTCACTGAAAATAGATCAAGGTTCAAAGACGTGCACTGCTATGAGCGCATGATGAATGAGTCCTAAGAGTGGAGGTGCATGGGGTCACTGGGTTCTCAGTCAGCTGTATCCCTTCTATGTCATGTCAAGCTGCCCTCCCTCAAACAATAAATAAGTCAATTAATTATTAGATCAAATAAAACTCATTTTAAAAAAGCCAAATAACAAACTTGAAGCCTGAAAAGCTCAAGCTTCCAAACAGATTACATTAGATTATTTGCACCCCCCCCCCCATAAATCTTTAAATTCCTGAATCTCATTTAAAGCAACAGGGTTGTTCTTGTCTTGTTCAATTATTCCCTGTAGCACTGCTCACTGCGGTCAACGGCGGGCCGACAGAAGCACAGATATGGTGGGTTGCAGTGAGCGACACTGACAAGCACCCAGCCCGCCACTTCTTGCCCTCTGCCCCGGTCTCCATCAGTGAAACAAGCAGGCTGGAGACATACAGCAGTTTATATAAGTCTTGGAAAACCTCTGCTCCTTGTTGTGCTGATATTGCTTTCCTGCAGCACTCACTTTATCTGCTCTCACAGTCTATAAATCTCATCCAGGCACTCCTCACTCCATGCAAAAGCTCAACTTTTCACTCTCAATCAAATGCAGTTCTTTCCCCCCCTTCTGTGCACATTTGTTATTGTTGGTTTTCTTCTTCTTTTTCTTCTTCTTCTTCGAACATTTACATTCACAGAGGAAATACAATAGCCTTTACTCTCGGTAACTTTCTCTTGACAAATAGCTCATCTGTGGCCATTAGTTTGTTCAATTATTTGGCTCATTCTTTTATATCATCTTACTCTTTTTTTTTGTTGCATTTCATCGCTTTCTGCTCTCCATTCTACCCGACTCTCCCCTCTGCCTCATGTCGTTTATTTCTCCTCCAGGAACCAATCTAGCTGTGATTGATCCACTCATCTCTTCTGAATTAGAGTGCCAGAGGAACAAACCATAGTATTAACACCACCAATAAAACTGATGACAGCAATAAAGAAATACACCGGCATTATCTGCACTGTTGATATAAGTAATGGTGGGCGAGTTATCTCGGACGGATCTCATTTCTGACTCTCTCTTGCAAACGCACACAAACAAACACTGCAAGTGCACACACTGCCAAGAAGGTAAAAATCTATTCAAAAGGTCAATTTATGTGATAATCAGGTTATAACTCTTTAATTCATGAAGGATCCTGCTGAAGACAAGAAAAAAAATCCAGAGTTACTGTGGCACCAACATCAGCAAGACTCCCAGGATCCCCCTGCTGCTTACAAAGAGCTGACAGGCAAGAAAATAGTTGGATAGAGGAATTGATATTGAAATGTGGTCAAATCCTCTCGTCTCAGCACATTTAACTCATCCTGCCTCAATCAATATGACCACGGTCAGCCAATTGTCGATCTGTGTGACAAATTAATCCCTTCTGGCGATGACAATAAGACAAATAACAGTATCCAGTACAGCTAAAGTTAATGTTATAGTGGAATAATTAAGGAATTGACTTTGTTAACATCCACATTGTTGTAAGATTGAACACACAAGAGTAGAAAAAAGGGGGTCGCTCATTAAAAAAAAAATAATCAGCTAATGTTGAAGCCCTCAGTAACATACAACAAGCAGCAGCAGTCAGGCCCATCAACCACCCAAGGACCCCCCCCCTGCACTGCCACCACAAGGCCAGGATGGATGCACCATCACAAAAAATCATTCATACTAAAGAAAAACAAATGATAGCAAGCCAGAAGATGAGCTGATCAACATACAAATAATCAACAACTGAGATGACTGGTTAACTTGGAAGATTTTCTAAAAACTTTCAAATCTTTGATTGATTTTCATAATTTCAGAATAATAACAAAAATCTGAGAATCTTTGTTTGCAGGTTGGTGGGTGAGAACTAAGACTTGGAAATAACAAACATATAATATTATTTATACCCAACATGCAGAACTTAAACTACAGATGTCAGTGGATTTGTACAACTAATTAGCATAAAAGCTGTTGTAATTTACCCACAGAAGCATTTCTGACCGAAAATGCTCAAACTAATTGAGTTTTACAATTCATGTGTTCCAGTGAATAGAATTAGGCATAATAGGCACAAGACTCCAATCAGGCTTCAGCTCGGTCCATCAATGGTGTGCGACCTTCTTTCAAAATTAAAAACTAAATTTAGCAAACAGAGAGTCAACAGATAAGGCTACTGACTCAACAACATCACACCTCTGTAAGGCGTTCATTTCTTACTGAAAGACCACTGTGCACTTTAGTTATTATACTTAAAGTAGTTCAACAAAGAAAACTACTTCCAGCTTGAAAAGTCCCTATGAAGGTGATGTTTTTCAAGTTTTCCTGTTTGCTATGACAATTACAGCGACTTTTATTCCTGCTACACACTAATGTAGCAAACTGATCAAATAGAAATTATGTGCTTTGCAGAAGATTGCATTTAAAGGAATAAAGAGCTGTAATAATAACAACGAACAAGCTTGTGCATCGTCTGTTTTTAGGGAGAAAGACATAAAAATCATCCTCCTGCCCTGCAGGTCGACGACCCCAAACGTCACCAACACTTAGATTGATTTAACCAATAACTCAAGCAACAGCTTGTTAAGCAGAGACCAAAGCTTTCCATATACCCAACTCCCTCTGTCTCTGTCCTTCTACCCTTATTTGTTTGCAGCTCATGACAGCCGTTAAAACTTGTGATGCTGAAAGAGCTGCCGACGGCTCTGATGAAAAGAGGAGAGGGGAAATCTGCATGCGCACGTCTCGTGTGCAAGATGACAATCAACCGAGGAGAACTTGGGAGTGTGGTCATCCCATGCCTATTTTATGCAAACACATGCAATATGAATGCAGACGTTACTGAATTTTTAATGAGTGTCATTCGAGGGCCAAATGTGGGCCAGGGTGCTTTTAATTGAGGAGGAATGATTCGAGCGTCAGTATTCGGCTCGCCAATTTCTCCAACTCAGATCATCCAATACCTAAAGAAAATATGGGTGAAAGGATTTTGTCTCCTCAAACTGTGTCATCACCAGTCAGGTCACGTGAGGCTTAGAAACTTTGGCGCTACACTTCTCTACACTCCCCATAGTTCAGTGATTGGTCCAGATGTCTCAGAGCTGGCCGGGACAGCCACTGGCTTTCTGAGGTCTACCACACATTAAAAAGCTGTGATGGTTCCAGGCCAAAAGAAATGAGAGATGGTCGTCTACTGAAGAGCAAAACTAGTGGCAACAAGATAGATGATATAACATCAAACACCGGTTTGTGGTCCATCACAAAGGTTCGTGTTGCTCTCTGCCTAAGACTTATTAATTATTAATTGGTTGCTTTCAGAATCAGAGCACCAGTTTCTCATCAAGGCCATAGTCCAGTAGCCTTGATATGAACACATACATATTCAGTAGCATGTCCACATACTAAGAAATTAAGCAATAACAAATGCACAAGAGCTAAGCATGTTGTTACGAGCTGTTAAGTGTTCACAGGTTCATTTACTTCTGTGGGTGAGACGCTTTAAGAGCGGTCTCTTGTGTGGATTATCTTTACCTGACATACTTGTCAGGGCGGTACCGGTCCTAATCGGCAGTTAAGTTAGAAAGGTCACAGCCGTGATGAGTGCGTTTAAGTGCGGCAGAGAAGAAGAGCACTGAGAACGGGGAGCATGGCAACAGCGTCAACCTGCTTAAATTTGCATGAAATTTAATGTCCTGTTAATTCAAGACCAGTAATAAAAGCAGTGAGTTAAGAGATTATTGAACAGGTGCGAACAACCAAATTAGAAATGTTCCTTTTAACGAAGCTCTTTGTACCACAGCAGCGCAGTCTCGCATAAAAGTCAACTATACAACACAGCAAACCGACTAGAAAAGCTGCCTATATTTTGCTGCCTCCTGCCTCCCTTAAAGGTCAGCACCATCTAGATGGCTATGCTATTTGTCAAGTGATGCAAATTTGCTTGTCGAAGCTTACAAAGTTTGACTCGACACAAACAGGGGCACCGGGAGATGAATTTTGCGCAAGATTTGTAAGATATTAAGAGGTTAAAACAGCCACACAGATAACGGCAGAAACTCTGATTCGGTCTGAAGCAGGAACATTTGACTTGGCCGGGTGCTCATTTTAACATGACTGTGCAGCTTCTCAGGCATCCAGGACACGGTAAACCTAAGAGCTTGAATAAGAGCAGCTGGACTTCTTTTTCTTGATTCTTGAAGATGTTTCATCCGAAAGGCTTTTTTTTTTTTTTTTTTTTTAAATCATTTACACTTAACACAACAAAATGTATGAAATGATCATGAGTATGAAAACAGACGCGTTAGTTTGGTTGACGTGTCCTAACCTGGTGGGAGAGAATACTCCGCAGCATCGGGAGAGAAAAACTGCTCTTGCTTTTGCTTGTACCAGGAACAAGAACTGTTATTTCTGCTCAACTTGGGAAGCAAATTAACTCCACTGGATGCAATACGTCTGTCTGCATCTCACACTTGACTTGCCTCTTTGTGGCAAAATGCACTCAGGGTTTAAAAATAAATCCCCCTTTCTCAACAAAAAAACATTTGTTTAAATACCCACTCATCAAATTCATTACTGAAGCAGCACTGAATTTAACAGCCTGTCCTTAAAAGGGTTAAAACACATGACAGAAGCAAAGGGTGACTGATTCTAGCAAATTACCTTTTTTTTTTTTTTTTTTTACACAGCAGCTGTGTGCATAAGTTATTCATGAAGGCCTATGAAACTCAAAAGACTTTGCATGTACTTTATACATTTGCCAAACAGATGTTTTCCTGCCAGTAAGACAGCTACAGCGTCTGATACTTTAACCTGGCAATTTGATTTCACTCTGCTGACACACTATATTGCCAAAAGTATTCGCTCATCTGCCTTTTCATATGAACTCAAGTGACAGTCCATTCTTCATCCATAAGGTTTAATATGACGTCGGCCCACCCTTTGCAGCTATAACAGCTTCCAACTCTTCTGGGCAAACTTTCCACAAGGTTCAGGAGTGTGTTTATGGGTTCATGATTCGTCACTGCAGAGAAGCGTCTCCACTGCTCTAGAGTCCAGAGGCAGCGTGCTTTACACCACTGCATCCGACGCTTTGCACTGCACTTGGTGATGTGTGGCTTGGAAGCAGCAGCTCAGCCATGGAAACCCATTCCATGAAGCTCTCTACGCACTGTTCTTAAGCTAATCTGAAGGCTACAAGAAGTTTGGAGGTCTGTAGCGATTGACTCTGCAGAAAGTTGGCGACCTCTGCACCCTAAGCGCCTCCGCATCCGCTGACCCTGCTCGTGGCCTAGCACTCCGTGGCTGAGTTGCTCTCGTTTCCAGTCGCTTCCACTTTGTTATAATAACTCTGACAGTTGACTGTGGAATATTTAGTAGCGAGGAAATTTCACGACTGGACTTGTTGCACAGGTGGCATCCGATCACGGTACCAAGCTGGAACACCTGAATCTAATCATTTGGATGGTTGAGGGAACACTTTTGGCAATACAGTGCATGTGTGAAATAATATCAAAATATAGTCACTTGAAATGTTGCTATGAAATGTTTTAATGACATTGACTTAATGACAAAGCTGCTTAAGTTCATGGAGAAAAGTTACATTACTCTGCATTTTACATGAGTAATCAATTCAAAATGCATACCACTGAGCCAGCTCTGAATCGGTATCAATTCAACAGCTGTAGTAATCAAAATTTTGAAAAGTAGCTGGAAAGATGGTGCTGCTACTGGTGAACATACATGAGTCTTATCCATCCGCTGTGGATGAAGAGGCTGCCCCTACGATGGCGGTCATGCTCTCTTCTTCATTCTGTGCTCGACTGTCAACTCCATGACAAGCGAAATGCATAAAAAGGTTGAACCATCTCCAAGAATTACATCATAAAATACCTACAAATATGACATTCTATAACTCTGAAGAAGATAAGTGTGTTTGACTGCTTTAGCTCAGCAGCTTTCGGGCTCCAAGGCCGATGGGATTTTCCCAAAGTAAAAATTATACTGTCTCAATCGTATCAAATTACTCTAATTTAGCGTGGGATTGTGTTGCATTACACGCAACTTCGCTGAATCCAGCGCATTCATCAGATGCTTATGATGTGGGACATTCCTGCACACAAAAATGACAATATAATTTCATGATATGCAGCCAACACTCACAGCTGTGAGGGATGCAGAAAGAATTCAAAGAAATTCTGTAAGAAGGGCCCGCTTTCATTCTGCTGGACACACATGTGCGCACGCCCTCAATGAAAGGCTTCGAGCTCTTGTTCCATCTCTCTGTAACACAGACTATATACAGAAGCCTTTTCTGGTAATGGAGCCATCACAGAGCAGCATACACAGTTAAGCTGTTGTCACGCAAAGAATAAAAACTGACATTGTTTTACAAAAAGTCTGCCAGACTTTATGTTGCATTCCAGCGTCACTCGTAAACCGAATAATCCACACGTGGACAGCCAGAGTTATGGTTTACAGCAAATGTTTTTCATCTGCATCGTTCCCACACAGAGACAGTAAAAGTAATTAAATTGGTACCCTCATTACAAATATTTGTAAAAAAAATTAAATAAAATACAGAGATTTTTATGGCTTTATCAGAAGGCTCCTACTACTTATCTTTATTTGGGAAATTCTCATGTTACAGCAAATTAACAGAAATATACAAATAATTAACAAAATACGCAAAAAAAAAAAATGTTCTACACATTATTAAACATAACTCCATAAAGCTATGAGAGTTCAAAGTGCTGCGCAAACTTAAAAATACAACAAACGTCGAGCTAATAGAAGGGAAATGATGAAGAACACCAAGTCTTTTCAAACAAATCATTCACTGGCCAACATTGTAGTTCAAAGAAATGACCACAAACCGCAGAGGGGGAGACAGAAAACTCTGCGTGTAGTTCAGAGAAACCCTCAAGATGGAGGAAAGCACCAAGATGTGATCCGAGGTAAGAAAGACCAGTGCCAGACCTCCATATGTGAAGCAGGTGAGGGGGGAATTCTCTGATGAAGTGTGACGGGTGGATGTCGTAGAACCAGTTTGTGAAAGCACTTCCTGATTTCAGCTGGCAGTTGTTTAAGGATACCGACAGGTACACCTGGTCAATGTGAGGTTTGGTGTGGATTGGAAGATGTGTCATCACCCCCTTTAGGTGCTTCTCCCATTTATTTATTCATTTATTTTCACATTTCAATCAGTAATTTACATATTTCATTTAACGGACTCTGAGAAAAAAGTACTAGATAGTTGACTATTTTTGGGTCTAAGTTTCAGCTTGATGTCAGAGCCAGAAGTTGCACAGACTTGTTACCTTCGATGCTCTGTTTTATGCTTTATGTTAATTAGCTGTAGTCCAAGGCTCATTTTCAGGTTTTCGGATAGTGTCGGCAGCTTAAATATTAGCAGCAGCAGCATGATCTGTTATAAATGAAAAGACAAACCGTGCTGTTTTCAAGGTTCTAGGTTCAGCTCAGTGCTGGCCTTCCTGGTGCCAGAGGTGACCACATTTTGAGGCCCCTCTATATGAAAATTCATTATTCAGTGAGCCGTTCAGCAAGGGAAAAAAAGTCACTGGACAAGGTTATCCTCTCACTGTATCTTTGCCTAATTTCAAATTCAGATAATGCAGCATTACTTGGTCTTGCTTTGCTATTAACATAAAATGTCATTGTGATCGGACACACACACACACATTTATATATATATATATATATATATATATAAATAAATAAAAACACACTGCATCTGGAAAGGATTCCCAGTACTCCACTTCTTTCTTAAAGCCTTATTCCCAAATAGATTAAATGAATCTTTTACCTCAGAATTCTACGTACAATAACCCATAATGACAACGTGAAACAAGTTTGTTTGAAACTTTTGGAAATGTATTGAAAATAAAAAAAACTATATATATATTTTTACACAAGTATTTACAGTGTTTGTCAAGACCCTCAAAAGTGAGCTCAGGTTCATCCTGTTTCCACTGATCATCCTTCAGAAGTTTCTACAACTTGATGCAGTCCACCTGTGGTAAATAGAGTTGATTGGTCATGATATAAAAAGGTCCCATAGTTGACGGTGCATGTCAGAGCACAAACCAAGACATGAAGTCCAAGGAATTGTCTGCAGACCTCTGAGACAGGATTGTATTGAGGCACAGATCTAGGGAGGGCAACAGAAAAATTGCTGCAGCGCTGAAAATTCAAATGAGCGCAGTGACCTCCATCATCCATAAAAGTAAATAGTTTGGAACCACCAGGACTCTTCCTGGAGCTGGCCGCACATTCGCTCTGAGGGCCTTAGTCAGGGCAAAGAACCCGATGGCCACTCAGACAGAACTCCAGCATTGCTCTGTGGAGGGAAGACAACCATTTCTGCAGCACTCCACCAATCAGGCCTGTATGGTAGAGTGGCCAGATGGAAGGAAGGAAGCCACTCCTCAGTAAAAGGCACAAGACAGCCCGCCTGGAGTTTGTCAAAAGGAACCTTAAAGACTCAGATCATGAGCAATAAAATAATCTGGTCTGATGAAACGAAGATTGAACTCTTTGGCCTGAATGCCAAGCCTCATGCCAGGAGGAAGCCAGGCACTGGTAATACCGCCCCTACAGTGAAGCATGGTGGTGGCAGCATCATGCTGCGGGGATGTTGTTCAGCAGCAGCAGCAACCGGAAGACGGGTCAGAGTTAAGGGAAAGATGAATGCAGCATTGTACAGAGACATCTTCCAATAGCCCAACGGCTCTAAGCACACAGCCAAGATAACAAAGCAGTGGCTTCAGGACAACTCTGTGAATGTCCTTGAGTGGCCCAGCCAGAGCCCAGATCTCTGGAGAAATCTGAAAATGGCTGCGCACCGACGCTCCCGATCCAACCTGAACAAGCTTGAGAGGATCTGCAAGGAAGAATGGGGGGGGGACACTGCCCAAAAATAGGTGTGCCAAGCTCGTAGCATCATACTCGAAGAGACTTGAGGCTGTAATTTCTGCCAAAGGTGCTTCAACAAAGTATTGAAACAACGCTGTGAATACTTATGTAAATGTTTTATTTTTTTCATATTTAGAGCACCAAAAGCTTGGACACTGAGGAGAAGGTGGTGGAGAGGTGCAGCGGGCCGAAGTTCAGGCCGTTCTGGACAACAAAAGAGAAGCAACATTGGCTGGAGGCTCATCTCGCTGCAGCGCTGGACAGAAGACGTCTTTTGTCCCCACAGCCATCAGGCTTTTTAATCATCAGCTGGTTATGTTCATTTCATTAACTAGAGTATTTATTTACTCATCTATATATCACTGTAACACACTTTTTACAAACTTTGGATTCTTACTGCATCTGCTCTGTCCATCGTTTTTATGCTGTTATAATCACTGATTCAGTTGGTCGTATCTTATTTGATTTCACTTGGTTTTACATGCACTTGATGTTTTTATAGGTGCATGTGTGTATGCATGAGCTGCGGGGCAATTGAATTTCCCCAAAGAGATAAATAAAGTGATCTAGTTTTGTTTTTAATAAATTTGCAGAAGTAAAAAAAACAAAACTTGTTTCACTTTGTCATAATGGGTTATTGTTTGTAGAATTTTGAGGTAAAAGATGAATTTAATCGATTTGTAATAAGGCTGTAAAAGGAAATTGTGGAAAAAGTGCAGCGCTGTGATTTTTCAGGATGCACTGCATATATATCAAATCATATACAAAGTAGTTTGCTATTGATTTCCAATTAAGATTTAAAATCATTTATTCATTTCAACCAGTCAGAAGTAAGGAATTACGATTTCCCATGAGTATTAAACGCACCATCTATATAGCACCAGCAAACTGCTGTTGCAAAAACAGACATCGGTAAAACATACATATGCAATAATTCTTAAAGTTGCCACTGAAAACTTAAAACACACAGGAACTGAGCAACACTGAGTTAATGGAGCCAATATATGACGGAGGAATTATGATGCAAGTTCTGAATGGTGTTATCAACCGGCCTGCTGTTGTGTTCTGTGGAGTGGCTTTTAACAACTTGGGCCCATTCAGAAGCTGATGCAATGAGACTAACCCTAAAAGAGAGACTGGTGTATGAGCAGCTATCCATAATCCAACTGCAAACAAGAGATATTGAAGTCTTTGATCATTTTTTATGATATCTCAGTTTGGTGTGTAGTCTGAACTCTGCTATTTACTTTATACTTTCTCATACTGTAATACTGTGCTCCAAGGGTTATTGAGTACAACAAATCCAAAGAACAACGGATGCCTGAGCCAGAGAGCGGCGGAGCAGAGTTGAGAGGGTCACTCCATGCCCAGGAAATGGAGATGTAAATAACTGGAACAAAACTCAATAGCGGTTGTATCTCTCCATGTTTTTTCTGATCAAATGTCACAGATATTCCATAAAGACCTCAGGGAATATTTTCAGCTCGTAACCAAAAAAAAGGACATAATACATCTCCTTTAATTGTGCACCCTGCTGTTTTCCACTAATCAGCTGATCAATCCAACACACCGGGCCTTCTCAGGAAGTGGCTTTTCTTTAAGACCGGCTCTAAAAGGAGGAGCTGAAGGAGACAGGAAGTGCTTCAGAAGGGTACATTATGAGATAATGTGTTTTCTAACATGAAATCTTTTAAATCTGCTTAAACAGAAAAATAACAAGTTAAATGAACAAAAAGCACAAGTCTTCCTGAACAACCTATTCTTGGATGTGACATATAAACTGGACGTTGAAGAGGATTTTCTTTCTGAGAGCAACCAAACTTTATGATGAGATCAAAGAAAGAATTGCAATAAAAGCATATTTTTGAGGGCTGGAAAATGCTGGTTTTATTGCTTTTCTCTATAAAAGTTTCAAGCTGCTGACACGGCCTTTTATAGATTTATAATGCACTTTGTGCATGAGTTTTAAAAGCTATTTATCTAGCCATGAAAAAGCTTTGGCCTGCATGATTTCATAACAGTGAAAATATTAAGCTCCCTTGATTTTCAGGTGGCAAATATTTTTACTATTCATCATACAAGAACATATTCATCTTTCAATGCATGATGAAGGAAAGGGACTGTTTGGATAAACATGTCAAAGAGATGCAAGACCATTGCATCAATGATGCTCTATTTCCTGTTTGTAGGCATAAATCAGCCAAACCTACATCTTTATTCCCCAGTCTGAACAACCAAAGTAAAATAACATATTCAGTGGTTTCATTTGTTATGTACTTCTCTCTGGTAAAACTTACTCCAGAGTAGGTTTGTATTTTTTTCACACATCAACGCACCCAAGGAGTGTATTTCTCTACTGTATACATATGAGTTCCGGACTCATGAATATTTACATCGTTTGTGGTCCAGCTAGTTGGACTTTATATTTCAAGGGCTTGTTATCATGCAGAAAAACACTTGTGGAGTGTCCGTATTATGGGCACTGACCGCCTGCATAAAAATGTGTCCTGGCTGATGAAAACAACCAAACAGATGGAGTCGACGCCCCACGGATGCACGAACCGTGTCGCGCCAACTCTGGCTACTGTTTGTGCTCCAGAGAGCCGTTCGGTCCCTTTACGGCAGCCTCTGTTTGTGCGGGAGTGAGAAACGCTCTTCTAACGAACAGCTGGAGCAAATCAGGATTCTGCACCCGGCACCGAGAGGTTCACTGACAAGTGATGCATTCTGCAAAACTACAAGATTTAGTGTTCTTATAGGTTTATTTACTTAGTGTATTTGTGAGGAGTGATATGTGCATGCAGAGCCAGACACCAGACACCCCCGTCCCCGTTGCTGGTTAACTGACAGATCTAAGTAAGTCGACTTGTGAGAAGCTAATTATTTGTAATTATGAGTTTATTATTACCAGCAGCATTAGCTCCTAATTTGCTCGCTTAAGAGCGATTCGAGTCTTGATATATCTTGCAAACGCAGCACAAATGATTTGCACTGAAATCATTAGTCTATTCACCTTGTATTTCTGTGTTGATTGCATTTACACCCATGTTGAGGTTCATTTCCACTTTAAGAATTCGGCTAAATATATCGTCCTTTTGAGATACTCCAATTGAGAGAAAATCAGGAACCAGAAGGGAAAGATTTACACATGTTAATTAGATGGCTCCCTCTCGCTCTGGCACTGAATAATCAGAACCATCCAACAAGTGCATTTCTGTTCTGGCCTCTGAAATTGCAGGCAGAGACATACGACAGGAGAAGAGTAAATTAGGGCAGCTGCAGTGGGTGCAGCCCACAGAGTAGAGACCGGGTGCATCAGGCCAGTGAGTGGGACAACTTAAGGAGGATGACCTTGATTATGATCAACCAACAAAAATGGCCGGAGGGAGAGCTAGAACAGGCGAGAGCAAGAAACCATCATGGGTGGGCCACGGTTTTAGAATGTTCATATCGTTCTAAAATAACATTTTATGACTATTCAAATATTTTACAAACAAATAGTTTTCACAACTATAGCCATCTAAAGTACAGTTTTCCTTGTTTTTACGGACAGCTGATAATGGCACAGTTTTTGAACACTGAATATGGTACTCTAGACTGAAAAGTCCTCCTAACTAAGATCATTTTGAATGTATTCTGCTCAGAGATACACCAACAGCCCAGTGCCTATATTACTTCACCAATTTATTTTGTTTTTTCCACTATGACTGAGTCTAACCTGAATTGTATATTCATTTCCTATACTTGCAAGCTAGCTCAGGGTGTCAGAGTGCATGCATGTAATTTCAAAGTGCATGGAGCCATGGTTATATTTTCTCTGTGCAGCCATTTGGTAATTTGAGGAGATCCTGAGGGGTTACACACTTCAAGTAGCACCAGGACACATTTTTACACATAATTGGAAACCAGAGCATCTAAAGTAGCTTGCTTGGCTTGCTTTAACCACAAGTATGAATCAGACAGACGGATGGATGAGGGCAAAGTCACTGAGCTTCGACTGTCAGATCAAACAACTACATTTACAACACACAGCCATCAGTCTGTAAAATCTCTTTCACAACAACCGAACCTGCTTCACTCCGTAGATAACCGGTTTATTTAGGTACCATTAAGTGTAGAACATATTCTTTATTCCCATCCAGGATTTTATTTCCTCTTTACTGAGACGTGACGAGGAGAAAATTGCACCATGAGCTACTAGACTGCTCGTACATCGTCATCATCATCATCTTCACAAATTGGCTTTAAACCTGCGCCCTTTTGATGCAAAAGCTCATTACTGTTGCAAAATATTTATCCAGTGGTATAAAGAAAGCTTGAGCTTATTGTTCTAGTAATGAGTCACATTTTCCCTACAATACTGATTCACTTCCAACTCAGCTGGGTAATGTTTAGAATCTAAATCTTTCTTTAAGCCACTGTTCAATGCTTGGTCATGCTCATAAACGCACTCGTTTCACAGCTTCTCTGCCTGCTAAGGCTCCTATAGATCTGTTCACCACTGGAGTAGATGCGAGCGGTGCCTCTTATTTCTAATTTTTCCTGTGTCCTGATGCAGGCCGACAGGGTGCACAGCTTACATAAAGAGATGGCATACACAGAAACCACAAGGAACCATGTTAGTTTGTCCCCTTGGGCTATATTGACTCACTCTTCATAGATCCTGCGTAAGGCCTTAAGGTCTCATTCTCGCTCTCTCCTTCTTTCTCTCCTGCTTGCTCCGTCTCTTCTCTTTTGGCTCTCGAAGACTTCTCATGCTGAGTGTTTACTTTGATAATAGCAGTGTTTCACTCTGACTGGTACTGGCAGGGGTCCAGCGTTGCTCTCGACAATCTGATGGCGCGTGGAGTGCTTTCAATTGTAGGACTGTGACATAACTGAGAAATTCAACGGGAAGCCCGACATGATATTTCATGACTTCCTGTTTAGCAGATATCAACAATCTCCAGCCAATACCAGCAGTCGCTACGATGCGTCGTGTCTGTAAAGTGGAGCCACAGTTACTGTGGAACCAGACGACATGTTGCTCTAAATATAAACAGATGAAGTGATTTGTGATGAGCAGAGAAAGCTTTATGTACTCTGACATGTAATGCTGGTGAAGTTGATACATGAACATTTTTTAAGTAAGAACTTTAACTAAAGCTCTATTAGTGATTTTAAAGGTTGATGGGTAACAACTCATGGAATCCTCTCGACACATTTGTTTGTAAAAACGCTCTGAAATTACGATCATAAACCTGAATTACTTTCCAAACACTTCAGCCCCATGCAAAGATTTGCCAGTGAGAATAATGATGACGCAGCCTGGCTGCCTGGAACTTTGTCTCATCTCCTGCGAGACGTGTTTTTACTGCTCATAATGAAATATGGAACCCTGAAAGAGAGAAATCTGGATTTGTCCATTTAATTGCATACAGGAATAATACATAAGAAATCATCAGAGGCCTTAGAAAAGCTGCCACAGCACAAACTGCACAAAGAAATCATGTGCTTTTTAAAGACGGTTATAATCTTACCTTTTTTTTATTCCTACTTTCGTTTCCCCATAACTTGGAGGAAGTTTGGTGAACAAGGAAGAAAAAAAAAAGTTTAAAATCCTCATAAAGTGGAATTGGATTCCATGACAGATACGAGGGAACTTTCTGATTTTATTACTTGAGTTCTTCTGTCTATTCAGATAAAGTACAAATAAAATTCAAACTACTTTATTACTACCCTCATATCTTCTTTTTACACCCATAGACTCACAGTCTTATTCTTTTTATCATCACTGGGCCACTGCCACTCAGACTGTATAGAATTTTGTTCCTACACTTGCCACATTTTCTGGCCAAGCCCGTTTGCCTGTTCTATTGGTATATACTGTAATATATGCAAATATATGCCTTACTTTGCATGTGTACTGATTTCAAACGAGGGCAACCTTCCAATCTTTCAAAAATGTAAATCACAGAACGCAAACTTACAGATAAACGAGTAAATTCCATCTCGTGTCTGTTTGTGAGCGTGTTCTTTCATCACATATAGAAATAGTATAGAAAAATACAAAGTGGCTTCTGGAGGCGTTTTTGGTCAGCTTCTAAAGAATGACAACAAATGTAAGCCGTGCATGTACATGGTTAAGAGGGAGATTTGTTTTTACAACAGCGATGTTACACCCCACAACTCTACGGGGGAGTTGAAGAGCAAAAAAAAAAAAACGGCAAAATTCCAGGGATGCTTTAAACAGCTAATCTTAATGCAGTCACGCTCCTGTTTCCGAAGATTCTTCCAAAAACAAAACCCCGAGACTGACCCTTACCCCGCAGTGGTGCTCAAACTCCATTTTCAGATACAGTGTATAGGATATATACTGGACTTTTCATGTCTGAAAATCAATATTCAACTGATGCCGAGCCTTGCCGCATCCTAAGCAGATGATGTATGACAGAGAAGCCCCACATCTCTATATCTCATTCTACAACAGTGCCAGGAATGAAAAGGAAGTAAGTGCCATAAATACTGCATGAATCCCTAGCTTCAAATACCTGACTCACATCCTCAACAAAGGTCTCACTCCAGGGTCAATTTGGCATCGTCTCCCAGGCTGACAGCTCAAACAAAGCAAACCAACACAGATTCTGGCATCAAGTACACCAAAACATTTCTGAAGTCCTAACAACATGTCGCATATGCTGCTTTTAAGTAATTAATTCAAGAGCTGTGTAGCCAAAGAACCCTTTCTTTAAGATGCATGCAAATTAGTGATGCACAAAGACATCAGCGTGTCATCGGTATTCTCTCACTAAAGCTTTAATATTAAATGCAAGCATTCTGGATATCAGCTCAAATAAAAATAAAATAAAAAACTGTGCATCCTTCATTTACAGTTTCGTATTGAAATGTAACAAAAAATACATACATTCGACTGGTTTTACATGATCGATGACATGGTTCTCGCTGCACAGCGGATGCACACCGACAAACGTTGCACTGAATGCCTCCATCTGCCAGTGGGCCATCACAATGAAAGTGGGCATAATGATATGTACATTTCACAGCAGGACACTTGATGTTCTCTGTAATTAGGTGGAAAAAATATGTGCATATGTCAGAATCAACAATCTGTCAGAATGAGCTTGAAAATAACTCGAGTATCCACAAAAATCCAGCGCTGTGAATCATCGACACTCATCTTCACATATGTAACCCCTACACAACACATCCTGTGTGTGACACAAAGGTGAAATGATCGTGAAAAAACAGGAAAGAAGAGCACATGTGGCACTACAAGCATCACAGAGTGCAGTTCTGTCAAGCCATAAGTGTGGTCACCCACTCAGATTTATGGGCCAGCTCAACTGCCTTGAATTGTGTATATGCAAATGAATTAATTGCAAATTAATGCCCATCTGCTAGTCACTGTCCTCCACTGTCTGAATGCTGGCAGTTCTGGAAGCCTCGGCACTGACCGGGTTCGAGCATGAGTGGAATATTTGCCGCTGAAAGCAGCCCTGTGGGTTTTATCAGCCAGGAACACTTGCAGGAAAAGCAGTTCCACTTACCAAGCTACAGCAACGCATTCACGCACAGTGACTACCAAAAATCGATCCTGAGACCAACGTGAAGAGAAAAAGCTGTACCTTTATGCATGTTTCAGTGATAAGAGTTCAACAGGCTGCATTTCTGAGCTGTTGTGGAACGCAGTGGTGCAACGTGTAGTCATCTGTTAAAAAAAAAAAAAAAGAATAGAAAATGCAAAAGTAATTAAAGGGCAAAATAGCGTGGATTAGCAGCCTCTCTATTCGTCCGACACATACGGTTTGACATGACAGGCGAGATTAGCTTTTCAACACCTCTGCAGAGTGCCTGCAACTGCAAGGATTGGGTTGGCTCGACTATTTTTGAGACTACTCCACAACATGGACACAAATGAAGTATTAGGATTATTATTAGAAATCAATCTTTACAAGTTTCTCAGCCTCTTTCAGAAATGCTTCAAAATTCTCTCGCAGCACCCGAAGCAGTAATTTCTAATAATAAAATATTGTCTCTGAAATCTCCTTTCGCCTGTGAGAGCTCATCGGATCCAGTGAACTAAATGAGGTGCTCCTCACAGATGTTTATGTGATCCGGTGTAGAGTCTCTTCTGGCATGTTTCATGTTGCATTTTGTGTTGACAGTTCTCTTGGTTAAACAGGTTTTTTTGTGTGTGTGTGAGTTGCAGCTAAAGTAAATAGTTACCCTGGCAGAGCTTCGAAGGCAGCGTCAAAAGACGTATTTAGGAAATTTAAGCGACTAATCGCTCTCTTTAAAAACGTGAGTCTGCAGAAACATGTCAATCTCGTTCAAATGTATCACTGTAGCTCTAAAGGTACGGTGACACACCTACAGTGAAAAGTTTAGGTGCATCACTGCGGCCATTATGTGAGATAACCGCGATCCTTCCGGCATGATTACCATAACCATCTTGGATCGTGTTTATATAAATGGAAGCATCAGACTAAGAAATATCCCCCATTGATATATCCACGCCTTCCACAATTAGAAGTTTGATTGGTGCTTCTGCTGAGCTCTAAAAACACCTGAGAGGAGAAAAACTGACAACAAAAGTCAAATTAAACTGAGGTTAAGCACATCTTGCATTTAAGTGACCTTTATTTATTTATTTTATAACATTAGTATTTACAGATTCAGTTTGGCCCCACTGTGGGCACATTTTGGGAAAAAGAAAGAGCCCCATAACAATTTTGCAAGTTTCCAGCAAAAAGGCATCGGCCAATGGCTCTCATACCACCGATCTGCCTACATCTCGTTATTACATATCTCGACAATATTCGTGGCATAAAATTAATAGGAAGAGACTAATTGTTCATGAGTAATTATGTAACTGCTCCCTGGCTGTGGCAGCTCTATAGTTCATGTGGAAACTGGACTGCATCAATTCCAGATGAGAAGTTCTTCTCAGAAGAATCGGCCCATCCTCGTTGGTGTGCTGCTGATACCAGATACTCACAGAGTAAAAAACACACTATCTGGTATCAGCAGCACACCAACGAGGATGTTTGAAAACCGAAAACACAAATTTTCACCGTGCAAATACAATAAAACATCATTAAAGAGCACTTTTTCCAAAGGACAGCCATTTCAAAATGCATTCCATCAAATCCTCAAACCCCAAAATAATATTAGTCAGAGTTAAAATGGAGAGTGGGTGGACTTTTCCACTTAACCCAAGGGGCGGGCATCCGTACACCGTTCTCTCCCGTTAGAATCCTCCCAGCACTTTTTGTGCGCTAAATGGAATTTTCAATGCATTTGTGCCCCAAAAATGACCCCGGTTCACTGTTTTATCTTGGTCCTTTTAATGTATTAAAAGGGGTAAACGCATAGCATTTTGTCTTGATGAAAAACAGGAGCTGTCGGAGCAGCAGAGCTGATATGATCGTAGGGGCACCAGTTTAATTTGGTTTGAACAAGCATTTGCGCGTCTGAACTTCTATTCCATTTATTCAGAGACATCCTCTGATGCTCCCGACGCTGATGAAAAGAGAAAGAAAATAAACCAAATGAGTGAGCTGGGTTTTATTTATTCATTATCTTTTTTAATAAACAAAGCATTGTTTCAAAATAATGTATTGTTAAGTGCTCTGTCCTCCAAAATGCCACGTATCCAGCGGCAGATTGAGAAAGCATTCTGCTTTGACTGACTACACAGAAGCCTCTTCAACTCTGAACATCATGTTCTTGTTTGCAGTAGAGTAGAAATAACACACTTCTCTAATTGTATTACTCAAGTGGCACCCGAGACAATTAGGCTGATGGGTTCATATCCTGCTGTTGTTTCTATACAAACTGCGTCAAACCTCGTCTCTCGGAACGGAGAAGATAGTCAAAAAGTGGATGAATATTAATGACAAACTGTTTATTTTCCATTTCAAAACATTACGTGCAATTTGCAAGTTGAGCTATTCAAAGCACATGCAAATTTGATGGAAATCTGGTTAAAGGTCACATGTGAATTTAATGTATTTCATGAGACGTAAATGCAAATATTCAGAGGAAAAGTCATTTTACGTACAGTAGCTCTGCTCCGACATCGTGACAGAAAGCTTTGACAGTGAACTTTTGGTAGCTGTGCTAAAGTTATTTGGTACTATCTGCGATTTTCAGTTGAAATCTGCAAAAACTGGAGCAAACAGAGCTGGCTTTCCTGCCTCGATTCACTTTGTGTAGGTGAAGAAACTTCAGGATTATTTACTCGGGGATTCTATGAAGTTACAAGTGGGACGAAGAAGCCAGAACCGTGTGAAATTAATAGTGGACAGAGGTTCACCCCATGCAACCGAGCACTTCAACAGTACGTCTCCAGCAACGAAAGCCTGCCAGGACACTTGTGCACGAGAACTGAACCGACCTTGAAGGATCAATGAGATACAGCCAAACAGTGACAGGAACAGTGCACCAAAAGCCTTTAATCTAACAGTTCATCTTTCATGTCTTTTCCTGAAGAGACGGTAAATCAAAACGTAATTTTCGCTCCGACGTCTCTGACATCGTAAAATGCAGCTTTGCTTTCTTATACGGAGTGCGATGTGTGATTAACAGCCCAGCAGCTCATGCTTGTGTTTTTGGTCCTTTTCAATACTCCACTGCTCCAGCAACAAAATTTTTTGTTGGGATACTCTGATGTGTATTGGCATTCATTACAATGACATCGTTAGCTAACATCAGCAACTCACCAAGTCGCTGGTTATCATAACAAATACGTTTCTCAGCTATGGCCATTATTTTCCTCTTGGTCCTTTTCTGCTGTTTTTGACACCATCAGGCTCATAATCTTAAGACTGCAGCGTGTCATGTGCTTGTGCATCTACTTTTTCAATATCTTCCATATGTGGATCCATATTTCATCTAGCTAATCTCTGCTTAGCTTGTTAGCTCTCATGTTATCTCACTGTTTTCTCAGTATAAAAGTACAAATAAACCTGAACAGCTGGAAATGTCATTATTGTGCATGAGCAAATATATCATTCAAAAACATTGCTCTTCTTCCGACACCTAAAGAAATCCTTGGGGTTGCTGAAAGAAAGAATGATGCTCATTGATCACCACCGCTTGTCTGAACTAGTTCCGATTCCGATGCTTTTATCTAAGTTTAAAGTGTAGTGTTTGAACATTGTATTTACTGTAACTTACTGTGCTTCCAACTATGATACAACTTCAGCATCACCAGGTTTCCACAACAGAAGGTAATACATAATAAATAAGTCCAACCATTAAGCAGGCTTTGGGTTGTTTACTATGGGGAAGTGGAACAGATCCTTCAGTGTATCAAAGGAAAATGTTATGGCCATAGCAGCTCAAGTCTTTCATTAAAGTTGTATTTTTGTTGTTGTTTGGATGTTAAGTACATCCTACAGTGGCACATGCTATTTTAAGATCTCCTGTTGTAAGCCTGGTATCTTACCAACAGGGTGCATGGTCAGCTTAGAGTATTTTGACAGTTGTCAACACTGATGTACTATGAAATTTAAATATGCAGACAAAAATCACTACCTTTTGTGGAAAACTGCAGGGACACCCATCAACAGGAAACAGACTTCCCCCTGTGTGGGAAAAGATCACCTATTCCATTTCAACTTATTCCTCCTAAGCACTGCCTCCTCACCTGTTAACCTGGGAAAGGCTGCGTTATAACTGTTATTACCTCCATAACACCTGAGCTGACATAATGTTTTTTTAAATGCGAGAAAAGAGACGCAATTTGCAAGAAAGACTTGATGTCTGCAGGCTAACGAGATCTGCTCTGCCTGGGATTAGTCGTTTCTGATCGAACGCAAATCAATGGGAACACTTGCTATAACGGTTACTTAAATAAAAGGGACTACCTTTGTTTAATCAGGATTGTCTCCAGGTTAACTTTGTCAAAGTGTCAAAGATACCTCATAATCACACATTATCCAATGCAGTTATGCTGATGAATAAGACTAAGTTAGACAGTGATTTGTCCTCTGTGTGTAGAACAGTGAAAGACACTTAATGAATAGTTGTAATGTGATTTGTTTGACAGTCCAGTCACATTTACACTCTGACCTTGACTGATTGCCTGATGTCCTATAGCTTCCTAAGCTAAATTTCCTTAAATCTGACAACCACCCCCCCACCCACCGCAATTCAATCATTTATTATTCCCTGAATGGCATTACCGTTTCTGCACATACATGCTATAGCATCTAGATGGATGGATAGAAGTTGATATATAGATAGATATTATACACTATACATATATACTACCGTTATAATACCAAAAAAATTTAATTAAAAAAATTGTCATTTCGTTTTTTCCCATGGCTATTTATCTATTTGTTACAAAGCTTTTTAAAAATATTTCTTTTATCTATTCAATGTTGATTACAATAGCATCCCATACTTTTTGGTTCTTCTCCATCTGGCTTCTGCACAGGAGCCTTCGACTACGCTGTCAGTTCAACACATCTGTTAAAACACATCTGTTAAAACACTGTTTGAGTTTATATTCGGCAGCATAGACAGATGACGGCCAATTCCAGCTCAGCGAAAGCCTTTAATTTTTATGTTTTGTTAGATAATTCAAATTTTACTTGAGCACAAACATAAGTATGTTCAGTCTTGAGCCCCAGAAGGGTCTGACTTCCGTTTACAGCAGCAGATAATATAATTATGCTTGTGTATGCGGGGCGCCACTCCAGTGAGTCCAGCAAAAATAAAACTCAGCCATTAACCTTAGGCAATATAATAACATCTGTTTGGATCTTTTTTTAACAATGCTGTTGCCCTTCTGCCAAATTGAGAGGCGAGCCACAAGTATGAAAGCAGCGTTGTCAGCTTGTCTGTCAACCTGTCTGCATGTTTGGAAGATAACAGAAAAGTCAAATTTGATGGAGGATGGACAAAGAAAAGAAAACTCAAATTAAATTCATATATATTGGTGCACATCTGGATCATTTTCATTCAAGAACTAAAATTAGAGCCTTTGGCCTGAGCAGAGGATGCCCTCCTGTAGTTGTTTCACAATGCTGTCCTATTCATGTACTCGATTTAGTTATCCCATTATCCCCGTCATTAGCCTGATTTCTTGCCAAACATGTTTTTCTGAAACTGTCTGGATCAGAAGTCTTAAAAAGGTTAAACCCTGAATCAACTCTGCCCTTCGGTGTGTTCTCTATTGGACTAATCCTATTACGAACTGTAATTCAGGACTAGCCGGGAGTATTGGTCAGTTATTGAAGTATGCTTCTCGGCCCTTTTATTTACCGATTGCATGTTGACTTGTGGAAATTGTTTTTATTGTCACGAAACAAAGAAAAGCAAAACAACAACTTGTAATATGTGTACAGCAAACATGGAGTGGCCCTTGTGTTACATCATACACAACTAAAAACTGAAGAGAAACCGGCAGGCAGCAGACGCTCACTGAACCCCTCCAGAGGAGCAGTGAAGTCCTAGCTGGCTATGAGAAGGTCAAAGGATCACAGAGAAGTTTCCCAATTTCATCACACTGAATAATCAAGCTCGGTCTGTCACAGAAAATGTCAGATTTCACAGCCTGGTGGACTACTTCCAGCCAGCGTACACTTTACCATCCAGGACGAACATATCAGAGTGCAGCACAAAGCATCATCAATGAGTGGCGCAGAAAGGTGTTAAAGAAGGTTAAATACTGCATTAATACTCAAAGTTTTACAACAGATTGTCTCCCACACATCTACACAAACCCTCTAAGTGACGATACATTCAATGCTGATACTGCCAACAGTCAGAGTTAAGGAGTACATCAGGTGAGTATCACCTTAAATCAACAACCACTGGTCCTGGTCGGGATCTCTGCAACTTACTGAGGAATCATTGGACTGCGGGCATTGACAGAAACTGTTTTCCTGACATTTATATCTACCTTTCACAGCCCATGGTGATCCCTACCTCCTCATCTTCGGGCCTGATTAGTGTGAGTGTTTTGTTTCGTAAAAGTTACTTGCTCTCCTTCCAAATCCTGTCTTTGCTGATGCTCGGCCCACCTACCACCGTGCCCGATTGGACCGATTCCCGGCGATGATTGCCAATCAAGATGAGATAATTACCGTCACCAGCTGGTATAAAAGCTCAGTCAGCCTTTCATTCATCACAGATATGAAGTAATGTGAGCAGCCCACAGATACGCCTCTTGTTACAATATATGTATATTTATTGTTCAACTGGTTGGAAGCATACTGCTGATTTTGCAGACTCATAAGCATGTACTTTGGTTCAGCCATAGTCAGCACTTGTTACTAGGACAACCTCGGTGTGTTTTTTGTCTTATCTGTATTAAGGCATGTTTGTAGTGCCTGAGACTGGGCCAGACTTAGTTAGCAGTTAGAGCACACTCAAATCCTCACTTAGCTTCTTTTACTGCGACTCATTGGGTGCAGGGGTAATAATCATTGTGTTTATGTCCAGGTACTTAGCAAAGCATTTTATCTCCCTCTTTGTTTTTAGATTAGAGCCATAAGTTAACTGTGTGAGTATCCATTTTGTTCTTCTAATTGCACTGATTTGTTAACGCCCACAAGCCCAAACTTTCAGTGACAGTTTTGCATTTGCTAGGCATCTTTTGGTTTGTCACTGAATAATACAGGGTTTTCCCTTAACCAATTCTGTCTGGTTCAAACGCTGCTCACCCTTTTCCTAGCCTGAGCCGGGTTGTAACAGTGCCTCGCTTCTCGGCCAGAAACATTGACAAAACAAAACCTAAAGGCACACAAAGCCTGTATACCTGGCCGTGCCTGAGGCTGAGATTTAGCAGCAAAATGACAAAATGGGGAGGGCACCAACTGATATTATGGTTGCATACAAACAGGTTTGTTTTGATTTTATTTAATCATACATTTTTAATGAAAAACTGAAGGCACGGATAAAATGATTGCATAGTCTACTGTGCTGCCCACGTTACATGCGAGCAGTCACGGGACAGGCCAAATGCTTTGGGAGCACACTGTTTACCCCTTTGTCACAGTTTTAAATAAGCTTTTAAGAGTCTTTACCCCCCACAACTTATAAAATTGGAAAAACGTATGACCGGGGGATAGGGACTACAAAGGCAAATTAAGAGTGTTTATTCCCGCCTTTTCTCCCCAAAACAAAGCACCAAAGCAAAGCAAAGCACAGAAAGACAAAAAATTAAAAAATCTACCGTTTGAATACTGTCAAGATCAGAATAATGAGTGTACACTTGGTTCGTTTAGGGGCAGCTAATTAAACAGGAGGCGACTGTGTGTTCAGTGATTGGAAAAGATTGGCTCTGCAGCTGTCAAAAACATGAATATTGTGAGTGTGACGATTGTTCTGCGACTTCAAATACTGCATTGTGTAAAATACATTAGTATAGCTGACATTTTGGTTTACTGATGAGAAAACTCCAAACAGGAACTGCTCATTTGTGTGGAACAAGATGATAAAAACAAAATAATGGTTTCTGAAATAGTCTTCCCTCCAACAAACCTGGAGTATTCAGAACTTTTCTATTTTGCCAAGGATTTTAAAGCGAAAATCAGACAAATTCAAATGAAATACTGAATATCTGATTTAATATTAGTGTTCATCCCTTTGATACGAGCGGATTTCAATTTTCATAATAATGTTTGTCTTTTTTAATATTATTACTTTCGTGAGATGCTAATTAGCTAAACGAGTCACAAACTAAATGTTTACAGAAGAGTGCAACTGCTCGGTGTTACATCTTGTGATCGCATCCCCGTACAACTGATGCGTCTCTGTCTCTCTTTCTCATGACATGCATCCAATCTTAAACTCCACGTGACTAACATATAGCTTTTGGTGTGACCATCAAACTCATAGAAATTCAAAGAAGACTGCTGGGACCTCTTCAACCTTGGTAAAATATTCAGGGAAATATTGACGTGTCTACTGAGATACGAATAAAAAATTAATTAAAAAAACATCACCATGCCATAACTTGGCTTTTTCCAAAACTCTACAGCTCCTCTGCCAGAGTGTAAGGACAAAAGCCTGTTATATGAAGACACTGCCAAAGCCACACTTTGTATTCAAAGCAGCTTCTTAGAATTCTAATTGTTTTTTAGAGAATTTGAAATTAAGGCCACAGTAAATGCAAGACAGGCGTGCAATCCTCAGAGCGTTTTCCATTCGGCAGGAAGGACGTTGCAGCTGCTTGTCGGCCCCTACACACCGCACCTGTTTCTGGCTTCTTCCTCTGTTCCTTTTATACAAGAGTTTGAGGTAGCCATCTGTCTGTTATGAGAGCATATACCATGCCTGCACATTAGAGAGGAAAACTGGAACTTCAAGCGGAGTTGCAGTGCTTGTTTGTTGAAAGAACAACGAGCCAAAAGAAGAAAATTACAGCAAATGTGTACTCTGGTATGCCTTTTTTATTCCCTTATGAATATCAAGTGTAAACGGCTCCAAAGCTTCTCATCATAAAAGACTACAAACATACTCAGAAATGAAGTTATGTCCGGAGATTAAAGGAATAATATTAAACTACCATATTTAATGTGAAAGTTCTTACAGAGATATGGATGAATAGCATCAAACTCCCCGTATTTGTTGGCCAAAGAAGCCGAATCAGTTAGAATACAAAGTTGTAGCCATGACAACTGAGAGAGCCTCAACTATGGGTGACAGTGACCTTTGACCAAATCACTTTAACGTCATGGTCACTGTCAAATGTAGTTTCCAGGGTTTAAATTAGAGTTATTTGCGTTTAACAATAGAACATAATGCTTCTGACCAAGGTTACTATCAGTGCAGAGGGATAGAAATCAAACATTTTTTGTATTCTCTACAGTAAATGGATAAAAAAGGAAACGAAAACCAACTGCAAAGTCTACAAAATACAAAGAAAAAAATCTTTAAACTAGATGTGATTTGTTTAAGCTTTAAGCTGCACTAAGACCAAGAGAGTGGACCATACAACTCCAGTCCTTGCATCTTTAAACTGGCTTCCTGTCTGTCACACAATAGATTTTAAAATCCTGTTGGTTTATAAATCTCTCAATGGACTAAAACACATCTCAGATCTCCTGGTCCACTATGAACCAACCAGACCCGTCAGGGTCAGGCCTGCTCTCGTACTCAGAGTTAGAACCAAAACACAGTGAGGCAGCATTCAGCTTTTATGCTCCACACCTGTGGAACAAACTCCCAGAATGCATCAGGGCTGCCGAAACTCTCAATTGCTTTAAATCTTCCAAGATGGAAAACCTTTTTATTTACTGCTGCATTTCAGTAATCTAAAACAATGCACTGCAATCTTTATTTCTGGTATTCTGTTTGACTTATGCGTCTATAATTTCTGCTTCTAAACTTAAATCATATCTTACCGAGAGGAATAGGAAACACATGTTGCCTGAAATGAATTGTGAAGTCATGATGCTTCCCCATCTTTACACGAATGTTGTTCATAGCCGAATGAATAAGTACCACGACATGATCGATAGAAGGTTGGATTGGGTTATCAGCATCACTGATACTGCCTCCAGTAATTGGTGATCAGACCCCAAATTCCTGAATGAAGCATTCTAACCCGATGGAAGGTGATTTTATCAACTCTACAAGCATTACAGAGGAGAGAGAAGAAAATTGAGTAAAGGTAGAAAAGAGAGAGAGAGAGGGCCACTTGTGCCAGATAGTCCAGATTTGGGGGGGTAATCAGCAGCAGAGGGGAATGCCAGGCACGAGTTCCAAGCTCATACAAACGCTCCTTATTTTTCTCATTGTGTGTAAGGAGCACGCTCACCCTGCCCAGGAGTCACAGCAACGCACGAGATCCAACAGAGAAACAAGGGAAAGTCACACACATCAAACAAACTGTCAAGCTTTACACAGGAGTCAGAAAGGAGCATTTTACCAAGCAATTCATTAAGAGGGGAGGGGGTAATAGTTCGCTGACAATGCATTCATTTAAACCCATCAGGCTCTTTGTTTCAAGATGCATGGTAAAGTTTACTTATGTACAACCCCTGGGAAAAACGATGGATTCATCACACTTAGAGGTTTTGGTAAACTAAACAGAGAAATGACACCAAACAAATGTATTCAATAACTGAACAATCTAGATCTGAAAAATATCCCTTGAAAAAAAGGCAAAAAAAATCAAACAAAATCTATGAAAAAAACCCTTTTTACTACAATGGACACACACCATGATAAATGGGGCAAAGAGACCAAAGACAAAGACTATTGAATGAAGCAGGAAAAGAATGAGACAAAGAGCCAAGGAGCGAGTAAACTCCAGGCTGGCTTTTACTTGGCAGAGAGAACCAAGAATAAAAACAGGAAGCAGGATGGCTGCACACTTAACTTTGTTATCAGCAAGTAATAACCAATTTGTTCTCTTCTTCTGTATTGTTCACCCTCGCTTTTCGCCGTTTGTGGGTTTGTACGAATGAAAAGATCATTTCAACAGCACTCTAAACTTAAACTTTATTTCAATCAGTCCCATTCCTGCAATAAAACAAGACAATAAAATAACTTAAATGAAGTTTAAGGGTGAAAAATTCATTTGGCAATGTTCATGCATAAGATCATTTCTACACATGCAGCTATGCAACAGGTCTTTGGTGCGTTTTGGCGCCCTGCATCACTGCTGATAGGATAAACAACACAGCAACAGCTCATCCCTGTCACCTTCTCCAAAGTCTGAAACCTTTCCTTGCGCACCTTGAGCTTACCACTTTTACTGCTCCCTTTACTGTTCCCTTAAGTTTAAGGGTGACTGGCTGTGTGTGTACGCGTGCATGTGTCACATGGGGAGTGTTTTTAGTCGAAAATTTGTCTACGATTTCAAATAGCATCTTCGGTTGAAATCCACATCCTGACCTGCGAGTCTGCAATACAAGCAACACTGAAATAGTTACAATGCACATTTTGTTGCACATGTGATGTCACACATGCCATGTTCAATGAAAATTAGAAAAAGCAAACCTTTTTACGGTTTGACTTGGTATTTACCTTTTTAGAGTAAGACTTTAGAGTCCCTGCCTGCTGTTTTTATTCTCTTTATTCCCAAAAAATAAAATCAAAGAGTCAATAAAGGCTACCGCAAAGTTATCGCACCACACATTGGAGAAATAACACAGCCAAACTAAGGCCGCAACACAAACTTTCAAGTAATGTTCTTACATAACAACTGAAGCCTCG
The DNA here is from genome assembly GCF_036924035.1 of Leuresthes tenuis. Lineage (NCBI taxonomy): Eukaryota > Metazoa > Chordata > Actinopteri > Atheriniformes > Atherinopsidae > Leuresthes > Leuresthes tenuis. The sequence continues at coordinate 11,966,707 of NW_027325360.1, forward strand.
AAGAATCAGTCTAACTCAGAGCGCTCAACTCGTAACTCCAGCCAAGTTTTTTAAGTTCAATTCAAACAAGTTCTGTCTATTTTCACAAAGCACAAAAATCCTCTTCAATTAGTCCATAAAGAAATCAGCTCCACAACCTTCAGGGAGGCTAATGGAGGGAAAAAAAAGGAAAAGCAAACGAGGAAATTCTCTCAGAAAAATCAACCGGTTTTATCTTCTCCTGTGAGGGAGAGGAAGGAGCGGCAGCTCTGCAGGGTTTAAGAGGAAGGGATGATGGCAGGTGGATCAACATGGGACATCCCAGCTGTGAGGGTGATCGGTAAACAACATCACGACCTCACTGACTGAACAACAACCAAGCGTATTGATCTACCAGCATTCAGTGTCTTGCACTGCTCATCTGCAAGTTAAGGAATGAAGCTCATATGGATAAAGACGGAAAGAAGGCGCCTACTTAGAGATAAACCCACAGGAGTAGCATGAATGGGGGTGTTACTAAGGGCTTTGACAAGTGACAAGCTTTCAATCTTTTCCACTTGTCACATATCATAGTATTCAAAAATATATCTTGTAACATTACCCTAACCCACCACTTGACACTTTTGATGGATCTTGGCAGTCTCTTTGCTGCATGACAACAAATCTTCACCATCAGCTGTCCAGGCGTATGGCTCAGAAGGAGATGAATGACCAGACTCTGGTGCTTCTCTAAGGACAAGCTCACCATTAGATTAATACACATAGCACTGAAATGCCTCATCTTCATATAAAATTCCCTCAGCATTACACAGACGGATTCAGTGAATATATGTTTATTTGATTACAAAGACCCCATGCTAGTTAATTTAAAAAGCTTTTTGAACTCTTCAGGGGGAAGGGAACAACACATCCCATTTTAATTACTCAATCAGACATGTGATTTGCTTAATTATGCATTCTGAGTTTGGGGAGTTGTTTAATTGTTATAAGAGCACAGGTTAACAATAGAGCTTTTCAGCTTTCAGACAAGAGGAGGGAGGACAAAGGGTGATCGTGAACAAAAAAGCTGCATGCGGTGGAAAGATAAAAGAAAAAATACCTTTCAAAAAACTATCTTAATGACCCTCACCTCCTCCACATTGTATTACAAGCCCACCTCTTATACTACAATCACCCTCCCTCACTTTCTCTACCATTAACGTACAAATATGCCTAGTGAAAACTCTGGTAAATCTGCCAAATCTCCTGCCTCTGCTCATCTTTGTGATGATGACACTACCCCCATTATAGCTGTAAAGTGGTGAAAAGTGAAGAAAAAAAAAGAAGAGGGATTTCAGCTGAGGAGTGGCAAAGGCACATATTGAAACTAGGGAGACAGGAAGAGACAAAAGGAGCAAAATACATTCAGTGAGTCAGAGAACGAAGTGCTTTGGAGTGGACATGAGCCGGTTTCCAGCTTCAATGTATGCAATGATTTTAAGAAGTCAGAGTTGCAAAACCATTAAAATTCTCTGTCAAACCGCCCTGAAGTATGAGCTGCTCACTGTGGCTCAAAGACAGAAAGTGCATCTCAGTTTATGTGCTGCATCGAGCCGCAGGAGAAGAAAGGTAATCCAGCACTGAAGTGGCTGTAAAGGGGGCCCAGAGGAGCGAACACTCATGATATCACAAGCACGGGGAAGCATCTCTCATCACTCTTTGTCAAATTCACGATAACGCTAACACCTTTAGGCTGAGGCCGAAAACATGGCTAATTACCAAGCAAACATCATCAACTTATTACTGCAAACATTATTTAAGAGAGACAAGAGGTCACAGATTTGTGTGAAGTAAGTGCTTTTACTCTAATGGAATGATCAGATTTAGCGGACGTCACTTCTATACGTTTGTTTATGGTTTCCACTGTTGTGCACATCTGCTCAAACTGAGTGAGTGATTATGAAGGTCACACACATCAACACACTCACACTATCTTTAATTAAACGAGTGCATAAACACTGTAATAACAGCATCAATATAGTGATATTTGATTAGCATTTGAATTCTGTGTATTATTTGTACTTTTCTACCATCAGATCCCATAATACATAGTTTAATTGTGTATCCAGTACAACACATGTGTGTTTACTCAAGTTCTTTATTTCAATATTAATGATACGATGAAACCACTAACCTGTCAGAATCTCATACCGACTCGAGCCTAATCTGGAGTAATGTGACAATAAGAGAGGCTTATTCACAACTTTGAACGAACACTCAGCATGTCCACTGTAAATATTTTAGAGAGAGGACTCGTGAAAAACCATTGAAGCTACTTTCTGCCTCAAAAAAAAAAACAAACAAAAAAAAAACAGTCTGGTTCTCCAGACTCACGTAATGCAATTATGTGAAATCTAACTCAATTTGGAAAGTTTCTAAAGAGGTTGCACTTATTGCCCAATTAAAATCATTTTTCTTGGAATCATATTGTCCAGATATGAAGTGTGAAGTGCAAAACTAACGATGCACTGCTCGCAGCCACAAGGCCCATAGTTACGAGAATATCACCCAGGTTAAAAAGACCAGACCAGAGTCAATTCAACACGCTTTCAACTGCATTCTGCAAGATCTGGCCAATGGAGGACTTTCAAGCTGTATGTGTATGTCGGACTAAATTAAATATGAATTCTTCAACTCTGCAGAGAAAAAAGGGTGGTTTTATGCAGTCAGCGTTTGCTGTTTTGGTAAACCGAGACCAGCAAAAGGCTACATGAAAAATTTAAATGATTACTGAGGTGAACTAAACACCCGTCTCTGTGTTAACTGGCCTTTTAAAGCAAGCTTGACCTGGAGGGAGAGACGGATTGTTACGCCTTTCCATAAAGTCTTTTAAACATGTCACATTTACCACTGAATATCATTCAGAGCTAAAAGTTGTTAAATAGGATATGTTCCACTGAAATAATAATGCACTTCAGAATGTGATATTGAAGTGACAATTTATTCATTCGTCTTTTCTTAGCCAAAGAGAAATTATTGAGAGAAGGATAAACGACCGTGGCAGGATAAAGATGACAGAAAACAAAAGAAAATCAAAAAAAAAAGAGAGCAGAGGATGGAAAATACAGACTCCTCCTGGATCACAAAGAGATAAATTGAAGGATGAAGGTCTTCATCTGCTCAGCGGGAGAAAAGAGGAGTTTCCCGTCTATGAAAAAAAGAGAAGAGGTGCTTTACACCACTCTGGCAAGCAAGTCCTTTCAACTCTGCAGCGCAACACACAGTGGAAGACCATGAAGCTCATAACACAATCTGGCTCGCGGGCTGCAACATAAAATGCAGACTGACATGCGCTTATAAAAATAAGGATTTTACTGAACAAAAAAATATAACCAAACTTAATATCCACTGTAATGCCTGTGGGGATGCAGGGGGGGGAGGGGGACGACACACTTTAAACAAAGCAATCTGGACTGCACTGGAACAGCACAATATTATATTTGGTACTTTGGTATATTTGGCACTTTAATGTCCCATTGAGCTGAGATAAGAACAGCCACGGAGCAAAATCAGATAGCATCTTCATCAATTGGGACAGATTCTATACATCCTTGAGGTCTGCCCTTCCACAAAATCTTAATAAACCTCACAGATAAAACCTGACATAGACATATACATATAGACACGTTGTGAGAGGAGATTAAACAGGCAGAGGAAGAGAGAGAAAAGCTCACAGGGAAGATGGGATGATCGCCTGATGAAGATAAATATAGTAGGATGCTGAGAGGAAACTCGAGTAATGGTGAAAGGGCCTTTTGTAGTTCAAACAAAATTACACATTTTAAGATCTAAGGCAAATGCTGCATTTACTTGGAATAGGAAAGTAAGGTAAACGGACAGGAAACGGTCAGAAAAAGAAATGTTGCTAAAGCTGACATCTCAGGTGGCTGTGCAAGAGTGGGAAAGAGAGAAAAAAGGAGAAGAGGAGGAGTTGAGACAGTGGAGAAGAAAAGCATGTTATGTTAGAGATGGAGAGAGAAAAGTGACAGGCAAAAGGACAGAACGTGGGTAAAATGAATTCATGTAGGCAGCTGACGGACAGTTGAATGTCAGGTTGGCAGTCATTTCTGTAAACAGCGACACTGCATGTTCTCATTTCATCACGCTGCATAGACTAGGAGACAAAACCAGCAAGCAGTGGGGAGAGATGAAAGAGAGGCGGAGTTAATCAAAGACAAGGCAGAAGAGACTGAGTCAGGCACATTTGAGGTCATTTAGATTCAAAGTGTTGGAGATCAGAAACAGCAGATTCTAAAAGCTCAACAGACGAGAGCGGAAAAGAATTTGTGACAGCAGGAAGAAGCACAGCCTATATTAAACTCCTCATGCTGTAAACACCTAAAGTCACGAGGCTCAACAGCAGAAATAAAAAGAGACATTCCTACCACGTTGTTAGCCTGCTTCAAACACAGTCGCACAACTTTTTTTGCTTGTAATTACACTTAATATACTTCACGGAGCTCGTCAGAATAATCGGCACACCTGAATTTATAGTAGAAAACTTAACTTTTGAAAGAAATCAACTACTTTTGTATAAGAGTCGTTTAATAAAACATCTGAGGTGACCGTACAAAAGCTTAAAAGAAAAAGAACACCTCTGAAGTTTGAGTCTTTTTGCATTGGCAGATTTTGGCTCTTCAACAACTTTAGGTAAGATTTAGGACACCTTTCTGGACAGCTTGAACCTGGTTACGTTGGGAGATGTGTCCAAGTATAAAATGTACTGATAATATTCTGGTCTCAACTTTGCTTTGATTCCTCCAACACTTCCGCCATAGACAGCAAGCAGACCCTTAGCATGACATTCTCTCCACTATGTTTTACTGGAAGAAGTGAAAGTGATTCTTCCTTTTTCTGTGGGCGATGCACTTTGTCTTCTGGCCTTCAGAAGAAATGATATAATCATAAAAATGTCTAAGACAGACTCATAAAGACAAAACTAATGATCAGTTATTTGTTTATGTTTATGCATTTTTTGGGGGGTGGGGGGTTTGATAGGCCAGGATTTGGTGATTCTAAATTGACCCTGTCTCTTTGGGGCCCTGTGATGGACTGGCGACCTGCCCAGGGTGTATCCCGCCTCTTTCCCAGAGTGTATCCCGCCTCTATTCCAGGGTGTATCCCGCCTCTTTCCCAGAGTGTATCCCGCCTCTTTCCCAGAGTGTATCCCGCCTCTTTCCCAGAGTGTATCCCGCCTCTATCCCAGAGTGTATCCCGCCTCTATCCCAGGGTGTATCCCGCCTCTTTCCCAGAGTGTATCCCGCCTCTTTCCCAGAGTGTATCCCGCCTCTATCCCAGAGTGTATCCCGCCTCTATCCCAGAGTGTATCCCGCCTCTATCCCAGAGTGTATCCCGCCTCTATCCCAGAGTGTATCCCGCCTCTTTCCCAGAGTGTATCCCGCCTCTATTCCAGGATGTATCCTGCCTCTTTCCCAGAGTGTATCCCGCCTCTATTCCAGAGTGTATCCTGCCTCTTTCCTAGAGTGTATCCCGCCTCTATTCCAGGATGTATCCTGCCTCTTTCCCAGAGTGTATCCCGCCTCTATTCCAGGGTGTATCCTGCCTCTTTCCCAGGGTGTATCCTGCCTCTTTCCCAGAGTGTATCCCGCCTCTTTCCCAGAGTGTATCCCGCCTCTCGTCCAATGATAGCTGGAATAGGCTCCACCAAAGAGGCGGTTCCTGCCTCACATCACTGTCCTGACACACAGAAAACCAGCATAGAAGAACCAGCCACCACCGGAGTGGTGACAGCACTGATCGTTAGAGTAGAGAGGTCAATCAACAGCAACACCCCCCCATTTGGCCTCTGCCCTTTCACAAGTGTTACAATGTGCCCCGAAGGTAGCACTGGCTTGAAAAGGCATATGTGAAAGATTTCAAATCTTTTAGAAACTTTCCCCAGATAAGGATTTACAGACTTATTATGCCAGCTGTTGAAGGTGGTAGAAGCTTCAATTCCAAACTTCACTTTAAAAGAAAAGGCTACATCTGAACTCTACAGCCACATTAAGGCCCGGGTAAAGTAGTCATTCAAGTAACCCTTCTACGGGATATCTGTACTGATAAGTTCAAGATAAAGATGGAACCTTTTTATCTGAAAAACAGTTGCCTTATTTTCAAAAAGGGAGCTAAAAACGATGTAGCTACTTGTATCAATTAAATAAAATGCATCTATTTAGGTTTATATAGAAATGCGATCATAAACCAGTGAATCTCACACCATTATACCTCACGAATGAGGTTGAGAAAATGCCAAAAGTGTGCAAACTGTAAGCAGTAAAGTAGCGACTGAAGAATCTGAAATTAAAAAAAAAAAAAAAAACTTTCTTTTCAAACTTTTTTTTTTGGTAAATAGGCAAAATGTGCATTATTTACACAGTTCTGATGCCTTCAGTACTGATTCAAGTGTATAGAACAGTCAAATTAAAGATAATAAAAAAAAAACCTGTCAGTCACAGCCAACACAGGTTGGTGCAGGGACTGCATAATATTTCTTTAACTGAACAAAAATTCAGGACAGTCAATAACAGTCAGTCATCAACACAGCTGGAAATTGTGAGGTTTCCAACACATGTTAGGGCTTGTTTAACTAATCTGAGATTTAAAAACATAGTTTGCTTCATTACATGGTGCGTCAGAATGCTTTTAGCCAATCAGACAGACACAAACACACAAGAAAACTTTCCTTTTTATCAAATGGAATAATAATCAACAAAACCATCACTATTTAAACCACAGGTCAACATTGATTACCACCAAATTAACTTTCATCACTACAGACAAAGGCAAAAAATCCAATTGTGCGAGAGTGTACTAACAACCTTAAAACAAGTATTGTTGAGACAAAAATCAATCCATTTTTCTTCCAGGAATGTATTTGGCTTGAGGTCATAAAGTAGCAGTCTGCTACATGCACCCTTTTACTTCTAACTGCCAACCACTGCACCAGAGTGGGAGAAATCTGTGGGAGTGACCTTTGATGAAGCAAAGCATTTCACTCCCTGTCCGAGTGTTTAAAGGTTTTATGTTAAGGTCAAGTGTAAGAGACTCATATCAGGTGGGCCCCCCTGGCACAGGATGGAAAACTATGTGCTGTGCACTACACTCTTGGACAAAAGGGTCCCAAGAGAAGGATGTAAGGCACTATATGTAGGACTCTGAGTGGTATGTTGGCTTATACTAATTTATATCAATATCTCTACCAGCGTAAGCCCTTTTTTCCACTTAACTTGGTTGTGACATAATCTGGCTACAAAGCAGCCTCAAGAGTTGACTGCAGTCCACAATTGTGTCTCCACCAGAAACATTACATCACATTTCAAAGAGGTCTCAGAAGCTGCTCAGTGCGCCGCTCTGCTAAGAATACATGGCTGCTCTATTTCTGAGGGAGGCCGCGCCAACAGCTACGGGTTAGACAAGTTGTAGGGGAAGTGCGACTCAGGAAGTCCTCAGAGAAACCAGTCGAGTTTAAAAATAAAAACACCTCGTGCAGATTCTACATCAAATGTCACATCAGCGCCATTGATATAAGCCATTACAAAAGGCCAACTGGTCAGAGAATTTTAATCGCGTATAGCAGGAGGTTTGAGAGTTGGCAAACACGAGGTGTTAGACGACCACAGATCCTGTTCAGTGCTTTTATGAAGGACAACACAAAAGAGGTTGAGGTGTGGAAATTATTTACAAGCTTTTGAAGTAGAAGGCAAGTATCGGAGATGTTAGATAAAACAGAAATACGTCATTTTACACACACGAATGTGAACTGTAAAGTTAGACAAAGGAAACACACTGTGTGAGAAAGAGAGGGACAAGATGCTGAACACCAGCCGATCCCTCTGTGTATTTGAGAGAACGCGTGAGCTGAAAACTGGCTTACAAACGGGGCTGTGCTGACTGCTCAGCTGGAGATAGTTTTGACTTGCTGTGAACTGTGATAAGCAGATCAGGCAAGAAAGAAAAAAAAAAAGAAAGAAAACTTTTCTTTGTTTTGTGTTTAATTATGAGTAAATCCACCCGGCCGTAGGAACTCTCACACACAAGCATTTCTTTTTTTGGTTTGGGGCTTTATGACCACATCTCCCCCTTTTTTTTAAGAAGAAAAATGACTAGTAACATCTCACATGAAGGCTCTAAAAGTGACAACTTCAATAGAAAGCAACAACACCGGCTAAAAGTTGGATTAGAATATAGAAGAAGACAGAAAATGATGACTGAAAAGTGTCTGTGTGGAGCAACAAGAATTTATTTCAATGTTGTTGTTTTTTTACATTTTGCTGTTCTGTTAAAACAGAAAATCGAGCACAAATATTGGTTTAAACTTGTTATTGCAAGTAATCTTTTTTGGAAGGGTTGTGGACTTTTTGCAGCCATTAAAAACTGCAGATGGTGAACTAATTCTGACAGTGATCATCTCGAAAATATGAAAGGATCCTCGGATAAATAAAAACACACGAGGCATTCTAAAAGAATTGCCCGAGAGAAGATTATAGAAGGATTCATTCTACGGTCAATCTACATGCATAAAAAGCTCACACCTGAGCTGAGAAACCTATTAAGGTGTAACATAGCTGCCTTTGACTGCCACAGTACAGCTCTGATCTCCATTACCTGCGCCTTAATCAAAAAGCACATTGTCCTGCTCTTCAAAGCTTCGAGGTGGACTAAAAGAGAGACGATGAACAATGAAAAGTGGAGTGCAAAAGGGAGAACATAGCATGAAAAAGGAGGGGGAAAAAACAAGTGGAAGACGAGGGGCTGAAATCCTCTCTTTTAACAGAGAGTCCTCTGAAGTGACTGTGACATTTCAAAAGGCCAGACTTCCTGAGAGGCATTGACTCTTCCTCCATTAGAGCAAGTTACTCCATGATTACACATGTCAATAACATCTGAGCACAGGCCCAGTTCTTTATACCACTATAATGCATGCACAAATATTAGGCAAGTGATTACTCTGACCCCCTTATTTCTTTGCACATTTTCTGTCTTTAAGCCCTATCAATTTGAGCGCTCACTGGTTTTCATTAGATATGCATTTGTGCAATGAGGGAATGCTTAAAGGTAGCTTCATTGTCACAGATAAGATGAGCCAAAAAAGAAATGGAACCATCACGGAAAAATCTAAATTGCAAAAACGCTTTCAGACAAATGTTTTTGAACATCCCACCTATAAAAACAGAGAGGGATGAATGTGAAATGTGTGAAAGAAAGAGAGAGAGAGAGAGAGAGAGAGAGAGAGAGAGAGAGAGAGAGAGAGAGAGAGAGAGAGAGAGAGAGAGAGAGAGAGAGCGGAGAGTTAACGTCAGCCTGTCCAACAGTTCTAACAGCTGAGGTGGGAGCGATTAAAAATGCAGAGCTCGTCATTTACCCGTGTCTATCCAGTTAGCAGCTTGTCCTCTCCTTAGCTCCACTTTGTTTTAAATGAAAGAAACAAGCATTCATAGTGAGATGACAGTCCCAAGTCAATAAATACGATGATCAGAAAGCAGTAGGCATAAACATAAAGATGTGACAAAGAAGGAGCGCTTTGTACTTTATGTACAGTAAAATGCAGTAAAGTTGATTTAAGCTGTGCTTCCTTTCTATCCTGCTGGTCCTGTTTTCAGTCAAGTGGAAAAAATGAGTCTGAAGCTTGTTATCAAAAATGTTTTATGCCTTTAAATTTGTCATTTTGCTCTCTGTGGTATAAGAAAAGGGTCTCGAGTATAGAATATTTACCATGCTATCGGTGCAAAGTTTGAAATACAAGTGTTATGATAACCTTATTATTGTCTAAACCTCCTAACGACCATCCAAAAGCAATTTGATGTTGTGCATTTGTCTCCTCTCGCCTGTTAATAGCGAGCAGCTTTTCTGACCACACGGACATGTGATCTCATCATAGGTTTTATGTCGTATTCTGTTAATTAGGTGAACCAGATTAAAATAAGAGACACCTTTGGGACACCAAATGTCCCAGCTTCGTAGGGCTGTATCCCACTAGTTACTGCAGCATGAATCCATGAAAATCTTGATTTTAGTTAGATTGTTGTTGGCCAATCGTCTGTAGCAACAATAACTCTTCATGATACGTGATAATGTGGAGATGCGTAACATCACTTTCAGCTTTTTTAATGCTCAGGATGAAGTAAGAGAGGAAATATTGCACTGTGTAAGTATTCATCATTATGATCAGATGAGCTCAAAGCTTTGGACACGCAACCAACACGGAGCAAAAATAACTCCCAGGTTACATTGCCCGTCTCAGACCAAAACACCCAAAATAGAATCCGAGTGGTCGTCATCCATTTATCCCATTTTTCCAGCACATGATAAGAAAAGGCATAATGTCTCATTATTTGATTTTTGATTGAATGAGCGAATGATAAATGGACTGTCTTCCCCTCACAGTGCAGGAAAGAAGACATCACATCAAGTAATAAAGGTGCACAAGAAGTTGCTGCTACATAGACAAAACATGCTTCACAATAGTTTTTTCAAGGTTGTAAATAAATCCATGTATGAAACTATTCAAAGCAGTTCTTAAAGAATCCTTGGTAAGTAAGTAAAATACAATTATGAGTGCTAATGCAAATTGAAAAAAATATAACCTTTTGAACACCTTGTATTAGTGCATTATCATAATACAGACGCGCTCTAAACTATATGGGCACACCTCTTAAAAGGCAAATTACAGCTACATTCAGTATCTGTAATGTGATCAATTACAATAAAGACCTGGTTTTTCTTCCACATAAACTCTAAACCCATTGTATTTTCGGTTCAGCTGAACGCTGCTACTGCAGCTTTATAGTAGGACTGCGAGAGACAAATCCAAACAGTGACGTAAACAAATTAGCCTAAGCGTTTCTGTTTAACTCTATTAGGGAAAGAGTGCCAGACTGCCAAAGCTTAGTCACATGGCTGGGATGTGATACTGGTGCCCTAATGGGAAACATGCTGCTGCCACACAGTCTTTAATTACAGACAAAGTCCTCTGACAGGCCCTTGTGTGACCTGGCAAATTCACTACAGCGGGCACACATATGCATACTGAATGAAGGCTATACTCTGGTAAAATACTTGAGTGATGTACAAAATCAATGTAATTGGCCTACAAGATAGAGGCACTGTGGCAAGACAATCTGTAATAATGATAGAAAAATCTATCAACCCCACTCTGTACCTCTCAGTCTTCAATCATGAGCTCATTGTCTCCGTCCTTTCAAGACTAATTTATGATTCTGAGAAAACCATTAGCACAGGGCCACACAGAGACTGGCACTGGCACAATGAGTGCAGATAGCCGTGCGCAGCCTTGAAATATAAGTGCTCAGCTGGTGCTGCAGATGGCAAACAGACCTGCTTGGCTGGCAGAGTTTGAGAATGTCACTAGATAGCTATGCTGCTAAGTCATACATAAAATAAAAAGACTTATTCTACCATCACAGTCCTAGCATCCATACTACGGAAAATGGCAAAAAAGAAGGAATATTCAAACTAATATAATATATACGAGCAAAAGAATTCACAAATATTTGCTATTAAAAATCAAAGAGTCCAATACCTTTTCCTCTTTTCCTTGTCAGATGCTTTTTTCCAGTTTTTACTTAATTTTGGTCCATGCACAGATGAATATTGAACGGTCTTTGAAAGTGTTCTCGGGACTGACTCACCCGCCATCATCGGCACTCACCACTGTCAACGGTTCTTATTGGGGCCATAAAAAACATGCAAATATGTTCACCCTTATACTGTCGACTTGAATAAGAAAAATTTGTAAAAGAAAAACATAATAATTCCAAACTTTACCCGAACCAGTTATCACTTTACTGTTGGATCGATAATTGAAAAGAAAAATCATAGCTAACAGGCAAAACTTTGCTTTAATTCCTACTGTTTATTGCTACGTTATAAATCGTGAGGCGTCCTGCCACTAACGGACAAACTATTCTTAGTATACAATACATGTATAAATAATTATTCATAAATAATCAAAGTGGTTTTGTCATTGTGTAGAGTTACTGCTCTGGGCATGAGTGAGCGAAGCTGAAGAAGCCTCTGACTGAACACACTAAGCCACTTGACCACTACAAAAGAGGTTGTGCAGCATCGTCAATGATGTTAAGCAGCTTTTGCGACGTTCTTCTTTGCATAATCATCACCGGGTGTTCGAGGGCAGCCCACCGCACAGAGACAACCGTACCAGTTTGTTTGGCTTGGTTAAATCACAGGCTCTGACCCTCACTCGACAGATGGCTGCAAAGCAGATTGCACTCTTTACCAGACGGATTGAAGACGGGCAACATCAAAAACAAAAGCACCTAAGTTTCCTCAAGAAGTAGAGTCTGCTCTTTCCCTTCTTGTAGAGAGCCTCAGTGGTGCACATCCAGGTGAACACCCAGGTACCTGCAGTAATCAACCACTGCTACGACGTTAACACAAATCTTTGCCCGTTTGCTGTACTGACATATGACCCTTGATCATGATCAACCAGTTGTTAAATCATTGCTAACAGCAGGTTAAAGACTATATCTGAAGTTCCAAGTCAAATTACATGAAATGTGACGAAAAGGCTCGTTACTTTTTTATTGCTTTGCTCAATATGAATGTTAATGAAGCAGGGGTGAACTCATTTCCAAGCTCTCATACCAGCAGGATAAGGAGAACACCTGTTTCACTAGAAAACTCACAAAGATCAAAGCCTCTGGGATTTTCAGATACACTGAGGACTTCTTTACAGCTTTGGTTTCACTCTACACTGCACAGCTGACCTAACTCACAATTTAACCCAATTCAACTGAGGCATAAAAACGTTTTATGCTTCAGCTGAAATCTGTGTAAAGATGATGCAGCCAGAGACAAATATGACGTTGGAGTTCGGCTGAGATAAAATGAGATGTTATCTCTACCATCATAAGACTAAAGCCTCTCAGAGTGCTGGAAAAGGATCACAGCTTCCACTCTATTTCTGACTAAACTGTGGAGAGGGTTTATCTTTAGAAACTGGTTGACTACATATAGCTGCATGCTTATTTCTAACATACTGCACTCATTCAAAAGCAAGATGATGCATGTGATGGAATCAACAGAAGGAAAAATACAGATATAGAAAGGCGATATCTCAAAACACATGATAGGAAACAATAAAGAAGGACAAGGAAATAAAAGGTATAACATACGGTCTTATTTTAGGCCTGAGTAACAAAGCAGTTTCTATAAACTACTGAAAACATAACACAATATCAATAGGCAAGAATCTGTGGCCATATTGCATGTCCACACCTGAACATTGGGTAATGCATGAGGATGGATCAAATGGGAATTACAGATAAGAGCACAAACATTAAACATTAGTCTAAAATATTTCATTCCTTATCCATGAGACAGTAAGATCATAAAATTGAATATTTTTGTAACTTGACGAAGAATTAGTTTGAGAATTCGATAATTAGGCCGTGGCCATGTGTTGCTAAGATGTGTTCAAAGTGTAGAAATGCACAGTAATAAGATATTTTTTGCTGTGGTCACACCTTAGTCAGATGCACACGATCAAACAGCATGAAGAACAACTTCGCCCCCGTGTCTGCATCTGGTGTCTGTATCAAAGTGAACTAACAGCAGTGCTCGAAAAAAGGAACTTTCGGCATATTAAGATTTCCACGTCTTTTTACGGCATTAAGACACATGGAGTGATTTCAGTTTGGGTAAAAGCACAGGGCGGGGCGTAATTCCTTCACAGTACACACTGGTCTACAAAGACGCTGTCCTTAACTTTAGTCTTATGATGGTAGAAAAGGCACAGATGTCCTTGTAGACCCTTTATATTAAGGTGATCAATGTAATGTTCGGTAGATTCATAACCTCACACAAAATTACCCAAAATAGTATCATATCCAAGACTAAACTTGAAAAAAATGCCTTTCAGACAAATGCAGCAGCATTAAAACAGCAACATTTTCTGAGTGTGACCAACTGACCATTTTGTTGCAAATAGTGACGAGGTTAAAAGTTAAAAAAAAAAGGCACAGATTACCTGCATCTCACAGCCTTTAGGGCCACCAAGTTCCAAAGATGTGACTTAAGTTCCAGATGGTGATTTCATTTATATGCCCTGTGACATTTTGTGGCCAAAGTTTAAAATGCAAAGAGAAATGTAATTTCATTCAAAATTAGGGTTGTCAACTGATTCTAATCTTTAAATGCAAATAATTAATAATAATTTGTTCAAAGTTAACTTGTGATTACTCGCAAAATAATCAGACAATGTTGTAAATGGTAGCATACTAAATATTTTTGTTTTATTTGACAATCTAGAATTATTCATAATAAAACAGTCTATAAAAATTACTTTTACATTTACAACAAAACCGCACCAGATTAGAGGGCCCTTTAAGTGTTCCACATTATCGGACTGAGGCTAAAACAAACTCTGCAAGTATCTTGAATAACTCGATCACAAAAGCTCCTCGATGCTAATCATTTGCTTCAAAGTGAGATTTAATTCTAAGAAATATGTGCTGATCAGTGGTCGCCGTTTCACATGGACAGTTTTTGCTGTTACACAACGTGCGCGAGTGCATTCTGCATTTGTAGCGGTTTGATTTGATGACACAATGAAGGAAACAAGAGAAAACAAAGAGCAAAATCTGAGAAAAAGACAAAAAAAACAACTTTGGGACCATTTCAAACAAAAACCGAGTTAGCTTACCACAACGTCACTGCTTCAGCATCGAGATGCTAGTAGAGAACATAAATAATCTTTTCCTAATTTCTGTTGAAATGTTGCCAGAACGTCCCGCTCTTTAAAGGAATATTTGAATATGGTACATAAATCCACTTCTTTTGAGCCGCGGTTCAATACTTTGACTTGTTTGCATTTTCTGAAAAATAAACCAACAAATCGTTCATGTAAAGACGCTCGTTTTGCAGTATACTCCCCGTTAATGCAACAGATTTTTACAATTTCACACATCTAAAAAATTAAAGCAGTCACATTTTTATAAAAACCTTCAAGATGAAATAAAGTGCAGAATTTGTACTTTTGCAAATGAAAGCATGTGCATCAGGGGATAAAAAAAAAAAAAAATTGAGGAATGCAACAAGCCACGACTGCCGAAAGTTTCATGGATTTTATTCTAATGGCTTTACTTTCTTTAATCTTTACAGCTCAATCTGCCAGCTCACCAGTCATAGGCAGTCAAGCTAAAAATTTGCCAATTACAGTCACCAGCTGATCGATGCCTTCATACGAATATCTGAATATCTGAAGTATCAAAACAGTGAAATACTTAAGGCCAACCTAAAAACAGTCAATTTCCCGGCGAAGGGGAGATAACGTAGTAACATGAGGAAATTACTCATGTTTATGTGCACCTTCAGCATATATATATACTCAGAATACTAGATTACTAAAGTTACAACATGTACAACCGTGCAACTACACAACCAACTCATCAAAAAGTACAAGGAAACAGGCTTAATTTGGGTCTGGACCTGGATGGTGATATTCCAAAAGAAAGTCGTACAAACAACCAGTTCATCTCCAAGAAATACGCTCACTTGTTTTCTGCCATGGAGTGTGTTTTATGGGTCACTGCAAAAAGAGAGAGCCTCCTAAAAGCAATATTGAAAATATGTAGACCCATTTGTCAAATCATATATTTTTTTTAAATATAATCACCAATGGACTGGAGATATACATATCATAAATCTCCAGAGGGGTCCCGTGGTGGAATGAAAATATTGCCACTGGTTATAACTCAGTGGAAACAAAATTGGTTTAAACAACAGAGAAAATAAAAGAAATAAATCTTCAAAAAAAATAAATAAAGGAAATAAAAGGAAAGGAAACTGGCACATGGCATCGAGAACTGAATGAATGTAGCAGAAACAACAGGTGAAACATCAGGATTATTGGAGATTATTTAAGAACTGTGCCTTAATGCATTTCTACAACACAAAAAAGAATATTCAATAACAAAAAACAAATAGCTCACACCACATTTCTTGTACTGAGTAATAACCCTCTAACATTATCTCTGGCATATGGCTTTATATTGACAATGTTCTCTTAAGAATGTGCCTCTAAGCTGCCAACCTCCACCTTGCAATAATTATTCTTCCTCTCACCCACCCTCCTTCATGCCTCCTCTGCTTGTCTCTTGCATCTCCCTCACCACAGCACAAGGCTACTTAACAGCATCTTAACTCCAGTAATAAACAACAGACTAGTCATTCCCCTATCAATCAACATCCCACCGTCTCTGCTCTGAGTCTCAGAGGCTTTGTAATTTCTTAGTCCTCTTGAGGTCTGATTTACGCCCTTCCTCAACGTCTATGCAGGCTTATGCTCTCCTCAAAGCTTTCCCTCTCCACTAAATCTCTGCTGTGTCAGCTGCTCCCCTCCTTAATCGGAGAAACACTTCAGTTTTACCTCTCCAGCAGCCATCCCACAAAAAAAAAACACCCCATTATCCAGTTGTTCTCTATAGAATGCAAAGGAATTCACTTAAAATACTGCTTAATCAAACAACTGCTACTGAGAATCCCTCATGCATATTTAATAGCACCTTAAATATGAATCTGATGAAAATCTAATCAAAAAAGGAGACTAAGCAACAGAGATGAGATCTTGTGCATAATATGAATAATGAAATGCCCACACAATACTTCATAATAGCTGCTAAATACAACAAAACCTTTCCATGAGAAAATAATGTAGACAACACTAATAAATGCAGTAAAAATTCTACCTTAGGCTGCCCATACTGTACCACGCCTCCTCCATTAGAGGTTTAAAAAATTACTGGGATGAAAAACGCCAAAAGCAATCATCAATTTACTCTTTGAAAGAAAAGGGTTTTAGCCTACAGCCTCTGTCTCAAAAGAATTGAATTAACTAAAACTTCTGATATTACATCTCTGAGCCAATTTAATCACCACAGTACAAGCTGTAAAAGAAAGCCTCATCTTACTGGAACATTTTTCAAGCCAAGTATGTTTCTTTGTGTGTGGATCAGGACAACCTGTTGAAAAACGACTTGGTGCTGCGTCTAAACGCAGTGAACAACAGCTCAGATGGTACATCACACAGAAAACAGAGAAAGGAAGATGAGCCATTAAAAGGACACATCGTTTAAGGGTCAAAAAGGCTGGAAAATAAATAGATAAAACAAGCTGAGCAAACAGATACGAAAACAGCAATACAAGTGAAATAATGAGAGAAGGATACAAAGATCACTTATAGCGTCGCAATCATACTGTTAGAGGTGAGATGGGCCATGAAACGGTCCCAAATGCCCAATTCCACAGGTCCCTCGCCCCTTAACCTCATACGATGCGGTCTTACTCATTCAGAGCT